>NC_140218.1:34941305-35633805 GCF_951802725.1 Rutilus rutilus | reverse complement strand
TATTTTATTTTTTTATAGACATAAGCCTCGTCTGGATATTCAGTTCAGACTGATGTCTGTTCAGAGTTGAGCTCTATGTGTGTTTGTTTGGTCTGAGTGCTGAGATTCTCTCTACAGACCAGCACACACTGGAGAGGCTCTGAAATCACTGTCAAACTCAACAAGCAGTGAGACATCACGTACCAAGACTTGTGAAAGACGGGGAAACAGTGAACCAACACACATGGTAAATAGAGCACAACTAAGGTAACCATGGTAACAAGAAACAATGACGCACCTGGTCTGTTGTCACTGACAGGTGTTCTGGGAGGAGTGGGCGGGGCTTTGCATGTGATTATGCCTGTGACAACCAATACACACACAGGTGCCAGAATTGAGCCAACACCGAGATAAAAACCATAACCACCAAATGCCACCAATAATGCACACATTACAGGAAAAATAAGTATAATGATGGAGATTATGACATAACACGGGGTTGAGAAAATCTGAGCAGAGATCAGTGGATATTTCAGTGTCAGAACCCTCTCCAGAGACACCAGCTGTTGCAGGTGAACGCCACACACTTTCAGACAAAAATATCCATGCACTATAATGACTGAGACAAAGTCAAAGCCATAGACAAGACCTGAAGAAAGAAGCTTTGACACTATATATATATACAGGGGCAGTTGCAACAGGTCACAGAGGAGGAGGAGGATGATGAAGGCTGAGATCTGGCCTCTGGTCTTTCTCTGAAGATGCACAAAATAAAAAGCCCAAATCAGACACGGCACCCCCACACACAGAGCAGCGATGAAGAAGATGGACAGTCTGATGTGAAAATCTCTGTCATTGTCCTCCATGGTCTACAGTAAGTTTACTGCTGCACTTTGAGTTGCTGAAAGAAAAGAGAGAAACAAACTTTTAAGAAAAATACCCTAAGATGGTTTTAGAGTGGTTTGGGTTGAGAGACCAGCTAAACCAGTTTACAATAGCAACTGACTATAGCAAACCACTTTGAGTTGGTTTTATGTTTTTTTCTTTTCACCAGAAAAATGAAAAAGATATTTTTAAAATATGAAAATATGAAGTTCCCTTTCACTTTAGGTAAGTTAAGGAAATTAAAAATGGCCTTTGAAAGAATGCCACAGAAGAATCATAACAATATTGAAACTTACAACATCGCTATCAAAATTAAAATCCAGTTTTTGTTAACTATGTGTATTCATGTGCCATGCATATAAATTGAACACATGCACACACACAGTAAATTCCCCGGTGTTAAATAAACCACCAGCAGGGTGTTAAAAGTAACACTGAAGCAGTGTTCGAGTTAATGAGATAATTAAGTGATTAATTGAGTGATGATTGCTTGATTATTGAAGACAGCTGATGATAAAAAGCAGATTAACAGAAATAAGAGAAACAAAAGAACTACAACTGACTTCCAGACACAGCCTTAGATGAAATCAACTGAAAATATCTCTTAATGCAAACCAGTTTGACCTTATTTCTATCAATCACCTACAGAAGTTCTTTTTGAGTATTAACAGAGTTTTAGATGTTGATGTTTTATTGAAAATGTATGGTTACCATTATGGTGATTAGTGTTTCCTTTAGTTGGGCAGTTTGACTATTTTAATTTTTTTTAGTGGTTGTCTTTGAAGCAGTGTTTACCAAAACACATAATTTTTTGCAAAGGAAACCATAAACAAAGATGATCAGGTGCTTGATTAATAACAAGTAACAAACACTTTTCTTTATGATGACATATATATATATACATACATGCAGGTAGGTCACGTTAGTCAAGCTCGCATCAGCTGACCCTCAGCTGATCCACATCTACCTATAGGAATACGACACCTATCATCGTATACATACATAAGCTTCTTCAGCATTATCAGCAGCTGTCACGTTTCTCAGGAGTGAATTACACTCCTCCATCCCCAGCTCCTCCTCTCGCCCAGTCAGGATTTGGCATTCGGATTCCCCTTTGAATCAGAATAAATTCTCGAATGATGTTGTACTTTAAAATCTTGAATTAAATATATTTGCAAACTTTCATGTTGGTTCTGTTCTGTTTACCCCAAGGGGGGTTATTGCTGCTCTCCCTGCTCTCGCCCAGAACGGAACCATACCGCCAATCCAATCTGTATGCTAATTGTCAATCATATTTGACGGTAGTGGTCCTGACAGAAATCAATTTAATCAATACTTTTTTTTTTCTTTTTTTTTTGCCACAGATTAAACATTCTGAATTTTAATTTCTAAATACATTGAAAAGAAAACATAGAGACACACACTAACATCAAGAATCAGCTTATGAGTCTCACCAATGGTGACATGCTTCATGCAGCAATGCATACTGGGAGCCATTAGTTTTATAATATGGTGGCTCCCAGCATGCATTGCTGCTTGAAGCATGTCATCATTGTTGTGATTCATATAATAATAATAATAATTCGTTACATTTATATAGCGCTTTTCTAGGCACTCAAAGCGCTTTACAAGGAAGGGGGAATCTCCTCAACCACCACCAATGTGCAGCATCCACTTGGATGATGCGACGGCAGCCATATTGCGCCAGAACGCCCACCACACACCAGCTTACTGGTGGAGAGGAGACAGTGATGAAGCCAATCAGTATATGGGGATGATTAGGAGGCCATGATGGACAGAGGCCAAGGGGCAAATTTGGCCAGGATGTCGGGGTTACACCCCTACTCTTTTTCGAAGGACATCCTGGGATTTTTAATGACCACAGAGAGTCAGGACCTCGGTTTAACGTCTCATCCGAAGGACGGATATGCAGATTCTTGATGTCTGTGTGTGTCTAAAATAATTTCCCCCAAAATGTATTTTAAAAATCACAATTTAGAATGTCTGATCTGTGGCAAGAAATTATTGTTGGTGAAAATAACCTATTAATAACAAATAACCATGATGGTTAAAACTATATCACCTGATCATCTTTGTTTCTGGCTTTCTTTGTAACAAATTATGTGTTTTGGAAAACACTTTTACAAAGATCACAAACTTGCATAAAAATAACCAAGTCAAACTGCCCAACTAAAGGAAACACAGATCACCATAATGGTAACTTAACAAAACCTGTAATTTCCAATAAAACATCAACATCTACACCTCTATTAATTCTCAGTAACTAGTTGGTAATAAGAGCTGGCAATGCTGTTTGTGGAGTTGTTTAATCCTCCTCTGCTGAGATCTTTCGAGATTTAATGTCTTCTTTTATCTTCAGTTGATTTCATCTCCGGAAGTCAGTTGTAGTTCTTGTGTTTCTCTTTTCTTCAGTGATTCTGCTTGTTATCATTAGGTGTCATCAATGCTCAATCATCACTCAGATAATCACTTAATAATATCATTAACTCTAACACTGCAGGGTGGTGCTTGGTACAGTATCTGCCTCTATCCATCTAAAGCCACCAACACACTACAAGATAAACGGGTCAGTTTTGGGCTCAAATCCCTCCTTCTGACAGTCCTATAGTAAAGTCACAATTATCTTGATGGTTCTACAGATTATCTTATCAGATTGTCCTGTGGTGTGAGGTGTGTTAAGAGTGACTGAATCTGCTCGGAAGAAAGTCGGGGTCACACCGATCTCAAATCGTAAAATATCCAACATGTTGAATATTTACGATCATAAAATCCTGTTGTGTGAGGTGAACCCCTTGGAAAAACGCACACACTCTGTAAACTGTGTGTAGGGGTCCAATCTTCAGCTCGCTGGCAGGAGCTGCTAATTACAGGTCACGTGACCTTCCACAAGTTACAATAATTTTCTAGTTTCTGTAAATTGTTTAAAAATACTTTGAATAAAAGAACATATTTATTTATTTTCATCCACATCTGAATGTTTGGCTCCTGGCAGTTCAGTCCAGCTGCTATTGAGCTCCAAGAGTAGTTTATAGTCAAATTAAATACAATTAAATGATAGCAAATTTAAATAATCACAAAATATTTCAACAATAACAATCTGAAAGCAGAAACTAGCCCGATTGACTTCTGTTAATCAGCTAAGCGGACACAGTTATAAGCTGACAATCTCAAAAATACTAAATGTTTGCAGATTATCTAGTTTGAGTGGATATACTGGTCTATCATTACTGAAAAGAAGAAGACAAAAAGCTGTTACTGGCTAAAAATAGTTGTGTGGAAAATTAAACCTGAGAAAGTTTCTCTTCTTTCTTTTATTTTCCGATTGTTCACATGCATCTGTCAAAACTGAAGTCACATCGTCGAAACTCTTCATACATTCAGTGAAACAGAAGTCTATATGCAGAGCAAACTGTGAATCCTTTTTCATTGCTTTCACACAAAATGTATTCAATGACCACATTTTCTCAAATTCATGAACACTTTGCACATTTCTGCAGTACTTATATTCAAATATATAATATTAGACGAATAGGTAACACTTTATAATAACGTTCAGTTTATAATAACGTTCAGTTGTAAGTCATTAATAAATGGTTAGTTGATGAACTAATCATTTACAAAACATTCATAAAAGATTAGCTAACATTTTATGTATGTTTTGTAAATTTAGTTTCAAGTCATTTACAAGTGATTAGTAAATGATTAACTAATCCTTTATGAAACATGACTATGTATTCATAAATGATTAATAAATTATGTTACATTTTTTGAATGTTTTGCTCACATCAGGTGCACAGTGGTTAGACTCCATGTGTTTCAGAGAAGACAGCTGTCTATACCCTCACCAGTTAGCACTGTAGTACACACTACACTACACTACACTACACTACACTACACTACACACTACAGAAGACAGCTGTCTATACCCTCACCAGTCAGCACTTACACTGCAGTGCACACTACACTACACTACACACTACACTACACACAACACTACACACTACACTACAGAAGCTCTAAATGAATTCATCTCATGGTGTGATAACCACTGTTTAGAACTAAATGTATCTAAAACTAAAGAAATAATTATTGACTTCAGGAGAAATCGAGATAGTGTTTTTGAGAGCACTATACATAATGCAAAGGTTGAAATTGTCTCCTCATATAAATATTTGGGCACTGTCTTTGATGAACATCTTAGATTTGATCTTAACAGCGCTACCATCGCAAAGAAAGGGCAACAGAGAATTCACCTTCTTCGTAAATTAAATACTTTCTCCGTTTCGCCGGTCATTCTGTGCAGATTTTATCAGTCTTTTATTGAGAGTCTTTTAAATTTTTCTTTTATCTGCTGGTTTCATAATTTGAGCATCAAAGACAGGAATAGCCTGAATAACATTGTAAAGATCTGCTCTAAAATTATCGGCGAAAAACAGAGAGACTTAAATGTCTTTTGTAACCAGCAAATACTGCGGAAGGCAAAGAGCATCCTGGCTGCTCCTGGTCATGCTTTGGCAGGTGAATTCTCTCTGCTGCCTTCTGGGCGTCGTTACGCGCTCCCGGTATGTAAGACGAATCGTCATTCTAAATCTTTCATTCCTTATGCGATTAAACTTTTAAATTCCGCATAGAGTTCCTGGAGAAGGGAAAAATTGCACATGCTGACGAATACTGTGTACTGCTGTACGTTATGTGGGTGTGTGTGTGATGGACTGATGGACTTTGTTACTTGTGTGAATAATGCGTGTGATTTGTATTATTTATTGTTATTTACATGCTGCTCTTAATTAATTGCCCCTTGTGGGATCAATAAAGTTGATTGAATTGAATTGAATTGAATTGAACTACACTACAGAAGACAGCTGTCTATACCCTCACCAGTCAGCACTTACACTGCAGTACACACTACACACTACACTACACACTACACTACAGAAGACAGCTGTCTATACCCTCACCAGTCAGCACTTACACTGCAGTGCACACTACACTACACAACACTACACACTACACTACAGAAGACAGCTGTCTATACCCTCACCAGTCAGCACTTACACTGCAGTGCACACTACACTACACTACACTACACTACACTACACACTACACTACAGAAGACAGCTGTCTATACCCTCACCAGTCAGCACTTACACTGCAGTGCACACTACACTACACTACACTACACACTACATACTACACACTACACTACACGCTACACTACAGAAGACAGCTGTCTATACACTCACCATACACTCACCAGTCAGCACTTACACTGCAGTGCACACTACACTACACTACACTACACACTACACTACAGAAGACAGCTGTCTATACCCTCACCAGTCAGCACTTACACTGCAGTGCACACTACACTACACTACACTACACACTACACTACAGAAGACAGCTGTCTATACCCTCACCAGTCAGCACTTACACTGCAGTGCACACTACACTACACTACACACTACATACTACACACTACACTACACGCTACACTACAGAAGACAGCTGTCTATACACTCACCAGTCAGCACTTACACTGCAGTGCACACTACACTACACTACAGAAGACAGCTGTCTATACACTCACCAGTCAGCACTTACACTGCAGTGCACACTACACACTACACTACACACTACACTACAGAAGACAGCTGTCTATACCCTCACCAGTCAGCACTTACACTGCAGTGCACACTACACTACACTACACTACACACTACACTACAGAAGACAGCTGTCTATACCCTCACCAGTCAGCACTTACACTGCAGTGCACACTACACTACACTACACTACACACTACACTACAGAAGACAGCTGTCTATACCCTCACCAGTCAGCACTTACACTGCAGTGCACACTACACTACACTACACTACACACTACATACTACACACTACACTACACGCTACACTACAGAAGACAGCTGTCTATACACTCACCAGTCAGCACTTACACTGCAGTGCACACTACACTACACTACAGAAGACAGCTGTCTATACACTCACCAGTCAGCACTTACACTGCAGTGCACACTACACACTACACTACACACTACACTACAGAAGACAGCTGTCTATACCCTCACCAGTCAGCACTTACACTGCAGTGCACACTACACTACACTACACACTACACTACAGAAGACAGCTGTCTACCCTCACCAGTCAGCACTTACACTGCAGTGCACACTACACTACACTACACTACACACTACACTACACACTACACTACAGAAGACAGCTGTCTATACCCTCACCAGTAAGCACTTACACTGCAGTGCACACTACACTACACTACACTACACACTACACTACACACTACACTACAGAAGACAGCTGTCTATACCCTCACCAGTAAGCACTTACACTGCAGTGCACACTACACTACACTACACTACACACTACACTACACACTACACTACAGAAGACAGCTGTCTACCCTCACCAGTCAGCACTTACACTGCAGTGCACACTACACTACACTACACTACACTACACACTACACTACACACTACACTACAGAAGACAGCTGTCTATACCCTCACCAGTCAGCACTTACACTGCAGTGCACACTACACTACACTACACTACACACTACACTACAGAAGACAGCTGTCTATACCCTCACCAGTAAGCACTTACACTGCAGTGCACACTACACACTATACTACAGAAGACAGCTGTCTATACCCTCACCAGTCAGCACTTACACTGCAGTGCACACTACAGTGTTCAACACCTGTTATAACATATTAATAAATCATTTACAACACTTTCTGCATCCCCTAATCTAAAGTTTAAACTATTCATCACTTGTGATGAATAACAAATGTGTAACACAAATGTGTTACACTTACCTATTACAAATGATCTGTACGTGTATTCAAGACATTTACAACACTTTCTGCACCCTCTAATTGCTACATACATATTTTTTTTCATCATTTATTAAACATTTATGAAATGCATAGTCATGTTTTGTAAATTATTAATCATTTACTAATCAATTGTAAATGACCTACAAAACATACATACAATTATTAACATATCACGTATTAATCATTTATGAACGCATAGTTATGTTTTGCAAATAATTAGTTAATCATTTACTAATCACTTGTAAATGACTTGTAACAGAATTTACAAAACATACATAAAATGTTAGTATATCACTTGCTAATCATTTATGAATGTTCTGTAAATGATTAGTTCATCATTAACTAACCATTTATTAATGACTTACAACTGAACATTATTATAAAGTGTTACCGAAGAATATTTAAAATGAAATAAAATAATAATTATTATAAACAAAACTAATTGCAATTTCAGCTGAAGGTCTGCCCAGGTAGTTTCTCTTTGTAATGTTTAACCCAATAAAGTTACGGACAGCAGCTTTAAGCTTGTTTCCATATTAGTTAATAGTAGTAGTTGTAGTGTAGTACTACTCGTAAGTCCTGTATTACTTACACAGTTACTTATTAATGACGGACCATAATTCTAAAAGTGATACCAAAATTTCTTTAAAAAACAAGAATGGCATTCTCTAATCATCTGACTTTTTCTGTTTCGGGTTCATGCACTTGAACATTGAAACTCCCTCCAGAGCATCCAGTCACTTTGAAACAAAGTACCTGACCTGCCAAACACAAGGTCATTTAATCATAATAATAAGATATTTGACCCAGACAAACCAGTAAAGAACTGACCTGAGATCAGGCAGAGAGTGATGATGATGATGATGATGATGATGGTGGTGATGATGATGATGATGATGATGATGATGATGATGATAATGAAGATGGCAGCTCTGATTCCAGACTGACTTCAGTCTCAAGGATATTCAAAGAAACAGTCGTGTCAGATAACAGTGATGAACAAATATGCATATCTTCTGTCTGTCTCTCTCATTTCTGCTTCCTTGTTCTCTATAACGGTTTCACCCATCTGCATGTCTAACAGGGCAGATAAGTGTTGAGATATGAGTGGAAGACACGCAGAGCAATATATGCATACAATCACACACAATGCAGATGCACATCAGTATAGTACTATACTCACATATACAGTATATGGACTTTACACATAAATCTGTTGTATAGCATGAAAAAGCACTGAGCAAACTTGAAATGAACTAGAAGAGGCCTCTAGTTATCACTGGGGGAAATAAATAACTGTCTTAAAGTCGGCATGGATTGAAAATCCAGCCTAATCCAGCATCATCTATTTTCTGCCTCTGCAAACTCACGCTCATCTGCACACACTTTTCAGAGCCAAGCCCATATCTCAATATCCAATCAACAACCAATGCAATTAGGCTGAAGTTTCATTCGCAGAACCGTTATACAGAATATGGAAGCAGAAATGAGAGACAGATAGATGCTATGCATATGTTTGTTTATGATTGTTATCTGACACGACTGTTTCTTTGAACATCCTTCTAGGGTTGCCTACTTTCTGAAATGGAAATAAGGAACGGGGTGGGGGGGTTCTAATGCAGGGTTCTCAAGTCTCACGCATTGGCCGTGAGACACACGCAATTCAACCAGTTCACACGCTCACACGCCACACCGTGTATTTCTCACGCTAAAAAAGGCAATGCCAACCAAGTTGTCCTGCAAGCTTTATATATAACGTTGTATACGAGGCGCGGGCACACAAAGTGAAGTTTCCTGCCGCCAGCACGTATCTCGGTCAGATTGCGTTCGTTACTAGGCAACATAGATGCGCAAACACACGAAAGTTGACGGAACATTCTCGGCCACCGTACGCTCGTAACCAACAACATCGCGTGAACACACGTCGTGCTGGAGTCGGAGAAGGTAGCAGCTAAGTTGGAAGAAAGCTCGTCTAACATTTTTAGGCTAGAACATTTAATATATAGCCCATCGTATACATCAGGGGTCACCAAACTAAGGCCCGCGGGCCGACTCAGGCCCGCCACCCCCCTTTGACTGGCCCCCCAGCCCCTCTGCCCCCTACTACTTGAACCGGCCCTATGAGGCAATCCCCAAAAGTCGTCATGGACGGTACGTCATGGTATGGGCGTCACGGTTTGGTGCATACATTTACACGGAGAATACACGGTATAAAAATAAATAAAACTCGCGTGCAATTTAATTAATGTAATGCGGAACTACTGTTAGATACGCGGATTCTTTAGGGACACCTAATCTGTAGCTCCGCCTTAGCTCTGAAGCAGGCTGCGATGTAAATATTGCTATGCTGGAATATGTTGAGAGAGAGGTGTGGGTGCGATCGAAAACTCGTAAAGTGTTTACTTATATTTGTGTGTGTGTGTGTGTGTGTGTGTGTGTGTGTGTGTGTGTGTGTGTGTGTGTGTGAGGCGCGGCCGCGATCGGTGTGTGTGTGTGTGTGTGTGTGTGTGTATGAGGCGCGGCCGCGATCGAACAGTGGAAACATAAAAACATGAAACGTAGCAGATTAATTTTCAATTCATTCAGGTACAATTACCAAAAATATCAAGGTATTTTTATTAATGAACTAATTATATAAAACTATTGTCAGTGCACTACAAATAAACTGGTTCTATGCCTTTACTTTATTAATAATTATTTTTTTTTTTTTTTAAATACAAGGTTTAATACATTTATTTTTCTTTTGGTGGTCCAGCCTGAGACATGCACAAGCCTTCTGCATTTTTGTTTTGCTTTTCCCTCCATTGTACCGAACTCGTACCGAACCGTGATGTCTTAACCGAGGTATGAACCGAACCGTGACTTCTGTACCGTTCCACGCCTAAAAGAGAGTGCAGAGTTTTCAAAGAATAGTGGACCAACGATTATTTGTGAAGAATAACTTTAATTAAAACAAAGTGTGAAGACTCGATTACAACTTTTGCAAACCACTAGTAAAGATAAACAAATATGTGCCAGGAATCAAGTGTTGATATAGTAGTGGGGATATAGTAGTGGGGATGGCTGTGCCAGGCTAGTAATCTCTACTACACAATGAGGCCTGCTGGTGGTCATTTTGGTCTGGGTCATACAATTCTATGTTATATAGCTGACCTGGACCCGGCCCCCCATCACAGTCAGGAATGATAATGTGGCCCCCAGAGAAAAAAGTTTGGTGACCCCTGTTATAGCATATTATAATACAATATTTATAGAATATAGGCCTAATCAATATACAAGACTGAACCACATAGATGTGACATATAAAGGCTATCATGATCATTTTGCCAACAATGAACCATGGACTTGTTTAGTTTATAATACGTTTTATTTTTAACTTAAACAAATACAACTTATAACATTCAAAACTCATCGGCTTTAGACTGCATTTGAAGAAAAATAAACACAAAAGTTTTCTGTAGCCTTGTGCGAACTTATTCAATACAATTAGACTTCTAGAATGTTCTTTCCAGTGCAAAAAAATCATATTTTTTATTTAATTAGACAACATTTTTAGGAAGTGTAGTGCAAATATCTTTATATAATTATACTTCCATTATAGTTAACTTTCTTTCCAGTGCAAAGCAATAATACATAAAAAAAACAGCTAATAAAGAAATAAAAATGTTCCCGCTGTTGTCACTTGTCGTCATCGTTGCTACGATACGTGACTCACAATGACTGAAACGACCAATTAAAAGAGCATTCTCTGATGATGTTCCAAGATGTTAAAAACGCTACGCTGATCATAGACAAACGGAGAGAAATTAGTATCTACCGCACCGTCGGGTTTTTTTCTTTTCTTATCATAGCCTACAAATGTCTTCGTTCATAATCTGACATAAATCAGAAGCTATGTCTGTCATGGATTTGCACTGAATTGATTCTCAAAAATACGGAACAAAGTGCGTTCCGTATCAGTTCAATACGGAACAAGACTTTTATGTGTCAAATACACTCTAAAAAATGCTGGGTTGTTTTAACCCAATGTTGGGTCAAATATGGACTAACCCAACGTTGGGTTAAAAATGCAATTTAAAAATGGAAAAACCCAGCCGTTGGGTTACATTTTTAATGTAACCAATGCAATTTGTCAATTTTTTTATTGCATTTTTGTCCATTTTTGATTTTGTCCAAAATGCAATTTGTACATTTTTAAACTGCATTTTTTAACCCAACGTTGGGTTAGTCCATATTTGACCCAACATTGGGTTAAAACAACCCAGCATTTTTTAGAGTGTACGGGACGATTCCGTATTATACGGAACGGTTGGCAACCCTACATCCTTCACCACCATCATCATTATCATCACTCTGCCCATAGTTAAAGTTGTTTCAAGCATTCTCATGAGATATCTCTGTAACGTTTTTAGTCCAAAGATGAGGATGGTAGGCAAAAGGTTTCAAACTACAAGCATGTTTTATTAAATAAAGTAGGGCCGTGACATTAACGCGTTAATTTCGATTAATTAATCTGAGACAAAATAACGCGTAAAAAAAAAATAACGCAGATTAATCCATTCCGTATTGACCTTTGAACCTGGAGCCGTTCTAGCCACCATTCCACTGTAAAATGAAGGAGGGAGACGAGAACGCGCTGGCGCTGCCTGCGTCATTGATTGGAACATTTACTTATAAAAAACAGCCGGCATTTCAACGTTGATTCACCGGTGAACGTAGGGGACCAAGGTCGAATCAATGTTGGATTATGTTTCGATTGTGCAAAACGAATCAACGTTGAAATCGTGACGTTGTTTCATTGTTGATTTCGTGACGTTGTTTCACCGTCTCTTCTTTCAATATGGGTGAATAAAGATTGTATGTCGACGTTGTTGAACCAATGATGAATTATGCTTCGGTTTTGCAAATTGAATCAACGTTGATATCGTGACGTTGTTTCACCGTATTACCTTTCATCATGGGATAATGAGTCATGACAATGCTGACTGAATTTATGATTAACTGTACACTAAAATATTGTTAACTGTCAAATTACTTGCAGCAATGGCTTAATTAAACACATTTAATAAAAATATAACACGTGCTCAAGATTGTAAAACAAGTTTTATTCTGAAAAAACAAAAGTCTAAAAATACTTTCTAAAACAGATGAAAAACATCTCAAACTTTAAATTTCAGCATTTTCGAAGTAATGTTAAAAACCTGTAAAGCAAGTGTAAATAATGTTTATAATTTAATGTTTAATATCAAATGTATAATTTTATAATGTTCAATAATTTAATAATGTTCAATTGTATTGTATTGATTATTTGCTATGCACAATTATTTCAATGCTCACCCTTTGAACATTTGAACATTATTTCAATAACATGTTCAACACAATTATTTTTAATTGATTGACAGCCCTAATTTATATGCAATTAAAATGTGATTAATTTCGATTAATTAATTACAAAGCCTCTAATTAATTAGATACATTTTTTTAATCGAGTCCCGGCCCTAAAATAAAGTAAACTCAGGTAATCCAATAAGAAGAAAAACAAACAAACAGTGTGCATATTACGAACAATTCTGGACAATGAACTGAAGGACTTCAATACACAGGGTGACAACTAATTAATCAATAACCATGGTAACAAATGAATAGTGCAAAAATGGAACAAAGGAAACCAAGTAACCAAGGAAATACAAACTAAAAGTTCATGAAAATTAAAAACAAACGGGCAGACTGTGAAAATCAACTAGATTTGATAAAAGGAAACCTATTATGCCCCTTTTTGTCCCCAGAATGTGTCTGTGAAGTTTCAGCTCAAAAAACCCCACAGATCATATATTATAGCATGTCCAATTTGCCCCTATTTGGGTGTGAGCAAAAACACCCTTTTTTTAGTGTGTGTACTAGGGGTGGCATGGTACATGAAAAAACATCCGAACCGTTTGGTTCGCTTGTCTCGGTTCGGTGTGTTGAACACAGTTCGACGCATGCGCAATGTAGCCTCGTGCCCGTGCTAATGCAAAGCATAAATCAAATGTATGTAGAATAACATTACGATGTCCAGCAATTGATTTAAAAAGTACACTGGGTTTACTTAGACATTTAATGAGATCTACTCCACTATATGTTGTTTTTTTCACGTGAATGAATACATAGATTGTATTGAATACATGAATACATAGATTACAACACCTTCGAGTATATAAAACGAGCCAATGGCAATGAAATGCCATGGGTCTGCGGAATTTGCATAGCGTAACTCCGCCCGCCGCAGGGGGTATATAAGGAAGTACGCTGCACAATGCAGACATGCTTTCGCTTCGGAGCCGAGAACTTCTCCACTCCTGCAAGCCAAAGATTCTGAGTTAGTCTTCTCTTACCTTCGAGACGAGCGAGCTCTCCGGTGTTGGTGTGACGGCGATTTCAGCGAGTGCACACTTCCCTGCTGATCTTGTCAGTGATCTGACAGTTAGTGTGATTTCTCCCTGTTCGCTTCAACATCCGCGGAGTTTTCCTCTCACAAAAAGAGCATTGCATGTGGCACGTCTTTTTAAAGATGTCTCGCCCGTGCACTTCTGGTTGTGGTCGCGATGTATTTTCTCCTGATGGGCACAATCTCTGCTTAGCGTGTTTGGGCGTTGATCACGCTGAAGCAGCGTTTGTGGATGATTCATGTTCCCATTGCGGGAACATGACCATCTCCATGCTGCGGTCGAGACTCAATGAGCTCATCAGAGCGAGAGTCCCCTCATCCACACCCCGATCTACGGTCTCCCCGAGAGGCTGTACTTCGGCTGGTGGCCAGGGTGACCTGAGGGTATCTGTGTGGGACAAACCGCCGATACGTCCACGGTCCACACACCCCTCTTCAGCATTGGTACCCGCGAGCGTGCAAACCGAAACCGCCGGTCCCTCTACGGAGGCCCCGCGCGTTTCGTTTGGCGTTCCACAGGAGGATGCAATGTCGATCACTGCATCACAAGGTGGGCATGAGTCCTCGGGAAGTGAGGATTCGGCTGTGTTGCCGCCCTCGGGCGTGCCAGCATTGCCCGAGTCTGATCACGAGCTGACTGCCATGCTTTCCCGGGCAGCCGCGGCCATTGGGCTCGAGTGGTCCCCGCCGCCCGATCCAGTGCGCTCGCGGCTGGATGATTGGTTTTTGGGAGCGGCCGCTGACATTCGTCGCCGCCCAACCCCAATACCATTCTTCCCGGAAGTGCATGAGGAAGTCACGCGGTCCTGGAAGGCTCCCATGTCTTCCCGCGATCGTTCGTCGGCTTTCTCCGCCTTTCCTCCCCTCGATAGAGCTGATGCTTGTGGGTACACTGGGATTCCCACGGTTGAACGTTCTGTCGCGATGCAGCTGTGTCCGGCAGGCGCTTCATCACGTGGTGATCCTAAGCACCCGTCCAAAGCCTGTGGATTCTCGTCCACTCTCGTGGCGAAGTCTTACAGTGCGGCGGGACAGGCAGCTGTCTCTTTGCATGCCATGGCCATTCTGCAGGTCTACCAGGCCCAGATGCTTCGTGACATGCACGAGGGCCGCCCACGGGCCACGCTCCTCTCATCCCCCTCTGTCGCCAGACCCCTGCCAGAGCACGCCCCCGTGGGACGCGCGCCCTCCCCTGGCCTCCTCTGGCAGGACGCGGTTAATGACCGTGCCCCCGCACAGGGCCGCTATGCCACCCTCGCCGGTGCCGGTCATTCCGCCTCGCTGCCCCACCGACGGTACGTCTGTGGTTCGTATGACCCCGCTGGTGCACTTTCTGGAGGCCTGGCTAGAGCTTCCCAGACTGTCCCGCTGGGTCGCGAGAACCATCAGGCTCGGCTACGCGATTCAGTTCGCGAGATCTCCTCCCCGCTTCAGGGGAGTCCGCTTCACTATGATCGGTGGCAATGCCCCTGTCATGAGAGCGGAGGTCGCCACCCTACTGGCGAAGGGTGCGATCGAGATTGTCCCTCCAGCCGAAATGAAGTCCGGCTTCTACAGCCCTTACTTCATTGTACCCAAGAAGTCCGGTGGGTTACGGCCAATCCTCGACCTGCGCGTCTTGAACCGCTCCCTTCACAGGCTGCCATTCAAGATGCTAACGGCCAAACACATCCTCCAGTGTGTGCGGCCGCAGGATTGGTTTGCAGCGATCGACCTGAAGGACGCCTACTTCCATGTCTCCATTTTACCTCGACACAGACCGTTTCTACGGTTTGCTTTCGAGGGGCAGGCATACCAGTACGCGGTTCTCCCTTTCGGGCTAGCCCTGTCTCCTCGCGTCTTTACGAAGGTCGTCGAGGCAGCCCTTGTTCCCCTCCGGGAACACGGGGTTCGCATCCTGAACTATCTCGACGACTGGCTGATCCTAGCTCACTCTCGAGACCAGGTTTGCGAACACAGGGACCTAGTGCTCCGGCACCTAGCTCGTCTGGGCCTTCGGGTCAACTGGGAGAAGAGCAAACTCTGCCCCGTGCAGAGGATCTCTTTTCTCGGTATGGAGATCGACTCGGTCGCCATGTGCGCGCAGCTTACGAGCGAGCGCGCGCAGTCACTGCTGACTTGTCTTCGTCAGTTCGAGGGCAAGAGTGCGGTTCCACTGAAACTTTTTCAGAGGCTCCTGGGGCATATGGCATCCGCAGCCGCAGTAACGCCGCTGGGATTGCTTCATATGAGACCGCTTCAGCTTTGGCTTCAGAATCAGAATCAGAATCAGAATCAGAATCAGAATCAGAAAGAGCTTTATTGCCAAGTGTGCTTGCACCCACAAGGAATTTTTCTTGGTACTGAAGCTTCCAGTGCACATATACAAATACAAATACAACAAGAACATAGTAATACAAATTCTAAGAATAAAAATATATAAAAAATAAATAAAAATAGTATAAAAGTAAAAAAGTAGGGTCACAGTTGGGTTTAGTCTTAATAAACATTTACAGATTATGAACATATTTACAGTATTTTGAGTAGTATGAATAATATAAATATAAATATCACCTGAATTAGAGAATATTACACTAGACAGTGGGAGTCTAGCGCATGTTACAGATTATAAACATATTTACAGTATTTTGAGTAGTATGAATAATATAGATATAAATATCACCTGAGTTTATTTCACTAGACAGTGGGAGTATTGCACTTACAGGCATATGCTTTGGGGGGCATGTTAAGTGTTCAGAAGGGAAATGGCCTGTGGAAAGAAACTGTTCCTGTGCCTGGATGTTCTTGTGGCCAGTGATCTGTGTCGCCGTCCTGACGGTAACAGTTCAAACAGGGGGTGTCCAGGGTGAGTGGAGTCCGTGATGATTTTACCTGCTCTCTTCCTCACTCTGGAAGAGTACAGGTCCTGGAGGGTTGGCAGGGGGGCACCAATCGAGTCGATCGAGTCCCGAGGTGGGCATGGCAACACGGCACGCTCCAAGTCCCAGTGACTCCAGCCTGCCGTCAGACCTTCACCCCGTGGGCGAACCTCAGTTTTCTACGGGCCGGAGTGCCCTTAGAACGAGTTTCCCGGCATGTTGTTGTATCAACAGATGCCTCCAACACGGGCTGGGGCGCCATGTGCAATGGTCATGCTGCCGCGGGCTCCTGGACAGGACCCCAGCGCCTTTGGCATGTCAATTGCCTCGAGTTGCTGGCTGTACGTCTCGCCCTGCACCGCTTCCATGCGCTGCTCAGGGGTCAGCACGTACTAGTCCGATCAGACAATACCGCAACAGTAGCGTACATCAACCATCAAGGTGGTCTACGCTCCCGCCGTATGTCGCAACTCGCTCGCCACCTCCTCATATGGAGTCAGAAGCATCTGAGGTCGCTTCGAGCCATTTATATCCCGGGACACCTGAACCAGGCGGCCGACGAGCTGTCTCGAGTTCGGCCTCTCGCTGGAGATTGGCGACTCCATCCCCGGACGGTTCAGCTGATTTGGGATCAGTTCGGCGACGCACAGGTAGACCTGTTTGCCTCCCACGACTCGTCCCATTGCGACCTGTTTTATTCCCTGACCGAGGGCACGCTCGGCACGGATGCACTGGCGCACAGCTGGCCGCGGGGCCTAAGCAAGTATGCGTTTCCCCCAGTGAGCCTTCTTGCGCAGACCTTGCGCAAGATCAGGGAGGACGAGGAGCAGGTCATTTTGGTTGCCCCGTATTGGCCCAACCGGACCTGGTTCTCCGAACTAGTACTCCTCGCGACAGCACCTCCCTGGCCAATTCCTCTGAGGAAGGACCTCCTTTCTCAGGGACGGGGCACCTTATGGCACCCTCGTCCCGATCTTTGGAACCTCCACGTGTGGCTCCTGGACGGGACGAGGCAGGTTTGAGTACCCTACCACCTGCGGTGGTGGCTACCATCACTTCCGCTAGAGCATCGTCCACGAGACATGCCTATGCGTTGAAGTGGAACCTCTTCGTCAACTGGTGTTCTTCTAAACATCAAGAACCCACGAAATGCCCGATCAGTGTCGTGCTTTCCTTCCTGCAAGAAGGGTTGGAGCGAAGGCTGTCTCCCTCCACCCTGAAAGTGTATGTTGCCGCCATTGCCGCACATCACGAAGCAGTTGATGGTAAGTCTCTGGGAAAGCACGACCTGATCGTCAGGTTCCTGAGGGGAGCGAGGAGACTAAATCCTCCTCGTCCTCCCCTCGTTCCCTCTTGGGACCTCTCAGTGGTTCTAACTGCCCTGCAGAGTGCTCCATTTGAGCCTTTGCAATCAGTGGAGCTTAAGTTCCTGTCAATGAAGACAGCGCTCCTGGTTGCATTGGCCTCCATCAAGAGGGTAGGGGACCTGCAGGCATTTTCGGTTGACGAAGCGTGCCTGGAATTCGGGCCGGCTGACTCTCACGTGATCCTGAGACCCCGGCTTGGATATATGCCCAAGGTTCCTACCACCCCCTTTCGAGACCAGGTGGTGAACCTGCAAGCGCTGCCCTTGGAGGAGGCAGACCCAGCCTTGGCACTGCTCTGTCCAGTACGCGCCCTCCGTGCTTACGTAGACAGAACGCGGTGTTTCAGGACCTCAGACCAGCTCTTTGTCTGTCATGGTGGGAAGCTGAAGGGAAAGGCTCTCTCAAAGCAAAGGTTATCTCACTGGATAGTGGATACCATTGCTTTGGCATACCAGCAGCAAGGTCGCCCGTGCCCCCTTGGTGTGAAAGCCCACTCCACACGTAGTGTGGCTTCCTCTTGGGCTCTAGCGCATGGCGCCTCGCTAACAGACATTTGTAGAGCTGCAGGCTGGGCGACACCCAACACATTCGCGAGATTCTATAATCTCCGCGTAGAGCCAGTTTCTTTTCATGTACTCGCTTCAACCAGCCGGTGCTAGATTCTGCTCAGGTGTCTTCGCTTGCTCGCCATTCCTCTCCACGGACGGGATACGTGCGATATTCTCTCAGGTGAGTCTGATAAGCTCTGAGTTCCTCCAGCACTGGTGACGTCAACGCCTGAGTTATGCCAATCTGCCATAATGCAGCTTTTGCGCTTGACTAGGTGCCTCCATGTGCATGGTTCCCCCTCTGGGCGACCCCCACATGTGTATTCCACTGTAAGTCTCCTTGTGAGCGTGTGTCTTTCCCTTGGCAAGCCACCTTGCCACCCCTGGGGTTTAAAATTCCACCTACGGCTGGACACCCCAGTGATTCTCCATATGCATCCCTCTGGGTCATATGTGTATTCTAAGTCCCCCCCATCAATGGCTGGGCATGATTGCATATTTCTCTCTGGAGATATGCTTCCCAGTGTACCTTGGTATCCCTGTGTTAAGTAGGACTCCTTCGTTCGTGCTAGTCTCACAACAGGGAGCTCAGACTTATGCAGGGCACTGGAAGACAGCCGAGGTGGCGTGATTAGACTGGAACCCCAATCGTCGTCATCCGACATAACTCGGAGTGACCACGAAAGGGAACGTCTCGGTTACGGATGTAACCCTCGTTCCCTGAGTGGGAACGGAGACGTTACGTCTTCCTGCCACTTCCGCTGTACCGCTGAAAAACGCCTGGGGCCAGTCTCGGCTCCTCAGCGAAGGCATGTCTGCATTGTGCAGCGTACTTCCTTATATACCCCCTGCGGCGGGCGGAGTTACGCTATGCAAATTCCGCAGACCCATGGCATTTCATTGCCATTGGCTCGTTTTATATACTCAAAGGTGATAGGCTTCTAAGCGAAACCCCAATCGTCGTCATCCGACGTAACGTCTCCGTTCCCACTCAGGGAACGAGGGTTACATCCGTAACTGAGACGTTCTGAGTTCTAATCCGCACTCATATATAGATTTTTTTCTTTTTCATCAAAACCGATTATGTTTATCAGTGGTTGTATATCAAGCAGGGACAGATTTGTGTGAATTTTGTTTTGTGATTTCACCGGAACGAATAATAGAGAGTCTCCTCAACGGATTGAACCGAGTGAAGACTCTTGTGTGCGCGAGCCACAAGAGAACACTATCAGCGCCACTGATCGCAGCGGCAACGAGCACTTTGATCACTTGATTAAAAAACTAATTTCAGCGCTGGATTGCTTTTTATTTAACAAACGAACGAAACGAATAATTTGCTAGTTACAGTTTTTTTCAATTGTTTACACACAATTTTGAAAACAGAGTTCTTTTTGTCAAAATATAATCACAATTATCCAAACACCACAATCAATTAGCAAACTTCCTAGATTGTTTGCAAAATTACACACTTCAGTCAAAACATACACACTTCAGTCAAAACATATAGACATATTTGTGAAAATGCTATTTGTTTTCATTTAACCAACACAGTCATCAATGATCATACACTATTGCAGCCAGTTTCACACTGCTGTGATAAATAAAAAACATTTATAAAAAAAATATATATATAGATAGATTTTTGGCCAGACATTCTTACTGTATGTAAGAGATAATTTAGGTGACAAAAAATAGTGAGAAACTCACAACATTATTCATGATTTGTTTTGAGATATAAGGAGAATGTAGACAAATACTGTAGGCCTACTATAACCTTACCAAGCACTGCACAACACTTGATGCTGCAGACTGAATATTTCAAGTATTTATTTCAATACTTACAGTATTTCTTACCATAATCAGTTACAGTAATCAACCAACAATATCAATTACTGTAAACAAATAAAATCTATAGACAAATAAAAATGACTGCATAAATTACCATACATTTACATACTGTACCATACATACAGTACATACACTTTGACTCTGAAGAAAAGTAAAGTAAAAGTAAACAGAAATGAAAGAAAACTACTGTAAAAGCAACAAGAATACTGTAACTATCCGTCTCTCCGTCTGGCTGGATCAGGCCATAAGATTTCATCCACATCACAGGCTATGTCTTCATTGGCAAGGCACCGTTGGAAGAATCGCCTTGTGTGACGAATCCACCCCTGCACTGAAGCTGCTTCAATAAGATCACATGCCTGTTCCATGGCCTGAATGAGGGGCAAACGGTCATAAGGCCGCAGGTCATATACCTTCCACCGCCACGCTGAAAAAAATTCTTCTATAGGATTCAGGAAGGGGGGAGTATGGGGGAAGGTATTAAACTTCAAAATCAGGGTGATCATGGAACCAGTTCTGGACCAGAGCAGCCCGATGAAATGAGACATTGTCCCAAACGACAATGTACCGCATCTGGTCCACTTGGTGTAATGCTGTGACAATCTCATGCAATCGGTCAAGAAATGCAAGTATCAGATTTGCATTATAGGGTCCCTGATTTGCATGGTGGTGGAGGACCCCATTTTGTGTGATAGCAGCGCAAAGGGTGATGTTACCCCCTCGCTGCCCTGGCACATTGGTGATTGCCCTGTGCCCAATTACATTTCTCCCTCTTCTTCTTGTTTTTGCAAGGTTAAATCCAGCCTCATCCACATATATAAATTCATGTTGAATTTCAGCAGCATCCATTTGCAAGACTCTCTGAAACACATTACTGTAAAGAAAATAGGATGCTATTCAATATCTATAGCACAGTATTTTTTTTTGTGACAGAACATTAGGAGCAGTGCATGATACCACACCATAGTCAGATGAACAATGCATACCTCCACATACTCATTGCGCAGATGTTTCACTCTGTCTGAATTTCTGTCAAATGGTACCCGATACAGTTGCTTCATGTATATTTGATTTTTCTTTAGGATTCGACCTAATGTTGACAGAGAGACTCGTTGGATGTTATTGAAAATATTGTCATCATTGATGATATTGGCTTGGATTTCTCGTAGCCTGATACAATTATTGGCCAAAACCATGTTCACAATGGCGGCATCTTGTGCACGACTAAACATAGTGGTCCATCCACCTTGTCCTCGACCCTCAATCCTATGTATAAAAAAAATAAATAATAATTTTATATATATATATATATATATATATATATATATATATATATATATATATATATATATATATATATATATATATATATATCCACTAACCACACAGTATACATTGAAACTGAAGCTTGTATAATCAATATTGTTTACTGTGGCATTTGACAGTAGGCTATATATATATATATATATATATATATATATATATATAGCCTACTGTCAAATGTCACAGTAAACAATATTGATTATACAAGCTTCAGTTTCAATGTATACTGTGTGGTTAGCTTACCTGTTTTCTCGATGAAATGTCCGAATTACTGACGCAACAGTATTTCTGCTGAGATTTGGTTGAACTCTTTGTCCAGCTTCCATCAGTGTCAGTCCATGGTTGATAACATGGTCAATAAGTGTTGCACGGATTTCTCGAGTCAAATTTGGTCCTTGTCTTCTTTGTTCAGGTTCTATCACCTCTTCAAGTCCTTCTCTACCTCTTCCTCTACCTAGGTGTCTTCCTCTACCTCCTTCTCCTCTTCCTCTACCTCCTTCTCCTCTTCCTCTACCTCCTTCTCCTCTACCTATGCCTCTTCCTCTACCTTCTTCTCCTCTACCTATGCCTCTTCCTCTACCTCTACCTCCTTCTCCTCTTCCTCTACCTCTACCTCTACCTCTACCTCTACCGCCTTCATCTCCTCTTTGAGCTCCCCCTCTCATTCTCACTGTTCTTCTTCTTCTAACTCCTTCCATTTTTGTTGAAGACAGGTGAACTCACCTGCTGCCTTTTATAGCACACCTGAGTGCTGCGTTTTCAAATTAGCACATGTGTGCTTCCACACCTGGTAGATGTGTTTATCCAATTCGTTCATTAGTGTGGTAATTGGCAATCCGGTGCTTTGTAATTACAAGGAAGTAACCTTTCAATCCTTATCTGTGTCTAAGGTGTGAAAATGTGTGTAGAGTTTTACAAATCACTGTGTGTAATGTTTTGCAAAAAGGGTGAAGCAGACATTGTGTGTAATGTTGTGCAAATCTGTGGAGGTGTTTTGCTCATTGGAGTAAAATTTTGCTAATTGTGTGGAAATTTTAATTTAAGTGTGTAAACAATCGTAAAAAACTGTAACTGGAGATGTTTTATTTATTTGTATTGGTACATCCGTGCCGCAAGATATCGACCCTGGCAAAAAGTGGTGGGTACATGTCCCATCCGCAAATTACGCCTATGATGACGAGACACGAGGAGAAATTGATACAGAACTGTCCGACACAGCCCAGCTCTCACTACAGATGGATGGACCTCCAGGCCCACTGAAAGTTTCCTCACGGTAACCGCTCGCACACTCACTATATTACTTCAAAATGGGAAATGAGAAGCTGCGTTTTGCAAACAAGCCCCATTTATGAAATAAATAAATAAATAATTAGATAATTAAGCTATATATCATAAGCTGAAGTACATTTTTGGAGTGTTAAAAATTAAAAGAAAAAAATAACAACAAGAACCGTACAGAACCGAAAACCGTGACCCTAAAACCGTGATACGAACCGAACCATGGGTTTTGTGAACCGTGCCACCCCTAGTGTGTACCTTTAAATGCAAATGAGCTGCTGCTCACTGCCCCTTTTCCTAAGAGGGTGGAGACTTTACCCAGGCAACAACAAATCTAGAGCGAATAGAGCTGTGTCCCAATTCAGGGGCTGCATTCTTTGAAGGCCGAGTCCTTCGAAGTGCGCACCGAGACTTGTTTAAAGGGGAAAGTATAGCCTATTGCGTCAACGCTGCGTGACGAAGGCTGTCCCAATTCAAAGGTCCTTCGAAGGCTCCTTCAAAATGTGGCCGGCAAATGCGTCCTTCTTTTCCTGTGAGTGCAGGATACATCAGAAGGATCTTTCGCAGCCTTGCCTACCCCAGAATTCACTGCGCGCCGGAGACGGAATTGCCAGATTGTTTTCTCTTCTTGTCAGATTGGTAGAGAAATTAACTTTTGGTTATGTGAATTCAAATTTGTAAGTGAAACAATCATATACATTAATTTTATGTAAGTAATAATTTGTATTGTTAACAAATAACAATCTGTGCATTGTTTATTTTTGTAATCCAAGTTATAATTTGTAAATCTAATAAAGAAATGATTCTGTGCATTTATTTCTGTCATGTCAATTAATTTGTAAATGATACAAAACTAAATTGCTCTATACATTTTTACTTACAGTACTTTTTACAACTATTTACAAGATAAAGAAGTTATGTTTAAGATAAGAAAAACTAAATACAAGTTTAAATTAACAGTATACATAAACCAGATTGGACTGTTATTGAGCTGAGCAGGAGATCCTGGATGTGCTCCACAATAGAGACGCTGGTAAAGCCTCCGCTGGGATCAGTGCATATTTCCACTGTCCACCAACAGGTTTGCAGGGCTGCCAGTCACTGAGATGTTCTCAGAAAGAGGGAAGAATAACTTAAATGAACTCACAGACTCAAAAATCAAATCATACAATATTTTAACATGCAAAACTGTGTCTATGAGCTAAACTCTGCAGGACAGGGGCCCTCCTGGACCGACATTGCCTACCCCTGATCTATAAGACATATTTTTAGTGTTTCTATTATATACTGTTCATACCTTTTTAAACAATACCTAATATCAAAATATAATATCCATGTATAAAAAGGCAGTTTTTTTCCTCCGCATTCCAGTCATTCCACCACTGGTTATTTGGAAAATGAAACTAACAAAATGTATAGTCACATTAACAAATTGTTGCAAGCTGGATAATATTGGTCCCGGGAGTGGTTCAATGGGATGGTCTGATTTTGTTGCCTAGCAACTGTGACAGGCATCGCGATGAGCGGCAGTAACATTTGTACTGTAGGCTTCGTTATATATAAAACTTTATATAAGTTATATATATATACATATATATATATATATATATATATATATATATATATATATATATATATATATATATATATTAACAGTTCACCATGTAAAAAAAGTTCACCACGGTCAATTTATGTACATAATAAAGTCTGAAGAGGATAAACTAGCCTATATGAAAAAAAGTAAAAAAATTAATATATATATATACACACACACACACAGTGGGTACGGAAAGTATTCAGACCCCCTTACATTTTTCACTCTTTGTTATATTGCAGCCATTTGCTAAAATCATTTAAGTTAATTTTTTTTCCCCCTCATTATTGTACCCACAGCACCCCATATTGACAGAAAAACACAGAATTGTTGACATTTTTGCACATTTATTAAAAAAGAAAAACTGAAATATCACATGATCCTAAGTATTCAGACCCTAATGATGCACTTCAGAGAACTTCAGCATGCCACTTTCAACAGTTTGTAGGACTGTTCACAATGTTGTGGAGGAGATGATGACCATCCTCCACAAAATTATTCATTTTCCAAAAGCAGAGGAAATGGAGGAGGTAGGGGAGTGGCTTTGCTCGCCTTGCTGGCCTCGCTGTGCTGCTGGTGCCATCAACGGGTCCCACATCAGGACTGTTCCTCCAGCAGAGCCACAAAAAAGGTGCTACATAAACAGAAAGATCTTCCCTTCCATCATTCTACAGGGCACCTGTGATGCCAAAGGCACACTTATAGATGTGTATATTGGCAATCCAGGCTCTGTACACGATGCCCTTGTGCAGTGCAGATCACCAATGTACCAGCAGGCTCTGTGTCCACCAGCTGGATACTGTCTCTTGGAGATGGTGGAGATGGTTGCCTGCAGCATCCTATTGCAATCATGACCCCATACCGCCAGCCTGTCGCAAGTAAGAACACTCTTTTTTTTATGTCAGACAGACACACACACACACACACACACACACAGAAGATAAACCAAATTGTTACTTTCATGAATTTGCAATACACCACACACTTTCTACACGATTTTTGATTAACAGGCCAAGTTGAAGCCCGATACAACAGGCATCATGCACAAGCATGGTCCATCATCGAGCGCACCTTTGGGATGTTAAACTCACCGGCGTGCAATTTTCTTGCGGGTCCTGGAGATCAGGCCACTGTTCGCCCCAAAGGTGACTGGTGCCTGTTGCATCCTCCACAACATCTGTGTGATGGGAGGTGATCTCTTGGAGGATGAGGATGAGGATGAGGATGAGGAGGAGGAGGAGGAGGAGGAGGAGGAAAGCCAAAAACAAGAAGACAGCAAGGATGGTGAGAATGCAGCAGTGGATGAGAGGGACCGATCAGGGAAACATCTCCGAGGACGTCTGACTGTTCAGCTTTCTTCTCCTGAGGAACTGCCTGCGTGTCTAACTGATCATGACTACATCTAGACAGTAAACCTTTCCAGATGTTGTCATGTTCATTAAAAGAGGAACATAAACAGATATGATATTAATTAGAAAGATAGGTATGAGTAAATGTGCAAGTAGATGGATATAAAGATAGATAGATTTATACGTTTTCTCAATGTTGGCATGTTCTTCTCGATGAGGTTTAACTGCATGATTGTAAATAGTTGTATATAACTACATTGGATTTTATATTATTCGTATTTTTGTTGTAAATATAAAGAATACACTGTTGCTACAACAATGATTTGCCAGGGTTTTGGCAAACAAATTTATTCAAATCATTTATATAAATAAAACTTTATTTTAGAAATGATTAACAAGTTTTCAAACAGAGACAGGTATGTCTCTGCTCTTCTCTCGCCACTGCTTCTCTCTCTCTCTCTCTCCTCTTCTCTCGCCACTGCTTCTCTCTGTCTCTCTCTTCTCTTCTCTCGCCACTGCTTCTCTCTCTCTCTCTCTCTCTCTCTCCTCTTTTCTCACCACTGCTTCTCTCTCTCTCTCTCATCTTCTCTCGCCACTGCTTATCTCTCCCTCTCCTCTTCCCTCTCTGCCTGTTCTTTTAGAAAGTCAAGAAGAGCCTGGCTGTCCCGTCGCCTCTTTCTTGACTGCTGGCTGCTCCTGGCTTCCTCAGAAGGGGTAGAAGCTGGTGTGCTGACTGAGCCACCTGTAGTGGCAGTCAGGTTTGGTGCAACACCTAGGGGCAGAGTAATTGAGTGCAGCATCCATTGTACAGCGCATTGAGCGATGTGTACAGCAGGTGGCAGCAGTCACACTACCGGCCTCTACTTTTCCTGTGTGTGCGTCCCTAAGCTCCTGAAATAAAGTAAAATGCTGTCATGTTCTCACCCTCACGTTGTTCCACACTTTTATAAATTTTTTTTTTTTTTTTTTGCTCCACACAAAGGAAGATATTCCTTAAGAATATTTGTAACCTAACAGTTTCGAGGCACCAAATATTACACAAGTCAGTGGTGCCCAGAACTGTTAGGTTACAAATATTCTTCCTTTGTGTAGAGCAAAAAAATGCATAAATAAATATTGTATACAGGTGTAACTTAAAACAACTTCAACTTGTGGCTGAATAAATGACAGAATGTTCATTTTGGGGTGAACTATTCTTTTTACAGTCTCAGAGTAAACAATGTAAACAGAGTAAACTACATTTTACAAGATAAAATGTAAGGGCCAATGCATCCATGTTATGTTTCATATATGACCGGAAAGTCTTTATACACATCTTGGTAAGGCTCTTTCAGTAACAGAGAGTAGAGAAACAGGCAGATTACCTTGTATTTATCTCTTAGGTTGTTCCATTTTTTTCTTGGCCTGTTTGGCAGTTATGGCCAAACCAGAAGTGGAAACAAAATGCCTATAGGCAAAATAAAACCATAAATATTGACATGATTCCGCTTCAATAGCGTTTCGTTGGCCGCCCGCCTTGGGTGGCCATTTCCATAACAACAAAAAGGAGGACACTTTGCGGCATTTAGTGAAGCAAGAATAATTGTTGACTCTGGTGTACTCGCAACTACAATACAATTTTGTCCATCATGTCGATGGTATCATGATACAGTGATTCTGAAATACTCTATTCATTTCCAGACAATTTGATCTACGATATATCTTGATGTAGACCTATGTGTAACAGAAGAGGCAAAAAAAGTGTGTGTTCACAGTATTTGTATTTATTAAAGACATTGTGATGTCTGTTTCAAAAACTGACCACTGAGATGAACCTGTCTTGCAAAGTGCACAGTGCCTGAAAACATAACATTTCTGGACTTCTGGAAATAACAGAAATATATAAACAAATAATGCGCAAAATAAATAAATACACACATCAGTTATTAAAGAAGTTCCCCCTCTGCAGCAGCTCAGGAGACAGCAGCTCCTCTAGGGTCATCATGGCCAAACTCGTGCTCTTTTGTCCATTCCGGATTAAACAAGGTCTGACGTTTCGGCACGTTAACGTTATGATGTGGCGTACACTGTAAAAAAATAAAATCTTTAAAAAACGGTCAATGACTGTCAGCTACGGCTGCCAAACAAAAACCGTAAAAATAAAGTAAAATATCCTAATTTAAACGAAGTGCAAAATACTTTTACAGAAATTTTCCTTAAATGTTTTACAGAAAAACACTGTTATTTTACAACTATTTGCTGAATTATTACGATCAAACACCTTCATTGTAAAAGAATCCCATAAAAAAAACAGTCAAATGACTGTCAGCAATGGCTGCCATACAAAAACCGTAACATTAATGTAAAATATCCTAATTTAAATAAGTGCAAAATACTTTTACAGAAATCTTCATCAATTCATTTTTAACAGAAACACAGTTATTTCACATTTATTTTCAGATTTTTTTTTTTTTACTTAAAAACTATAAGTATAACTATACATCACTGCATCAGCAACACAGTTACTGTCAGTTGAATAAAGCAACATGCAGCATATCATCAGAGTTTCTCTGCTCATCCTGGACTGAAGCTCAGGCTCTACTCTTCAACACAATGGTGACACACAAAACACACCATACAGAAACACTTTACACCCCAACAGAACATTAAACACTACCAGATCTCTCAGGATCTCAGCATCTTCACTTATTACAATCCAGACTTTATTTCTTTCATACTAACATTCTTATTGAGAATTAACAGGGGTTTAGAAGGTGATGTTTTATTGAAAATAATAAAGTTTGATATCACCATGATGGAGATCAGTGTTTGCTTTAGTTGGGCTCTTGAACTTTTAGTTTTTTTCACATGAGTTTTACTCTGGCTGCTTTAACTGTGTGTCTTTGATGCATATTTGTTATGGAAGAAATCCAAGAGAAACTCAGATCAGATGATATTGGTCACTTTTTAGTGATAAAAAAATCCTGCTTCATTGATACCATCTTTAGTGTAATATCTGATTAAGTAATTAAATATTAGTTGTTAATTTTGCATGATAAAACTGCTATAAGATCCTGCAGTGCTGTGATACTCAGATTTTATGAAGTCATTATACAGAAAATGTTTTGACAGGATCATACAGTATATACTCACTCAGACATCAAGAATCAGCATATGAATCGCAACAATGGTGACAATGAAAAAAAAAACTACTATAAAGTCACAAAGGCTTTGTTGGTTGTCAGCATTGTTGAGATTCATATGTTGATTCTTGATGCCTCTGTACTACAAAAAAAAAAGAACCTTTTTCTGTATAATTTTTTTTTTTATTTCAGATTGTTATAATACTGATGCCACAATATTTCAAGGGTTGTGTGTAAAATTATGACATAAAATATAGACTTTGTATAAAGCTAAATTCCATCTGCATATGTATTCTAAGCTTATATACATATGTTTGACGGTCATATCAGGTCACATGACAACCATAACATCACCAATTAATGACCAAGATCATCTGATATTTTCTCTTGCATTTATTGCTACAAATGTGTATCAAACAGTTAAGGCAGCCAGAGAAACACAAAAGTTAAACTCAAGGTTCAGGAACCCAACTAAAGCAGACACTGATCTCAATCATGGTGACAAATTTATTATATAGTTTTACACTTTAAATAAGCATATTTTACTTTTATGGTTTTTGTTTGGCAGCCGCAGCTGTCAGTCATTTGACCTTTTATGATTTTTTTTTTTACAATGAAGGTATGATCATAATGCAGGAAATACCTGTAAAAGTGTTTCAGTTTATTTAATAAAGGACGTTTTACAGTTTTTTGGGGGGGCTGACAGTCATTTGACCATTTTATCATTTAACTATTTTGTTACTGTTTAATTACAGAATAAATTTGTAATTCTACATACATTGTATTTCTTACTGTATTTTTTTCTTAAGTTACATAATCAATTTTCTGTATAAAAAAAAGTGAATTACTGGAATTTGTCATTAGTCACAATACCTAAAATAACAGCTGAATTTTTATTTTACAGATATTGTAAAATTAGGATTTTTATAGTGTATCAGTTTCACCACATTGGCAGAATTAGGCAATTTCCCCAAGTCAAAAGCAGTTAAACCAGACATGAAGCAAAATGACAAGTCAGATACAATCAAGGATTGATTTGTCAGTTTTATTGAGAACCTGTCTTTTGCCCTTGAACTATTACAGGACCAAGTGAGGCCTTGCCTTCCCACTGAATGCCTAGAGAGAAGAAAAGCCAAGTTAGAGCACTTGAATCAAAAAGCAAACTTAGAAAGCAAAAGCTACCAACCTCCATAGGGAGAAGCAAATTCACCATCCGGACCACATGTTGAGTCACAGCAACCACAAACTTGGTCGTTACCATCAGCAGCAAACCACCTGCAATAAAACAAAGACATGGAAACTTCAGCATGAGAATTCAAGGTAAAATTTAAAATAAAAAACCCACGTACCCATTGGCAAAGGAACAGGATTTGCGCTGAGCGTCACTGGGTGCAGAAGCAATAGTTGCCTTCAGAATACATGTTATGTAGATCTGCAAGGGGTGACAGGCAAGTCACAAACCAAAAGCAGATGGAGGAGAAATCAAATTAACGCATGATATTCATAGTACATACAGAAGGACTGTTGCCCTCCTGGAACATAAATGCCTCCAGCTGGAACTGGATCTTGTCAACCTGGGACCGAGGCATGAAGTGGGAGCTGGAAGCTGTAGTTTTGGCATCCACAAAGCACCTGACGACAAAATCATAACGAGCAACTCATGAATGTCAACTGCAGAGCATCAAGCAACTAGACTTTACCCATGACTCTGTGACAAAGTGGTTACAAAAAGCAATTTAAACAGTCCTACCGCATCAAGGGCCATGACCTTACCCATAATTCTCAATGAAGGAATATCTCGGAAAAGAGTTCACATCAGGTACTTGAGTGGCCACACAGCGGTCCACAAACACACGCAGAGGCACATGATTGTACTGCTTCACAGACGCCTCGATGTTAATAACGCCACCCAGGAAATAGATGTATGAAGGCCTCTGATAGGACCAGTCATCTACACAAAAAAAACATTTCAGGCACAGCCACAATAGCAAGGGTAAAGGTTCATTTTTTTGAAAGAAAAAACCTGTACCAACCCATCATGATCTTCAGGGAGAAAAGCAAAACTTCTTGACCTGCCTCTGTTGAGGCATAAGGGACCCATGTTGGCCTCAAGGCATCACTGTTTACATTTTGGAGCCTGCAGTTCATGAAAGTACCCATTAAATGGTCTCCCAGTTTCACGAGAAAGTGCAGAAAGTCACAAAGATCACTTACCTTTGATAATGGCATTGAACACCAACAATTGCACCATCGGCCCGGGTAATCGGAGTACCTGCAAGCGCCTCAGGGGTGTAGGTAAGAGAGAAGGTGTAGATAAGCTCATCCTCGTTCATCTGTAAAAAGACTGTGGTTACCAAGAGGGTCATCCCATAGACTTTACATACACCAAGATAGTGCACTCATATTGCTATGAATAGGAGAAGGTGCACTTTGCAATATGGTGGAATTCCTAAAGAGCAAATCACCAATTAGTAAATTCTTCACATCAACACAGCTGCCCTCAGAAGCTCCGGTGTTGCCAGAGATCAATGTTTTGGAGACATGCACTTAGGATTGAACATGCACATTGACTGTTCCAGGGTAAAAACTAGCTTTAACTATTAAGGCACAAGTTTTCTTATTTCTTAAGCTCTTTTCATTCAATTTATGGGATGGTTTACATCAGGTGTTGGTTTGAAGGGTTACTTAAGGCAAGTAGCTCTAAAATTCAAGATTTACCCATTCAAACAGATAGAACTTGGTCTTAGCTGCCCTGGCATTGTAAAACAAGTGAACTGACTTTCCTTGAAGGTTCTCTGCCACAACAAATAACCCATTAAGATGTATGAGTTCTTACCATCAGCACACTATTGCAGTCCTGTAATTCATACTCAAAGATGAGCACTCTTGACACAGGATCCTGACCAACAACAGGACATCCACCTAAAGACAGACCCGTTGGCTGGATCAACTGGCCATTGCTGTAAAGGTCCTGCTGGACCTCTACAAGAACCCGGTTCTCGCCACATTGAACCGCTACGCTGCTGGGAGTCACGGGTTGCCTCAACTGGAAGTCCACCGCCAACTCGCTCTGCACCTCAGGAGCAATGGGATACCTCCAATCCAAAGGTTTCACTGGACCCTGCAACAGCTGCTTCTCCTGAAGGCCAAAAGGATCTTGTGCAAGACTTTTGGAGACGGGACCCAAAGGACTCTGAAACTCAGAAGCCACTTGCAAAGTGTTCCAGAGCCCTAGAGGAGAAAGGGCAGGACTGGAAGCTGGATTTAATTTTGGCCCCATGCTTCTTGGACTTTGACCGGACCTCAAACTTCCCAAGGCATCAGGCAGATCAAATGTACAAATCACAACCACCACGAAGACAACTTTCAGGAACACCATCCTAACAAACTTTGTCACAAGCACCACAACACACACCAGTGCTTGGCTTTGCCATTTTGTACAGCTTTGAGTTAAGGTGGCTCCACCCCTTTTACCTTAATTGATTATCCTAGATTCTCCTCTGGACCTGTAAAGTGTATGCATCTTGGGGACGCACCACTCTACAAATTTTTAATGGGCCTGTCCAAATAACCACACTTGACGTCTTTGTACTCGACCACTTGTCTACTTACATGACCTACAGTATTTCCGGTCTTTGATCAAAGTGTTCAAGTGGGCTTGAAGACTGCAAGTGTGTGTAGAACTTTTGATTACCCAATGGGACACACTTTTAGTGTTGCAAAAATGCAAGTTTACATAGCTTTATTTACACATTTTGATTTCAAGTACTTTCCATTTTAACATAAACTTATACATGTCTGTTCAGTAATCCCTATGTAACAAAAGACACAATTTAAAAATTGTGATGCTTGTATTAAGTGATGAAATGCAGTTGCAAATGTTGTACAAAATATACTCTCACATCTTTGCACCAATAACATGTACTACACTTTGATTTACTACCAAATGATGTGTCATTTCTCATTAATTTAACTTACAGTGGAATGTTTTCAGTTTCACTTTATTTTTATGGTCCCTTTAACACATTCTGTTGACTATATGTAACGTAACACCTACGTGGCTGCTAACTCTCATTAGAGTTTTAGTACAGTATTCGTAGACTGGTAGGGTTAGGGTTAGAATAAGTTGACATGTACTTGCAAAGTTACTTACAGTCATGCAAGTTCCCAAACACGATGCATGATGGAATACGCTTAGCCTCAAATACCACTCCGAAGCGGTATGGTGTGGGTTTAGTGTATGTTAAGGGCACTGAGCTTTGGCATTTTTAAGACATGGGACAGTCTTGCGCACTTACTTCCTGTCACATTCACGTGTCGTCAAGACATCAAGTGTGGATTTTTGCATAGGCACTTTGTCTCTCTTATCACATTGAGGGGGCATTTACATTACACAATTTTCAACTAAAAATGGATGCATTGTTCTATTATGTGACAAGAGAGTTTTGGGGCTTTCATTTTCAAAAGTTTTCAAAGTCCAAGTTTTTGAAAAGATGGTATACTTTTCAAAAACTTGCACTTTGAAATTCATTTTCAAAAGTTTGCTTACTGTCTCCGTGTAAAAAATGATGTTATGCGCATACACATTATGTTTTCAGACCAAGTCGCTGCTGGTTCATTCAGGATTTTCCTATGCTATTTTGCCGTTCTGTTCTTCAACATACACTACAGACCACAAAAGGTTTTCTCTTGTTATTAAAAACATACATTGTCTAAACTGAACATGCTGCATCAATTTGCGCTTATAGGTGTGTAGAACAAAATGTCAAATTGAGAAACCCCAAAGGAAACTGAACCAGCAGCAAATTAGTCTTGTCATTGTGATCCAACTTCAGTGGAAGTTGAATATGTAAACAAGTATCAAAATATGCACAGACAAGAGAACAGGAATATTAAAAGACCGTCTCAATAACGTCACCCACAGTGCTTCATGGGACAAGGCGTTCCCTGCAGAGCTCTTTTCGAATGATTTGTTTGCCAAATTAAGAGCACTGTCCTTCGGATGAGACGTTAAACTGAGGTTCTGACACTCTGTGGTAATTAAAAATCCCATAGCACTTCTAGTAAAGAGTCGAGGTGTAACCACGGTGTCCTAGCCAAATTCCCTCCTTTGGCCCTTGCCAATCATGGCCTCCTAATAATCCCCTTCCACTGAATTGGCTCTATCACTTTCTTTCCTCTCCACCTATAGCTGGTGTGTGGTGAGAGCACTGTCTCCACCTATAGCTGGTGTGTGTTGAGAGCACTGTCTCCACCTATAGCTGGTGTGTGGTAAACGCTCTGTCTCCACCTATAGCTGGTGTGTGGTGAGCACTCTGTCTCCACCCAAAGCTGGTGTGTGGTGAGAGCTCTGTCTCCACCTATAGCTAGTGTGTGGTGAGAGCACTGTCTCCACCTAAAGATGGTGTGTGGTGAGAGCTCTGTCTCCACCTATAGCTAGTGTGTGGTGAGAGCACTGTCTCCACCAATAGCTAGTGTGTGGTGAGAGCACTGTCTCCACCTAAAGCTGGTGAATGGTGAGAGCTCTGTCTCCACCTATAGCTGGTGTGTGGTGAGAGCTCTGTCTCCACCTAAAGCTGGTGTATGGTGAACGCTCTGTCTCCAGCTAAAGCTGGTGTATGGTGAACGCTCTGTCTCCACCTATAGTTGGTGTGTGGTGAGCGTTCTGTCTTCACCTATAGCTGGTGTGTGATGAGAGCTCTGTCAACACCTAAAGCTGGTGTATGGTGAGCGCTCTGTCTCCACCTATAGCTGGTGTATGGTGAGCGCACTGTCTCCACCTAAAGATGGTGTGTGGTGAGAGCTCTGTCTCCACCTATAGCTAGTGTGTGGTGAGAGCACTGTCTCCACCTAAAGCTGGTGTATGGTGAACGCTCTGTCTCCAGCTAAAGCTGGTGTGTGGTGAGAGCTCTGTCTCCACCTAAAGCTGGTGTATGGTGAACGCTCTGTCTCCAGCTAAAGCTGGTGTGTGGTGAGAGCTCTGTCTCCACCTATAGCTGGTGTGTGGTGAGCACACTGACTCCACCTATAATTGGTGTGTGGTGAGCGCACTGTCTACACCTATAGCTGGTGTGTGGTGAGAGCACTGTCTCCACCTATAGCTGGTGTGTGGTGAGAGCTCTGTCTCCACCTAAAGCTGGTGTATGGTGAACGCTCTGTCTCCAGCTAAAGCTGGTGTGTGGTGAGAGCTCTGTCTCCACCTATAGTTGGTGTGTGGTGAGCGTTCTGTCTTCACCTATAGCTGGTGTGTGATGAGAGCTCTGTCAACACCTAAAGCTGGTGTATGGTGAGCACACTGACTCCACCTATAATTGGTGTGTGGTGAGCGCACTGTCTACACCTATAGCTGGTGTGTGGTGAGAGCACTGTCTCCACCTATAGCTGGTGTGTGGTGAGCGCTCTGTCTTCACCTATAGCTGGTGTGTGGTGAGAGCTTTGTCTCCACCTATAGCTGGTGTGTGGAGAGAGCTTTGTCTCCACCTATAGCTGGTGTGTGGTGAGAGCACTGTCTCCACATATAGATGGTGTGTGGTGAGCGCTCTGTCTCCATCTATAGATGGTGTGTGGTGAGCGCTCTGTCTCCATCTATAGCTGGTGTGTGGAGAGAGCTTTGTCTCCACCTATAGCTGGTGTGTGGAGAGAGCTTTGTCTCCACCTATAGCTGGTGTGTGGTGAGAGCTTTGTCTCCACCTATAGCTGGTGTGTGGAGAGAGGTTTGTCTCCACCTATAGCTGGTGTGTGGTGAGCGCACTGTCTCCACCTATAGATGGTGTGTGGTGAGCGCTCTGTCTCCATCTATAGATGGTGTTTGGTGAGAGCTCTGTCTTCCCCTAAAGCTAGTGTATGGTGAGCACTCTGTCTCCACCTATAGCTCCTGCTCAGCTCAATAAAAGTCTACAAAAATCTGTATCAGTATACAATCTGTTATATATTGTTAATTTAAACTTATTTTGTTTTTCTTACCTTAAACGCAACTTATCTTGTAAATAATTGTAAAATGTAAAAATTCCAAAAGTGAGAAAAAAAAAAAACAGTAATACCTGATTCAACTTATCAGCTCATTGACCCATGTGATAATGAGCAGATGAGTTGAATCAGGTGTGTTTGATTAGGGAGACAAAGAAAACGTCTCGGGTTATGACTATAACCCTTGTTCCCTGAGAAGGGAACGAGACACTGCGTCGTTGAAAACGACTCTTTGGGGACGCTCCCTTAGCGTGCGCCTCTGAAGTATGAATGAAACTAATCCAATCCTGATTGGTGTTGCGTCATGACGTAACATGTGACGGCATAACCGGATGCATAAAAGTGACGCTGGCACACACACACATTAGCCTCGCGATGAAGCAAGCCGCTCTCAGGCATTGAGGGGCGTGGCAGGACGACGCAGTGTCTCGTTCCCTTCTCAGGGAACAAGGGTTATAGTCATAACCCGAGACGTTCCCTTTCGAGGGAACTCGCACTGCGTCGTTGAAAACGACTCTTTGGGGAACGAATGCCCACTAGGCCACGCACCGAAAAAGGCCTGCCCTAGAGTGAAACTGATCTCAGACACTCAGCTAGGACTAGAGCATACGTGCGCCAGGCGTACTAGGGAGGTGCAGACTATAAAACCTGATAAAATGTGCGGGGTAGCCCAACCGGCTGCCTCACAGATCTCCTGGAGGGGCACTCCCGAGAGGAGGGGTCTAGAGGACACCATGCCTCTAGTAGAATGAGCCCTTACAGCCAAAGGTGAAGGCAAATTGCGCACCTTGTAGGCCTACTTATGGTTTGTTTAGCCGGGAGCCCCTATTAGGTGATCCAAAACACACTGCAGTAAGTCCGACCTCCTCCAAGAAGAGGACCTCTCAAGGAAATACTTGGAACTCTGACTGGCAGAGCAAGGAACCTCTCCTCTTCTGCCGACACATGTGGTGGAGGATGAAATGTTTGCAGGACCATGGACCTAGCCATGTTAGATTGCACTTAAGGCACATAGCTGGGTCGCGGATGCAAGATGGCCTTAACTCCGCCGGAGGCAAACCCCAAGCAAGCTGGTACTAATGCCAGGGCTTGGAGATCTCCCAGTCTCTTTATAAGAAGTAGCTAAGAGAAAGGCTATCTTGAACGTGAGGTCCTAGGCAAAGCCAACTGAAGGGATTCGAAGGGAGCCAGGGATAGGCCTTCGAGAACCACCGCCAGATACCAGGAAGGAACCCTGGACCTGACTGTCAGTCTCATCCTCTATGTACCAAGGAGAAATAGTATGACCAGTTGGTGCCTCCCCAACAGGCCCAATATTCAGTGGTGCATGGAACGCCGCAATGGCATCCATGTGCACCATACATGTGGACGGGGAGAGATTCGTAGAGAACGATCTTGGAGAAACTCAGAACTGAAGCCACTGGGCAGTTAACTGAACCTAACTCATGTTCTCTATACCAAGCGGAAAAACATTTCCACTTAAGGTCATATAATCTCCTAGTAGACGGAACCCTAGAGATAAGTATGGTTCCGTGCACCCCAAATGATAGAACAGCATCTAGGTACTGAGCCCCCTCAGAGGCCAGACCCACAATTTCCACAGTTCTGGCGAGGATGGAATATAGTGCCCTCCGCCTGAGATAACAGATCCCTCCTCAGAGGAATCTGCCATGGCGGAGCTATCAGGAGTGAAATTAAGTCCGAAAACCATACTCGGGCCGGCCAAAACGGGGCTACCAGAAGACGACTGATGCCCTCCTGACGGACCCTCTCCAGGACTCCCGGGAGCAGAGCAATCGGGGGGAAAACGTACAGGTGAAGCCTCGGCCAGGCCTGTACCATGGCATCTAACCCCAGCGGGGCTGGATGAGTGAGGGAGAACCAAAGTGGACAGTGGGACGTCCCTCGAGACGCAAACAGCTCCACTTCCACTGGTCCAAACCTCTGCCATATAAGCTCCACCACCTCTGGATGGAGTCTCCATTCCCCGGGCCTCAGCCCCTGCCTCGACAGGATGTCTGCTCCCTGATTCTGAACCCCCGGGACATATATTGCTCTTATAGATAATATTTTCCCTTGGGACCATAAAATAATTTGATGCGCCAATCTGGATAGAGGGCGCAATCTGAGTCCCCCTAGTCGGTTCAGATACACTACCACTGATGTATTGTCCGAACGTATCAAGACGTGGTAACCTTTGATGTCTGGGAGGAAGCTCCTCAGAGCCCTGAACACAGCCAACATTTCTAGGCAATTTATATGCCAAGAATGATGATGGTCCTGCCACAGACCCCTGGCAAAGCGGCCGTATAACCGCGCCCCAGTCAGTGATGGAAGCGTCTGTCGAAATGGTTTTCCGGCGACATGACGCCCTTAATACTGGCCCTTGGGACAAGAACCAAGGATTCTTCCATATTAATAGGAAACGAAGGCATCTGCGCGTAACCTTTATTATACGGAACGGATTCCCCTTGGGGGAAAAACCCCTTGGCTTTGAGCAACCACTGAAGGGACCTCATGTGAAGAAGGCCCAAAGGAATTATGTTGGATGCCACTGCCATGAGGCCCAGCAGTCTTTGAAACTGCTTTACAGTGATGGCAGGCCTAGCTTTATCCCTGACACCATGGTCAGGATGGATTCGATACGTGCGGGAAACATACGTGCCTGCATCGTAACCGAATTCCATACCACGCCCAGAAAAGTAGTTTTCTAAGCTGGTTCTAACACACTTTTCTTAGTGTTGAGTCTCAACCCCAAATTCTGAATGTGGCCAAGAACGACATCTCGATGCCGAACTGCCATTTCTCAATACTGGGCCAATATGAGCCAGTCATCGATATAATTCAGAATACGGATGCCCTGAAGCCTCAGTGGAGCCAGAGCTGCATCCATACACTTAGTGAACGTGCGGGGAGAGAGTGCTAGGCCAAACGGAAGAACCCGATATTGGTACGCTTCGCCCCCGAAAGCGAACCTCAGGAACCTCCTGTGACATGGAAGGATGGAGACATGAAAATAGGCGTCTTTTAGATCTATCGTGACAAACCAATCCTCGGATATGATTTGATTCACGATGATGGGAATAGTGAGCATCTTGAACCTGAATCTCCTCAGAGAACGATTCAACTGCCTCAAATCTAAAATCGGCCTCAGCCCGCCATCCTTCTTTGGAACTATAAAGTACCGGCTATAAAAGCCCCGACCCCCTGTCTGGTAGGGGAACAATTTCTATGGCCCCTATGACCAGTAGAGTCTGTACCTCTTGTTCCATAACCCGAGCCTGTTCTGGAACCACTGCAGTCGGTACCACCCCAGCAAACTTGGGAGGTCGGTGACTGAACTGCAGTCTGTACCCATATTTTATAATATTCAGGACCCATATAGATATATTCGGAAGGCTTTGCCATTCTTCTACAACATCTACTAAGGGAACCAGCCCCTCGAGACTGACCTCGGGTGATTTCGAGCACTATTCTCGACCTCCTGAAGCGGAGGACCGACAGGAAAAAGTCGAGAAAGATTTTGTGACCACAGTCGGTGCCCTGTTCCAAGCTTTTGGGGCGAACGCCACAGTGTGCATTTGCTGGAAAGCGATGTGGCCTGAAGCTCACTTTATGGCAGGATACAGACATCGATTTCCTGAGGGCTCCCCCAGAGGGGAGGCTCATTCGGTTTCGTTCTCGACACCCTGAAGCGGAGGACCGGCAGGGAATAATCGAAAACAGTTTCCGATCTGCGGACAGGAACACTGCCTGGCCGCAAGCCTTTTTGGGCGGGCATTACAGTGTGCATTAGCTGAAAACCGATGCGTCCCGAAGCGCAGTTGACGCTGGATACAAACATCGATTTCCTGAGGGCTCCGCAGAGGAGCGATTCTCGCTCGTCCCTCCACGGGGGGGGGGGCAGCCATCTTCGTCTCGTTTTCGATACCCTGATGCGGAGGACCGGCAGGGAAAAAATAGAAAACGATTTTCGACGTTCGCTGCTCTTAATTCTTCAGAATTAAATGCAGCCAAAAACACTGGATAAGTGAAACACAGTCTAGATGGTAGGCTGAATTAAAATATCTAACTTCTTAAAGTGAGATAATATATTCCATCATTTCAATTCCATCATTTTAACTCATAGAATTAAATGCAGCCATAATCACCAGACAATATACTGTTTTTATATTTATTTACACGGTCTCGTAATCTACACGCTGCCTCGGCAAACGCGAGATTCGAGCCGTTATAATATTTGGCTTTCATCCCTCGAGAAGAAAGTCATCAGGTGCGAGGTTGAAACATCCAAAAGCGCACGGAATTTAGCACGCGCGCCCAAGATATTTCTCAATAAACACTGCCAGCACTCTCAGGAGCTGATTGTGAATGCCTCGCACCCAAACAGTATTATTTCACAGATCGCGTGTATCCCTTTTATTGCAGACTCGTAATCTACGCGCTGCCTCAGCAAACGCGAGATTCGAGTCGTTCACAATATATTTGGCTTTCATCTCTCGAGAAGAAAGTCAACGGGCGCGAGGCTGAAAAACCCCCGAAACGCACGGCTGTGTGCGTCGAGATATTTCTCAATGAACACGCAGCCAGCACCCTCAGGAGCTGACTGTGCATGCCTCGCACCCACACAAAATCTTGTTATTTATCTAATATAGATTTTGTATTGCAATGCAGTGGGACAATTCTTTATTTTGGGGTTACAAACAACACCAGCGAGTGTGACACATGTTCCTCGATCCCAATGCTGAGCACCTCCACTCCCTCAGAAGCAGATAGCTCGAGCATCGGGCACTCGTCACGGGCAGAAGAAACCACATCGCGGGCTTCTGCGTCGTGAGCGAGCGTTATAGAATCTGCGGATGATGAACGAGAAAGTGCCTCGGCAGTCTCGTTCTCATCCGCGAGATCCTTCTGCGATCCCCACGATCTAAGCCGCCGCGCCGCCTCAACGGACGCGGGACCCGAACCGCGGGGATCGCGAGCCTGGCCTTTATCAGAACCAAACGGGAGCGCAGCACTCTAATCGGGAGTACTTTCACAATGTTCACAGGCAAACCCCCTCGAGAGCTGCCTGTGCGTGCTGCGCTCCTAAACAGTATACACACAACTGATGCGTGTCCCCACCCGTGAGAAATATAGGGCAGGGGTGCACACACTTAGTGTATCTTCCACTCGCATAATATAGTGGTTTTCAACAGACAAACAACACCAAATAAGACAGACAGTTTCACAGAGAACGCTTGCTGAAGAGCAAAAGCTAATGTGTGTGTGTGCCAGCGTCACTTTTATGCATCCGGTTATGCCGTCACATGTTACGTCATGACGCAACACCAATCAGGATTGGATTAGTTTCATTCATACTTCAGAGGCGCACGCTAAGGGAGCGTCCCCAAAGAGTCGTTTTCAACGACGCAGTGCGAGTTCCCTCGAAAGGGAACGTGCAGTGTTGAGGGTCCTTCAGGAGCATGGGTTGGGGAACACTGGTTTAATTGCTTAACCACTTTATTTGTAGTCCTTTGTTATTAAAACAAACTTGTAGATCTGCTTTATCAATGCAGAAATGTTCTCCATAAGCATCTGCTATTACTGATAAAACACCAACTTAATGAAAGTCAAGGGTCAAGAGCCCAACTAAAGCAAACACTGATCTCCATGATGGTGACCTCAGACCAAACATTTTCAATAAGACATCAACATCTAAACCTCTGTTAATTCTCAATAAGATCTTCTGACGTGTGACAGAAATAAAGTCAGTCTGGTTAGTAATAAGTGAAGCTGGTAATGCTGTTTGAGGAGTTGTTTCATCAGATCTTCAGAGAGTTAATGTCTTTTATCTTCAGTTCAAGGCTGTGTCTGAATAAAGTTGTAGTTTGTGTTCTTATTACTCTTTCGAAAGATGATCAAAAGAATGTTTCAGGAACATCACACTAACATTTAAATAACATTCTAGTAACATTCAGGAAACTGGACATGTTTATGGTCTTGGAATGTTACAAATCAACGTTCCCAGAATGTTGAATTTTAAATCAAAATTAAGTCGAAAGAACGTTTGAGGAACATTATACATTTTAAAACGTGTTCCTCTAACGTCAAGAAAACTGGACATTTTTTTACGTTCCCAGAACCAACACTGAATATTTGAAGAACGTTCCTATAACAAAAGTCTGTAAGCTGGGTTGCTGCTTTTTCTCTCAATTTTCATAAAATTGTCTATGGATTCCCCTTCCTCCTGTTTACACTATTAGACAGTAAGAGTGAAATTACCTGTAAATACCTTTTTGCATATTCACTGAAATTGTGGTTGTGGTCCCTCATGCACTATGCAATGGTGACACCAAGACATACAAAAAGTGCAAGGTGTGCAAAACGTTTTCGGGTTCAACCCTTCATCAGTGACAAAATACCTGCACCTTGTCACTAAATCAGTATGTAATCAGTGACAGTGATTATACTATGCATTTTAAATGTTATAAGTTAGTATTTCATGTTTTTATAATTTAAATTTTTTATCATTTTCTATTGTTGTAAGATTTTTATATTTTTTTATTCATAAGTGTTGTCAGTGATCGCATTCACTAGAAATATATTCAGTGAAATATCTACTGGTGAAATCAGGCATTATGGGGAGTAGATATAAATTATTTTCAGTATTACATAGAGTTGTTTAACTGCACCAGAGGGCAATTAGTTGTACTTGAGTCAGTCAGTGTTAATGTTTGAAAATGAAGAGGCAACACTTTTGATGCCAAAAGAGGAAAGAAAGTGAGCAAGATAAGGGTAAATGATGAAATATTGAAAAAATATTGTTGATATGGTGGTTGCAGCATTGCGTTTTATTGGTTTAATTTGGCTTTTCGCAAGTGCTTTAAAGACGATGTGCTAATGTAATCATGTCAGTCTCATCCATACTGCGGTAATGAACATGCTTGATGATTGTTATTGTGGGTGCTTCAAAATACATTAATAATTCTAGATTTTTTTTTTATCCAAATGGTTTTGAATGCACATTAGCTTCTTTGATCCTCCGCTATCATGATCAAAGAGAAAGCCAAGTTATTCACCATTATCCCATTGCACAGTATAGTGTAGGCTGTATATAACCTGCTTTCTCTGTTCTGCAGTGATACTCAATAAACACCCACATGTTGGTTCAAAAATCTAACCTTGATCTCTGAGTCTGGTTTATCCCGACAGCAGTTTACATGTTCATAATGTTTTTGTACTTGGTCTACAGTAGTCTACTTCTGAGTGGTCCTTCACCAGTTGAGCTGATAAAGCTTATGCTATTTAGAGGAATAGGAATATGCTATTTAGCTGACCGATGCTAAACAGCACATGAATCATCTTGAAGCAACAGCTACCTCTGCTGATGAACAAGAGAAGTAGCCATAGAAATGATTGGTGTGTACTATTATATTGTATACAATCTACATTCTCAATTTATTTGTTTAAAATGTTTGCTCTCATGACCTAAGAAGTCCTACAAAACAATGATCTTATTGTCCCGAGGCATTTCTGCACTACAGAGAAGTGGCTGTATTGGAGAGCGTGAAATTGAACTGAGATTTGAAATAACTATCATGAGGTGGCATGTTAGAGTGGTTTACTGAATATATTCAGCAAGAGACAGGCAGTCAAATTTCAGGTTTATGACCAACATGACCAATTTCTCTGACTTTCTTTGGTTCATGCAGTTCATTGTACTGTCAGTTATCCTGTATAGCAGTATCATCTCCATACCATACAGCGTCATACCGTTTACTGCATTTTGAGCTAATTTTACAGGGATCTGGGCAAAATTATGATGCAATGCAATACAATGATGACTGAGAGAAAAAATCCTCAAAAGCCTGATCATATTTGATACTCACAGACAAGATTTTTCTAATATAAATGTTGATGGCTCCAAACAGTTCATAAGTAGTTGAAAAAATGTCTCCAAGGTCGTTTGAGTTTAATGTGAGACCAAATATTCACAATAGGGTTCAAATCTGGACTATGACCAGCATTGTAAAAATTTGTCCTGTAAAGTAACGGTAAAATACTTGCAAAAAAGTTGCCAGTAATTCATAATTTTACAGTTATTTACCATACTTGACAGTATGTTACTGTAGCAATAAATCGATTTCACTTAGAAACTGGCTGCCTTAAATTAGCCATTTAATTGAACTGTCATTATTACTGTGAACTTCACTAAAAATAGTTCTTAAAGTAATAATAACTTAATAAAAAAAAAACTAGAAACATCAAGATAACTTAAATCTCTTGCGAATAATGCATGTGCAACTGGAATTAGCTTAGAGATTTTCACTGCATCAACTACACAGTTACTGCCTTTAAATAAAGCAACATAAACCCTTTAAATCCCAACAGAACATTAAACACTAACAGATTTCGTCTATATTATTATGATTAAAAACACATCAAATAACACTTCATTTCAACATTTACTCTCCTTTTATTGAGTTCAAAGCTGCTTTGAAACAATCTATATTGTATATAAAGGTGACTTGACTTGAGTTCACATTACTTTTTTTTCTACTAGGGAACTCCTGCAAGGGACGTTCTGAGTGAATTAACTTGATTAATATGTAATATGGAATAAACTTCCATGATTGACCAATGAAAGTGTTTCACGAGGTAGCATTTTCACGCAGATTATAGTCAGCCAGTTCTCTGGTTATTTATGTTATCATTTAATAGATTTAAGGGCTTATTTTAACCTGTTTGATTTTGCCTTTGGCACCAAATAAACCAGAACCGCTCCTACACAATGACATTCTACCTCTATGCTTCACTGTGGTAAAAATGCATTTATTATTATATTTCTCAGCAGATTTCTGAAGACACCGCCCTGGAGGATCACCATGCAACTCATGTTCCATTGTGATCTATCACTCCACACACAACCTCCCATTTTCTGCCAAAAACGTAATTCTGTCTTTGATGTTTTTTCTGCGACTGCAATGGCTTTTTAAGTAGTGCATTTGTGTGCACCGGTTTTGTGAGGAAAAGGGAGCCCCTACCTAGCATTAGCGTAGAGTACCAAGTACAGTGCTGAGTGAGTGTATATACCACAGGGATTGAAGAAAAATAATAAAATATAACTTGTGTAGTTTTTTTTTCTTTTTTTTTTTCGTGTGTGTGTGTGTGATATATATATATATATATTTTTTTTTTTTTTTGTAATGCCATCAATAAATCTTGGTGATTCATATTTAAATGAACCTTGTGCTTATGCCTGTTTAAGGCTGGGTTATGCAACACTTGTAAAATAAAATTATTCTGTTTACTACCATCATTGCTGCCACTGAATAGACCTATAGCACACAGTCCTATGGTTTTGTGAAAGACATTAAAAACACTACAAATCCATTTTCACAGAATGTTTTGACTAAGGTGAGATTATCTACTGGGTGTATAGAACATTTGGCACATAAATAGTGAGATCGCTATGGGAAAGCTTCCAGCAAGCAAACTCGCTAATCCTTATCGCTTAATGCACACATTAAATATGAAATTGAATGATTCGTCATGCACTGCTGTGGACCCAGATCTGAAAAAAAATTAAAAGTCTATTTTTTTCTTTTCTTTAAAGCTGTTTATTTAAGCTGTAAATGTGTTTATGTGTGAATTATTCCTTGTAAGTGATGTATTTATTAGCAATGTTGGGCCCATAGGTATTTATCTACAGTAGTAAAGGGCTAAAAAAATATCATTAAAACATGTAGAATATTTTTTACATTAAACAAATATATTGATAATCAGGGTATCTTGCACCAATGGTCATAATTTAGTTATTTAGACTATTTCAGATTTTGATAGTGCTCTCATCCACTGTCTGTAGGGAAATAGTATTGCTCTTTCATAGGAGACTTAATGGAGTTCTCATTTAGGTTTCTTTAGTGTTTCAAAAAGTGTCTCCTACATTTTTGATATACAGAGCTATGCAATAAAAAGCAATGAATAGCATCTCAGATCTGATTTGATTTTGGAAAATTTGATGAGATTGTGATAGTACATGTTATATCTTGAGCACAATATTAATAAAGTAGATTACTGTTATTTCACATGACATTTTTTTTATAGACAGCAATGGGCAAATGGATACTTTGTTAACGCCTCCTGTTAACAAAGTATCCATTTGCCCATTGCTGTCTATAAAAAATGTCATGTGAAATAACAGTAATCTACTGGCAGCTGTGGTTGCCAGCAATGCACTGTTAATTCACAGCCCTTTACCGTTAATTTACAGCTTTCCATTTTTACGGTATGTTACCGTAAAAATACCATGGAAGGTAGCTCGTATCATTTGGGAAACCGATTGCTTCTAACAGTTTGAGGTCAAAAACTAGTATTCAAACTGATAGTACTGTGAACTTACTTCATTTGAGTCCACTGAATTTTAGAATGAATTATATATTATGCATTATTCACATTAATTATGGACCTGTATACTGTATATAGTAGTTCTTAGTAGTCCCCTAGGATAGTGGTTCTCAATCCTGGTCCTGGGGACCCACAGCTCTGCACAGTTTGTGTGTCTCCCTCATTTAACACACCTGATTCAGATCATCAGCTCGTTAGGAAAGAGCTCTAATGAACTGAACTGGGTGTGTCTGATAAAGGAGACATATACAATGTGCAGAGCTGTGGGTCCCCAGGACCAGGATTGAGAACCACTGCCCTAGGATGTATAAAAAAAATATTAGCTACTGATTACATGTGTAGTTATTTATTAATGAAGGAACAGTATTCAATAGTAAACAATATTTTTTTCTAAAGAATTTTTAATTACATTTCAAATGCAACAACCCATAAATGAAAATACAAAGAATTCACTCTTTGTGACAAAATGTTCTAATAGTAATTTGTCAGTTGGTTTCAGTTGGTTATACTGTGCTACTGTCAAATGTTGTGCAGTAAAAATGTACATAACCTTGTTTCGTGTTATGGTTTTGATCATTTATTTTCAATAAGTGTTTATGCTTTCAGTCTTGTTATCACTAGTCTATTTAATATATGCATTAAATGTAGTCAATTAATTTTATGTCAACCTCGTATTTAATGTGTTTTATCTCTCACCATGAGAATATGGATGTATTTATTTATTTATTTTTTGCATATTTCCCAGCTAACCACAAAGTTATACCAATGAAAAACTTCAATGTCTTATGCAAATTACACATAATAAGCTGTGCCATGTATCCCTGCAGTGGAAGCAGAGAAGATGGGGGGGCATTAGGGCACATGTTGAGCCTGAATTTCAAGATTTGCACTTGAGAGAGAAAGAGAGGGAGGGGTGGGAGAGAGAGAGAGAGAGAGAGAGAGAGAGAGAGTTGCTAAAATATATGAAAATATAAAGTGATTAAAATGTTACTGGGTTGATAGAATTGAGTGGAATGTATATAGCTTGAGGAATTTCCGAGGAAATATGCAACTCAAATCCGCACATGCCGCTAAAATAAAGTGTGTTCCTGATTTCATTACTCTGGTTGCAATTATCAGCGACAGCAGTATTTCAAAGCTTCAATAATGCAAGTGCACTTCATGGTCAATTATAAAACTCTTTCATCTTAAAGAGTGAAGGAGGGATGCTGTGGGAAAGATTTAGAAAGAGAAAAGGTTAAAACATACGGCGACTAGCTATTTCTGCACCGTAACATACAGTGACGCCAAAATCAACAACAAAAAGCCATTAAATTAGAATATACAAAATATATAAGATGACATTTATTTGAAAGAAAGAAAAACAGGAAAAAAAAGCACAGATAATTAATTGCAGCTGCAGAGTGCACCAGTATATCATCATAACATTAAAATAGGCACATGAGTTTAAAGCTGGGTGCAGTTTTGCGGCAACCAATGCTAACTACTATGCTCAATAGATAACTTGATCTCCAAACAGAAATATCATTTGGCCAGACAGTTATTCATCATTTCTGAATCATTAAAATCACGTTTCCACTCCCAACTTCTTTGCATTTGCATATTATAAATATTTATACTTCTTATATTTTGAAGCAACTAACCCCACTCCTCCCCTAAACCTATCCACTGTTCAACAATATAAAACATGTAATAGGCAGATAAAAGTACAGTCACAGTGTCATAAAACAGGAGGTGAGACACAAAGATGAACTTAACAGGTCTTTATTCACAGATAGTTTAGATCGTTTAGGATCATCAAGCTGGTAAGTGATGAACATAAGGGGCCCTATTTTAATGATCTCTAAGTGCATGGTCTAAAGCGCACGGAGCAAGTGCACCTAGTGTGTGTCCGATCCACTTTTGCTAGTTTAACGACGGCAAAAATGGTCGGCGCTCCCGGCGCATGGTTTAAAAGGGTTGTCTCTATTCTTAATGAGTAATGGGTGTGTTTTGGGCGTAATGGGTGGTGGGCCATTTTTTTTTTTACATTTTCATAGAGCTTGTGGTTATATCAAGGTTAGGATTATGATTTTTTGGCAGTACTACAGAACACAGTAAGAGTATATTAGTATGATATCAGACATAAGCACCGATTTATGTTTCTGAGGGTGGGTGCAACGGAAAATAAATTACCAACCAAAATATAAACACATCATTGTTCACCTCTTTTTCAATGAGCGAATGATAATACACATATGCAACAAACGCCACTTAAAACATTTCAACATTCCCATTACTCGATGATGGACTTGATAAATTCATTACACAAAAGTTATTTGTCTCGTGAAGAGAAACACATGGACTGCAAATACATCAACCAAACAAAAACACACATTCTTTCCACAATTTATCATTGCGGAAAAAAAAAACAGAGAGTGCAAGCTTTTATGTCAGGTTGTTATGTCCTAATGCTAAATATAACGTTACGTATTTATGACCCTCTGGGACCCAATGTGAGATCCACTCAATTGATTTTGTTATTGGTTTAAATGAATGGAGAATATCTAGTGTTTTTCTGTGAGTCCTCAAGCACCCATGGGATTGGTCATATGATGTCAGACTTAAAGGTGCTGAAGGACATTTCTGAGAAAGGCAGTTGATATTTGAAATCACCAAAACAAACACACACCTACCCAAAAATGATCACAGCCCTATCTGGATAGCTCTGCTCCTAAATTCACAAACACTTTATGCAACTCAGGCACCTTTGACAGAGAAGACCATGGTCATGTAGATGAACACACGTGGTATATAAGGTACTTTGTAATTTCACTGTACAGTCAATTGAAAATGTGTTGAAATGTTTGAAATACTGCAATTTTGAGGATCTTTTGGGAGTACTACAAAACGATCTCATAAAAATTCATATCTATAGCACAAATTTAACATGCATATGATACGCACTGTAAAAAAACCCTTTGGTAGGATTAGTGGTGTGGAGTACGTGCACATAACACAATATAAAGTGGCGCCAGTAATATACTGTTAATTTACAGCCCTTTACCGTTAATTTACAGCTCTCCTTTTATACAGTATGTTACCATAAAAATACCATGGAAGGTAACTCATTTGGGAAACCGATTGCTTCAAACAGTTCAAGTTCAAAAACTAGTATTCAAACTGATAGCATTGTGAACTTACTTAATTTGAGTCCACTGAAAATTAATATCTCTTAATATAAAACTGCAAACATCTAATATGTAATAATGAATTAATTCAAATTTAACATGACTTTAACTAAAATCTTTGCAGTTTGTATTTAGCGAACAATAGCATGCATGTATTTTTGCATCAGCAACTAAACAGTTAATACATTTAAATAAAGCAACACACAGCATTACATCAGTGTTTCTCTGCTCATCTTTGACTGAAAGCACAGCTCTCCAGCTCAATGGTGACCCTCAAAACTAATTAATTAAACAAACAGATCTCTCCTATATCATCTTGTGCAAAACACTTAAAACACTTCAGGTTAATATTTACTAGGAGGAGTTTGAAAAAGTAGGTATTGAATGAAAATCAAGATGGCGGACAGGAAGTTCGGCCAAATAAGGTAAACTTGGTATCTATGTTCTTGGCGTGACCCAAGGAATCTAGTAAGACAGGTGGCATTTCAATATGCAGATTTATTCAAAATATTTATTCATGACCACTAGGTGGCGCTGGTTCGAAAATTCTCATGCTCCTTCAGGGCATCGTGCTGATGACCCATACCAAGTTTCGTAACAATCCGTTCATGCGTTCTTAAATATACAGCATTTTAGCACAAAATTCAAAATGGCCGATATGGTCAAATTGGATATCAGTCGACTCGGCATGTTACCTTGAATCTAACGAGACCAATTTTTTTTATTTTTGGACAACCTTTTTGACTGACAGAAATTTTGTTTCTAGCCCTTATGGTTCAAAAGTTGTTAACATAAATATGAGTGAAACTTTGGACAGGTTAGAGGGAATGAGTTAGACACACCAAAATTGGTGTATTTAATGTTGGGACTGTCCTCTATCAGAATGTCAAACCGTTACAACTTTCCCGCAAACGGTTCTATGGGTTGCCATAGACTTCCATGGCGAAAGAGCGGAATAATAATAAGAATGGGAACAGATACAATAGGTGCCTATGCACCTTTGGTGCTTGGCCCCTAAAAATAAAATAAAATAACCAGACAATTCAGCTGCATAATTTCTTCTTGCTGCAATGCATGCTGGGAGTCATGGACATTTTTTTTGTACTATGCTGGTACCCAACATGCATTGCAGCATGAAACTTTTGAGTGTCCCCATTATTGAGATAAATATGCCGATTCTTGATGTCTGTAAAAATAAAATGACATCTAAACCTCTGTCACCTTTTAATAAGAACTTCTGTAGACGTCTGACAGAAATAAAGTCAAACTGGTTAGTAATAAGTGAAGCTGGTAATGCTGTTTGTGGAGTTGTTTAATCCTTCTCTGCTGAGATCTTCAGAGATTTAATGTCTTTTATCTGTAGTTGATCTCACCTTTTTCTGGTCTTCTTGTTCCTCTTTCCTTCAGTGGTTCGACTTGTTAACAGCAGGTGTTCATCAGTGTCTCAATTAACTTTGAAAATTAACTGAATTAACTATGAAATTATTCACTTTGTCAAGTGAACTAATGTAGGGAATAGTGAATAAGGGTATAGGGTGTGATTTGGAACACAGCCACTGAGTGTCGACTTTGAGCTCTGTTAATTCACAGTATTCCTGTAAGCTACTCTCTCGAAAACGACAAATATCACCCAGAATGCATTTTTTTCTACATTCAATTACTGTTTTAATGGAAAACAGCATGTTACTGTCAAAATTTGGCCATTTTTTACAGTGTATATACACTATTGCAAATAGATTACACAATATATACACAGCAAAAACTCCAGTGTCAAATTAACTCTCCTGGGAGTTTATTTGACTCCACACTCAAGAGTGTTCAACAACACTGAAGCAGTGTTAAAGTTAATGAGATAAATTAAGTGATTACAGTTTTTCTCAATCGATTTGGTACATTTCTCCAAACTCAGGTAACTGCTCTCAAAACAGTTAGCACAGCAATCTAAACACACACTTATGTTGGCGAAACAGTTAAGTATTCACTGCACAAAATGAAACACAGAATTTTATTCTACTAATTCATTTATTAAAATTCAATATTAACATCAAAACTAAAAGTGTGTTCTCTGTTGATTTGATAACAAATTCAGCTAACAATGAGTTGTCACCCCCCCCCCCCCCAAAAAAAAAATTATATATATATATATATATATATATATATAATGCAAATAAGTACATGGGTAAAAAAAAAAAAAAAAAAAGTACTGCATTCATTGAATCAGTTAATTTATTGATCATGCCTCTCAATAACATCTGGCCAGAGAATTTCATCAACATCACAGCAAATATTTTCACGAGTGATGCATCGTGGGAAAAAAACGCCTTGAATGCTGTATCCATCCTTGACATGCTTGTGCCCCAATATCTCCACAGGCCTCTTTCATTGCTTGAAGAAGACTTACTTGGTTGTAAGGGTTGCGATCATGTACTTTCCATCTCCAAGAGGAGAAGAATTCCTCAATTGGATTCAGGAAAGAAGAATATGGTGGAAGGAACACCATCCTGAAATGTGGATGATTCTCGCACTAGTGCTGAATGGTGGAATTGGACATTGTCCCAAACAACTCCAAAATTCCACACCATTTGCTCCTGATCACCCTGCGGAAAGAGGATTTCATTGAGGAGGTTTAAACAAAATGTAGGAGCCTTGCTGTGTTGTATGGTCCCAAGACAGCATTGTGTGCCACAACACCAGTTGTAGAAATTGTGGCACAGAGAGTGATGTTGCCTCCTCGTTGTCCAGGGACATTGACTGTAGCACGATGGCCAGTCACATTTCTCCCTCTTCTCCTTTTTTTGTGAAGATTGAAGCCTGCTTCATCAATATACATGTACTCATAGTGAGTTGCACTGCTATCCAACTCCAATATTCTCTAGAGTAAAAAGAACACAAGGTACAATACAGTAAGTTAGTGTTTTACAGTAATGGCAATGATTGCAGTCAATACTACTGTGAAACTGTTGCTGAAGTTTGAGTTCACACTTTGAAGCAGCAGTATACATAGATATGCCTAAATCTTTTCACTTACAGTAGCATGGAATAGTTTATGGACACATACTTAAAATTCAGGAAAAATATATCTTTGTGTTGACAGTAAAAGTACAGTAATTGGGTTGCACATACTTGAACAAACTGCAATCGCAACTCCTTCACTCTAACGGAGTTCCTCTCAAAGGGCACTGCTTCATTTGGATTGCATTTCTCCTTAGAACACGATCAATTGTGGAGAGACTGCATTGGTGGATATTGTGGAACAATTGATTGTCCTGTGTTATTCTTTGCTGAATTTCTTTGAGGCGGAGGGTGTTGTTCTGGACCACCATGTCAACAATGGCATGCTCTTGTTCAATTGAAAGAAGTCTTGTTCGTACACCTGAATGTTCTCTAACTTCAATTCTGAAAAATGTTTGGACAAGCAGGAACATTTACTGTAGAAATCTAGACCTATGTCAAACAAGACTACATGGACTCTCATTGTAGAAGTTGAATGATATAGTTACTTACCGCTTTTCCCTCTGAAATGTGCGGATAATTGAAGCCACTGTGGAACTGTTTATATTGGGCTGAACTCTCTGCCCAGCTTCTCTCAGTGAGAGACCATGATTTATGACATGGTCAATAAGTGTGGCTCTGATTTCATTTGAAACACGTGTGTACCCTATCCTTCTACCTCTCCTCCCTCCTCTTACACCTTGCCCTCCTCTTCCTCTCTGTCCATCTCTTCTTATATTTTCTACTCTTTCTCTTTCCACTATACCATTGCCCTCCAATCTATCCATCTCTTCTCCCTCTACTCTATCTTCTCCTCTTCCTACATCCTCAGCTCTTTCTCTTGCTCCTACGTCCTCAGCTCTTCTTGCTCTTTCTCCTACATCCTCAGCTCTTCTTTCTCTTGCTCCTACATCCTCAGCTCTTCTTTCTCTTTCTCCTACATCCTCAGCTCTTCTTTCTCTTGCTCCTCAGCTCTTCTTTCTCTTTCTCTTTCTCCTACATCCTCAGCTCTTCTTTCTCTTGCTCCTCAGCTCTTCTTTCTCTTTCTCCTACATCCTCAGCTCTTCTTTCTCTTGCTCCTACATCCTCAGCTCTTCTTTCTCTTTCTCCTACATCCTCAGCTCTTCTTTCTCTTTCTTCTACATCCTCAGCTCTTCTTTCTCTTGCTCCTACATCCTCAGCTCTTCTTTCTCTTTCTCCTACATCCTCAGCTCTTCTTTCTCTTGCTCCTACATCCTCAGCTCTTCTTTCTCTTTCTCCTACATCCTCAGCTCTTCTTTCTCTTTCTTCTACATCCTCAGCTCTTCTTTCTCTTGCTCCTACATCCTCAGCTCTTCTTTCTCTTGCTCCTACATCCTCAGCTCTTCTTTCTATTGCTCCTACATCCTCAGCTTTTCTTTCTCTTTCTCCTACATCCTCAGCTCTTCTTTCTCTTGCTCCTACATCCTCAGCTCTTCTTTCTATTGCTCCTACATCCTCAGCTTTTCTTTCTCTTGCTCCTACATCCTCAGCTCTTCTTGCTCTTTCTCCATCCCCTCTTCCTCTTCTTCTCCCTCTGCCCTGTCCACCACCTCTCACTCTTACACCTCTTCCTTTTCCACTGCTCATTCTTCTTTTTATTGTCTTTTGTCCTCATTTGTCTTCTTTGTTGTTTTTCTCTTCCCCTTTTGTAGTTGTTGTAATTAAGACAATTAGGAAATTGGATTTTCTGTGTTGAGTGGATTACTAACTCATCAATTTGGGGTTAATTGAGGACATAAGGTGTGCAACTGACTATTTTACAATTCACAGAGTTTTGTTTGTTGTGTTTTGGAAATGGTACAAAAATGTTTGTGATCTTTGTGAAGACCAATGAAAAAGATGCAAATGTTTTTCCTGATATATTAAAGATTTGGTCGGCTGTTTGAACTGCTGTGATAACATTAGGGAATTTTGTGCACAGTATTTTGAGATTTTGATTTGTAATTTGTATGAAATGAAGGAGAATTTACTATCTATTTAGGACAATTACAAAGTGTACAGATCACTGTGTTAAATGTTTTGAGAGCAGTTACCTGAGTTTGGAGAAATGTACCAAATTGATTGAGAAAAAAACTGTAATTGAGTAATGATTGACCATTATTGAAGACACCTGATTTTAACAGGCAGAATCACCGAAGGAGAAAAATCACAAATTTTAAGTCACCATTATGGATATCAGTGTTTGATTTAGTTTGTTCAGCCTTATGTTTTTAACTTTAAATTTTGTTTGGCTGTTATAAGTGAGTTATAACAGCCAGGTGAACAAAGAGAAAAAGTGATCAGGTGGTTTTGGTGATGTTTTGACATAATCATTATTTGACCTGAATCACTAAACTCATTTAGAGCCTAATCTTTGATTTAGATGCATATTAGGGCTTTGACTTTTGCCCAAAAATCATATTCAAAGTTTGTTTGTTTATTAATATTAATATTCAAATATATTTGAATATGTATTAATACTATTTTGACCATTAAATGCTTTCAGCAAGACCTATATTGGTATCAAACTTAAGTTGTATATGTTCTGTCCACCAGAGGGCAGTGTATCAGTCAATGTCAATAGGCAGGCAATGATGTTTTCAGAAGAAAAACACACTGTCACGACTGTTTTTTTATTATTTTTTTATTATTATTAAAAATCAGACCCTGGATTAAACACAAACAGTATGCTTTCGACAGGTTTTATCCACTGTTATTATAAAAAAATAAAAATAAATAAGCCAGTCAGGCTAAGTACTGAAAAGACAAAATAAATAAAGGTAGGCCCTATTTGGTAGACCTATTCAAAACAAACACATCTTACCAGCCATTACGGCCCATTAACAGATTGTTTCGCTCACATATTCTACCAGCCAGCCATTACTAACACATTGTTTAGAGATCTGACAGCAATTACCAAGAACAAGGCACTTTGAGATGTTAATCGAACACTCGGGATGCATTCCCCTCCCCAATCCCCATCAATCATGTAGATTAGAACACTTTGAGATGCAGGGCTTTATCCCCAACAATCAAACATGTAGCCTAGGCTAAACTGTCGTAGGCCATCATTTTTCTTTGGAGCACATCTTCATTCGGTCTGGTTGTTAAAAATAAATTAGTTTTTGTTAATGTGTTGTTTAGGCTACGTTTTATAATGCAGTTTTTATATTTCCAATTTAGGGCTATATATCGAGTTTGAGTTGTTATGAAAGGCACTTGATAATTTCAACGTTTTTGTATTATTTACTATTGATAATAATATCATCATTACAACCACCTGCTGAGTTTTCCATCGCGCTAAGAGCATTATTTTCCTTGCGATGCTGTGGCTCCGTAGTCATGGCGTTCTCATCTTGGCATTCCTCTTCGCATGTGTTACATCCCTCGTTAATTAGATGTTATTTGTCTAAGAATATTATTAGACGTAACAAAAGTTTTGCATGTGTGTGTCAATACAGTAATGGGAATTGCAAAAGAAAAGGAACAGACAACAATCCACAACTTAGTTGAAAGATTTGAATTCTTCAACTGCAATAAAGTGAAGTAGTAATAAAGTAATAAAGTAATGAAAAGTAATAAAGTAATGAATATTTACAATTCGTACAACGTAACAAGAATAATCAGATCAACAGACAATCTGGGTCAGAGGAAAGAGCAAGAGAGTGGTGCTTAAATCAAAAACTGAATATAACAAAAAGCCCCTTTAACTAAAGTTAAAGAACTAAACTAACTATCAACAAAAGAGGTAGAAAGAAACATCTTCAGCGTGCGAGACGCTATAACTAAACTATACTAACTAAAACAAAAACATACATAATTAGCACCACTCCTAACACTAGTGCGTCTAATACATCTCATAGAAAACTACGTGTGCAAATGTAGGTCGCGACCTGCTTACCTGACTCACAACCTCTCCCGCCAGTCTACACAATGCTGATATGAAGATTTCGTGACAGCAACAAACATTTAGCAGGCACCTCAAGCACGTATCAAGAGCACAAACACATTCGAGCACAAACAAAGAGAACTGATCTAACTGCCAGATCATAAAAGCAGCGAACCCCAGACACTGATCAGCCTCTCAGACTGGTCTCTCGAAAGAGAAAACCATCCTCACAAAGTGTGCATACTCTTTCCCCACCCAGAGTCTGTCTCGACTGTCGCCATTGAAGTTAGAGCCATTCATAAACTGCACGGCGACAGGCGATTGATGGCGCGATTCCAGACATCAGCATCCTACGTCAGCAGATCCCCCTTAACACTCACCCCCTTAAAACTCAACCTGAAGCAGTAGTTAAGCTCTAGATAAGGTGTCAGCAATGATATTTTCTGAACCCTTTTTATGCTTTATGATTAAGTTATAATTTTGCACAATCAACAACCAACGCATAAGACGTTGATTGTGATTGTACATTCTGGACAAGAACACTAACGGATTGTGATCCGTGTACACAGTAACAGGCAGAACGGATGAACCCACATAAACCTCAAAGAATTGTAATGCCAGAATTAGACCTAAAGCTTCCTTCTCAATGGTAGAATAATTTTGCTGATGTCGGTTGAATTTTCGAGAAAAGTAACAAATTGGATGCTCAAAACCGACATCATCTTCTTGAATAAGAACAGCTCCCATGCCTAAAGCACTAGCATCAACTTCCAATTTAAAACAACGTGTAAAGTCCTCATTGAGCTCTGCAATTTCCCTCTGAACCTTATCTCGCACTGCCTGCCGCCACTCTTGTTCCAAATGAACCAGTCGCTGAAAACGCGGTTTGAGGTAGCTGGCTGTGTTCAGTAGCAAGAATGCATCTTTGTCGGGGCCATATCGCGCGCCTTCAGATCAGTTGACATTATTTTTTTCATTTCTTTCAGTCCTGCCGAGTCATCGGTGGAGGGCTTGAGTTGTGTCAGAAGCACATTCTGCAGGGGGAGGACCGCTGATGCTGTTGGGTAGCGCCTGGGTGGCTACTTTGAACGGCTTCAGCACATCTTTCACCTGCGGGACAAACACACAATTAATAACAAGCTTAACCTAGCACCACTAATGTTAGATAGCTAGCTAACATGCTATTTTGCTAGCTAGTAAGCATAGTTAGGCTATATGTGCCACTTGACGTTACACAAAATACAAACTTAGCTTAGCTAATGTTAACTAGGCTTATATGTGTTACTACGTTTGCAAACAGTAATGTTAACCCTTGTGTTATGTTGCGGGTCAATTTGACCCGTTTAGATTTTCTAGTTGTTGGAAATACTGGTTAACCTATGTTTTTTTTCTTGATATTTTGTGACTTTTTCTCATTTATCATCATGAACATGCATGCAAAGTTTCAACATGCTGGTGTTTTTTGACATATACAAACAAAATTACTGTTCCTTTCGTGATGTTCGCGGGTCAATTTGACCCGCATATTTTAATGCTCTAAGGCAACTGTACGGACCCAAAATAATAACATTTCTTGGTTATATTTTGTTATTTTATTTTTTTACTACCTTATGAAGCTAAAAAAAATAGTTTTACACACTTATTTCAATACAGAAAAATATTTTGTCAGCCACAGATGGTAAAAATTACCTATCATTTATTTTTTCAAGCTACCTGAAATAACATTAAACCTTTTTTTTTTTTCTTAATATTTTGTGACTTTTTCTCATTTATCATCATGAACATGCATGCAAAGTTTCAACATGCTGGTGTTTTTTGACATATACAAACAAAATAAATGTTCCTTTCGTGATGTTCGCGGGTCAATTTGACCCGCATATTTTAACACTCTAAGGCAACTGTATGGAACCAAAATAATAACATTTCTTGGTTATATTTTATTTTATTTTTGATCATGAACATGCATGCAAAGTTTCAACATACTGGTGTTTTTTTTTTTGACAAATACAAACAAAATTACTATTACGTCTGTGATGTCCATCATAGGCAGCTATTCAAAAGCAACTGTACAGACACAAAATAAAAACATTTATTTTATGTATGTCAGGGCATCAACTCCAGTTCTAAAGTGTAAGTGTATCTAAAAATGCTCTAACCCAAACCATACACACTTGAAAAAGCTAAATCATGGTGTTCAGAATTAATTGCAAATTACAAATGAACATCTTTGACAGACACAGATAGTAAAATAAGCTCTCATTATATATTCAAGATATCTGAAATATCTTGAGACTTCGACATAGACAGCAGGAAAAATTTGCTCAGATTAACTGATTAATTGTTCAGTTATGAAGTTCTAAGCAAAAAAAAAAAAAAAAAAGTTTAAAAAATGTATATGCAAATATATATAAATATAACGTATATTCAAATTTTAAATAGTTTTAAAAAATGGTTAAAAAACATTTTCATTAAATCATATCTTCAGATATGTATTTTTTGGAATATTTGACAAATGCTGATATTAAAAGTTTACAGTTTGAACCTGAATCTTTGTTGTTTTTCATAGTGTGATTTTTGAGGAATTGTATTGAATCCAATGCGGGTCAATTTGACCCGGACCATAAGGGGAGTGCACAGAATTCCAACATAACACGAGGGTTAACATTAGGGACATAATATTATTAGACACAACATAATTAACCAACGTACTGACCTTCTCCATCAGGGTCCACTCCACACTGCTGAGCTCCAGACGGCTGAGTTTCTTCTCCATTATCACCGCTGCAACAGGGGCTTGTTGATCAGGTGCCCGACTGATCATATCGTAGGTATTGTTCCAGCGGGTGGGGCAGTCGTTGATGAGCTGGACTGGTTTGAGACCAAGGAGCTTCTGCTTGGACTCCAGGAGGTAGCTGTCTGTAGGGGAGTGCTTGATTTCCCTTATGCCACCTTTGGTTGTGTCGTACAGCTTCGTTATTTTACCATTCATGGTCCTGTAGCAGGGGATCTTGAATCTTGGCTCTAGCTCGTGGACGAAAGCTTGAAACCCGCTCCCATATATCACGTTAATGGGCCTCATATCTTCGCAAACGAACCGTGTCAGCAAATCTGTCGCTCTATTTTGATGGGCATAGGGGAGGCCTCATGAAGGAGATAGCATGGAGTCGATTCTGGCCTGCCTCACCCCCGATCCCTCCCCCTCCTCCTCTTCCAGCTTGCCGGGATGTAGTGTTGACAGGTTGGCTCTCATGTTGCTGGTCGTCGCGTGGTATGTGAGTTTGGTCCTACATATTTTACACATCACTTTGTCCTTGCTCGTGATTTTTCCCTGTTTCTTTGGGAACCCAAAGTAGCGCCACACGTTGCTTTTCAAATTGTCAGGAGTGTAGATTTCGAAATCCTCGTCAGGCGTGGTTGTTGTAGGCGGTCATTCTTTTGGTATAAAAATAGGCGCTAACCTTATGTTAAGGTGTTATACCTGTTATACTATATAAGGGGTTATATAACCTTATGTTATAACCTGCTAATGTCACCTACAGGAGCCCAGATGACCAATAATAGCCTTGCTAATGAGCTCGCGATTCACAACTTCACCAGGCGTGAAAAAGCCTCGGAATCTGAATTGAAAACAACGTTTACAAGCAAACACATTTACTAAAAATAATGCCCATAACAGGTTTGAATATTAAAGGGTGCCTAATATTTGATCGAATATATTTTTTTAATATATTTTTTTATATGAATTATATTCAAATAACGAAGTTTGGAGTCAAAGCCCTAATGCATATTGTTGATTACAGCATCACAGTGATTCTACAGCTTAAGATCCATAATTTTCAATATAATCCACATGAACTCTTAAAAGTAGTTCTGATAATAAAAAAATAAAATAATAATAATAATAATAATAATAAAAATAAAAAATAAAAACCTTTTGTTTAGGCACACACCGATAGCAAGAATCATTGTATGAATCTCAACAATGGTGACAAACAGAATATTCAATTAGGAAAAAGACAATTCAGATCATAATATATTCATACCGCAGCATGATGGGAGCCATTAATGAGTTTTAATTGGTGGCACCCAGAATGCACTGCAACTTGCTTTATTATTGTCACCATTGTTGAGATTCACAGGCTTGATTCTTGATGTCTGTGTTCCTAAGAAAAACACATTCTCAAAGTCTTTTGATCAGAACAACTTTTAAGAAAAATTTTGGATTATATTGAAAATGCTAAAAAGCATATGGTAGAATCACAGGACTGCTGTAATCAATGTAAGAACTGATTTTTCTGCTAAGAAAAAACTCACTCTGCAATAAATCAATAAAACGCACCCTGAGACTTAAGATCGAGAGCATAGGACATTGTCTTGTCCAGACCAAGCGGCAACCTCCCCGTCTCTCTCTTGAAACCAATACGGAAGTGAGTTAAACTGCAATTCATTGACTGGCCGCTTGGCCTGGCTGCAGAAGTGAGTCAAATCTGTATCTCCCCCATGTTAAAATTACCAACTTTACAGCAGAAAAAAATGTTTACAGCCTGGATCTCTATGTGGCTTTGGTCTATACAGCTAATTTTGCCCTTCATAACAACTGTGAGGGGGGTGAATTATTTTATAACTCGTCCGTTTAGTTGATTAATATTTAAATTTAAGGGTGTGGCCAGTGGCCACTTGAGTGACAGATGGATTGCCGCTGTCAGTGCTAGCCGTTTGTCTGCTGTTGTTACTAGCCGTCACTTCACCTCAGCAAATGTTGCTGCTGAACTTGCCATCTCTGCAGTGTTTGTGCTTTTTTTCGGGATTATTTCATACAATTTAATATTTGGGTACAAAGCCCACGTCTTTGGATTCCGTCGTTATCGTTCGAGAGAACAACCAGCGCTGTATTTCAGTTGTTTTCCTCCGTGAACCTGCACTAATGGATGTCTGACAATTTCGTTGCTTTTTTGGGGTTTTCAAATTTAAAACGTCAATAAATACTCGTTCGTTCTGCTCTCACGGAACAGATGGATTATAATATGCTTATGTACCGTCAGATGAAATCCTGCAGGCGTCGGCGCTTTCTCCGTCCATGCAATAAATGCACATCCATGAATGAGCGCAGATTTTCTAGCGCATTTACTTGCACTTCAAAGGCAATATATCTATGGTTTAACCCATTTGAGAGACGACCAAAATCAGAATTTAAAATGGACTGAATAAGCTCTCTACGAACTTGAGCAATGCCGCGCTGACGGACCATGAAAGAGTGACGGACATGTATGCACATAAATCACTGTCACACACAAACACTCTCGAAGTAATACACAGTCTCACTTGTAGTTGTAGCCATGCCTTTTAACTATTATAATATTTCGAAGGGCAAAAATAGGAACGTTTAACTGGCTTTACATCATCAGCTAACTCGATCACGTCGAGCTAGGTGATTTCAGATAGCCAGGTCAGCTCCACTCACGCCCCGCCTGTTTGCCTATTTTCTGTTATCCGGGAGTGACGCAAGGCCAAGATGGCGACGTCCGGCTCCGCCCACTTTAGGCTTCAAAAATGCTCTTCAGAAACCTACGGGTGACGTCACGGACACTACGTCCATATTTTTTTACAGTCTATGGTCCAGACTTATCTCCTTGTTTATATGCATCCCCCCCTCTCCTTATTCGAGTCACTAAAAGTTCACTGAGATTGTCTATATATCACATATTATGTATCTTGTGAATCTGTTGTTTTTTTCCTTTTCATGTTTGGTATCATTTTAAATGTCTCAGTGCGATTGGTAAAATGGTCTTAATTTCATTGCAGTCATTGGTAGTATGAGGAAAATTGAAACCTTGGGAAAATTCTGTTCTCCTCTTTTGGGTGATGTCTCTTCAAGATATCTGATAATTCTCCCCTCTCCCCCAAAACCAGGTGTTACCCCCTGGGGTACATGAATTGACCCATAACAACTCTAAACAATATTTGTATAACCCTTTTGTTCTGGTCTGGGTATTTAAGGCTAGGTGACAGAGCAGTCTTTGGGACCCTTTACCAGGATCATCCCCCAGTGCTGTTTCAGTGTTTTCCCATTTGAAAACACTCACACACCACTGTATGTCTCTGTCAGGAATGCATTGCTTACTTTTAGAGTCATCTTTGAGTAATTGATTTCATGTATTTATTTTTTCTGAATTGGCTTTTAATCACTTGTGTAATTGGCATGATACATTTTACCTGACAAATAAATGTTACATCTTGATTTAATCTGCATTTTTCAGAAATCATTATAACTAGTAGATTAAAGTGCAGTCTGGTGTTTCCGCAAATCTCTGTCCAGGATAGATCAAACCGAAGGCACTATGAATGGAGCATGGGGCACATCATTAAGGAGACCTTCCGATTTCTGACTATAACTGACTAAGCACATTGCAAGCTCCCAACTATTAAAAAAACCTACATCTTTGTTATGAGTCAGCAGTGAGCGGCCACTTAGGGTAAAATGGTTGCACTGCACCCTCAGACTATTTCTGAACTGGCTAGTTTGTGATTGTGAGCGCACATTCGCGACGTGACGTCTCAAACTGACACCGGGTCCTTAATGAACGAATATTTGAAATTATGAGATACTCAGAATATTCAAAGATCTAAATTAATTCATAATTTATAGTATGACTATTTTCTAATAAGAAACAAGATCTAAATTTGATTATCATTTGAAATTAGAGTCAGATTAAGCGTAGAGTTAAAGTAATATTGAAACAAAAATTTTGATAAATTAAGTGAAGTTCACTGGAGCACTGAAAAGACATACACGCATTATCCCTTCGCCCAGGCCGTTGGACTCTGTCATTGGGCCACTGGGTGGTCTTTACATCAAAAAAGTTAAACCTAACTCTCTAAATGAGTTTAGTGATTCAGGTCAAATGATGATTATGTCAAAACATAACCAACATCACCTTTTCTCTTTGTTCATTTGGCTGTTATAACTGAGTTATAGCAGAGTTATAACAGCAAAATGACCAAAAAGAAACAAAATCTAACGTTAATATTGTAAGGGTCAAGAGCCCAACTAAAGCAAGCACTGATCTCCATAATGGTGTCTTAAAAATAGTGCTTTTCTCCTTTGGTGATTCTGCTGGTTAACATCAGGTGTCTTCAATAATGCTCAGTCATCACTCAATGAATCACTTAATTGGCTCATTAATTTTAACACTGCTTCGGAGTTCATTTCACACTCTTCAGTGTTCATTTAACACTCAAATTTTTAACACTTTAACACTCTTGAGTGTGGAGTCAAATGAACTCCCAGCGTTAATTTAACACTGGAGTTTTTGCTGTGTACACTATTGCAAATATATACGCACTTTCATGAGATCGGGCTGGAGTACTAAGAGTTTCAACAATTCACCACTTAATTGTGAAAATAGTTCATTTAAAAAAGTAAAACATTGTAAGATATTAAGATTTGCTTTCAGGGAATATAAACTTGAAACGGTTTACTATCTCTGAGATGATGCATTAGCTGTCAAGATGTGTCATCTACATTACCTCAGAGTAAATTATAGCAGACACATACTGAATCTAATTATTCCCCGTCACAGTGTGGTTGAGGAGTTGAAGAGAGGATCTGTGTGCAAGCGGTAATATATTGAAAAACAAGACACAAGAACACAGGAAGCACTCTGAAGAGGTCACAACCAACCTCCCACATTGCAACACTGTGATATCCGAGAAGAAATAAACCAGAACTGGACCTTATCTGAGCCACAAAATCTGTGTATTTTAAATATGGAGTCATCTCAGCCTTAATAAGCCTGTTAACAAGCAGAATCACTGAAGGAAAGAAGAGAACAGAAAAAGAGACGAGCAGAAACACAAAAACTACAAATGACTTCCAGCCACAGCCTTAGATTAAAACAACTGAAGATAAAATACATTAAATCTCTCAAGATCTCAGCAGAGGAGGATTAAACAACTCCACAAACAGCATTACCAGCTTCACTTATTAGTAACCAGACTGACTTTATTACTGTCATACATCTACAAAAGTTTTTTTTATTGAGAATTAAGGCTGTGGCTGAAGTTAGTGATTCTTGTGTTTCTGCTCGTCTCTTTTTCTGTTCTCTTCTTTCCTTCAGTGATTCTGCTTGTTAACAGGCTTATTAAGGCTGAGATGACTCCATATTTAATATACACCGATTTTGTGGCTCAGATAAGGTCCAGTTGTGGTTTATTTCTTTGCTCTTGGCTGACATGTGGCATTGCTATGGCCTGCTTGTGGCCCAGATCTGGCAAACAGGAGTGAGCCGCCCAAGGGCCGTCATTCCACGCTGCATGTGGACCAGATCATCTTTCCACATGTGCCAGATGTGGGCCGGATCTGGGACGTCACAGTGTTGCTATGTGGGACTGACCTCATCAAATGTGTGCTCATTTACACAATTTTGACAGCCTTTTCCTTCATTTTAATTAGCAATTTTCACAGTAATATACTATAGAGGTTGTGCTGTAAATTAAATTTTTATTTATTAAATTTGGCAAGTCCAGTCCTCTGAAATCTCCATAGATTAGGTTCTAATTTGCATTCATTAATATGAGAAGCAATTACAGCTCATGCAATTTTAGCTGGATGAGCAAAATCGATAGTAGAAATAAGGAGAGGAATGTTAAAAACCAAAATAAGACACTTAACAAGGATCCGTGGAGGAGCAGGCAAACTGAGAATCTATCACACATCCTGTGAGACTTTCCATTGGCCTCTGTTATTAATATCATTCTGTTATAAACTATATGAATTGGAGCAACAGAATAAGATGAATATATTTGCATTTACATATGAAGGATCGATAAAATATGTATATCTGTCTGATTTCTACCCTAGGATAAGTGGGTTGGTACTAGTTGATTTTGATTCATGCGCATGAATCATGCATGTACTGATGTGAGTGAAATATTAATAATTGGATGGTTGTACTGTTGGATTTTCACATTCACATTCAGTTTCTCCTCTTCATTGTGTTTGTCCAGAAGTAGGCTACTTGTCCTTGCAATATCAAAATACAAAAATTACTCCCATCTATTCTAAGAAAGCCCATGGTGCTCTTTAAAAATCTGTTGTGAATCATAAACATTAAAAAGACATAGAGCAAAACATCTAGCTTCCTCCCTAAGAAGTGAGGACAAAGCAAGAATCCAACATAACGTGACGTTTTATTGCTTTTGTGTGCTGATAAATTCACTATCATGCCCCTATTGAAGCAGTTTTTCAATACTGCTAGTTTTTAAAGACTTGCTAATTATACATATATATACAGTACTGTGCAAAAGTCTTAGGCATGTTAAACAAGGAGTCTGACAACAGCCGGTATGATCTGATCTCACCATCATCGAGTCCGTCTGTGATTACATGAAGAAACAGAAAAAACGGAGACAGACTAAATCCAGAAGAACTGCGGGAACGTCTCCAAGATGCTTGAAGAAACCTTCCTGCAAAGCTTCCTGAAAAACTATGCGCAAGTGTACCTGGACAAAAGCCGTTTTAAACGCAAAGGGTCGTTACACCATATATTGATTTGAATTAGTTAATAGAAGTTAAATCATAAATAAATTCAATTTGTGATTTTATTTTTGAAAGAATTCTCACTTTACAGCATTTTAACACAAGTGCCAGTACTTTTCACAGTACTGTAGCTTTGCAGGAAGGTTTCTTCAAGCGTCTCAGAGACGTTCCCGCAGTTCTTCTGGATTTAGTCTGTCTCAGTTTCTTCTGTTTCTTCATGTAATCACAGACGGACTCGATGGTGGTGAGATCAGATCATACCGGCTGTTGTCAGATTCAACTATCGATTGCTAAGAGACAACTATCAGCTCCACACGCGACGCGAGTCCCGCGGATATAAAAGGAATAGCTAAGGACATTTCATTCTACCGAACTACACGCAAGTGCAGAATTACAACTCACAGGTGAGTTTATTAGACAAATTAAACTTGTGAGGTAACGCAGCGCTGTTTCACTTGGTCTAACATTACACTAGCACACTAAACTGCATTTGAATGTGTTGAAATGTATGTGTTAGTTTGTCTGTATGAGACTAGCAGTGAGCGAGATCAACATTAGAATAACATACAGATCATATTCTAACATTTTATCATTGTTGAACTATATAACATTGATTAGTTTTATGTAAATGTGCTCACCTGTTTAATAAAGTACATGTAGGAGCGGTCGAAGTCTCGGACGTGGAGCTCTCGTTTATATACTGTCTATGGGAGCTCTCGGCATCTCGAAAACACCGCGCTGATATTGATTCTCGTTTTAGTGCTCCTTTTTTATCCAAAGTCTGCTTGCCATGGTCCATAATGTTTGAACGAAACAACAACAGCGTGCAGATAGACATTGTGAACTACACAGTTGTCCACGTCAGTCGCCTTGGTTACTATCAGAGGGCTCTGGTTGCTATGGCAGTACGAGCGGAAACAGGGAGAAAGCGGATATGACGCCATTGACGGCGACAAAACGGAAATAAAGAAACGGGACGTGTCTTCGAATTAAATTACAAATTTCTCCTGGTTTGAAAGTTGTTGGAAACAGTCGGGATAATGTAAGTACACAACAAAAAATATATATATATATAACATAGATATAGTGATTTTTGCTATTTTTAAAGCAAAAAAGTTACATATTGTGCCTTTAAACAATGTTAAATGGCAAAGTCGTGTCAGATTATTACATTGCTTGTCCCTGTAACCTGGTATATATTCATGAAAAATGTACTTCTTTTCTACAAATAATCCCATATATTTCATTAATAAGTAATATTCATTCTCTTGAGAAACTATTGCCATTGAATGATTTAAACAACAGCTGTGACAAGGCAGCAAAAGGCAGAATAGTGTACCAAATGCTGACCGCTGCCTAAGCAAAGATGAACTTGTTACCTCAGTCAAAAGTATATGACTGCTGAGGAAATACTCTGGAAGAACAGAAAGCCATGGAAAGCCAAGAAATGAAGAATCAGAGAAGGCTTTGCACAATTAGACGCAGATTGGTCAAGGGGGACTGAAGTCGCAGTGAAGTGGGGAGTCACCTTGATATTACTAAAATACTGATATTAATAATAATGATATCTATGAAAAGTTTCAGTCAGGATTCAGACCGCACCATAGCACAGAAACTGCGCTCGTTAAAATCACAAATGATTTACTTTTAGCTTCTGACCAAGGCTGTATCTCAATACTAGTTTTACTTGATCTTAGTGCTGCGTTCGATACTATAGATCACACAATACTCTTAGACCGACTACAAAACTACACTGGTGTTCAGGGACAGGCATTAAACTGGTTTAGATCGTACTTATCAGACCGTTACCATTTTGTCTGCGTAAATGGGGAAAAATCGAAGATAACGTCAGTAAACTACGGTGTACCGCAAGGATCTGTGTTAGGCCCTCTGCTATTCTCAATATATATGCTGCCACTTGGTAATATTATAAGAAAACATGGAATTAATTTCCACTGTTATGCTGATGACACTCAATTATATATTTCATCACGACCAGATGAAAACGCTAAATTATCTAAATTAACAGAGTGTGTTAAAGATATAAAATACTGGATGACATGTAATTTTCTGCTATTAAATTCAGATAAAACGGAGGTATTACTTATTAGTCCAAAAAACTGCCCACAAAACCTCTTACAATACAACTTTAATTTAGAAGGGTGTCCTGTTACTTTATCCTCTACAGTAAAAGACCTGGGTGTTATATTAGACCGCAACTTGTCTTTTGAAAATCATATTTCATATGTTACAAGAACAGCCTTTTTCCACCTTAGAAACATTGCTAAGCTACGTAACATGCTATCTGTTTCTGATGCAGAAAAGTTAGTTCATGCATTCATGACCTCGAGACTAGATTACTGTAATGCTTTATTAGCTGGTTGTCCTGCATCCTCAATAAACAAGCTACAGTTAGTCCAAAATGCCGCCGCTAGAGTTCTTACTAGATCAAGAAAATACGATCATATAACACCAATTCTGTCGTCTCTACATTGGTTACCTATAAAGTTCCGTATTAATTACAAAGTATTGCTACTGACCTATAAAGCCCTAAATGGTTTAGCTCCTGGGTATTTAACGGATCTTCTATCGCCCTACAATCCATCGCGCTCTTTAAGATCACTAAATTCGAGGCTTCTGGTCATTCCTAGGATATCTAAGTCCACTAAAGGAGGGAGAGCTTTTTCACATTTAGCTCCTAAACTGTGGAATAGCCTTCCTGATATTGTTCGAGGCTCAGACTCGCTGTCCCAGTTTAAAACTAGATTAAAGACGCATCTCTTCAGCCAGGCATTCACATAATACTTACATTTTATACTACAGTTGAATCAGATTGAATGCATTAATATTGCGAACAGCAGCTACGCTAATTATTTCCCATATGCTTTTCTGTTGTTATCTCGGGACGCTAGTCCCGAGGTAAATACAGATCGTCAGCTCCAGTTTGTATCCAGCCTCTCATGGAAACTACAGATTCTCCAACACCCGTGCAGAGACGACTCGGCGCCTGTGAAGAGACGACTCGACGCTGGCGATGTTTATGCCCTAAATCAATACATGATTAACTAACTGTATTTCTCTATGTACATTTCTGAAATGCACTTTCTGTAAAGCTGCTTTGAAACAATATGTATTGTGAAAAGCGCTATACAAATAAATTTGAATTGAATTTGAATTGAATATTACTGGCAAGTATATTTTTGTTATATAGTTTGAATATATCTTGATTATTTTAATCAGGGATTTCTATTTATTTTAATGATAAATCACAATTGGAGTTTTTTTTTTTGCGAATTAAATGTAAAAGCGTTATATATGTTAATGTATATTAATTTAAAGAAAACTGCTGTTATTGACCTTTGACTGCTTTGTACTAAACAATTAAATATACTTTTAAACAGACATGGCATCCTGCAGCAGTGGGGATATCACCAAGCCAAAACCAAGAGCAAGAACAAATATCTGGTTGATTGGTCCAGTAAATGAGACTATTGAGCAAAGGACAAAGCTCCCCATACTTCGAGAAACACTTTCAGTCTTCTTTTACTATCATAAAGACCAGAAAGTAAATCTGAAAGACAGTGCACGTCTTTCAGTGACAGAAGTGATTGAATTCTGGCAGAGGGCTGGCATACCAACTAGTCGCAGCTATGACATTGAAAAACGCCTTCTTAAGGTCCATACAGAGGGGCAAACGCTAAAGAAGGCCATTAACCGTCATACTGAAAAGCAAGCTGCTAATGAAGAAGCTTTCAATGAAAAGCTCAATACGATTTTCGATACTGCCCATCAAGATGCTGATAAACTCACTCCCCTGGCCGAGGACAGAGACTTTCTGACTGAGCAAAGAAAAGGACGTAGAAGTTACATGACTTGTGTAGATAAAAGTTGGGCAAAAAAGCAAGAACAAAAGGCCAAAAAAAATGGAATCACATCAAAAATTTCACCAAAAAGCAAAACTCGATATGTAATATGTACAGTAAGATACTGTAAAATATGTATACAGTATGTTACTGTAAACAGCAAAGGATTATGGGAAAATATATGGTCACTACTGTAATTCTTCCCTACTGTAAATCAATTTACAGTAGTGAACTTGCCCGCGAAAAACTGACCAATGGCAAGAGAGATTTCTTTTCAAGTGTTTTTTTTTTTTTTGACTGGTTGAAGTGGCAGTTAATGGACAAAAGATCATGTAACTCACCAAAAAGTTTAGTATATTATTTCTATTTTATGTAAAACAAACATTTTCAAATGTTTTTACTTATGTTAACAGCAAACTAACATGATATATCATTTTGTTTTCGTCTGAATGGTTTTAGTGCCTTTTTTCCCCTGACTGTACGTCAGAATGGTTTTGGTGCCTTACTGCCTTTTTTCCTGACTATCGGCCGGATCGCTGTCATGGTGATAATATTAACTGGTGAGTAAGTTAAGTTCACCTCTATTAGCCAAAATATTCTTTAGTTAAAACGATAAAAAATAATGTTTGTGTGTTCCTCTGCCTCTACGCAAGTTAGCTCATCAGGCGGGCGGAGTCGTCGGTAACTTAACGTTAACCGCAGCGAACTAACGTGAAATACTGAGGTAAAGTGAGATAGACGAAACCCTTGTTTAAGTGCGGGTTTTAAACAATATTTTCACGTATATGCTTCGATTTACTTCAGGTTTGTAATCTGGATAATGTCATCTGCAATCTGCAACGATGGAGGTGTGTGTTGGAGCCTTTTCATTGCCGTCATTATGAATAATAGTGATAACATCAACTGGTAAGTAGCGTTAGATTAACTTCACCTAAATTAGCCGAAGTAAACTTATTAAACAGTGAAGCATAATACCTTTGGGTATGTTCTGTCTCCTCTTTCACAACTTAACTAGTTTGACAGATGTACAACGTAAATACTGAGTAAAACTAAGTTAAAGGGATAGTACACCTTAAACAGAAAATTATTTATGTCATCATTTACTCGCCCACAAGGTGTTCTAAACCTGCATGAAGTTATTTCATCTGAACATCAAATATTTTGAAGAATGTTGGTAATGAAATAGTTGCTGGTCCCCATGGACTTCTATAATAGAAAAAAAGTATATATATATGGATGTCAATGGGGACCAGTAACTGTTTGGTTGCTCATGTTCTTTAAAATATCTTCTTTTGTATACAGCACATTAAATAATTTAATAGAAGTTATGAACAAGTTGAGGGTGAGTAAATGGTGACAGAATTTACAATTTTGAGTAAATTAACCCTTTATCCAACAGCATTGTTAATTTCATCTTTTGTTTCATTTTCAAGTTTGTGGTCTGAATCATGTCGTCTGCAATGTCAGAGGTGTATTTTGGAGTCTTTTTTTGTATTAGCCTTCGTAATGGTGATAACATCTACAGGTGAGTAAGATGACATCACATAAATTAGCTGAAGTATGCGTTAGTTAATCAGGCAAACATAATATAACTGCCGATGAATCCAACGGAAGGGGAGAAAACAGTGGTTTACCAGGCAGTTAAAGTGCTTTTAAACAATCATCCCTCAGTTTCTGTTCTTTATTTTGAATTTGCAGCAGCCATTCCCTCTGGACTGTACATCACTGCTGACACTCTCCACTAATACACAGAACAGGTTGATGGAGGAGGAGGAGGAGGTTAGCAATATACCATTATCAATATAGCAAAGTTTTGCTAACTAATATTTTTAATGTTGTTTAATTGATTAAAAACTATAAACACATGACATCATTTTACCTCATCTTCACCCCACATGTTGTTGTTAGTAATAAGTTCTGTTATTGTATTTTATTTTTTTCTGTAAACTATAACACTAAAAGGCTGCTGTGACTTTGTCTGTTTCAGGAGAGTTTGTTCTCTAAGCAAATAATGGATGCTGACAATGAAGGGCAGAATCATCATCCAGTTACAACAGCTAACAGACGACTCTTCAGCATTAGCTGTCTATTTTGCCGACTGCAGAATTAGGTAAACCAAAATATATATATATTCACATTTACATGCATGCATTTGGAAGACACTTATCCAAAGCAACTTACATTGTATTTAAGTTTAATTTAAGTGATCCATTCCCTGGAAATCTAAGCTACAGGAATGTATTGAAAAAGAATGAAGCTTTAATGATTATAATGTAATGATTATGAGGTAATACCATCCCTGTAGGTGGATTCAGAATCAGATGTAGTGCTTTTATTAATGTCAAAATACATGCAGCATCAAGTTTGAGAGTGTCACGGCAGACTAAGAACAAAAAGGTGTGAGGACTCAAACGCTTGAGAAAATAAGTATTTATTAACAAACACAAAACAAAACCCACGAGGGGGAAAATAGAACTAAGTAAATACAAAAACAATAACATGACGATGACTATGAACACTCTGGAAGATCTCGGGGAACAGGAAACAAGACAACGTACCGACACAGACTGCAAACAAGAGGGAACTAATAAAGGGAAACTAATCAGGAGGGAACAGGTGGATGAACTCAAACAATAATCAGATAACAAGGGGGAGGGATCAGACAACACGAGCACATGGCCCAAAATAACAAAACACCCATGTGCAGCACAAGACAGGACAGGCATGTGACATTACCCCCTCCCTACGGAGCGGCTACCAGACGCTCCATAAGACCCGGACGGGACGGAAGGGACAGACCAGGGCGGGACGGGAGGGACAGACCAGGGCGGGACGGGAGAAACAAAATGTTTGGGACACCAGAGTGGCCCACAGGGTTCAGGAGGCCAGGACGGAGCAGGCTGTGCAGACGGCCAGAGTGGAGACGACAGTTCATCTGGCAGCCAGGGCGGAGACCTTCCCTCAGGCGGCCAGGGCGGAGACGACCCCTCGGGCGGCCAGGGCTCAGGAACAGACACCACCGGCTCAGGAACCACAGGTTCGGCGTCGGTCATCCTCTCCAAAAGCACAGGCTCGGCAGACGTGACGTGAACAGGCTCTGCAGCGGCCATCCTGTCCGAAGACACAAGCTCGGCAGGCGTGACGTGAACAGGCTTGGCGGCGGCCGTCTTGTCCGAAGACCCAGGCTCGGCTGGCGTGACGTGAACAGGCTCGGCGGAGGCCATCCTGTCCGAAGACACAGGCTCTGGATCGGCAGACGTGCCAGGTCGCTGGGGTGGCGCCGGCAGGGCGAGCAGCTTGGGCGGGGCTGGCAGGGCGAGCAGCTTGGGCGGGGCTGGCAGGGCGATCAGCTCGGGCGGGGCCGGCAGGGCGAGCAGCTTGGGCGGGGCCGGCAGGGCAAGGTACCAGGGCGACACGTCAGGGATGGCAGTCACCTCCGGGATGGCCTCCGGGTTAGGAGCCGCCGGACAGGTCATTGAGGAGGCCTTTCTCTTCCTCCTCCATCCCCGGACAACCGGAACTGGGACCACGGGACCACCGGAACTGGATCCACCGGACTCGGGACCACCAGAACTGGAACCACCGGACTCGGGACCACTGGAACTGGAACCACCGGACTTGGGACTACCGGACCTGGGACCACCGGAACTGGGTCCACCGGAATAGCCACGGAGAGGTTCTTCCTTCTCCTCCTCCGTTTCGGAACCACTGGAACTGGGACCACCGGAACTGGGATCACCGGAACAGGAACCACCGGAACAGAGACCACTCCCCTGGCGATCCTCTCCCGATGGCGAATGAAACCCTCCACCATCACCTCAAAACTGACATGATCAAAAGCTCTACAGATCAGCCAGTCCATCGGTTCATCCAGCGCATAATTAAACAGATCCCTGCAAGCCTCCTCGCCCAGGTTCAGCCCTTCAGCAGCGCGACTAAACCTCTGACTGAACTCCCACACCTCCATCCCCTGCTGACGGAGGGAGACCAACTCCTGAAACCGGAGAATCCGCTCCCATTGCGGACAGGAGACTGGTTGCGCCTCTCTTCTCCGCTGAGTCCTCATAATGGTCGAGACGTTCTGTCACGGCAGACTAAGAACAAAAGGTGTGAGGACTCAAACGCTGGAGAAAATAAGTATTTATTAACAAAAACACAAAACAAAACCCACAAGGGGGAAAATAGAACTAAGCAAATACAAAACCAATAACAGACTATGAACACTCTGGAAGATCTCGGGGAACAGGAAACAAATCAGAATCAGAATCAGAATGAGCTTTAATTCGCCAAGTGTGCACAAACACACAAGGAATTTTTTGTGGTTTTTACAGGAGCTCTTGGTACATACATACATATATGACATTAGAACAGGCATTTAAATGAGAACATAAATAAATAGAATAAACAATAATAATAGTTATAGTATACATCTGAAACAGTTATGTACAGATTTGTGCATTGTGTGTACAGCTCTATAAATAAAATTTGTATATGTATTTACACAAAAAAACCTCTTGCTTCTCTCTCAAGTACTGAATGAATTATACAGCAGGTGTTAATTGCTGTTTTAGCTGTTTAAGCTGGAGATAGCATGGGGGAAAAAAATGTTTTTGTGCCTAGATGTTCTAGTGCGCAGAGATCTGTAACGTCTGCCTGACGGCAGAAGTGCAAACAGGTTTTGGCCGGGGTGGGAGGGGTCTGTGATGATGTTCCCTGCCCGTTTCTTCACTCTGGCATTGTACAAGTCCTGAAGGTTGGGGAGGTGTACACCAATGATCCTTTCAGCTGTCCTAACAGTCCGTTGTAGTCTTCTTATATCTGATTTGCTGGCTGACCCAAACCAGACAGTTATAGAAGTGCACAGAACCGACTCAATAACAGCTGAGTAAAACTGAGTCATCTGCGCTTGTGGTAGGTTGAACTTTTTCAGTTGACGAAGGAAGTACAACCTCTGTTGGGCCTTTTTGACAATGGAGTCAATGTGATTGTCCCACTTCAGGTCCTGAGAGATGGTAGTGCCCAGGAACCTGAATGACTCCACTGCTGTCACAGTGCTGTCCATGATGGTGAGAGGGGGGAGTGCAGGGGGGTTTCTCCTAAAGTCCACTATCATCTCCACAGTTTTGAGCGTGTTCAGCTCCAGGTTGCTATGACTGCACCAGACAGCCAGCTGTTCAACCTTTTGTCTGTAAGCAGACTCGTCACCGTCCTGGATGAGGCCAATGACTGTGGTGTCGTCTGCAAACTTCAGGAGCTTGACGGAGGAGTCTTTGGAGGTACAGTCATTTGTGTAGAGGGAGAAAAGCAGTGGGGAGAGAACGCACCCTTGGGGGGCACCAGTGCTGATGGTAAGGGTCCGAGATGTGACTTTTCCCAGCCTCACTAGCTGCTGCCGGCCTGTCAGGAAGCTGATGATCCACTGACAGATGGAGGAGGGCACAGAGAGCTGGGTTAGTTTATTCAGGAGGGTATCCGGGACGATGGTGTTGAAAGCGGAGCTGAAGTCCACAAACAGGATCCTTGCATAAGTCCCTGGTTTGTCCAGATGTTGGAGGATGTAGTGCAGTCCCATGTTGACTGCATCATCCACAGACCTGTTTGCTCGATAAGCAAACTGCAGGGGGTCCAGCAAGGGTCCAGTGAGGTCCTTCAGGTAGGCCAGCACCAGTCTCTCAAATGACTTCATGACCACAGATGTCAAAGCAACAGGTCTGTAATCGTTAAGTCCAGAGATTTTAGGTTTCTTGGGTACCGGGATGATGGTGGAGTGTTTGAAGCAGGAGGGGACTTCACACAGCTCCAGTGATCTGTTGAAAATCAGTGTGAAGATGGATGACAGCTGGACAGCGCAGGCTTTGAGACAGGCTGGTGAGACACCGTCTGGGCCTTTGGCTTTCCTTATCTTCTGTTTCCTGAAGACTCTGCATACATCCTCCTCACTGATCTGAGGTGCAGGCTGAGAAGCAGTATGGGGGAGGGAGGGGGGTGTTGATGGTTGTGTGTAGAGACGGTCAGAGCGGGTGTGGGGTGTGAGAGCAGGCTTTTCAAATCTACTGTAAAATACATTGAGATCGTCGGCCAGTCGTTGATTCTCAACAGTGTTGGGGGATGGTGTTTTGTAGCTGGTGATGGCTTTCAGGCCTTTCCACACTGATGCAGGGTCGTTAGCTGAAAACTGGCTTTTCAGCTTTTCAGAGAAGCTCCTCTTAGCTTCTCTGATCTCCTTTGTCAGTGTGTATTTGGCCTGTTTGTACAAGGCTCTGTCCCCACTCCTGTAGGCATCCTCTTTGGCCTGACGAAGATGTTTTAGTTTTGCAGTGAACCCTGGCTTATCGTTGTTATATGTTAAAAAAGTCCTAGTGGGGACACACATGTCCTCACAGAAGCTGATGTAAGATGTCACAGTGTCAGTGAGCTCATCCAGATCAGTGGCTGCAGCCTCAAAAACACTCCAATCAGTGCAGTCAAAACAACCTTGTAAGACCTGCTCTGTTTCGCTGGTCCATCTCTTTACAGTTCTTACAACTGCCTTAGCAGATTTAAGTTTCTGCTTGTAGGCTGGGAGAAGATGAACCAAACAATGATCAGAGAGTCCCAAAGCTGCTCTGGGGACAGAGTGGTATGCGTCCTTTAAAGCAGTGTAGCAATGGTCCAGTATGTTAGTGTCCCTGGTGGGGCAGGTGATGTGCTGTCTGAATTTAGGCAGTTCACGGGTGAGATTAGCTTTATTAAAATCGCCGAGAATGATAGTGAAAGAGTCCGGGTAACTTTGCTCTGTTTGTGTGATCTGATCAGCCAGCTGTTGCAATGCCGCGCTCACACACGCGTCAGGGGGATGTACACACTCGCCAGAATAAATGAGGAAAACTCCCGCGGCGAATAAAAAGGCTTACAGTTAATGAAGAGAGCTTCCAAATTAGGGCAGCACATCTTCGTCAACACTGTCACATCTGAACACCAGCCTTCGTTGATATAAAAACATAATCCACCGCCTCTCGTTTTCCCAGTTAACTCGGCGACGCGATCCGCTCTGAACAGCTGGAAGCCCGTTAGATTTAGCGCACTGTCCGGTATGGAACCGTTCAGCCATGTTTCTGTGAAGCAAAGAGCAGCCGAGTTTGAAAAGTCCTTGTTTGTGCGGGTGAGAAGTAGTAGTTCGTCTGTTTTATTTGCTAGAGAACGGAGATTTGCCAAGTGAATGCCCGGCAGCGGAGTCCTGAATCCGTGCTGTCGAAACTTCACGAGCGCGCCCGCGCGTTTCCCTCGTTTGCGTCTTTTGAAGCGCTTGTACAGGATCGCAGCTCCGCCAACTAGGATGTCTAATAAAATGTCGGAATGCTCAAAAGTCGGCAAAATGTCGTTTGGTGTGTTGTTCCTGATGTCTAGGAGTTCGTTCCTAGTTAAACTGATGGGGAAAAGGTTACATAAAACAGGACAAACAAAAACAGTAAAAGTACTGAGGAGCTCAAAACCGAAGCAGCCATCCGCGGCGCCATTTTGACAACATACCAACATACCAACACAGACTGCAAACAAGAGGGAACTAATAAAGGGAAACTAATCAGGAGGGAACAGGTGGATGACCTCAAACAATAATCAGATAACAAGGGGGAGGGATCAGACAATAACACAAGAACATGGCCCAAAATAACAAAACACCCATGTGCAGCACAAGACAGGACAGGCATGTGACAGAGAGTTAGGGAAAATTCTGCCAACACCTGAACACAAATTCTGCCTGAAAGAATAATATATTTTCCCTGCTTGTGCTTGCAGGTTCCCATTCTGAGAATCAACCCTGATGGCACCAAACACCAAAGGCACAGATCAGATGGAAATCTGGAAAGGTCCAAAGAAAAGCCTCAGCCTGAAACCCTCAGTGTTTATCATCAGAGAGCTTGTCAACTTTGACTGGCAAAATTACTGAAATGTAACAACACAACACTGACTTTGACTGTATTTTATTATTTTAAGGCCTGTTTTGCTTTTCAGTGTGTGTACGTTTTTGCCATGCTACAGATACAAATGGTCACCAGGAGATTCATTCTATGGACTTTGGAGATGTTGCCTTTTTTTTCTTCAGCTAGTGGCTCCTAAAGGTCAAGATTTGTAATTTGTACTTCTAAAACAAAATGTTCAACGATTAAAAAGAATATTATAAGGACAAATGTTCATGAGTTATTATGATTTTTTGGGGGGTGGGGTAAACATACATTAATTTTTTTTTTTTTATTATTATGAAAAAAAAACCCTCAATACTAATACTGTAAATGAAAATATGGTAATAATACTGTAAATGCAAGTACAGTAAATGGTACAGTATACTGTAAGTGAAAATACAGTAATAATACTGTAAATGCAAGTACAGTAAATGGTACCGTATACTTACCGTAAAATTTACAGCAACCTCTTTACAGTGCAGGTACCACTGACAGTCCATTGGGATGGCAAGCTGCTTCCTGATCTAACTGGACAAGAGAAAGTTGACAGACTACCTGTTATTGTTAAAGGATATGATGTTGATCAGCTGTTGGGTGTACCAAAACTTGAGTCTGGAACAGGTCAAGCACAAGCTGATGCTGTCATAGCTTGCCTAGATGAATGGAATATATCCAGAAATGTCAAAGGTCTCTGCTTTGACACAACCGCCAGTAACACAGGGCGCCTCAGTGTACTAATAGAACGGGCCCTAGGACAAAGTCTTCTTCACTTTGCATGTCGTCACCATGTTTTAGAAATCATCCTAGAGAAAGTTTTCACTGCACTGCACATATCAACCTCTTCTGGACCAGATATTGCCATCTTTAAGCGCTTTAAGGAGAAATGGTCTTCAATTGATGCTGCATCTTTCTCCACAGCTCCCTTTCAAAGATGAAATATTACAGTTTGTAAAGAAACACCTTAAGCAAAAGCAGCAAAGAGATGACTACAAAGAATTTCTAGAGCTTGCTGTTATCTTTCTTGGTGGATCTCCAGCACGAGGGGTGCATATTCAGGCTCCAGGTGCACTACACAGAGCACGCTGGATGGCACGAGTTCTCTACTGTTTCAAAATGTGGCTGTTCAGGAAACAGTTTAAACTGAGAGCATCTGAAGAACGTGGCATCCTACAATTCCTATTGTTTGTGACAAAAGTCTATATCCGGGCTTGGTTTACAGCACCCTCAGCAGCTGGAGCACCTTCAAATGACCTACAGTTCATGCAAGCTTTGTATGCTTACAGTAATCCAACTGTCAAGGAAGCAGCACTGACTGCATTCAAGCGACACCTCTGGTACTTGAGTGAAGTGATGATGGGGCTCGCATTCTTTGACGACAATGTTGATGCACATAAGAAATATGCAGATGGTGAGGAACATGCGAGAGAAAGAAGGATCAGATGATCCACCTCACCGACTTGATGCTAATGGGAACTATGAACAGAAGACCCTCAGCAATTTTGTGACAATGAATACAAATTCATTCTTCACAATTCTTGGCCTACCAGAGTCGTTCTTACAAACACAGCCTGAGACATGGAAGGAAAATGAGGAATTCACATGTGCAGAGAAGATAGTTCAATTCCTAAAAGTTGTGAATGACACTGCAGAAAGGGACATCAAGTTGATACAGGACTTTAATGCTATATTAACCAGATCAGAAGAACAGAAACAATTCTTACTACAGGTGGTTAAACGCCACAGAGAAAGCTATCCTGACTCAAACAAAAGCACAATTGTCAAAGGTCTTGCCAATTCTCCATCTGAATTAGCAAATTGAACAGACTTGTAGAAATACATTAGTATAAGATTGTTGTGTAATAATATTCACTATTAAAATGGTAAGTTCTCTATAATATGTACCAAATAAGTTGCAGTTTATGCTTATATGTCCTTTATGTAGCTCCATGTTAAGTTTAAGGAATAAACAACATAAAGATTGACATTTCAGCAAATATATTTATATACCGCTAATCAAGTGATATAGGTGATTTTTCTTTTGTCTTGTGCAACCCCTAAATATCATTTAATTTAGCCAATTTTTTTATGTGATAACTTAAACTGGTGGTAGACCAAAATGCAGGGTTCAAATTGGGAGAAAAGAGAAAAAAGTTTTTTTGGGCCACCCTAATATATATATATATATATATATATATATAGTATATAGTTGTGCCTTGAAATGCAGTCAATAGGGTGATTAAGGAGGTCTTGCACATGCCCCTAGTAAAATAAAAGATCTCATCAATCTCACGAATACCTGGTAGCCCTTAAATTCACTGATCTAAGAAAATGTTTCATAAAACATAAATATCAGTTTACCCTATATGTTTACTTTCTTCACTGGCACAGATGAAAATGAAAAGACTGTTAGTCAAAGCTCAGCTTCAGTAGGGGAAGAGAAAGGGCAAGATAAGGAGACTGGGATAAAAAGAAAGAGTGATGGAGAGAGGAGAGAGTAGGTATTGACAAATAATCTACTGACCACTGACATAGTTTTTTTGGCTTTCAAATGTCTTAAAGGGGACATATCATGCTAAATCCACTTTTTTAGCCCTTCAATGCATTTTGTTGTATATTTTGAGTGTTTAGAAGTACAGAAAAGTTGAAATTAGTCTCTTCAGGTGCTTCGTTGATATCTTTATATTCTGTTTTGGTCATATTTTGCAACCTGTTCCGATTTTTCTATTCTCTATTACGTTTTTTTTTACGTTGTGTCCACATATGTAGATCAGAGAAATCAAAATTTTATCGGGGGAGGGTGTCCCCGAACCACCCTAACTCACTCAAATTTGAGACCTCTGTGATTATAAAACCCTGCCTATATGGCCCTGTGGATACTCACCCAATATACTAGGGTGATATTCAATGACTTAACCCGTGATAGAAGATTTTGACCATATTGCCCATCTCTCAGTCATCCATTCCCTGTGTGACTTGCAAAGGCACGTCCACAAATCTCTTGCGTTTGGTTTGGTCACACCATAAGGTGACTTCTAAGCTTCAGCACTGCCACTCAGAGATCGATAGAGAGCCTAAGTCCCGCCATGGTCCACCATGGGACCATGGCGAGAGACAACAAATATTTTGATCTCGTTTGAATTGTGCCCTAAATTACACATATGATGTTTGTCAATTTAAAAGATACATTTTAAAGTCAAGAAAGTCGCAGTTTGATGTAAAATTGTTGAGGTATAAGGCTGTGAAAATACGTAATTACAAAGACTATACAAACCCAAAAGGCGCACATGTGACGTCATACACTGCATGAAAAGAGGTGTATCCGGACCAGTATACTCCTGTATACACTGCTGGAATTCGGAAGAATCCGGGAGTATACTGGCCGGATAGCTCAAATTCCATGGGTCTGTATATATCCGTATACATCCGAAATGATACCAAATCGGATGTATGTTGTGGACGTATACTCCCGTGCTACAGCCATTTGTTGCCATGGCAAGTAATCCCTCAAAGGTTTTTTCAAGAGAACATTTTCACACCTTTGTGCACCTTTTGGCCTTCCCCCCTATTGGTCCTTTTCTTTTAAAACCACTCCCATTACCCAGACCACTATTGGAGGACAGGATACATTGAAAACCCAGGAAAGTGATTTGATTGGTTACTTTTAGAACATAACCCACCCTAGGCCTTTTCGCACAGTGATTTGATTGGTTATAGGCCAGCTATGCAGATATTGCTCAGTATACACTAAACCCCCCTTACCCCAATTTTAATACATTCAAATATAATTTTAAAAACACACACAAAGAACAATGAGAAAGTCTGACATTTTTATTAAGGTAAATAAAACATTACAAAGAGCATTATAAACAAGCATTAAAAAGGAATGGGGGAACAAAAATATTTGAGGGGATGAAAATTTAAAGGAACAAAAACAAATATAACATGAACATTATAAACATACATTAAAATGAATGGGGAAAAAGAAATGTTAACAAAGGTGTAAAGGAATAAAATACAAAACGTGGAGATCAGCAACATGCACATCAAAAAGGAACAAATATACAAAGTATACAATATAAAACAATTTAAAATCAATAAATAAATATAGAAATTAAAGTGTATATATGTAAATATTAATTTTTTCAAACTGCCATGATGCACTGGTGGTGTGACGTAGCGTGGGTCAGCCTCTAGTCTGGTTTGTAGTACCTGGCAGAGAGCAGATAACTCTGTGGTTCTGTTTGGTGGAGACCTCAGCATCCACACTGGCCTTCCATCAACAATAGCATCTTCATCAGACATCAGTTCTATTGTTGCAGTCTTCCACAGTTCCCTTTATGTGTTGGGTTTGTACAACACTGGACATGGTCTCCAGCAACTGCAAAACATGACAGTAATTTAACCACTAAAACACAGAGAGGAGGACAGTTACATTCTGAAGAAGAAAAAAACAACAACTGCTTAACCAGTTTCTTAACTTACCCGTCTCTTTCTTTGACGGTTCTTTGCAGTGTTCTTCATAGTGTTTCTTTTCTTGGCCTTTTCAGGCTGAGCCAAAGAATACTTCCTCCGCAAAGTCTCAAAATACGTCTTGCAACCTGTTAAATAAATCATAAATAAATGTAATGCCAATAAAACTAAGTAAAACAGAGGACATTAAAATGATTACAACATCTTTAAGATTACCTTTTGCACATTCAGGGTCAACGTCTGTAAAAGTTGTCCTTAATTCTTCGAAGAGGTAAGTGGTCACAGCCAGGTTATGTGATGAATTTATTCTGGGGGAAAAAGTTGCAGGCATCATTAATGAAATTCAGTTTTAGTATTTCAAATCCATATAGTGGTAGATTAAACTAACATTTACAGTATACAATACGCAGTCTTACCCGGTTTGTGGATCGTATTTGTGTGGGTTGTTCTCTGAATTATGGAGGCGCTTTACGGGTTCCTGTAAAGTTTGAAATTAAAAAGCGTTTAAGTGGATTCACAATCTGCAAGAACCTCAAAAGTGAATTTTCAGTTTGAATAAGTTGGCCATCACAGTAAACATAAGAGACAAAACATATCAGTTCATAAGTCTTTAAGATGTCACTCAGCGCCTCTGATATCTTACCGGTTCGTGCCGCCTTCTGCCTATACAAGGCCACCAGTGCAGGTGTGTGCTGGTCAAGCACAGCATAGAACTGGTTCCGTATGTTGACGTTTGTGATGCGTTGGAACTCAGCACAAAGCTACAAAAACAAACAAAAATAATTATATAAAAAGACTAATACTCGATTTGCAACAGAAAACACATTTGTGATGCAACATGTTCCGTTAAAATACATTGTTGAGCAACATGGTCACATGCAAAGTGATAGTTCTTACACACAGTGAATAGTGGCATTTGCTGTTCCATTTGAATGTGATACATATTAAAAATTTGGCAGTGAAATATGTGTGAAGAGTGGCAGAAAAGAGAAGTGAGTCTGTTTTACCTGTGATTCAATTCGAAGAGCCGGCCATTTCCCCAAGAAGTCCTTCACCTGCACAGATAAAACAATCAATATGAAACCAGTCAAATTATGCAATCAACCTCTTTAATGACAAATTAATGATACAGAATTTCAAGTGAATGTAACTTACCGATAAAGTTGCTCTCTGGTGACAATGTAGGTCTGCACATGCACACAAAAACAGACAGCAAGAGATTTAATTTTTAAGAGACGTTTGATTGATGCTAATGAATTAGGCTCCAAATAAAAGAAATGGTGAAAAATAGTTACAGACTAAATTAACATTTGAGTCACCTTGATTTTGGGGATGCTCACTGCACTCCTTCCACTTAAACCTATAATGAAAAGACGTTTGTAAAGGGTTTAATAAAAACTTGCATAGTTCATTCGGTAACTATTATGTCCATAACCTTAACTTTGTTTGAGTAAAAGTTAACGTAACTGCTAACGTTAGCCACTAGCTCATTTGGGTGCATCAGCATGTAGATAACATCACATTGAACTTGCCAGAGCAGGGCGCTTAACACAAACAGCAGCAACACACTCAAAAACAGAAGGACTATCGCTTGCTGAAAAGAGTTATTGACTAACGTGAACATTATTGCCCTGCCACGACATTAACAGTACACAGGATATTATCTGTAACTAGCAGGCGGACTGACGGCAATCGCGCCCGCGGCACCGCGCTTGCAACTTAAAAATAGCATCGTCTAAGTCAAATATCACGTGTAATATGATATTCTTACAATATTACAACAAGCAAAGTAGTTTTGAAGTGTTTTGGTTTACTTACAAGTTGTTTCATTCTTGATACACGTCGCTCAAGAGGGTAGCCATCTTGGACAGATTTTTCAGGTAACGTCAGCTGCACGTCATGACGTCATATCACGTGATCGACAGTACACTTTAAAATAGTGAGTAAACCAGCGGTGTTCACTCAGAAACGCTGAGGCACACAAACATAAAAATTCATAGGCTATTTGTTCATAGACATTAATAGTTTAAAGGTGGATTAAATCAGCAAGAGATTTTAACTGTAGTGACCTCGGTCTTCAATTCAGTGGAGTAGAAAAGCTCAGGTTCCTTCTACCTTTTTAATAAATATCAAGTCACCTTTATTTATACAGTGCTTTTTACAATACAGATTGTTTCAAAGTAGCTTTACAGAGATAACAGGAAAGTAATGCAAGACAGTTTGTTTCCAGAAGAAAATAGCTTCACAGTCCAGCTTAAGTCAGTTCAGTGGTGATTCATTTTGTTGTATAAATAAATAAATAAATTTAAATGTGTATATATATAGCCACTTTGGAGAAAACCGTGATGTCATCGTCCAGCTCAGCTCAGATCTCATATAATAGTGTCAACGCAGGCAGATCAATAATATTGTTGAATATTAAATTAAATTTCCCCAACTAAGCAAGCTAAAAGCCAATTGTAAAAAAGGTGACAATTGTTGTTGTCTGCAATTTGTAAAACTTCACAATAAAATTTGAGATATTCTGAAATGTTTGGTTCATTTTTCTTTATTTGTTCCATTAAATTTATTGCTGGGAAAAAAATTAATCGCGATTAATCGCATCCAAAATAAAAGTTTGTGTTTGCATAATATATGTGCGTGTACTGTATATAATTATTTTGTATATATAAATACACACATATGCATGTATATATTTAAGATTTTTTATTTTTTATTTTATTAAATTATTTATATTTATATATAATATAAATTGTGTATAAATGTATATACAGTATATACATGCAGATATTTCTTAAATAAATACATGCATATGTGTGTATTTACAGAATAATTATACACAGTACACACACATATATTATGCAAACACAAACTTTTATTTTGGATGCGATTAATTTTTTCCCAGCACTAATTAAATTCCTTTGTTTATTTCATTAAATATTCAGATGTTTTTGTGAACGTATATGTTCAGACTGGGTGTTTATTTTGTCCTGTTTTTATAAAAAATATTTGATTAAGAGACTTTTTTTCATGCAGTGGTTTTAAGGCCCTGACACAGGTGACGTGAGCCAACCCTAGAGTCGGCTTTAGTCATTGCTAGTTCTTTGACGTCGGTTTTGTGTTTCAGGTCCTTAAGAATTTATTTATTTTTCTGTACAAAAAGCTTGTTTGCTTTAGCCTATAGTAATCCAGAGATAATTCTCAACCCTGAAGTCCTCCCTGGCCACCCCTCCCTCTGAGAACAGCCAGCACCTTTAGTGTCAGTCATTAACATATGAAAGGTCTTCACACCTAACAGTTGTCAGTCCTCTCACACCCAGCAGTGTTTCAGCTGTATATGTCCGTGAAATTTCACGGATTCCTGTATATGTCCGCATATGTGAGGTTTCCGGGTTTATCTGGAAATATACTGTTCCATGTTACTCTGATCCGCTTTTTCCCGCATACATCCGGCAAACATCAAATTACACAGGAGTTTACCATGCCCGTATTTTGCCGGATTTGAGTCTTTTCATGCAGTGATACCTATTATCTCAATGAATGAAGCTAACTTTACTGAAGCTAACATCTGTCATTTTTTCTATAGTCTTACGTTATAATCGTAACGTTACGCCGTCATGCCTGAGTGTTTTGTACCAGACTGCACACATACGAGCAACGGATCTTGTGACGTACATAGTGCGAGACGAGAGATGTAGTTCATTGAGCGATTTTCACATAAAACTAAATGTTACTCTTCTGTTTTATGACAAACTGCGCCTTTCTTGACTTTCATAATTATCTTTTAAATTGACAAACATCATATGTGTAATTCAGGGCACAGTTCAGACGGAATAAAAAGATAAGTTGTCTCTCGCCATTGACTACCATACACATTTTTTCCGAAATAAGGTCCCATGAGCCGGAAGCGGAGGGGAGGGACTTAGGCTCTCTATTGCAATGTCTGAGGTAAAACACGCCCCCCTCATTACCATACGGACAAAGAAATTTATAAATAAATAAATGTGGAAATAAATAAATGTAGACATAAATACAAATATACATAAATAAATGTGGAAATATATAAAAGTGGAAATAAATGTATAAATAAATGAAAACATAAATAAATGTGGAAGAAATACAATTATACATAAATAATGAAATAAACGTATAAAATGTCATCATTATGTTTTGTTAGGTTTAGTTTTCATGGACCTTCTGTTTGGTTATGGACTCTGGCGTTAGGCAGCTGATTGAGACGCCCCCTGTGGATTTGGTTCCTTTGCCATGTCTTGTTCTCATTGGTTTATGGTCTTGTCATGTGGTATTCAGTTGTGTCTTCACATTGGTTAATGGTGTTGCTTACTTTCAGGTGTGTCTTGTTATGTGATTAGTCCTTGTGTATATATAGGCATCATGTTCCCATAGATTCTTGTCAAGCTTTGTTTTCTGTAACTGCTGTTTGGTGAGTCTCATGTTTATGCTTCTCTAGTTGTAGTCATGTATTGGTTATTTTGTATTAGTTTATTTTCAATAAATTGCACTTGGATAAACCCAGTGGTTCTCAGTTCCAGTCCTCGGGACCATTTTGTATGTCTCTCTTATCTGATACACACCGTTCAGTTCATGGAGTCTCTCCTAATGAGCTGATGATCTGGTTCAGGTGTGTTAAATGGGGAGACATACAAAATGTGCAGAGCAGTGGGTCCTGAGGACTGGAATTGAGAACCACTGGATTAACCTGTGCTAAATATAACAATATAATGGGATTTAGTCCTTTACTGCAATAATTTGAGTGAAAATTTAGTTTTTTGGAATCTTGTTTTTGTTATAAATACTGTGTGCTTGCGTGTCCCTTTAAAATAATTCCAGGGCTTTATTCTGTTCACACATTCATCATGCTGGTGCAAAAGCTAAGCTGGATCACTTGTGAGTACTTATTTAGAACCAATTCAATGCATGATTTCAAATGTTTCAACTTGTTTTTATTGGATTTTCAGTGCTGCTGTTTCTGTATCAACATGGTAAGGCAATACTGACTAATACATCTTCAGTCTGATTAAATAAAGACTTTCAAGTGCAGAACGTTTAAGTAATCTTACTTCCGATTCCTCTCTGCAGGTGCAGAAGCAAAAAAAATGGTGGTATGTGAAGGAGAATCTGCGCATCTCACCTGTGGTGAGTAATTGTTCCTAAATACAACAGTATGAGTGCAGGGAACAGGGTCATAAGGGGATCTTGAGCCTCTGTGTCTCCAACCACATGGAATGTCCTTAAACTACTGTACCACAATTCTTTTCTTTAAACAATAGATTCAGGTTTCATAAAGGTCAATCAAGCCAACTATGGGCGGACTTGTTCCAAAACGTGCATTAGTGAGAAACCAGCTAATCAGATCTCAAATACACACTGCAACACCGCAGAGGCCCTCTCTATAATGTCTGATCGGTAGGTTTAACTGATAGCATAGGAAAAATGTACAACTTCACTTTATACATCAAGCACTAGATTCATATTGTCTGTATATTAAAGCTATTAAGTACTTGTCATTCTGTCCATAAATCAGGTGTGATGGAAGTAAGTGCTGTACTGTTCCTGCAGTGAACTCTGTTTTCTCTGATCCTTGTGTTGGAACTTATAAATACCTGGCTCTGTCTTATGACTGTCTCCCAGCAGGTAAGTAACTTCCATTGTAAATTAAGCTGAATATTTTATAAATTGAGTTGTAGCAAATGAGTAAAAATATTTGAATATCTTGTACTGGTAGTTACTGTATATTTCTGACCTCTGCTCCCTTTCCACCCAAATAAAAAAATGTAGAAAGAAGTGTAACCTGTGAAAATAGTCAAAGCATCATTAAGTGTGGTAAGTTATTTTCTGTATGTTCTCTTACTATGCTGAGGTTCGTGTATAGCCTCCAGTCCATAATACAAACAGTCATTCAGGAAATTCTCATCAAGTGTCTTGTGTATCAAAAGGTAAAGGTGTTATTCATGTTCATCATGCCAATTATGGAAGACGAGATCTCGTAACCTGCCCTCATGAATTCGCAACCAGACCAGACTGTTACTCTCCTCAGACCAGCTGCCTGCAATCCAGGTACTTCATCTACAGTCACTTTAGGTGTCTCTATCTTCTATACAAGACATCAAAGGGTCAATGCACATTTGAGACTATTAAATGACTACTTAATATGTGGACGAAGAAACATTAAGTTGACATTTTTGAGAGGATGTTGAATGATACGAGCTAATAGACAATATCTCTCTTCTAATTTTTCCAATTTTGTTTTCTTAAGGTGTGATGGGAAGAAGTCTTGTGAACTAAATGCTTCAAATTCTGTCTTCTCTGATCCATGTGTGGGTGTTTATAAGTATCTGGAAGTGACATACTGCTGTAAATGAAATTGACCATCCTGCCACAACTGTACCTTGTGTCCTGATCATGTAAACAAATGACAATGAAAGCAAAATAAAGTAAATATTAAAAATAAAAGTGGAATCCAGATGCTTTAAAAATGCAAACTTTCAGTGCAAAAACAACCTGTTTCTAAATGCTTATCAATGCCAAAATGTTTTCTGAAAACCTCTACAATGGCTGAACTTAACAAGGGTCGAGCCCAACTAAAGTAAACACTGATCACCATGATGGCAATGTCAACTTAAATTTAACCAGGTAGGCACATAGAGGACTTTCTCATTTAAAAACGGCAACCTGGAAATGATTCATCAACATATAAACCTGTTTTCCATAAGACTTGTTATAATCTGTCAGAAATAAAGTCTGTCTGGTTAGTCATAAGTGAAGCTGCTCCTCTAACATCAAGAGAACTTTTTTTTTTTTTTTTTTTTTTTTTTTTTTTTTTTTGCACAATATTTGGAGAACATTATTGTAACAACTCTGTTAGCTGGTTTGAAGTAAGGTGTATTCATCTGAAGTTGCTGATCTCTCTCTCGTGTCAGGAAGGGATGAAGTTAACTGGGATTTCTGAATGTCTCTCATTCCTGTGTTCTAACTTGAGCACAGGCTTGTAAGTTTGAAGAGCTGATCTCTCCAACTCATTCATGTGTTCAGACTCTCCAGATGTTGAGAGATTTAGATCTTTAGCCACAGAATTGAGTATTTGTTACTTCACCTTATGTTGGCCCTTCTCTGGTTGATCTACCAAGTTCTGACCTCAACTACGCTTACCATTACCTGATTCAGATGCTGGTCAGGGAGAGGAATTAGGCCTTGTTGCAGAGATTTCAAAGGACCTTTCAAGAGCCATTCTGATGAAGGAACTACATGCGAATCTTGTCCAGAGTTGTCCAAGCTGCATGCCCAAATCACACAAGGTTGGCCTAAAACACAGAAACAAATGGATTCAACGATCAGGGCGTACTTTCAGATCCAGCATGAACTAGCTGTGCATAAGTATATCTTGAGAGGGCAGAGACTAGTTGTGCTAGTTGCTTTGCTAAATTCATTCACTTAAGTCAAGTCATTTGTATAGCGGTTTTAACAATGTAGATTGTTTCAAAGCAGCTTTACAGTAACAAACGGATAATTTAAGGTAACAGAGATTTTGGCTTTATAGTGGTTCTTGAATAAAGATATTTTCCAGCTAAAGTTAGTTTTGATTGATTTACTTCCGTCGCAACGATCATTTGTTATTAAATTAGAGGCCGCTAAGACGACATTGTTCTCTCTACTTAGCACACGAGGGGCACCAGGGAGTGGTACGAACTAAGCAACGGCTAAGAGACTTGTACTGGTGGCCTCGTATGGACTATGATGTGCATTCAACCATTGCTTCTTGTTCCGCCTGTCAAAACCGCCCGGACGTGTCCAGCCCCATTGCAGCCAGTGGACCTGCCAGACGGTCCATTTCAGAAAGTTGCAATAGATACAGTGAGGAAAATAAGTATTTGAACACCCTGCTATTTTGCAAGTTCTCCCACTTAGAAATCATGGAGGGGTCTGAAATTGTCATCGTAGGTGCATGTCCACTGTGAGAGACATAATCTGAAAAAAAAATCCAGAAATCACAATGTATGATTTTTTAACTATTTATTTGTATAATACAGCTGCAAATAAGTATTTGAACACCTGAGAAAATCAATGTTAATATTTGGTACAGTAGCCTTTGTTTGCAATTACAGAGGTCAAACGTTTCCTGTAGTTTTTCACCAGGTTTGCACACACTGCAGGAGGGATTTTGGCCCACTCCTCCACACAGATCTTCTCTAGATCAGTCAGGTTTCTGGGCTGTCACTGAGAAACACGGAGTTTGAGCTCCCTCCAAAGATTCTCTATTGGGTTTAGGTCTGGAGACTGGCTAGGCCACGCCAGAACCTTGATATGCTTCTTACAGAGCCACTCCTTGGTTATCCTGGCTGTGTGCTTCGGGTCATTGTCATGTTGGAAGACCCAGCCTCGACCCATCTTCAATGCTCTAACTGGTTGTTCCCCAAAATCTCACAATACATGGCCCCGGTCATTCTCTCCTTAATACAGTGCAGTCGCCCTGTCCCATGTGCAGAAAAACACCCCCAAAGCATGATGCTACCACCCCCATGCTTCACAGTAGGGATGGTGTTCTTGGGATGGTACTCATCATTCTTCTTCCTCCAAACATGTTTAGTGGAATTATGACCAAAAAGTTCTATTTTGGTCTCATCTGACCACATGACTTTCTCCCATAACTCTTCTGGATCATCCAAATGGTCATTGGCAAACTTAAGACGGTCCTTGACATAAGCAGGGGAACCTTCCGTGCCATGCATGATTTCAAACCATGACGTCTTAGTGTATTACCAACAGTAACCTTGGAAACGGTGGTCCCAGCTCTTTTCAGGTCATTGACCAGCTCCTCCCGTGTAGTTCTGGGCTGATTTCTCACCTTTCTTAGGATCATTGAGACCCCCACGAGGTGAGATCTTGCATGGAGCCCCAGTCCGAGGGAGATTGACAGTCATGTTTAGCTTCTTCCATTTTCTAATGATTGCTCCAACAGTGGACCTTTTTTCACCAAGCTGCTTGGCAATTTCCCCGTAGCCCTTTCCAGCCTTGTGGAGGTGTACAATTTTGTCTCTAGTGTCTTTGGACAGCTCTTCTTCTTCTTCTTCCTTGGGTTTTTAAGGCAGTTGGTATCCAATATGTTACATTACTGCCATCTGCTGTCTATTATCATGTCACTTTTTTATTATATTCTTCTTTCCAGTCCAGTCCTCTTTAAAAAATAAAACAAATATTTCTTTCCTTGCTCACTCTTTCCACATCCTAATATACTTTTTAAATTGTACTGTCCTATACCAATTTCTTGTAAGCTATATTTCAACTCTTGTCTTTCTTTTATAAATTTCCTGCATGACATAAAAATGTGACTAACTGTTTCTTCCTCTTGACATTCATCGCATTGGCCTGTGGGATGTTTTCCTAACATATGAAGAGTTCCACTTAACTTACAATGCCCAATCCTAAGTCTTGTTAGTACCACTTGTTCTGTCCTTCTATTTGACATCTCTCTTATACTGCCTACTTTATTTTGAATCATGTATAGTTGTCTTCCTTTGCTTTCATGATCCCATTGATGTTGCCATATTTCCATTATCTTTTTCCACACTAGACTCTTCCCTTCTGATTTTGACAATTTAATTTCAATGTCAACATGCTCTTTTTTTGTTGCCTTTTTTGCCAATTTATCAACTTTCTCATTTCCCTGTATGCCCACATGTGCTGGTATCCACATATATGTTATATTTTTCCCTTGTCTACATACCCTTGAATTTAAAAACAAGATTTCATATAATATTTCTTGATGACTACTAGCTTTTCCAGTCTTCATACTCATAAGAGCTGATACTGAGTCACTGCATACTAGAATATTAATATCCCTGCATTGTTCAATCCATTCTAATGCAACAAGTATAGCACATAATTCAACTGCATAAACATTTATGCTGTCAGATGTTCTTTTGCTAATTCCTATCTCATATTTAGGGATGTATACCGCAGACCCTGTCGCATCTGTTTGTAGGTCCTTTGACCCATCTGTATAAATCTCCGTATTGTCCTTATACTTGTTCTTATATTTAAAATATTCATTGATTATATCTATATTTCTGTTACAACCTTTAATTACTAAAAGCTCTAGATCAACCTTCGGAATTTCCAATGTCCAAATTGGCTTAACAGGCCATAACACAGTATTAGCAAATCTTTTATTATACACTTCCATTTCTTTTGCAATTAAATCAGCTGTCCAGCCAAAACTTTCTTTCTTTCTTCTCTCCTTTTCCCAACACTTTTGTAATCTTTGGACAGCTCTTTGGTCTTGGCCATGTTTGTAGTTGGATTCTTACTGATTGTATGGGGTGGACAGGTGTCTTTATGCAGCTAACGACCTCAAACAGGTGCATCTAATTTAGGATAATAAATGGAGTGGAGGTGGACATTTTAAAGGCAGACTAACAGGTCTTTGAGGGTCAGAATTCTAGCTGATAGACAGGTGTTCAAATACTTATTTGCAGCTGTATCATACAAATAAATAGTTAAAAAATCATATATTGTGATTTCTGGATTTTTTTTTTTTAGATTATGTCTCTCACAGTGGACATGCACCTACGATGACAATTTCAGACCCCTCCATGATTTCCAAGTGGGAGAACTTGCAAAATAGCAGGGTGTTCAAATACTTATTTTCCTCACTGTATAAGCTAACTCATTTCATTTGAAGAAACCGATTGCCTCAATTCAATTAAGTTTATAAAAACAATAGTTATGAGTACTCTGAACTTATTTCAGTTGAGTTTACTAAAAGTAGATATACATTGCAGTCAATAAATTAAGTGATTAATTAAGTGATTATTGAGCATTAGTGATTAACACCTGCTGTTAACGAGCAGAATCAATGAAGGAAAGAGAAACACAAGAACTACAACTGACTTCCAACTACAGCCTTAGATGAAATCAACTCAAGATAAAAGACGTTTAAATCTCTAAAGATCTCAGCAGAGGAGGATTAAACCACTACACAAACAGCATTACCAGCTTCACTTATTACTAAACAGTTTGACTTTTGTCTTGTGTCTACAGAAGTTGTTATTGAGAATGAACAGAGGGTTAGATGATAATGATTTATTGAGTTTCATTTAAAGACACCATGATAGTGATCAGTGGGCTCTTGACCCTTGACTTTATAACACCAGTTTTTCCTCTGGCTGCTGTAACTGAGTGTTTATAAAACGTACTCGGTTACTAACGTAACCTTGGTTCTCTCTAGAGAGAGGAACGAGTACTGCGTAGAATACGCTAGGGGAAAATCCTTTTCCACGAGAATACTGAAGCCCAAAAATTTTGTATTAATGTAAAACGCGTTGCGGCAGCATACAGACATAGGCGAGGCAGCTCGCGCGCCTATTGGCTGGTCTGCTGGCAACTGCTTAAGCCTATCGAGCGAGACCTAGAGTGACGTCAGACCCAATGAGGGCGCTTCGCGCCCTCTGCGTCACGTCCCGCCGAAACGGGCGTGGCTTAGGTCTATAAATACCGCTCGCAGGCTTTCATATCTCTGGTTTTTCATAGTCGAAGCAACCAGAGCGCGTGCATGCACGGCAGGATACGCAGTACTCGTTCCTCTCTCTAGAGAGAACCGAGGTTACGTTAGTAACCGAGTACGTTCTCTTACGAGAGATACTCTCGTACTGCGTAGAATACGCTAGGGCGGGGGTCGGCAACCCGCGGCTCTAGAGCCGCATGCGGCTCTTAAGCGCCACCCTAGTGGCTCCCTGGAAATATGAAAATGAAAAATCAAAAATGAAAAAAATATTTTTTGTTTTAATATAATTTCTGTAGGAGGAAAAACATTCTTAACCCTTTCGCACGTACGATCACATCGGTGTGAGAACGGTCAGTGCATGACGTGATCAACTACTAAATTCAAATGTGCTCTTGCGCGTTGGCTGGCGTTGAGCCAGAGACAGGTGCTCAGAGCTGTCATATATCACAACTTTTCAGTATTTTCAACCACATAATGTTTATTTAAGGTTTCAGACATATAAAGTACTAAAAAAACAATACATTTAGAGTTTGTAAAATACACACTGATGTCAAAGGAAGAGGCAATAATAATCTTTTCCATTATAATTAGACACGTTTTATTCATATCAGATACACATTTTGTAAGTAACTTTAAAGTTTACTCTATTCTTCTTCCAGTTCACCAGCCACTTACTTTTATGTATTTCGGGAGAAGTGGATGAATTCACGTGTTGTAAATCCAACAGATCCGATTCTCTGAACTGCGTCTGCGGCACAAACTAAGATGGCGGCGCCCATCGCGCATACAGCTCAACTAACGCGATCGTTATAAAGGTGTTTAAACAACAAAACATTTCCACTTGCATATATTTGACGATCGGAATATCAGATATTTAATGCCATATCCAACAAATTTGTGAATATTTTGAATAAAAAGGGAAAAATGACATAAAAGAAGATCATTATTAATTCAGCTCTGTTGTTGAGGCGGTGTGTCACGTGACACGCAATGACGCGTCACCATGGAAACTATAAAGTGACATTCTAAATAACGGTCGCCTTGAAAAACTCACGCTGGAGGGTCAGTCAGATTATTTTAAGTTTTTCAACATTGTAAAAATAATACACGAATAAATAAAACGAAACATAATACATTAAAATTATAATGGAAGTTAAACTTAAAGCACCATCGTACAGCAGAGTAGTCACGTGGTGCGTTATTCTCTCCAGGATGCGTTGCAGGGAAAATAAACATTTAATCATGAATGCTCATTATGTATTTGTAGCCTACTTATCATTTTGATACTAGGGGGCTAATAAAGCTAATATAGACACTTACAGCATGTGTTGCCGTCATTATAAGGCTTATATAAGGCTTTTAATTTTTTGCGGCTCCAGACAGATTTTTTATTTATTTTTAAGTCCAATATGGCTCTTTCAACATTTTGGGTTGCCGACCCCTGCGCTAGGGGAACCTACTGTAAAACGCTGTGCGTGCTGGGATCTGATACTATAGACTCAAGGGCAACAGCCCGGAGTTCATACAGTACACAATCACCCAGGGGATTCACAGGGAATCCTGGAAGAGGAGGGGTTTAGCCACTATCTTCCTAAATGGCAATATAGAGCAGCACTGCAATACTCAATAGCTGCATAACTGACAGTGTCAGTTTATGAGATTTGGCCGTACTAGATCGACAGTAGTCTGGCCTGTAGTGCGGGAACCTCTAGGTTGTAAAACCTTATAAATGTAGACGGAGAGGCCCAGCCTGCCACCACACAAATATCTTGCAAGGCAATCCCACTTGACCAGGCCCACAATGAAGCCATGCTTCTCGTGGAGTGCGCCTTGACACCCAGTGGGCACTGCATGCCCTTGGTTGAGTAAGCTAGCGCTATTGCGTCCACTATCCATCTGGATAGGGTCTGTTTCGAAGCGGCTAGTCCCTTAGAACGCCCGCTGAACGAAACAAAGAGCTGCTCCGTCTGTCTGAAAACAGACGAGCGAGACACATAAGCTCTTAATGCCCTGACTGGGCAAAGGGAGCTTTCGTCCATATTTCTTTCAGTGACCGGCAGGGCAGACAGGGAGATGACCTGTGCTCTGAACGGTGTATTGAGGGATTTAGGAACATGTGCTTAGGTTTGAGTATAACTCTATACTCATTTGGCCCAAATTCCATGCACGTCGCGCTTACTGAGAGCGCGTGTAAGTCCCCTATGCGCTTCACTGAAGCGAGAGCCAGAAGAAACGCCATCTTGAAAGACAGGTGTTTAAGATCAACCTTCTGCAAGGGCTCGAATGGATGACCTTTCATGGCTTCCAGTACCGTAGAAAGGTCCCATATAGGGACTGTGGGAGGTCTGGGAGGATTGAGTCTCTTAGCTCCTCTAAGGAAGCGAATGACTAAATCGTTCCTTCCAATAGACTGGCCAAGCGTGGTCGAAGAGAACACTGCTATGGCCGCTACATAGACTTTGAGCGTGGAAGGGGACCTGCCCTTATCCAACAGCTCCTGTAGGAAGGAGAGAACCTCCGTCACACCGCAATGTAGGGGTGACACACCACGAGCTGTGCACCAGCTAGAAAACACCGACCATTTGGAGGCATAGAGACGTCGCGTAGACGGAGCTCTGGCCTGCGTGATAGTGTTTAACACTCCCTGTGGGAGGTAAGCGGGTACCCGTTGATGGCCCACACATGGAGGGACCACAGCTCTGGGTGAGGATGCCAGATTGAGCCGTTGGCTTGAGAGAGGAGATCCCTCCTCAGAGGCACTGGCCACGGGGCGGTGCTTGCTAACTGCATCACAATTGGGAACCAAGGTTGGCTCGTCCAAAGTGGGGCTGCAAGCAGCACTGAGCATCTTTCTTCCCTGACCCGTTCTACCACCTGTGTCAGGAGGGAGACGGGGGGAAAAGCGTAGAGAGGATGGCGAGGCCACTCGTGGGTCAGCGCGTCCTTGCTCTTCGAGAAAAATTCTGGACAGTGAGCGTTTTCTTGAGACGCGAACAGGTCTACTTCCGCTCTGCCGAATTTCTTCCACAGCAGCTGGACTGTCTGTGGGTGCAAAGACCATTCCCCTGTCGGAACCTGGTTCCTGGACAGTCTGTCTGGCCCTATATTTAGGAGCCCTGGCACGTGCGCTGCTCTCAGCGAGGTGATCGAGTAAAATGGTCCTGTGCTCCACGAGCTCCGAGTGAGATTGGGCTAGAATCAGCCAGTCGTCTAAATAGTTCAGCACTCGTATACCCCGCAGTCTGAGGCGTGCGAGCGCTGCGTCCATGCACTTCGTAAATGTACGGGGTGCCAGGGACAAGCCGAAAGGCAGGACTGTGTACTGATATGCCTGGCCCTCGAAGGCGAATCTCAAAAATCGCCTGTGACGTGACGCTATCTGTATTTGAAAATACGCGTCCTTTAGATCTATTGACACAAACCAGTCCCTCTGGCGGACATGCGCAAGGATTTTTCTGGTCGTGAGCATCCTGAACTGGCGCTTCACAAGCGCTCTGTTCAGCTGCCGCAGATCTAGTATGGGTCTGAGACCCCCGTCTTTCTTGGGCACCAGGAAGTATCTGCTGTAAAGCCCCCCTTCGCTTTGAGCTTGAGATAGGGGTTCTATAGCCCCTTTGCTCAACAGTTTCAGAATCTCGGCTTGAAGTAGATGAGCTACTTTCGATTCTACCGTGGTCTCGACGCGCGCCATGTAGTGGCGAGGGCGCCGGCGAAACTGCAGCGAATAACCTTCTTTTATGATGTTCAGCACCCATCTCGAAACCCCGGGGAGCTTTTCCCACGCAAGTGCGCGAGTAGCTAAGGGCTAGATGCGAAGCACGCTCTGATCAGCTCTGATCAGCTCGTGATACAGCGGCTTCGGTGTGCTGTGACATAAGCGTCGCGCTCATGACATCTGAGGCAGGGGGCGCGCTGATAACAGCAGCAGAATGCCCGCGCTCGACTCCTCTGTAGTGTTTAACTGAGAGGGGGAGGGCTGGGCTAGTTCCATGTCTGTGTGTGGGCGTGGGCGCAGGGCAGCGGGCACATACACCACTTTTACAGCATTGCTCGCGTGAGCAGAGCGTATGCATACTGGTCTTGTATTTACAGAGACCGTGAGACATGTGGGAAGTAGCGTATGTGGGCACTGGGTAGTGGACACGTTTGCTACGTTTAATGCGCAATCGATCTGAGTCGATTTTATGTGCGCGAGCCCTGTGTGAAGGGCTGTGCTTGTGTGCAGGAATGGGCACTGAGTAGTGGGCATTTTTTCTACACATGAAACACCATCGGCCGTGGCCGGGACACCAGAAAATACACTCTTTAAGGGATTTATCTGGGTAGCCATAAAAACGGCTTTTTTGTGCAGGCAAGCGGGCAATGGAACCGGCTTGTTGGCTGCTAAATATGCTGGACCAGTCACATTTCCTGGAACTGGACGAGCGGCAAGCTTTGGTGGAAGTCCGGCCGCAGCGGGACTTGGACACCGTCGCTTTCCTAGGCGTGCTAGGACGATTTCGGGGCCTCTGGCTTCAACGCAACCTTTGGCCGCGGGCCACGCGGGGCGGGGCATGCTCCGTCCAATGGCCTGTGCCGCCGACTTGGTAGCGCGGAGAGCGAGGTCTGTAGCGCTCCTCAGGTCCGGCACGCAGATTGCGTCAGGTCCTTTCTCATCCAGCTTGCGGAGGAGATCGGCCTGGTATATCTGGAGCGTGGCCATGGTGTGCAACGCTGACGCGGCCTGCCCGGCGGCGGAGAAAGCGTGGCAGAGCAGGGCTGACGTCGTGCGGCAGGCTTTTGAGGGCAGCGCCATCTTAGCACGCCGTCCAGCGGAGGGCGGGCATAAGTGCGCTGCAATAGCCTCTTCGACCGGCGGCAGGGAGTGGTAGCCTCTGTTCTTTGCGTCGCCGACAGCGGAGAACGCCAAAGAAACAGAGGATTGTGTCCTGGCAGAAAAAGGGGAGCTCCAAGACTTAGCGACTTCTTCATGAAGCTCAGGAAGAAAGGGCGCTGGCTTGGATGCAGGTGAAGTGCGCTCCCCAGGCAGGAAGTAGCCGTCCAGCCGGTTGTGAGCAGGCTGCTCAGGCGTAATCCACTCGAGGCCGAGGCTCGCCGTGGCCTGAGTGAGTACGCGCAAGAGCTCCGCCTCAATGCTCGCTCTCTTCCCCGTCGAAGCACGGGCAGGGGGGGCGGGATCCTCAGAGCTCGCCCAATCCTCACTGCCTGATGCTAAGAGAGAGCAGGAATCCCCCTCTCGCAGCAGCACGTCGATCTCATCAGCGTCGTCGACAGAAGAGTCCATCCGGAAGTGATGCTGATGAAACCGGAGAAGCAGGCGGGCGCACCGGCGAGCTTTGACGGCTGGGAGAGGGCTCCGGGATTCGCTGAGCGCGGCGCTTTTTACGGCGCGGCACAACAGCAGGTGTGGGCGCAGTCTCGTTGAATAATGCCAAGCGAGTCCTCAGAGTCGCTAATGGAAACAGCTCGCAGTGAGGGCAGCCGCCGTCAGCGAGCGCGAGAGCTGCGTGATCTTGACCCAGGCAGGAAGCGCATATAACATGGCGGTCCCTGTCGCTGAGTGAGGCTCTGCACGAGCCGCAGGAAGGCATCTTAAAAAAGACGCAGCTCTTTTAGACAGTGTGTGTCGCGCCGGCGAACACACACACAGTGCAGAGAAAAAGGATATAGGCGCTGGATAGCGCAGCAGGAAGGCGATGAAGGCGGCGCGGCCAGCAGCTTCGTCGACTCGTCCCGCTGAAGTGCTTCTTCAACAGCGCGGCTTCTTCTCGGATCCAGCGATGTGAGTTGCTTCGCTGAAGGATGAAAAATCAGAGATATAAAGCCTGCGATCGGTATTTATAGACCTAAGCCACGCCCGTTTCGGCGGGACGTGACGCAGAGGGCGCGAAGCGCCCTCATTGGGTCTGACGTCACTCTAGGTCTCGCTCGATAGGCTTAAGCAGTTGCCAGCAGACCAGCCAATAGGCGAGCTGCCTCGCCTATGTCTGTATGCTGCCGCAACGCGTTTTACATTAATACAAAATTAAGGATAATTTTTTGGCTTCAGTATTCTCGTGGAAAAGGATTTTCCCCTAGCGTATTCTACGCAGTACGAGAGTATCTCTCGTAAGAGAACACATTTGTTATGGCACATACACCAAAAGAAAAAATTAGCATGTGGTTGTGTTAAGATGATAAAAATCATCATTTAGTGACTTGATTCTCTGATCATTTCCAGAGCCTAATCTCTGATTAGACAGATGAGGTATTACTTGTATTAATCATTATAATAGAACTGATTCTGCTGTAAGACCCATTGTTGTGACAATCAGATTTTAAAAACCTCTATGGTATCATGCTGACTTACACATAATATATATATATATATATATATATATATATATATATATATATATATATATATATATATATAACATAGATATAGTGATTTTTGCTATTTTTAAAGCAAAAAAAAAGTTACATATTGTGCCCTTAAACAATGTTAAATGGCAAAGTCGTGTCAGATTATTACATTGCTTGTCCCTGTAATCTGGTATATATTCATGAAAAATGTACTTCTTTTCTACAAATAATCCCATATATTTCATTAATAAGTAATATTCTCTTGACACTATTGCCATTGAATGATTTAAACAACAGCTGTAACAAGGCAGCAACAGGCAGAATAAGATAAGGCCTAAGCAAAGATGAACTTGTTACCTCAGTCAAAAGTATATGACTGCTGAGGAAATACTCTGGAAGAACAGAAAGCCATGGAAAGCCAAGACATGAAGAATCAGAGAAGGCTTTGCACAATTAGACGCAGATTGGTCAAGGGGGACTGAAGTCGCAGTGAAGTGGTGAGTCACCTTGATATTACTAAAATACTGATATTACTGGCAAGTATATTTTTGTTATATAGTTTGAATATATCTTGATCATTTTAATCAGGGATTTCTATTTATTTTAATGATAAATCACAATTGGAGATTTTTTTTTTTTTTTTTTTTTTTGCGAATTAAATGTAAATATATTTTTTGTATATGTTAATGTATATTAATTTAAAGAAACCTGCAGTTATTGACCTTTGACTGCTTTGTACTAAACAATTTTAAATATACTTTTAAACAGACATGGCATCCTGCAGCAGTGGGAAAACTGTCAAAACCAAGAGCAAGAACAAATATCTTGATTGGTCCAGTAAATGAGACTATTGAGCAAAGGACAAAGCTCCCCATACTTCAAGAAACACTTTCAGTCTTCTTTTACTATCATAAAGACCAGAAAGTAAATCTGAAAGACAGTGCACGTCTTACAGTGACAGAAGTGATTGAATTCTGGCAGAGGGCTGGCATACCAACTAGTCGCAGCTATGACATTGAAAAACACCTTCTTAAGGTCCATACAGAGTGGCAAACGCTAAAGAAGGCCATTAACCGTCGTACTCAAAAGCAAGCTGCTAATGAAGAAGCTTTCAACGAAAAGCTCAATACGATTTTCGATACTGCCCATCAAGATGCTGATAAACTCACTCCCCTGGCCGAGGACAGAGACTTTCTGACTGAGCAAAGAAAAGGACGTAGAAGTTACATGACGTGTGTAGATAAAAGTTGGGCAAAAAAGCAAGAACAAAAGGCCAAAAAAAAGGAATCACTTCAAAAATTTCACCAAAAAGCAAAACTTGAGCAAGAAGCTTTGACAGCAAGTTGTAGTAGTGTGGCAGCTGTGGCAACTTCTGGTAGTAGCTCAAATAATGAATCTCAAGATTCCGATGTTGACTTGGATCAATCAAGAAAGAGGAAACGATCCACAGAGAGCACAAAACGAAAGTCCCTACTCTCAGAAGATGTAGCTGCAGCACTTGATAGGTCAAAAGTCACTGATTGCCAGGCTGTTCATCTGCTAGCTGCTACAGCTCATTCACTTGGCCATGATGTAAACGACATCACAGTTAGCCGTAGCTCAATTCATCGTGCACGATCAGCAAATCAAGAAAAGACAGCAAAGAAAATCAAGGCCAGTTTTAGTCCACACACTGTAACGGGTTTCTGTAATTTGAACAGTATTTTACTGTAATATGTACAGTAAGATACTGTAAAACAGGGTTTGAAATGACTTACGACTCTTGGGGGGGTCCCCTAACATTTTATAATTAAATTATTAAAAATTCTGAAGACTACCTTGCTACACTATATACTGTAGGCAAAATTATATGGAGCAATGTTGAAGTGTTGAAGGTGGGATAATGGTCTTGGGATGTTTTTCATGGTTTGGGCTAGGCCCAGTATTGTAGTGGTGTCTGGAGAAGTGGCTATAATCTAACAGGTAACCCTCTAACTCTGAATAAAACATTTTAAAAGATAATTGCAACTTTTTATCTCACAATTGCGAGTTTACATCTCGCAATTCTGACTTTATAACATGCAATTGTGACTTTATTTCATGCAAATCTGACTTTATATCTCGCAATTCTGAGAAATAAAGTCAGAGTTGCGTGAAATAAAGTCGCAATTGCGTCATATAAAGTCAGAATTCTGAATTCTAATTCTAATTCTGACTTTATAACACATAATTGCGAGTTTATATCTCGCAATTCTAACTTTATATCTCCCAATTGCGTATTATAAAGTCAGAATTACGAGATATAAACATGCAATTCTGAGAAAAAAAGTCTGAATTTCAAGTATATTTCTCGCAATTGTGAGTTTATATCTCATAATTCTGACTTTATAACACGCAATTGCGACTTTATATCATGCAATTTTGACTTAATAACACACAATTGCAACTTTATATCACGCAATTCTGACTTTATAACCTGCAATTGCGACTTTATATCACGTAATTCTGAGATAAAAAGTCAGAATTACTTTTTTTTATTTTTCACTCTGTGGCGGAAACAAGCTTCCATAGTCTGCTGTTAGCTGGCAGATCATTTGGCTTCATACACATACTTAGCTAACAAGAAACGTTGACAAACGTACTCTTCTAATCATTACACTGGGTATCTAGTTAATGCAACTTTTGATATAGGATCTCGAACTCCTAATATTTTACTATAAGCAATTATATAGATATAAATATAATCGAAGCACTTACAGGATTTCACTCTTTGTGAGGTTTCGTTTTGCCGCGTTCAGCTACAGTACGTGTCTGCGGGAGCACCACAACAACAATATGTGACGCTGTATAGGAACTCACTCGGCTAATAGCTGCCCTGATTGCTGCCTCGCGCTAGGAAATAAATGAATTACTGTTATAAATATAAAACGTCACTAAAGACCTATAATTTTCACAATTATTTTTAATGTTAAAATATATTTGTCGGGGACCCCCCAAAATCCAAAAATAAATTCTTATGGGGGGTCCCTAATGACTTATGGAGGGTCCGGGACCCCCCCAGACCCCCCTCATTTCGAACCCTGCTGTAAAATATGTATACAGTATGTTACTGTAAACAGCAAAGGATTATGGGAAAATATATGGTCACTACTGTAATTCTTCCCTACTGTATCAATTTACAGTAGTGAACTTGCCCGCGAAAAACTGACCAATGGCAAGAGAGATTTCTTTTCAAGTGTTTTTTTTTTTTTGACTGGTTGAAGTGGCAGTTAATGGACAAAAGATCATGTAACTCACCAAAAAGGTTAGTATATTATTTCTATTTTATGTAAAACAAACATTTTCAAATGTTTTTACTTATGTTAACAGCAAACTAACATGATTTCTAATTTTGTTTTCGTCTGAATGGTTTTAGTGCCTTTTTTTCCCCTGACTGTCTGTCAGAATGGTTTTGGTGCCTTACTGCCTTTTTTCCTGACTATCGGCCGGGTCGCTGTTTAAGTGCGGTTTTTGTGCGGTTTTTAAACAATATTTTCACGTATATGCTTCGATTTATTTCAGCTTTGTAATCTGGATAATGCCATCTGCAATCTGCAACGATGGAGGTGTGTGTTGGCAGTTACAACTGCTAACAGACGACTCGTCAGCATTAGCTGTCTATTTTGCCGAATGCAGAATTAGGTAAACCAATATATATATATATATATATATATATATATATATATTTACATTACATTTACATGCATGCATTTGGAAGACACTTTTATCCAAAGCAACTTACATTGTATTTAAGTTTAATTTAAGTTATCCATTCCCTGGAAATCTAAGCTACAGGAGTGTATTGAAAAAGAATGAAGCTTTAATGATTATAATGTAATGATTATGAGGTAATACCATCCCTGTAGGTGGATTCAGAATCAGATGTAGTGCTTTTATTAACGTCAAAATACATGCAGCATCAAGTTTGAGAGTTAGGGAAAATTCTGCCAACACCGGTCTGAAAGAATAATATATTTTTCCCTGCTTGTGCTTGCAGGTTCATTCTGAGAATCAACCCTGATGGCACCAAACACCAAAGGCACAGATCAGATGGAAATCTGGAAAGGTCCAAAGAAAAGCATCAGCCTGAAACCCTCAGTGTTTCTCATCAGAGAGCTTGTCAACTTTGACTGTCAAAATTACTGAAATGTAACAACACAAACTGACTTTGACTGTATTTTATTATTTTAAGGCCTGTTTTGCTTTTCAGTGTGTGTACGTTTTACCCATGCTACAGATACAAATGGTCACCAGGAGATTCATTCTATGGACTTTGAAGATGTTGCCTTTTTTTTTTTTTTTCAGCTAGTGGCTCCTAAAGGTCAAGATTTGTAATTTGTACTTCTAAAACAAAATGTTCAACGATTAAAAAGAATATTATAAGGACAAATGTTCATGAGTTATTGTGATTTTTGGGGGGGTGGGGTAAACATACATAAAAAATTAAAATAAAAAATAATAATAATGAAAATTAAAAAAATAAAATAAACTCAATACTAATACTGTAAATGAAAATATGGTAATAATACTGTAAATGCAAGTACAGTAAATGGTACAGTATACTGTAAGTGAAAATACAGTAATAATACTGTAAATGCAAGTACAGTAAATGGCACAGTATACTGTAAGTGAAAATACAGTAATAATACTTTAAATGCAAGTACAGTTTTGGGCCACCCTAATATATATATATATATATATATAGTTGTGCCTTGAAATGCACTCAATAGGGAGATTAAGGAGGTCTTGCACATGCCCCTAGTAAAATAAAAGATCTCATCAATCTCACGAATACCTGGTAGCCCTTAAATTCACTGATCTAAGAAAATGTTTCATAAAACATAAATATCAGTTTACCCTATATGTTTACTTTCTTCACTGGCACAGATGAAAATGAAAAGACTATTAGTCAAAGCTCAGCTTCAGTAGGGGAAGAGAAAGGGCAAGATAAGGAGACTGGGATAAAAAGAAAGAGTGATGGAGAGAGGAGAGAGTAGGTATTGACAAATAATCTACTGACCACTGACATCGTTTTTTTGGCTTTCAAATGTCTTAAAGGGGACATATCATGCTAAATCCACTTTTTTAGCCCTTAAATGCATTTTGTTGTATATTTTGAGTGTTTAGAAGTACAGAAAAGTTGCAATTAGTCTCTTCAGGTGCTTCGTTGATATCTTTATATTCTGTTTTGGTCATATTTTGCAACCTGTTCCGATTTTTCTGTTCTCTATTATGTTTTTTTTTTACGTTGTGTCCGCATATGTAGATCAGAGAAATCAAAATTTTATCGGGGGAGGGTGTCCCCGAACCACCCTAACTCACTCAAATTTGAGACCTCTGTGATTATAAAACCCTGCCTATATGGCCCTGTGGATACTCACCCAATATACTAGGGTGATATTCAATGACTTAACCCGTGATATAAGATTTTGACCATATTGCCCATCTCTCAGTCATCCATTCCCTGTGTGACTTGCAAAGGCACGTCCACAAATCTCTTGCGTTTGGTTTGGTCACACCACAAGGTGACTTCTAAGCTTCAGCACTGCCACTCAGAGATCGATAGAGAGCCTAAGTCCCGCCATGGTCCACCATGGGACCATGGCGAGAGACAACAAATATTTTGATCTCGTTTGAATTGTGCCCTAAATTACACATATGATGTTTGTCAATTTAAAAGATACATTTTAAAGTCAAGAAAGTCGCAGTTTGATGTAAAATTGTTGAGGTATAAGACTGTGAAAATACGTAATTACAAAGACTACAAACCCAAAAGGCGCACATGTGACGTCATACCTATTATCTCAATGAATGAAGCTAACTTTACTGAAGCTAACATCTGTCATTTTTTTCTATAGTCTTACGTTATAATCGTAACGTTACGCCGTCATGCCTGAGTGTTTTGTGCCAGACTGCACACATACGAGCAACGGATCTTGTGACGTACATAGTGCGAGACGAGAGATGTAGTTCATTGAGCGATTTTCACATAAAACTAAATGTTACTCTTCTGTTTTATGACAAACTGCGCCTTTCTTGACTTTCATAATTATCTTTTAAATTGACAAACATCATATGTGTAATTCAGGGCACAGTTCAGACGGAATAAAAAGATAAGTTGTCTCTCGCCATTGACTACCATACACATTTTTTCCAAAATAAGGTCCCATGAGCCGGAAGCGGAGGGGAGGGACTTAGGCTCTCTATTGCAATGTCTGAGGTAAAACACGCCCCCCTCATTACCATACGGACAAAGAAATTTATAAATAAATAAATGTGGAAATAAATAAATGTAGACATAAATACAAATATACATAAATAAATGTGGAAATATATAAAAGTGGAAATAAATGTATAAATAAATGAAAACATAAATAAATGTGGAAGAAATACAATTATACATAAACAATGAAATAAACGTATAAAATGTCATCATTATGTTTTGTTAGTTTTAGTTTTCATGGACCTTCTGTTTGGTTATGGACTCTGGAGTTAGGGAGCTGATTGAGACGCCCCCTGTGGATTTGGTTCCTTTGCCATGTCTTGTTCTCATTGGTTTATGGTCTTGTCATGTGGTATTCAGTTGTGTCTTCACATTGGTTAATGGTGTTGCTTACTTTCAGGTGTGTCTTGTTATGTGATTAGTCCTTGTGTATATAGGCATCATGTTCCCATAGATTCTTGTCAAGCTTTGTTTTCTGTAACTGCTGTTTGGTGAGTCTCATGTTTATGCTTTTCTAGTCGTAGTCATGTATTGGTTATTTTGTATTAGTTTATTTTCAATAAATTGCACTTGGATAAACCCAGTGGTTCTCAGTTCCAGTCCTCGGGACTCTTTGCTCTACACATTTTGTATGTCTCTCTTATCTGACACACTCAGTTCAGTTCATGGAGTCTCTCCTAATGAGCTGATGATCTGGTTCAGGTGTGTTAAATAAGGGAGACATACAAAATGTGCAGAGCAGTGGGTCCCGAGGACTGGAATTGAGAACCACTGGATTAACCTGTGCTAAATATAACAATATAATGGGATTTAGTCCTTTTACTGCAATAATTTGAGTGAATTTTTTTGCAATCTTGTTTTTGTTATAAATACTGTGTGCTTGCGTGTCCCTTTAAAATAATTCCAGGGCTTTATTCTGTTCACACATTCAACATGCTGGTGCAAAAGCTAAGCTGGATCACTTGTAAGTACTTATTTAGAACCAATTCAATGCATGATTTCAAATGTTTCAACTTGTTTTTATTGGATTTTCAGTGCTGCTGTTTCTGTATGAACATGGTAAGGCAATACTGACTAATACATCTTTAGTCTGATTAAATAAAGACTTTCAACTGCAGAACGTTTAAGTAATCTTACTTCCGATTCCTCTCTGCAGGTGCAGAAGCAAAAAAAATGGTGGTATGTGAAGGAGAATCTGCGCATCTCACCTGTGGTGAGCAATTGTTCCTAAATACAACAGTATGAGTGCAGGGAACAGGGTCATAAGGGGATCTTGAGCCTCTGTGTCTCCAACCACATGGAATGTCCTTAAACTACTGTACCACAATTCTTTTCTTTAAACAATAGATTCAGGTTTCATAAAGGTCAATCAAGCCAACTATGGGCGGACTTGTTCCAAAACGTGCATTAGTGAGAAACCAGCTAATCAGATCTCAAATACACACTGCAACACCGCAGAGGCCCTCTCTATAATGTCTGATCGGTAGGTTTAACTGATAGCATAGGAAAAATGTACAACTTCACTTTATACATCAAGCACTAGATTCATATTGTCTGTATATTAAAGCTATTAAGTACTTGTCATTGTCTGTCCATAAATCAGGTGTGATGGAAGTAAGTGCTGTACTGTTCCTGCAGTGAACTCTGTTTTCTCTGATCCTTGTGTTGGAACTTATAAATACCTGGCTCTGTCTTATGACTGTCTCCCAGCAGGTAAGTAACTTCCATTGTAAATTGAGCTGAATATTTTATAAATTAAGTTGTAACAAATGAGTAAAAATATTTGAAAATCTTGTACTGGTAGTTACTATATATTTCTGACCTCTGCTCCCCTTCCACCCAAATAAAAAAAATGTAGAAAGAAGTGTAACCTGTGAAAATAGTCAAAGCGTCATTAAGTGTGGTAAGTTCTTTTCTGTATGTTCTCTTACTATGCTGAGGTTAGTGTATAGCCTCCAGTCCACAATACAAACAGTCATTCAGGAAATTCTCATCAAGTGTCTTGTGTGTCAAAAGGTAAAGGTGTTATTCATGTTCATCATGCCAATTATGGAAGACGAGATCTCGTAACCTGCCCTCATGAATTCGCAACCAGACCAGACTGTTACTCTCCTCAGACCAGCTGCCTGCAATCCAGGTACTTCATCTACAGTCACTTTAGGTGTCACTATCTTCTATTTTATATACTATACATCAAAGGGTCAATACACATTTGAGACTATTATTATCCTGTTTATTAAATGACTACTTGCAAAGTAATTTTTTTTTTTTTTTAAGTTTACTGTTTGAGAGGCTGTAGAATGATACAAGAGCTAATAGACAATCTCTCTCTCTCTCTTCTAATTTTTCCAATTTTGTTTTCTTAAGGTGTGATGGGAAGAAGTCTTGTGAACTAAATGCTTCAAATTCTGTCTTCTCTGATCCATGTGTGGGTGTTTATAAGTATCTGGAAGTGACATACTGCTGTAAATGAAATTGACCATCCTGCCACAAATGTACCTTGTGTCCTGATCATGTCAGCAAATGACAATGAAAGCAAAATAAAGTAAATATTAAAAATAAAAGTGGAATCCAGATGCTTTAAAAATGGTCTCTGAGATTTTTCAGTGCAAAAACAACCTGTTTCTAAATGCTTATCAATGCCGAAATGTTTTCTGAAAACATCTACAATGGCTGAAAACTTAACAAGGGTCAAGCCCAACTAAAGTAAACACTGATCACCATGATGGCAATGTCCAATGAAATGATTCATCAACATATATACCTCTGTTAATTTTCCTTAAGACTTATGTTATAATCAGTCAGAAATAAAGTATGTCTGGTTAGTCATAAGCAAGGGCGTAACTTTGGGTCTACCATTGGGGGGGTTAAACTCGCGGCTTATTTATTGAATAATTTTCTTGTGTAAAAGCCAAGGTAACATGCGCGCGAGTACTGAATTGAGCTCTCTTTCGTGTCTGAATGGACAAATACACACAACATTATGTCGAAATGTCCGTTTTGGAGAGTATTCACGTAAACTATGTTGGTTATGTCTTAAACAGTTTTGAGTGTATTGGATGTGCATCAGCGCACGTCACTGGACATGATCCGACGTCTTAAAGTGACAGTGGGTAATAAACCTAATGCGGTCTGTGTATTGATCAAGCAACAAAAGGAAAAGAGAAAAGCATTCACTGCTCGTTAATAGCTTTAATAATAATTCATTATATTTAATTCATACAAATAAATATGTCTGCTGCTTGAAAGAATAAAGAATGATGATATTTTTTAGATATGTTGTCACCAGTATTTATTAGTTATTTTTTAATCCAACCAACTCCAAAACGTTTTGAGTTGTACGTATTTTTATCTTAATTTTCGTATATGTAAAAAAATATATAAAAAAAAATATAAAAATAAATTCTGCATGAATACAAAAAAGCATACACTCCTGTTATTTTTTTATTAAATCTGTTTTTTACCTGTTTACAGATAATTACTTTGAATGGAGCTAAATCAATATAATACTATATATCATAAACATTTTAATGGTGTTTTTGTTATGTGACTAACAACTAACAACTATAGATGATAATAACAAAGTACAGAAACAACATGTTTATTTTGGGACGGTTGACATTCACTTTAGGACGGTTCAAATCGTTTTTCAGGACGGTTCCAGGACGGAGGTGAAAAAAGTTAGTCTGGAGCCCTGAACAGCATTAAAAACTTTCAAATAGAGAAAATGAAAGTGCAATTATATTATCACTTTGCATGAAATAAGACTCAAAAGTAGATAAAAAAAATGTGTGTTTGCATTTAGCCTCTGATAACATAAAATTCAGAAACTGAGAAAATACAAGTGTGGACTAACGTTAACGTTAGTTGTGCTTTGATTCAACTCCATGCAAAAAGAACAAAATAATAATAATAAAAATAAATAATAATAATCTCAAATTGAGCCGGAGGTGGTAAATTCCTAATAATGTACGTATTTTTTTTTTTAGGTATTTTAATAAGATACCTAAAATACGTTGCGCATACAGCTCAACTAACGCGATCGTTATAAAGGTGTTTGAACAACAAAACACATCCACTTGCACATATTTGACAATCGGAATATCATATATATCCTGCTATAGCTAACAAATTTGTGAAATTTTGAATAAAAAAGGAAATAAAAGCAGATCATCAGTCATTCAGCGTGGCTGCGGTGTGACAAGCAATGAATGACGCGTCTCCATGGGAACCATAAAGTGATACTACGATCAATAACGGTCGCCTTGAAAAACTTTTAAACTTACGTGTGTAAAGGTTAAGTAAGGCTTACATTTAAACGTGTCTTTGTTTTGTTTTGAGTGTATGGTCAATAAATAAAGGAATTAAAAAGTTGGGCACAAATCCTGTTTGTCGCGCCCCACTTGTCATGGCTCTATTCCCCACCAGTGGGCCGCGCCCGCGCCCCACACTTTGAGAAACGCTGAGCTAATATAGGGGTACCTCCGTTTGGTCAGGATTTTTCCTCTTTTTGGCTGGTGTCGACCAACAATGAAAAATCGTTGTCTGGCTGCCTTTCAGTGTCCTTTTCATCTTTCCATCCGTTAGCATGCTTCTCCAACCATTCATCCCAGCGACTGCGCAAAATTGTTAACAAACTTGGTAGAGAAAGCGGGTTGGGTAATACCAAAGTCCTTTTAGGCAAGTCGTGCCACTCGGCCGCCATCTTGGCAACGCCTCCGGGCAGCTATTTCGGACTAACAAGACCAGGCTCCTATCTAAATGAATGGGCAGAGAGTCAGAACTGCACTTTAACTGGTCACCGGGACATAAAAACTGCATGTATAGAAACAGCAGTAAAATATGATAAAAATCGCTGAAAAAGTTTGATGACTTTGCCCCAAAATAAGGTTTAAAATGCCTTTTTCCCCACAGGTTATACTTTACTACGCATGCGCAAGAGTTTACGACACCAACTTCATTTACGTCTCTATCCAGAATGCCGGTGTTGTGCAATAATCAATGTCAATATTGTTCTCCGTTATTTAAATATAAGCAGGTTTGCACTTTATCAGTAATAACAATGTATTATATAGATAAGTTGTTTTAACTATTCATTTACATGAATCGGTTCAAAAGAGTCATTAGTTCGCGAATTGGACGTGTCATACGGTTGTGTGATTATCCCAGCAGTTAGGACATGGACATCCCACAAGGTTAGTGTCAACACAGAAAACATTACATCACTGGATAGGTTTTTTCGTTTATTTAGAGAGTAATTTTATGTCAGCTGAATGTGCGGAATGCATTTCAGAGAAGATAAGGCAACGTATTTTAGCACAAATCACACCCAGCGGTAATTCAGGAAAAAAAAAATCTCAGAATGCTTCACATGAAACTTCGGTCTTCCGACCTTTTACCATAATGTTGTTTTATTTTGATTAATACGCGTGCTCTGAGAGAGAGAGAGAGCGCGCGCGCGACCGGGGCGCTCTCTCTCTCTCCGCTGTCGCAAAACCTCAACTGTGCGCATGCGCCAGTGGAACCAGACGATAGGCTTAAATGTTTCCTGGCTTGACTTTTAAAAGCAGATGATTGGCTTACCAGCGGGAGGGGCGGGACATGTGCACACAACCGCCATCTTTGCCGTTACGGGTTTTCCTTATATAGTTGTATTGAGGATTGAGGAAGTGGCATGTCTCATAATAAATAGTCTCTGGTAATACCAAGTAGGCTAGTCGGTGCGGTGGGCGGGGGTACATTACAGCTTTTTTTTAAATATGATACTATCTTTCTTGCTGGCAAATGAAATTAATAAAGAAAACGAACAAAAGTATTAATTCGGAATATTTCATATTTATTTTAATCTGAATGATGTGATGATATTGGGGGGGTTATATTAGCTGGATCTGATTTTTGAGGGGGTCATGACCCCCGTAACCCCCGTGCAAATTACGCGCATGGTCATAAGTGAAGCTGCTCCTCTAACATCAAGAGAACTGGACTTTTTTTTTTTTTTTTTTTTACACGGAATATTTGGAGAACATTCTTGTAACAAAACTGTTAGCTGGTTTGAAGTAAGGTGTAGTCATCTGAAGTTGCTGATCTATCTCGTGTGTCAGGAAGGGATGAAGTTAACTTGGATTTCTGAATGTCTCATTCCTGTGTTCTAACTTGAGCACAGGCTTGTAAGTTTGAAGAGCTGATCTCTCCAACTCATTCATGTGTTCAGACTCTCCAGATGTTGAGAGATTTAGATCTTTAGCCACAGAATTGAGTATGTGTTACTTCACCTTATGTTGGCCCTTCTCTGGTTGATCTACCCACTTCTGACCTCAACCATGCTTACCATTACCTGATTCAGATGCTGGTCAGGGAGAGGAATTAGGCCTTGTTGCAGAGATTTCAAAGGACCTTTCAAGAGCCATTCTGACGAAGGAACTCCTGGAAGTATGTGAATCTTGCCCAGAGTTGTCCAAGCTGCATGCCCAAATCACACAAGGTTGGCCTAAAACACAGAAACAAATGGATTCAACGATCAGGGCGTACTTTCAGATCCGGCATGAACTAGCTGTGCATGAGTATATCTTGAGAGGGCAGAGACTAGTTGTGCCAGTTGCTTTGCTAAATTCATTCACTTAAGTCAAGTCATTTATATAGCGCTTTTAACAATGTAGATTGTTTCAAAGCAGCTTTACAGTAACAAACGGATAATTTAAGGTAACAGAGATTTTGGCTTTATAGTGGTTCTTGAATAAAGATATTTTCCAGCTAAAGTTAGTTTTGATTGATTTACTTCCGTCGCAACGATCATTTGTTATTAAATTAGAGGCCGCTAAGACGACATCGTTCTCTCTACTTAGCACACGAGGGGCACCAGGGAGTGGTACGAACTAAGCAACGGCTAAGAGACTTGTACTGGTGGCCTCGTATGGACTATGATGTGCATTCAACCATTGCTTCTTGTTCCGCCTGTCAAAACCGCCCGGACGTGTCCAGCCCCATTGCAGCCAGTGGACCTGCCAGACGGTCCATTTCAGAAAGTTCGGTACAGTAAATGGTACCGTATACTGTAAGTGAAAATACAGTAATACTGTAAATGCAAGTACAGTAAATAGTACCGTATACTATAAGTGAAAATACAGTAATAATACTGTAAACATTTTACAGTTAAATTTAAAATTTACAGCAACCTCTTTACAGTGCAGGTACCACTGACAGTCCATTGGGATGGCAAGCTGCTTCCTGATCTAACTGGACAAGAGAAAGTTGACAGACTACCTGTTATTGTTACAGGATATGATGTTGATCAGCTGTTGGGTGTACCAAAACTTGAGTCTGGAACAGGTCAAGCACAAGCTGATGCTGTCATAGCTTGCCTAGATGAATGGAATATATCCAGAAATGTCAAAGGTCTCTGCTTTGACACAACCGCCAGTAACACAGGGCGCCTCAGTGTACTAATAGAACGGGCCCTAGGACAAAGTCTTCTTCACTTTGCATGTCGTCACCATGTTTTAGAAATCATCCTAGAGAAAGTTTTCACTGCACTGCACATATCAACCTCTTCTGGACCAGATATTGCCATCTTTAAGCGCTTTAAGGAGAAATGGTCTTCAATTGATGCTGCATCTTTCTCCACAGCTCCCTTTCAAAGATGAAATATTACAGTTTGTAAAGAAACACCTTAAGCAAAAGCAGCAAAGAGATGACTACAAAGAATTTCTAGAGCTTGCTGTTATCTTTCTTGGTGGATCTCCAGCACGAGGGGTGCATATTCAGGCTCCAGGTGCACTACACAGAGCACGCTGGATGGCACGAGTTCTCTACTGTTTCAAAATGTGGCTGTTCAGGAAACAGTTTAAACTGAGAGCATCTGAAGAACGTGGCATCCTACAATTCCTATTGTTTGTGACAAAAGTCTATATCCGGGCTTGGTTTACAGCACCCTCAGCAGCTGGAGCACCTTCGAATGACCTACAGTTCATGCAAGCTTTGTATGCTTACAGTAATCCAACTGTCAAGGAAGCAGCACTGACTGCATTCAAGCGACACCTCTGGTACTTGAGTGAAGTGATGATGGGGCTCGCATTCTTTGACGACAATGTTGATGCACATGAGAAAGATGCAGATGGTGAGGAACATGTGAGAGAAAGAAGGATCAGATGATCCACCTCACCGACTTGATGCTAATGGGAACTATGAACAGAAGACCCTCAGCAATTTTGTGACAATGAATACAAATTCATTCTTCACAATTCTTGGCCTACCAGAGTCGTTCTTACAAACACAGCCTGAGACATGGAAGGAAAATGAGGAATTCACATGTGCAGAGAAGATAGTTCAATCCCTAAAAGTTGTGAATGACACTGCAGAAAGGGACATCAAGTTGATACAGGACTTTAATGCTGTATTAACCAAATCAGAAGAACAGAAACGATTCTTACTACAGGTGGTTAAACGCCACAGAGAAAGCTATCCTGACTCAAACAAAAGCACAATTGTCAAAGGTCTTGCCAATTCTCCATCTGAATTAGCAAATTGAACAGACTTGTAGAAATACATTAGTATAAGATTGTTGTGTAATAATATTCACTATTAAAATGGTAAGTTCTCTATAATATGTACCAAATAAGTTGCAGTTTATGCTTATATGTCCTTTATGTAGCTCCATGTTAAGTTTAAGGAATAAACAACATAAATATTGACATTTCAGCAAATATATGTATATACCGCTAATCAAGTGATATAGGTGATTTTTCTTTTGTCTTGTGCAACCCCTAAATATCATTTAATTTAGCCAATTTTTTTATGTGATAACTTAAACTGGTGGTAGACCAAAATGCAGGGTTCAAATTGGGAGAAAAGAGAAAAAAGTTTTTTTGGGGCCACCAAAATATATATATAGTATCTAGTTGTGCCTTGAAATGCAGTCAATAGGGAGATTAAGGAGGTCTTGCACATGCCCCTAGTAAAATAAAAGATCTCATCAATCTCACGAATACCTGGTAGCCGTTAAATTCACTGATCTAAGAAAATGTTTCATAAAACATAAATATCAGTTTACCCTATATGTTTACTTTCTTCACTGGCACAGATGAAAATGAAAAGACTATTAGTCAAAGCTCAGCTTCAGTTGGGGAAGAGAAAGGGCAAGATAAGGAGACTGGGATAAAAAGAAAGAGTAATGGAGAGAGGAGAGAGTAGGTATTGACAAATAATCTACTGACCACTGACATAGTTTTTTTGCCTTTCAAATGTCTTAAAGGGGACATATCATGCTAAATCCACTTTTTTAGCCCTTAAATGCATTTTGTTGTATATTTTGAGTGTTTAGAAGTAGAGAAGAGTTGAAATTAGTCTCTTCAGGTGCTTCGTTGATATCTTTATATTCTGTTTTGGTCATATTTTGCAACCTGTTCCGATTTTTCTATTCTCTATTACGTTTTTTTGTACGTTGTGTCCGCATATGTAGATCAGAGAAATCAAAATTTTATCGGGGGAGGGTGTCCCCGAACCACCCTAACTCACTAAAATTTGAGACCTCTGTGATTATAAAACCCTGCCTATATGGCCCTGTGGATACTCACCCAATATACTAGGGTGATATTCAGTGACTTAACCCATGATATAAGATTTTGACCATATTGCTCATCTCTCAGTCATCCATTCCCTGTGTGACTTGCAAAGGCACGTCCACAAATCTCTTGCGTTTGGTTTGGTCACACCATAAGGTGACTTCTAAGCTTCAGCACTGCCACTCAGAGATCGATAGAGAGCCTAAGTCCCTCCCCTTCCGGTGGAACACCATGGGACCATGGCGAGAGACAACAAATATTTTGATCTCGTTTGAATTGTGCCCTAAATTACACATATGATGTTTGTCAATTTAAAAGACACATTTTAAAGTCAAGAAAGTCGCCGTTTGATGTAAAATTGTTGAGGTATAAGACTGTGAAAATACGTAATTACAAAGACTACAAACCCAAAAGGCGCACATGTGACGTCATACCTATTCTCTCAATGAATGAAGCTAACTTTACTGAAGCTAACATCTGTCATTTTTTCTATAGTCTTACGTTATAATCGTAACGTTACGCCGTCATGCCTGAGTGTTTTGTACCAGACTGCACACATACGAGCAACGGATCTTGTGACGTACATAGTGCGAGACGAGAGATGTAGTTCATTGAGCGATTTTCACATAAAACTAAATGTTACTCTTCTGTTTTATGACAAACTGCGCCTTTCTTGACTTTCATAATTATCTTTTAAATTGACAAACATCATATGTGTAATTCAGGGCACAGTTCAGACGGAATAAAAAGATAAGTTGTCTCTCGCCATTGACTACCATACACATTTTTTCCGAAATAAGGTCCCATGAGCCGGAAGCGGAGGGGAGGGACTTAGGCTCTCTATTGCAATGTCTGAGGTAAAACACGCCCCCCTCATTACCATACGGACAAAGAAATTTAGAAATAAATAAATGTGGAAATAAATAAATGTAGACATAAATACAAATATACATAAATAAATGTGGAAATATATAAAAGTGGAAATAAATGTATAAATAAATGAAAACATAAATAAATGTGGAAGAAATACAATTATACATAAATAATGAAATAAACGTACAAAATGTCATCATTATGTTTTGTTAGGTTTAGTTTTCATGGACCTTCTGTTTGGTTACGGACTCTGGAGTTAGGGAGCTGATTGAGACGCCCCCTGTGGATTTGGTTCCTTTGCCATGTCTTGTTCTCATTGGTTTATGGTCTTGTCATGTGGTATTCAGTTGTGTCTTCACATTGGTTAATGGTGTTGCTTACTTTCAGGTGTGTCTTGTTATGTGATTAGTCCTTGTGTATATATAGGCATCATGTTCCCATAGATTCTTGTCAAGCTTTGTTTTCTGTAACTGCTGTTTGGTGAGTCTCATGTTTATGCTTCTCTAGTTGTAGTCATGTATTGGTTATTTTGTATTAGTTTATTTTCAATAAATTGCACTTGGATAAACCCAGTGGTTCTCAGTTCCAGTCCTCGGGACCATTTTGTATGTCTCTCTTATCTGACACACACCGTTCAGTTCATGGAGTCTCTCCTAATAAGCTGATGATCTGGTTCAGGTGTGTTAAATGGGGAGACATACAAAATGTGCAGAGCAGTGGGTCCTGAGGACTGGAATTGAGAACCACTGGATTAACCTGTGCTAAATATAACAATATAATGGGATTTAGTCCTTTACTGCAATTTGAGTGAAAATTTAGTTTTTTGGAATCTTGTTTTTGTTATAAATACTGTGTGCTTGCATGTCCCTTTAAAATAATTCCAGGGCTTTCTTCTGTTCACACATTCAACATGCTGGTGCAAAAGCTAAGCTGGATCACTTGTAAGTACTTATTTAGAACCAATTCAATGCATGATTTCAAATGTTTCAACTTGTTTTTATTGGATTTTCAGTGCTGCTGGTTCTGTATCAACATGGTAAGGCAATACTGACTAATACATGTTTAGTCTGATTAAATAAAGACTTTCAAGTGCAGAACGTTTAAGTAATCTTGCTTCCGTTTCCTCTCTGCAGGTGCAGAAGCAAAAAAAATGGTGGTATGTGAAGGAGAATCTGCGCATCTCACCTGTGGTGAGTAATTGTTCCTAAATACAACAGTATGAGTGCAGGGAACAGGGTCATAAGGGGATCTTGAGCCTTTGTGTCTCCAACCACATGGAATGTCCTTAAACTACCACAATTCTTTTCTTTAAACAATAGATTCAGGTTTCATAAAGGTCAATCAAGCCAACTATGGGCGGACTTGTTCCAAAACGTGCATTAGTGAGAAACCAGCTAATCAGATCTCAAATACACACTGCAACACCGCAGAGGCCCTCTCTATAATGTCTGATCGGTAGGTTTAACTGATAGCATAGGAAAAATGTACAACTTCACTTTATACATCAAGCACTAGATTCATATTGTCTGTATATTAAAGCTATTAAGTACTTGTCATTCTGTCCATAAATCAGGTGTGATGGAAGTAAGTGCTGTACTGTTCCTGCAGTGAACTCTGTTTTCTCTGATCCTTGTGTTGGAACTTATAAATACCTGGCTCTGTCTTATGACTGTCTCCCAGCAGGTAAGTAACTTCCATTGTAAATTGAGCTGAATATTTTATAAATTAAGTTGTAACAAATGAGTAAAAATATTTGAATATCTTGTACTGGTAGTTACTATATATTTCTGACCTCTGCTCCCCTTCCACCCAAATAAAAAAATGTAGAAAGGAGTGTAACCTGTGAAAATAGTCAAAGCATCATTAAGTGTGGTAAGTTATTTTCTGTATGTTCTCTTACTATGCTGAGGTTAGTGTATAGCCTCCAGTCCATAATACAAACAGTCATTCAGGAAATTCTCATCAAGTGTCTTGTGTATCAAAAGGTAAAGGTGTTATTCATGTTCATCATGCCAATTATGGAAGACGAGATCTCGTAACCTGCCCTCATGAATTCGCAACCAGACCAGACTGTTACTCTCCTCAGACCAGCTGCCTGCAATCCAGGTACTTCATCTACAGTCACTTTAGGTGTCTCTATCTTCTATACAAGACATCAAAGGGTCAATGCACATTTGAGACTATTAAATGACTACTTAATATGTGGACGAAGAAACATTAAGTTGACATTTTTGAGAGGATGTTGAATGATACGAGCTAATAGACAATATCTCTCTTCTAATTTTTCCAATTTTGTTTTCTTAAGGTGTAATGGGAAGAAGTCTTGTGAACTAAATGCTTCAAATTCTGTCTTCTCTGATCCATGTGTGGGTGTTTATAAGTATCTGGAAGTGACATACTGCTGTAAATGAAATTGACCATCCTGCCACAACTGTACCTTGTGTCCTGATCATGTAAACAAATGACAATGAAAGCAAAATAAAGTAAATATTAAAAATAAAAGTGGAATCCAGATGCTTTAAAAATGCAAACTTTCAGTGCAAAAACAACCTGTTTCTAAATGCTTATCAATGCCAAAATGTTTTCTGAAAACCTCTACAATGGCTGAACTTAACAAGGGTCGAGCCCAACTAAAGTAAACACTGATCACCGTGATGGCAATGTCAACTTAAATTTAACCAGGTAGGCACATAGAGGACTTTCTCATTTAAAAACGGCAACCTGGAAATGATTCATCAACATATAAACCTGTTTTCCATAAGACTTGTTATAGTCTGTCAGAAATAAAGTCTGTCTGGTTAGTCATAAGTGAAGCTGCTCCTCTAACATCAAGAGAACTTTTTTTTTTTTTTTTTTTTTTTTTTGCACAATATTTGGAGAACATTATTGTAACAACTCTGTTAGCTGGTTTGAAGTAAGGTGTATTCATCTGAAGTTGCTGATCTCTCTCGTGTCAGGAAGGGATGAAGTTAACTGGGATTTCTGAATGTCTCTCATTCCTGTGTTCTAACTTGAGCACAGGCTTGTAAGTTTGAAGAGCTGATCTCTCTAACTCATTCATGTGTTCAGACTCTCCAGATGTTGAGAGATTTAGATCTTTAGCCACAGAATTGAGTATTTGTTACTTCACCTTATGTTGGCCCTTCTCTGGTTGATCTACCAAGTTCTGACCTCAACTACGCTTACCATTACCTGATTCAGATGCTGGTCAGGGAGAGGAATTAGGCCTTGTTGCAGAGATTTCAAAGGACCTTTCAAGAGCCATTCTGATGAAGGAACTACATGCGAATCTTGTCCAGAGTTGTCCAAGCTGCATGCCCAAATCACACAAGGTTGGCCTAAAACACAGAAACAAATGGATTCAACGATCAGGGCGTACTTTCAGATCCAGCATGAACTAGCTGTGCATAAGTATATCTTGAGAGGGCAGAGACTAGTTGTGCTAGTTGCTTTGCTAAATTCATTCACTTAAGTCAAGTCATTTATATAGCGCTTTTAACAATGTAGATTGTTTCAAAGCAGCTTTACAGTAACAAACGGATAATTTAAAGGTGCATTGCGCAACTTTTCATGTTAAAAATACCCGTTTTCTAACCCATACATGCTTAAACAATTGCCTGATGGGCTGAATGAGCCCTTCTCTGATCACTGCGATTGCCTCTATAATCCTGTACAGTAAAATAAATAAGAGGGATTCGGGTCGGAATCTGAGACTGGGCGTGACGTCATGCGCGTTCACGGCACGCTCATATGTCTGGCAGGTTTGTGTATGCGCCGACGCCGCCATTCTCCGTAGAAAATGGATTCTAAGAGACCGGCTTGTAGTTCATTTCAAACACCAACGCAAACTCCACGTAAGATAAAAAAAAGAGAACTTTTGTCTAGTGCAACCAAAAGGTCCAAATTGGAGTCAGACAGGCGTCGGGGTAAGACGAGAGTAAACATAGGGAAGGCTTTCAACAAATGGAGAGATTTCCGGTCTGCTCTAGGGCTCAAACGGGATCCTCAGTTGGCTTTTTTTCTTGATAAAAAGGTAAGATATATCCCATTCTCTAATGTCTGATACGGCCAATAATGACAATAAATGACGATCCATAAAATGTGTAATGCTTTAGCGTAAGCTAGATAAATGTACTATCGGAATAGGTTTTACTAACTTACCATTGTCAGTGATCAGGTTCAGAATGATTGTGATATAAAATGCTGATATATAAGTTAGATACTTAGACACAAATGTTGAGCAAATTACTGCTTAATTACGATGTATTGCTATTGGAATATGCTACTTAGCTGACCAATAAAACAGGCTAAACCCCCGCAAATCTTCGGCGGATTAGCCTGTTTGGCTTTTATGGTAACGTCATAGTGCCACTTGATTGTTTATTACCTTGAGACATTTGGGTGTACTTTGTTGACCGACTGTGTATGGTATGGTATCATGATTACAATTTTGAGCTTTTACAAAGTTATAACTTATATTGTTCATGAACGTGTTTCCACAATAATAGTCATAAGTGGATACAGTAAACACATAACACAGTTCAACATGGAGATAGATGGGAATAAAAAACGAAGTTTTCTACTAACGTTACCCCCATTTTTTCCCTCACACATAAGTGTGTTATTTACTCAATTGCCTTTCCTTTCACATATTTTAAATTACTTGCAGATTTAAAACTTTATTACCACTGAAGACATTATGATTGTAAACAAAGATTTGTGCGGCTGATGCTCCTTGGGTTATGACCAGCTCGTGCTCGTGCAAGCGTGCGTGTGCGTGTGGTCCGTGAGCGTGCACACCTCTGGTTGCAGTTTCGCTTGCCGCCAGAGGGGGCGTAGTTCTGCGAAAACTCAGACTCTTGCGCAATGCACCTTTAAGGTAACAGAGATTTTGGCTTTATAGTGGTTCTTGAATAAAGATATTTTCCAGCTAAAGTTAGTTTTGATTGATTTACTTCCGTCGCAACGATCATTTGTTATTAAATTAGAGGCCGCTAAGACGACATTGTTCTCTCTACTTAGCACACGAGGGGCACCAGGGAGTGGTACGAACTAAGCAACGGCTAAGAGACTTGTACTGGTGGCCTCGTATGGACTATGATGTGCATTCAACCATTGCTTCTTGTTCCGCCTGTCAAAACCGCCCGGACGTGTCCAGCCCCATTGCAGCCAGTGGACCTGCCAGACGGTCCATTTCAGAAAATTGCAATAGATATAAGCTAACTCATTTCATTTGAAGAAACCGATTGCCTCAATTCAATTAAGTTTATAAAATCAATAGTTATGAGTACTCTGAACTTATTTCAGTTGAGTTTACTAAAAGTAGATATACATTGCAGTCAATAAATTAAGTGATTAATTAAGTGATTATTGAGCATTAGTGATTAACACCTGCTGTTAACGAGCAGAATCAATGAAGGAAAGAGAAACACAAGAACTACAACTGACTTCCAACTACAGCCTTAGATGAAATCAACTCAAGATAAAAGACGTTTAAATCTCTAAAGATCTCAGCAGAGGAGGATTAAACCACTACACAAACAGCATTACCAGCTTCACTTATTACTAAACAGTTTGACTTTTGTCTTGTGTCTACAGAAGTTGTTATTGAGAATGAACAGAGGGTTAGATGATAATGATTTATTGAGTTTCATTTAAAGACACCATGATAGTGATCAGTGGGCTCTTGACCCTTGACTTTATAACACCAGTTTTTCCTCTGGCTGCTGTAACTGAATGTGTTTATAAAACGTACTCGGTTACTAACGTAACCTTGGTTCTCTCTAGAGAGAGGAACGAGTACTGCGTAGAATACGCTAGGGGAAAATCCTTTTCCACGAGAATACTGAAGCCCAAAAATTTTGTATTAATGTAAAACGCGTTGCGGCAGCATACAGACATAGGCGAGGCAGCTCGCGCGCCTATTGGCTGGTCTGCTGGCAACTGCTTAAGCCTATCGAGCGAGACCTAGAGTGACATCAGACCCAATGAGCGTCACGTCCCGCCGTCACGTCCCGCCGAAACGGGCGTGGCTTAGGTCTATAAATACCGCTCGCAGGCTTCATATCTCTGGTTTTTCATAGTCGAAGCAACCAGAGCGCGTGCATGCACGGCAGGATACGCAGTACTCGTTCCTCTCTCTAGAGAGAACCGAGGTTACGTTAGTAACCGAGTACGTTCTCTTACGAGAGATACTCTCGTACTGTGTAGAATACGCTAGGGCGGGGGTCGGCAACCCGCGGCTCTAGAGCCGCATGCGGCTCTTAAGCGCCACCCTAGTGGCTCCCTGGAAATATGAAAATGAAAAATCAAAAATGAAAAAAATATTTTTTGTTTTAATATAATTTCTGTAGGAGGAAAAACATTCTTAACCCTTTCGCACGTACGATCACATCGGTGTGAGAACGGTCAGTGCATGACGTGATCAACTACTAAATTCAAATGTGCTCTTGCGCGTTGGCTGGCGTTGAGCCAGAGACAGGTGCTCAGAGCTGTCATATATCACAACTTTTCAGTATTTTCAACCACATAATGTTTATTTAAGGTTTCAGACATATAAAGTACTAAAAAAACAATACATTTAGAGTTTGTAAAATACACACTGATGTCAAAGGAAGAGGCAATAATAATCTTTTCCATTATAATTAGACACGTTTTATTCATATCAGATACACATTTTGTAAGTAACTTTAAAGTTTACTCTATTCTTCTTCCAGTTCACCAGCCACTTACTTTTATGTATTTCGGGAGAAGTGGATGAATTCACGTGTTGTCAGTGGCGGATTTAGCAAATCGGGGGCCCAAGGCGAAGGTAGGCTATGGGCCCCTCCCCATCCAATCTTTAAAAGAGAACGAAAAAAATATGTACCGACTGAATGGTGGATAGGCACGTAAAGCTATAAGGGGAAGTAAAGGTTAGAGAGGAGAAAAAAACGTCCCCTTTAAACCCTGCATACACTTCTTTACTCCTAAACAGAAACATGTTACAATGTTTACATGGTACAATTTCTGGTAAGCTATGTTTTTTTATTTTTTTTGCTTGGCAAATTTCACCATTTCGATTCAATTCTTGTGATTTGATTCAACATTGACTAATTTGGATAAATATTAGGTAACGTTTCACAAGACAGGCGTTACTTAAAAAAAAGAAAAAAAAAAGAAGAAGCCCTATCAGCTGGTATAATTTAAGGTTAAAATAAGTAATATAGTACACATATTTAGCCAAATACTCTCTATAGCTCTTTTTTTTTCTAGCCAATTAAATGGCTTTCCTGAGGTAAATGTTATGTGACGATTGTTCTCCAGCTGTTTTACCTCTTTCCGCGGTTGAAAAACACTTATTGATCGATATTATGAATGAGGAATATACATTTCGGTAAGTTATACGGTATCTTTCAACATTTTTAATTCGTGTTTATTTACTATTAGGTCGTTTTTAGAATTAGATCAGTTCACGTGCCGCTATAGGAATCTGTCACGTCACATTAAAACGGCAAAACGGTATTTATTGTTTGAATTTCGTAATAGAATTGACAGAATCTGAGAGCTGAGATTTTTTTTAAATATCATGATTCATAAACTGCTCAGTTTTGTCTGTCGATCTCCGTGTACTCTTTGCTTCACGATTTTTCTGTGCGTTGGACATTGTTGTTCCTGATCTGTATCCCCAAGTATAGCCATAAAAAAGTTTGTCATCTTTGGCAGTGTTCCCAAATACTTATCAGCGTCTTTTCACTTTTTTTCTTTTATTTGAGCCGCTTGGGTAACTTCGAAACTTTATATTTTCGCGTTTAGACTCGTCTTGCTCTGGGGATCAATTGCTCTATTTCCCAGTCCTCCTGTTACTGCGTGTTGTTTATCTTTCGCGCCGCGCACCTTTTTGCTTTCCTCCCGCTTCCTCCTTTTTTCAGCACCGCTTGGGTAGCTAGCTTCGCTTCATTTTTACTCTGTCTACTACTCTGTACACTCTGTCTGTCACTCTGTCTGTCAATCACTTCTTTTTCTCCGAAAGTTTTTTGGTACAGCCTTGTCACTTTCGCAGTTGCGCAGTAAAAGTAAGATAATGGAATAGTCCAATGTAGTGAGGCGGGGGCCCCCTCCTGTCTGCGACACTAATGATTGATGCCATTTTCGCAAATGGAGTTTTAGAAACATATAAAAATAAAATAAAAATAAATTAAGCATAAGTTAATAGGGCATTTTGGGGGCCCCTAGGTAGCTCGGGGCCCAAGGCAATTGCCGACCTTTGCCTAATGGTAAAGTCCGCCCCTGCGTGTTGTAAATCCAACAGATCCGATTCTCTGAACTGCGTCTGCGGCACAAACTAAGATGGCGGCGCCCATCGCGCATACAGCTCAACTAACGCGATCGTTATAAAGGTGTTTAAACAACAAAACATTTCCACTTGCATATATTTGACGATCGGAATATCAGATATTTAATACCATATCCAACAAATTTGTGAATATTTTGAATAAAAAGGGAAAAATGACATAAAAGAAGATCATCATTAATTCAGCTCTGTTGTTGCTGCGGTGTGTCACGTGACACGCAATGACGCGTCACCATGGAAACTATAAAGTGACATTCTAAATAACGGTCGCCTTGAAAAACTCACGCTGGAGGGTCAGTCAGATTATTTTAAGTTTTTCAACATTGTAAAAATAATACACGAATAAATAAAACGAAACATAATACATTAAAATTATAATGGAAGTTAAACTTAAAGCACCATCGTACAGCAGAGTAGTCACGTGGTGCGTTATTCTCTCCAGGATGCGTTGCAGGGAAAATAAACATTTAATCATGAATGCTCATTATGTATTTGTAGCCTACTTATCATTTTGATACTAGGGGGCTAATAAAGCTAATATAGACACTTACAGCATGTGTTGCCGTCATTATAAGGCTTATATAAGGCTTTTAATTTTTTGCGGCTCCAGACAGATTTTTTATTTATTTTTAAGTCCAATATGGCTCTTTCAACATTTTGGGTTGCCGACCCCTGCGCTAGGGGAACCTACTGTAAAACGCCGTGCGTGCTGGGATCTGATACTATAGACTCAAGGGCAACAGCCCGGAGTTCATACAGTACACAATCACCCAGGGGACTCACAGGGAATCCTGGAAGAGGAGGGGTTTAGCCACTATCTTCCTAAATGGCAATATAGAGCAGCACTGCAATACTCAATAGCTGCATAACTGACAGTGTCAGTTTATGAGATTTGGCCGTACTAGACCGACAGTAGTCTGGCCTGTAGTGCGGGAACCTCTAGGTTGTAAAACCTTATAAATGTAGACGGAGAGGCCCAGCCTGCCACCATACAAATATCTTGCAAGGCAATCCCACTTGACCAGGCCCACGATGAAGCCATGCTTCTCGTGGAGTGCGCCTTGACACCCAGTGGGCACTGCATGCCCTTGGTTGAGTAAGCTAGCGCTATTGCGTCCACTATCCATCTGGATAGGGTCTGTTTCGAAGCGGCTAGTCCCTTAGAACGCCCGCTGAACGAAAGAGCTGCTCCGTCTGTCTGAAAACAGACGAGCGAGACACATAAGCTCTTAATGCCCTGACTGGGCAAAGGGAGCTTTCGTCCATATTTCCTTCAGTGACCGGCAGGGCAGACAGGGAGATGACCTGTGCTCTGAACGGTGTATTGAGGGATTTAGGAACATGTGCTTAGGTTTGAGTATAACTCTATACTCATTCGGCCCAAATTCCATGCACGTCGCGCTTACTGAGAGCGCGTGTAAGTCCCCTATGCGCTTCACTGAAGCGAGAGCCAGAAGAAACGCCGTCTTGAAAGACAGGTGTTTAAGATCAATCTTCTGCAAGGGCTCGAATGGATGACCTTTCATGGCTTCCAGTACCGTAGAAAGGTCCCATATAGGGACTGTGGGAGGTCTGGGAGGATTGAGTCTCTTAGCTCCTCTAAGGAAGCGAATGACTAAATCGTTCCTTCCAATAGACTGGCCAAGCGTGGTCGAAGAGAACACTGCTATGGCCGCTACATAGACTTTGAGCGTGGAAGGGGACCTGCCCTTATCCAACAGCTCCTGTAGGAAGGAGAGAACCTCCGTCACACCGCAATGTAGGGGTGACACACCACGAGCTGTGCACCAGCTAGAAAACACCGACCATTTGGAGGCATAGAGACGTCGCGTAGACGGAGCTCTGGCCTGCGTGATAGTGTTTAACACTCCCTGTGGGAGGTAAGCGGGTACCCGTTGATGGCCCACACATGGAGGGACCACAGCTCTGGGTGAGGATGCCAGATTGAGCCGTTGGCTTGAGAGAGGAGATCCCTCCTCAGAGGCACTGGCCACGGGGCGGTGCTTGCTAACTGCATCACAATTGGGAACCAAGGTTGGCTCGTCCAAAGTGGGGCTACAAGCAGCACTGAGCATCTTTCTTCCCTGACCCGTTCTACCACCTGTGTCAGGAGGGAGACGGGGGGAAAAGCGTAGAGAGGACGGCGAGGCCACTCGTGGGTCAGCGCGTCCTTGCTCTTCGAGAAAAATTCTGGACAGTGAGCGTTTTCTTGAGACGCGAACAGGTCTACTTCCGCTCTGCCGAATTTCTTCCACAGCAGCTGGACTGTCTGTGGGTGCAAAGACCATTCCCCTGTCGGAACCTGGTTCCTGGACAGTCTGTCTGGCCCTATATTTAGGAGCCCTGGCACGTGCGCTGCTCTCAGCGAGGGCAGGTTGCTGCGGGCCCATATCAGGAGGCGCCTGGTTAGCCTGTACAGAGTCAGGGACCTGAGGCCGCCCTGGCGATTTATGTAGGACACCACAGAGACGTTGTCTGAACGTATTAGCACGTGGTGTCCCTTTATCAGGGGACAAAAGCGCGTGAGCGCTTTGCTCACTGCCAACATTTCGAGGCAGTTGATATGTAGGAGCTTCTCCTGCTTTGACCATTGGCCAAAAAGCGGTCTGCCCTCGAGCAGCGCTCCCCATCCCGAGGTGGACGTGTCCGTGGACACCACCATCACTCTCGAGGAAGTCCCCAGGCTTACACCTGATTGGTACCAGTCTTTTGCCTCCCAAGGTTTCAAAGCTGCAATGCACGCTTGATTGACCTTGAAGCGAAGCCGACCGGAGGCCCACGCTGTGCGTGGCACTCTCTCTGCAGTGGGCGCATGCGCAGAAGGCCCAACTGGAGAACTGATGATGCTGAGGCCATCAGACCTAGCATCCTTTGAAATGTCTTGAGAGGGACTATCGCGCCGCAACGGAACGAGCCGGCTGCGCGCCGAATGTCCAGTGTGCGCTGAGATGACAGGCGTGCTGTCATTAGCAGCGAGTTCAGTTCTATTCCCAGAAAAGATATAATCTGTCTGGGGAATAGCGAGCTCTTTTCCCAGTTCACTGCGAGACCGATATTCTCGAGGTGATCGAGTAAAATGGTCCTGTGCTCCACGAGCTCCGAGTGAGATTGGGCTAGAATCAGCCAGTCGTCTAAATAGTTCAGCACTCGTATACCCCGCAGTCTGAGGCGTGCGAGCGCTGCGTCCATGCACTTCGTAAATGTACGGGGTGCCAGGGACAAGCCGAAAGGCAGGACTGTGTACTGATATGCCTGGCCCTCGAAGGCGAATCTCAAAAATCGCCTGTGACGTGACGCTATCTGTATTTGAAAATACGCGTCCTTTAGATCTATTGACACAAACCAGTCCCTCTGGCGGACATGCGCAAGGATTTTTCTGGTCGTGAGCATCCTGAACTGGCGCTTCACAAGCGCTCTGTTCAGCTGCCGCAGATCTAGTATGGGTCTGAGACCCCCGTCTTTCTTGGGCACCAGGAAGTATCTGCTGTAAAGCCCCCCTTCGCTTTGAGCTTGAGATAGGGGTTCTATAGCCCCTTTGCTCAACAGTTTCAGAATCTCGGCTCGAAGTAGATGAGCTACTTTCGATTCTACCGTGGTCTCGACGCGCGCCATGTAGTGGTGAGGGCGCCGGCGAAACTGCAGCGAATAGCCTTCTTTTATGATGTTCAGCACCCATCTCGAAACCCGGGAAGCTTTTCCCACGCAAGTGCGCGAGTAGCTAAGGGCTAGATGCGAAGCACGCTCTGATCAGCTCGTGATACAGCGGCTTCGGTGTGCTGTGACATAAGCGTCGCGCTCATGACATCTGAGGCAGGGGGCGCGCTGATAACAGCGGGCAGAATGCCCGCGCTCGACTCCTCTGTAGTGTTTAACTGAGAGGGGGAGGGCTGGGCTAGTTCCATGTCTGTGTGTGGGCGTGGGCGCAGGGCAGCGGGCACATACACCACTTTTACAGCATTGCTCGCGTGAGCAGAGCGTATGCATACTGGTCTTGTATTTACAGAGACCGTGAGACATGTGGGAAGTAGCGTATGTGGGCACTGGGTAGTGGACACGTTTGCTACGTTTAATGCGCAATCGATCTGAGTCGATTTTATGTGCGCGAGCCCTGTGTGAAGGGCTGTGCTTGTGTGTAGGAATGGGCACTGAGTAGTGGGCATTTTTTCTACACATGAAACACCATCGGCCGTGGCCGGGACACCAGAAAATACACTCTTTAAGGGATTTATCTGGGTAGCCATAAAAACGGCTTTTTTGTGCAGGCAAGCGGGCAATGGAACCGGCTTGTTGGCTGCTAAATATGCTGGACCAGTCACATTTCCTGGAACTGGACGAGCGGCAAGCTTTGGTGGAAGTCCGGCCGCAGCGGGACTTGGACACCGTCGCTTTCCTAGGCGTGCTAGGACGATTTCGGGGCCTCTGGCTTCAACGCAACCTTTGGCCGCGGGCCACGCGAGGCGGGGCATGCTCCGTCCAATGGCCTGTGCCGCCGACTTGGTAGCGCGGAGAGCGAGGTCTGTAGCGCTCCTCAGGTCCGGCACGCAGATTGCGTCAGGTCCTTTCTCATCCAGCTTGCGGAGGAGATCGGCCTGGTATATCTGGAGCGTGGCCATGGTGTGCAACGCTGACGTGGCCTGCCCGGCGGCGGAGAAAGCGTGGCAGAGCAGGGCTGACGTCGTGCGGCAGGCTTTTGAGGGCAGCGCCATCTTAGCACGCCGTCCAGCGGAGGGCGGGCATAAGTGCGCTGCAATAGCCTCTTCGACCGGCGGCAGGGAGTGGTAGCCTCTGTTCTTTGCGTCGTCGACAGCGGAGAACGCCAAAGAAACAGAGGATCGTGTCCTGGCAGAAAAAGGGGAGCTCCAAGACTTAGCGACTTCTTCATGAAGCTCAGGAAGAAAGGGCGCTGGCTTGGATGCAGGTGAAGTGCGCTCCCCAGGCAGGAAGTAGCCGTCCAGCCGGTTGTGAGCAGGCTGCTCAGGCGTAATCCACTCGAGGCCGAGGCTCGCCGTGGCCTGAGTGAGTACGCGCATGAGCTCCGCCTCAATGCTCGCTCTCTTCCCCGTCGAAGCACGGGCAGGGGGGGCGGGATCCTCAGAGCTCGCCCAATCCTCACTGCCTGATGCTAAGAGAGAGCAGGAATCCCTCTCTCGCAGCAGCACGTCGATCTCATCAGCGTCGTCGACAGAAGCGGCGGCAGACCGCGGCCGCTGTCCATCCGGAAGTGAAGCTGATGAAACCGGAGAAGCAGGCGGGCGCACCGGCGAGCTTTGACGGCTGGGAGAGGGCTCCGGGATTCGCTGAGCGCGGCGCTTTTTACGGCGCGGCACAACAGCAGGTGTGGGCGCAGTCTCGTTGAATAATGCCAAGCGAGTCCTCAGAGTCGCTAATGGAAACAGCTCGCAGTGAGGGCAGCCGCCGTCAGCGAGCGCGAGAGCTGCATGTTCTTGACCCAGGCAGGAAGCGCATATAACATGGCGGTCCCTGTCGCTGAGTGAGGCTCTGCACGAGCCGCAGGAAGGCATCTTAAAAAAGACGCAGCTCTTTTAGACAGTGTGTGTCGCGCCGGCGAACACACACACAGTGCAGAGAAAAAGGATATAGGCGCTGGATAGCGCAGCAGGAAGGTGATGAAGGCGGCGCGGCCAGCAGCTTCGTCGACTCGTCCCGCTGAAGTGCTTCTTCAACAGCGCGGCTTCTTCTCGGATCCAGCGATGTGAGTTGCTTCGCTGAAGGATGAAAAATCAGAGATATGAAGCCTGCGAGCGGTATTTATAGACCTAAGCCACGCCCGTTTCGGCGGGACGTGACGCAGAGGGCGCGAAGCGCCCTCATTGGGTCTGACTCGCTCGATAGGCTTAAGCAGTTGCCAGCAGACCAGCCAATAGGCGCGCGAGCTGCCTCGCCTATGTCTGTATGCTGCCGCAACGCGTTTTACATTAATACAAAATTAAGGATAATTTTTTGGCTTCAGTATTCTCGTGGAAAAGGATTTTCCCCTAGCGTATTCTACGCAGTACGAGAGTATCTCTCGTAAGAGAACACATTTGTTATGGCACATACACCAAAAGAAAAAATTAGCATGTGGTTGTGTTAAGATGATAAAAATCATCATTTAGTGACTTGATTCTCTGATCATTTCCAGAACCTAATCTCTGATTAGACAGATGAGGTATTACTTGTATTAATCATTATAATAGAACTGATTCTGCTGTAAGACCCATTGTTGTGACAATCAGATTTTAAAAACCTCTATGGTATCATGCTGACTTACACATAATATATATACATAGATATAGTGATTTTTGCTATTTTTAAAGCAAAAAAAAAGTTACATATTGTGCCCTTAAACAATGTTAAATGGCAAAGTCGTGTCAGATTATTACATTGCTTGTCCCTGTAATCTGGTATATATTCATGAAAAATGTACTTCTTTTCTACAAATAATCCCATATATTTAATTAATAAGTAAAATTCTCTTGACACTATTGCCATTGAATGATTTAAACAACAGCTGTAACAAGGCAGCAACAGGCAGAATAAGATAAGGCCTAAGCAAAGATGAACTTGTTACCTCAGTCAAAAGTATATGACTGCTGAGGAAATACTCTGGAAGAACAGAAAGCCATGGAAAGCCAAGACATGAAGAATCAGAGAAGGCTTTGCACAATTAGACGCAGATTGGTCAAGGGGGACTGAAGTCGCAGTGAAGTGGTGAGTCACCTTGATATTACTAAAATACTGATATTACTGGCAAGTATATTTTTGTTATATAGTTTGAATATATCTTGATTATTTTAATCAGGGATTTCTATTTATTTTAATGATAAATCACAATTGGAGATTTTTTTTTTTTTTTTTTGCGAATTAAATGTAAATATATTTTTTGTATATGTTAATGTATATTAATTTAAAGAAACCTGCAGTTATTGACCTTTGACTGCTTTGTACTAAACAATTTTAAATATACTTTTAAACAGACATGGCATCCTGCTGCAGTGGGAAAACTGTCAAAACCAAGAGCAAGAACAAATATCTTGATTGGTCCAGTAAATGAGACTATTGAGCAAAGGACAAAGCTCCCCACACTTCAAGAAACACTTTCAGTCTTCATTTACTATCATAAAGACCAGAAAGTAAATCTGAAAGACAGTGCACGTCTTACAGTGACAGAAGTGATTGAATTCTGGCAGAGGGCTGGCATACCAACTAGTCGCAGCTATGACATTGAAAAACGCCTTCTTAAGGTCCATACAGAGTGGCAAACGCTAAAGAAGGCCATTAACCGTCGTACTGAAAAGCAAGCTGCTAATGAAGAAGCTTTCAATGAAAAGCTCAATACGATTTTCGATACTGCCCATCAAGATGCTGATAAACTCACTCCCCTGGCCGAGGGCAGAGACTTTCTGACTGAGCAAAGAAAAGGACGTAGAAGTTACATGACGTGTGTAGATAAAAGTTGGGCAAAAAAGCAAGAACAAAAGGCCAAAAAAAAGGAATCACTTCAAAAATTTCACCAAAAAGCAAAACTCGAGCAAGAAGCTTTGACAGCAAGTTGTAGTAGTGTGGCAGCTGTGGCAACTTCTGGTAGTAGCTCAAATAATGAATCTCAAGATTCCGATGTTGACTTGGATCAATCAAGAAAGAGGAAACGATCCACAGAGAGCACAAAACGAAAGTCCCTACTCTCAGAAGATGTAGCTGCAGCACTTGATAGGTCAAAAGTCACTGATTGCCAGGCTGTTCATCTGCTAGCTGCTACAGCTCATTCACTTGGCCATGATGTAAACGACATCACAGTTAGCCGTAGCTCAATTCATCGTGCACGATCAGCAAATCAAGAAAAGACAGCAAAGAAAATCAAGGCCAGTTTTAGTCCACACACTGTAACGGGTTTCTGTAATTTGAACAGTATTTTACTGTAATATGTACAGTAAGATACTGTAAAACAGGGTTCGAAATGACTTAGGACTCTTGGGGGGTCCCCTAACATTTTATAATTAAATTATAAAAAATTCTGAAGACTACCTTGCTACACTATATACTGTAGGCAAAATTCTATGGAGCAATGTTGAAGTGTTGAAGGTGGGATAATGGTCTTGGGATGTTTTTCATGGTTTGGGCTAGGCCCAGTATTGTAGTGGTGTCTGGAGAAGTTGCTATAATCTAACAGGTAACCCTCTAACTCTGAATAAAACATTTTAAAAGATAATTGCGACTTTTTATCTCACAATTGCGAGTTTACATCTCGCAATTCTGACTTTATAACATGCTATTGTGACTTTATTTCATGCAAATCTAACTTTATATCTCGCAATTCTGAGAAATAAAGTCAGAATAGCGTGAAATAAAGTCGCAATTGCGTCATATAAAGTCAGAATTCTGAATTCTAATTCTAATTCTAATTCTAATTCTGACTTTACAACACATAATTGCGAGTTTATATCTCGCAATTCTGACTTTATATCTCCCAATTGCGTATTATAAAGTCAGAATTACGAGATATAAACATGCAATTCTGAGAAAAAAAGTCAGAATTTCAAGTATATTTCTCGCAATTGTGAGTTTATATCTCATAATTCTGACTTTATAACACGCAATTGCGACTTTATATCATGCAGTTTTGACTTAATAACACACAATTGCGACTTTATATCACGCAATTCTGACTTTATAACCTGCAATTGTGACTTTATATCACGTAATTCTGAGATAAAAAGTCAGAATTACTTTTTTTTATTTTTCACTCTGTGGCGGAAACAAGCTTCCATAGTCTGCTGTCAGCTGGCAGATCATTTGGCTTCATACACATACTTAGCTAACAAGAAACGTTGACAAACGTACTCTTCTAATCATTACACTGGGTATCTAGTTAATGCAACTTTTGATATAGGAACTCGAACTCCTAATATTTTACTATAAGCAATTATATAGATATAAATATAATCGAAGCCCCAGACCCCCCTCATTTCGAACCCTGCTGTAAAATATGTATACAGTATGTTACAGTAAACAGCAAAGGATTATGGGAAAATATATGGTCACTACTGTAATTCTTCCCTACTGTATCAATTTACAGTAGTGAACTTGCCCGTGAAAAACTGACCAATGGCAAGAGAGATTTCTTTTAAAGTGTTTTTTTTTGTTTTGTTTTTTTACTGGTTGAAGTGGCAGTCAATGGACAAAAGATCATGTAACTCGCCAAAAAGGTTAGTATATTATTTCTATTTTATGTAAAACAAACATTTTCAAATGTTTTTACTTATGTTAACAGCAAACTAACATGATTTATCATTTTGTTTTCGTCTGAATGGTTTTAGTGCCTTTTTTTCCCCTGACTGTCCGTCTGAATGGTTTTAGTGCCTTACTGCTTTTTTCCTGACTATCGGCCGGGTCGCTGTTTTTTTGCTGACAGGTCCACAAACAACAACGGTAACCGCCTTCTCCTTCTCTGCCACCTCAACAACCTCTGCGTTGCTGATACCTGGTTTCCCCGGAAGCTTATCCATCACTGGACATGGTACAGCCCAGATGGCAGAACCAGGAAAGCGCTGGACCATATCCTTATTTCTCGACGCTGGAAGCCGTTTGTCACCAACTGCTGTGTGTACCGAGGAGCAGAGCTTGGCAACACAGACCATCGCCTGCTGGTGGCCCAGCTCAAGTTAAAGTTGCGAGCCAACCAGCACACCAAAACTAAGCCTCGTCTGGACTCCTCCCTACTCAGTGATCCAAACATCGCCACATACTTCAGCTGCGCCATCCGCCGCACCTTTGATAACCTGGCTACTGACAAGGTGAACGACTGGCAGACCTTCAAGGAAAGTGTCATCCAGTCAGCTCACAATGTCTTCGGATGTTTTCGGCCTTCACCGAAAAAGCCTTGGATATCGGAGAGGACACTCAACATCATTGACCAGCGGCGTGAGGCCCGGCTCCGAGGTGACCTGACGGAGTATCAGCGATTGAACCACCAGCGCAATGTGGCTATAGCCGAGGACAGGGAGAAGTTCTGGCAAGCAGTAGCTAAACACCTAGAGTCCGCGGCCAATAACAACAACATGAGCCATGTCTTTAGTCTGCTGCGCCACGTCCGTAATGGCCCACGCATCAAGACAGCCCTGGTGAAAGATTCTGATGGCAACCTTATAGCAAGGAAATAAATAAATGTAGACATAAATACAAATATACATAAATAAATGTGGAAATATATAAAAGTGGAAATAAATGTATAAATAAATGAAAACATAAATAAATGTGGAAGAAATACAATTATACATAAATAATGAAATAAACGTATAAAATGTCATCATTATGTTTTGTTAGTTTTAGTTTTCATGGACCTTCTGTTTGGTTATGGACTCTGGAGTTAGGGAGCTGATTGAGATTGACGCCCCCTGTGGATTTGGTTCCTTTGCCATGTCTTGTTCTCATTGGTTTATGGCAGAGCCATAGAGAGAAAGAGTTGCGACACTCCCATAGACCTCCGTTGTAAAAAATGCCGGCGCTTTTAACCGCCTACTTCCGGGATTTGAAGATCGGATTAGTTCCAAACACTGTCATTTGGGCGTTGGACCCCATTCACTTACATTGCTGCGCGTCGAGTTGTTCCAGAGTTAAATTGCTGAAATATCGACCTCTTTTGAATTGTCAACTGTCTATATTGTATCAGAGGCCCTTTGCGATGCTTATACTGGTCTTCATTTGTACATGCACAGCGTAATTATTTATATTTTATGTTGGTTGTTTCAACCAATTTTCAAGCACTGCCTGCTATTTAGTTATGTTAGCTAGCACGACTTCGTCAGCTGTGACAGTAAGAGTTCGGTAATGAATCGCTGCCACCTTTATAGCAACTTTTATTTAATTAAATTTTTTGGGATATACTAACTTTTCATTATGTTTTATTGTCTTGAGTGAAGCAGCTTGTGAGAACAATGCTGGACCGGATTGTTATGGCCATCACCAGTCCTGTCTGTTTCATGGATCACCTGCCCCTGGTTTTTGTTTTTCTTGTTCACACACACACACACTCACTCTTTTGTTTTCTGTCATTGTTTAATAAAATTTGTATTCATTTGTATCAGCCATGCTGAAATTCGTTTTTAATCTGTTATAGTTTTGATAATGTGTATGGCTTAATCTTAAAATAATATTCTTGGTCTTAACATGATCATGTTTCACGTTGTGGTCCTGGGGGTGGCCACTTTCATCAGAAGAAGTGAGCTAGCTTCTAAGCGAATTCTGAACGGACCGCCACGGCAGACCTCTTTGCGTGATCACGAAGGTAGGCTAATGGCTGAATCAAAATTTATAAGCAAAATCACGGGAATCAAATACAGCCCAGTTGTGCTAAAATAAATATCATGAGACGTCCATCATCAGATGAATGATATGGAAAAGTTAAGTTAGAGCCGCTAAAGCCAGTGCTACTACCCATGCGAACATGAACACTAAGCTTTTCCCTCCAAAAATATAGCCTAAAACTTATCTCCAAATGCAAAACTGACATTAACAAAATGCAATAATGCAATAACAGCTGAAAAAGTACTTGGGTGTGTGTTTTATTTTATATTTACCGTTCAATAATGCAATCGCTGCTGTCTGTCCCATAGAAGAACATGACAACCAGCGTATGTTTTGGAACTATTGGGGCTTTCATGAACCACGTGACAGCCATAGAGGCTACATCAAAGAGTGTCACAACTCTTTCTCTCTATGGCTCTGGTTTATGGTCTTGTCATGTGGTATTCAGTTGTGTCTTCACATTGGTTAATGGTGTTGCTTACTTTCAGGTGTGTCTTGTTATGTGATTAGTCCTTGTGTATATATAGGCATCATGTTCCCATAGATTCTTGTCAAGCTTTGTTTTCTGTAACTGCTGTTTGGTGAGTTTCATGTTTATGCTTCTCTAGTCATAGTCCTGTATTGTTTATTTTCAATAAACTGCACTTGGATTAACCTGTGTTAAATATAACAATATAATGGGATTTAGTCCTTTTCTGCAATAATTTGAGTGAAAAAATGTGTTAAATGATAAATACTGTGTTTGTGTGTCCCTTTAAAATAATTCCAGGGCTTTATTCTGTTCACACATTCATCATGCTGGTGCAAAAGCTAAGCTGGATCACTTGTGAGTACTTATTTAGAACCAATTCAATGCATGATTTCAAATGTTTCAACTTGTTTTTATTGGATTTTCAGTGCTGCTGTTTCTGTATCAACATGGTAAGGCAATACTGATTAATACATGTTTAATCTGATTAAATAAAGACTTTCAAGTGCAGAACGTTTAAGTAATCTTACTTCCGATTCCTCTCTGCAGGTGCAGAAGCAAAAAAAATGGTGGTATGTGAAGGAGAATCTGCGCATCTCACCTGTGGTGAGTAATTGTTCCTAAATACAACAGTATGAGTGCAGGGAACAGGGTCATAAGGGGATCTTGAGCCTCTGTGTCTCCAACCACATGGAATGTCCTTAAACTACTGTACCACAATTCTTTTCTTTAAACAATAGATTCAGGTTTCATAAAGGTCAATCAAGCCAACTATGGGCGGACTTGTTCCAAAACGTGCATTAGTGAGAAACCAGCTAATCAGATCTCAAATACACACTGCAACACCGCAGAGGCCCTCTCTATAATGTCTGATCGGTAGGTTTAACTGATAGCATAGGAAAAATGTACACCTTCACTTTATACATCAAGCACTAGATTCATATTGTCTGTATATTAAAGCTATTAAGTACTTGTCATTCTGTCCATAAATCAGGTGTGATGGAAGTAAGTGCTGTACTGTTCCTGCAGTGAACTCTGTTTTCTCTGATCCTTGTGTTGGAACTTATAAATACCTGGCTCTGTCTTATGACTGTCTCCCAGCAGGTAAGTAACTTCCATTGTAAATTAAGCTGAATATTTTATAAATTGAGTTGTAGCAAATGAGTAAAAATATTTGACTATCTTGTACTGGTAGTTACTGTATATTTCTGACCTCTGCTCCCCTTCCACCCAAATAAAAAAAAATGTAGAAAGAAGTGTAACCTGTGAAAATAGTCAAAGCATCATTAAGTGTGGTAAGTTATTTTCTGTATGTTCTCTTACTATGCTGAGGTTCGTGTATAGCCTCCCTCCAGTCCATAATACAAACAGTCATTCAGGAAATTCTCATCAAGTGTCTTGTGTCAAAAGGTAAAGGTGTTATTCATGTTCATCATGCCAATTATGGAAGACGAGATCTCGTAACCTGCCCTCATGAATTCGCAACCAGACCAGACTGTTACTCTCCTCAGACCAGCTGCCTGCAATCCAGGTACTTCATCTACAGTCACTTTAGGTGTCATCTTCTATTTTTATATACAATACATCAAAGGGTCAATGCACATCTGAGACCATTATCCTGTTTATTAAATGACTACTTACAGAGAAACATTGATTTTTAGTTGACATTTTTGAGAGGCCGTAGAATGATACAAGAGCTAATAGACAATCTCTCTTCTATTTTTTCCAATTTTGTTTTCTTAAGGTGTGATGGGAAGAAGTCTTGTGAACTAAATGCTTCAAATTCTGTCTTCTCTGATCCATGTGTGGGTGTTTATAAGTATCTGGAAGTGACATACTGCTGTAAATGAAATTGACCATCCTGCCACAACTGTACCTTGTGTCCTGATCATGTCAGCAAATGACAATGAAAGCAAAATAAAGTTAATATTAAAAATAAAAGTGGAATCCAGATGCTTTAAAAATGCAAACTTTCAGTGCAAAAACAACCTGTTTCTAAATGCTTATCAATGCCGAAATGTTTTCTGAAAACATCTGCAATGGCTGAAAACTTAACAAGGGTCGAGCCCAACTAAAGTAAACACTGATCACCATGATGGCAATGTCAAATGAAATGATTCATCAACATATAAACCTGTTAATTTTCCATAAGACTTGTTATAATCAGTCAGAAATAAAGTCTGTCTGGTTAGTCATAAGTGAAGCTGCTCCTCTAACGTCAAGAGAACTGGACTTTTTTTTTTTTTATAGAATATTTGGAGAACATTATTGTAACAACTCTGTTAGCTGGTTTGACGTAAGGTGTAGTCATCTGAAGTTGCTGATCTATCTCGTGTCAGGAAGGGATGAAGTTAACTGGGATTTCTGAATGTCTCTCATTCCTGTGTTCTAACTTGAGCACAGGCTTGTAAGTTTGGAGGGCTGATCTCTCCAACTCATTCATGTGTTCAGACTCTCCAGATGTTGAGAGATTTAGATCTTTAGCCACAGAATTGAGTATTTGTTGCTTCACCTTATGTTGGCCCTTCTCTGGTTGATCTACCCAGTTCTGACCTCAACCACGCTTACCATTACCTGATTCAGATGCTGGTCAGGGAGAGGAATTAGGCCTTGTTGCAGAGATTTCAAAGGACCTTTCAAGAGCCATTCTGATGAAGGAACTACATGCGAATCTTGTCCAGAGTTGTCCAAGCTGCATGCCCAAATCACACAAGGTTGGCCTAAAACACAGAAACAAATGGATTCAACGATCAGGGCGTACTTTCAGATCCAGCATGAACTAGCTGTGCATAAGTATATCTTGAGAGGGCAGAGACTAGTTGTGCTAGTTGCTTTGCTAAATTCATTCACTTAAGTCAAGTCATTTATATAGCGCTTTTAACAATGTAGATTGTTTCAAAGCAGCTTTACAGTAACAAATGGATAATTTAAGGTAACAGAGATTTTGGCTTTATAGTGGTTCTTGAATAAAGATAATTTCCAGCTAAAGTTAGTTTTGATTGATTTACTTCTGTCGCAACGATCATTAGTTATTAAATTAGAGGCCGCTAAGATGACATTGTTCTCTCTACTTAGCACACGAGGGGCACAATTAATAAAATAAATAAAAAAACATTGTAATTCACATATTTTGTTCTTTGTCAGAAAGACTGAAGAATATAAATCATCCATCTTTTTTAAAATGCATCAAAACAGTACACTCATCACCATATTAAATCATATTGTTTGAACTGAGCCTCAGCATGCGATTGTTGCACATATAAGATCAATGGTCATAACTGTGCAAAGAATTCAAAAACCTTTAGAAACTCATACAATAGTTCAGCATCACATACACCATGAGGTGGGTTAAATAGAGAGATTAAAAAATACCCAATTTCTCTCTAAAATGGTACCAGTTTTTGTGTTTTGATAAAGAAATGAGAATCATTAATATTATCAGTTTACCTCACCTAATGCACTGAAAAAGGCTAAGATAGTGAGCAAACACTAATTACACTGTAATTCCATTACATTAAATATGTTACAATTTAAAAGCAAATACACATTGTTTTAGAAGGATGGCATCATCCCTTACATTTTACACAGCTACATTTACTCAGATTGTAATGCTGATAATATAATTTGTAAGGAAAATTTTGCATTAAATAGGGAAGTATATCCGGGGTGTGCAAAAGGCCACTTAAAGGGATACTTCACCTCTGGAAAGATGAATGTGTATTTAAAATGGGTCATTTATGTAGTAGAAATGTGAAAATATTTTTGAATTTGGAGCTTTCTAGACTGAGAAAAGCCAGATAATGTATTTTTGGCTCATGTGGATGAAAGACAACAACTCCCAGAATGCACTTGCTTCGCTGCCCTACGAGGCCACTCCCAAGCCACGCCTACCGGTAAGAGCGCGCAGTTAAACAACTAGGCTAGGCTACTAGTTGACTCGAAACTTAAAAGACGTCGTTTTATCGTGAGTCTCCCCGGGATTTCGAGATCGCCCAAAATGTCCGGGATTCGGCTTTTGCGTTCTACAGTTGCCATTCATTATGTTTACTGTGGCGAGCAGGACGAGGCTGAGGGGCGCGGGAGAACGGCGCGAGGCCGGTGGCGTGATTACTGATGAGCAACCCCTGTGAGACACACCAGTCTCGTAGGCTATCTCTCACGGAGGAGTGGGAATTTTCTTAGCAATGTTTAGCGTTACTTGTTTAGCGTTCATGTAAACACTACATTCAGATTCTCCAATCGGAATGAATTCAGTTAGATTGAAACAAAAAATGAAATGACGTTTTTTGCGTCACTAGAGGATTTTTTCCAGACAAAAAATAAATAAATCTCTTGTCTCAGGGGGATGTGAGGGAGGGAAGCACGGTAATTCGAAAATACTACAGGTTTTCTACTGATACAAAGCTTAATGCTAAATGCTGAAGTATCCCTTTAATGATAAGATAATGTCAGAGCACTGTTGTGCTACTCTAGTGGGGACTCTTATTATGAAAGTCCGTAGTGTGAGCGGCAGGAAGACACACTGTCCTTTCAGCACGGCGCGAACGGCAAATTGCATCAGCCGCTGCCAGTAATCAGGTTTGCCGCATTCACGAACAGTTGACGACGTTCATCATAGTCATTATCAGCCTTCGATTGGATGTATCTTGTGTTTTTGTGTGTCCTATAAAAGTGAGTACTTTAATACAGTTACATAAATCTTATCCATTTAATTTATATATGACTTAAAAATATGAATCGCGTTCAGATTATTTATTGGTTTATGTTAAAACTATGTAATCCAAATGGATGGAAATTCTATACACAAATCCGCTGCGAACTCTATGGGCGCCGCCATCTTGCCTGCCATCATTACTGTGTGCCTGCGAAGTGTGACGGTGTGACACTTGCCAGTGCCCTCTAATGACATTTCAATGAAAGCGGATCCTGCTCATGAAAGAAAATAGGCTTGTTTGAGATGAGCAAAATCTGCGCAGAATCGATCACCGGTGATCAGCGCGAGATGCACGCCGGTTAGAAATGTGTCCGAGTGCGGTCCGCCTTGCTCTGATGTCATGCTGACGTATGTCAAAAATCTCTCGCGAGCGCTAGGCGGAGGTGTCGGATTCTGCAGTTGCGCGCAGTTGCTCTCCACCGACTGCGCTGATCAAAAGCATGATGGGAAACGACTTGCTGACGACACAGCTTAATGTTCATTGGTTTAAACAACCGTGATGTATTGTTCTCTTTTAAAATGTTTGATTTTAAAACTCTGATATCATGTTTTATGTGTATACGTTATGTGTGAATATTCCCAAACTATCTAACAGTGCGATCTCTATGGGTTATGCAATTTAATTTTTATAAAAAATAAATAAATAAAAACACATATGTCTGTATTAAAGAAAAAAATATTGATAAACATGTATTTGGAATGGAATTAAATAACAAGTACTTTGGGTGTCTTGTTCATTTTATTTATTTTCATATAAAAGCAACATAAATTGAATTACATCCAGTTTATTAGCAACACTGTGCACGAGCGTGAATCCCGCGATATCCATCTTTGATCTCGCAGGTGTCAGATCCACTACGAGAAGAGAGAAGTGAGGAGCTTGCCTGCTCTTTTTTCACTCCTCCTCTCACTGCAGCCGCCTACTCTCGACCACATTTCAGGCGAGGCAAGGCGCATCTCAAACAAGCCTATTGTCTGGTGAAAGGGAACATTGGGTAGATGATGCCAGGCAGTGGGCAAAACTTACAGATAAAGGTAATTTATTGACAACATAATGTATTGTAAAAATGTGTCAGCCAAATGTAATGTAATGTAATTAAGACGTGTATTAATTGATGACAATAAAACCGAACGCTGTCATTACTAGCTGTGTTGAATATGTTTTAGTAATTCTATGAATTACACTGCGCAAACCAAAAGTAATATACCCACCGGATGAAGAAGGGTTGCCTCTCCACAGAACATAATTCATTTAATTTTATTTTTCCTGTTTGCATTTATGAGGAAGAAACAATGTTACGGACGTGAACGCTCTGAAAGCGGCACTACAATTAAAACTTTCACATGAGATTTCAAACAGGCATTTAAAATACCAAAAATTAAGGATTGGCATATCAAGCAAAATATTTCATATTCTGTGATTGATCGAAAATCATATTTCTCCCCCCACATGCACCGGCAAGACGCTCCGACATTAAATTTCTCTGTAGGCTACTGTAGGCTAATAGGCGTTGTAGCCCAGTCATTAAAAACGATTTATCATGTTTAAATAAAATAATATATATTTTTTTAATTTAATGTTGATTATATGAAAAGTGAAAAGCATGAATAAGATAAGATGATCCCGAAAATATCGGGAGACAAATGGAGTGGGCAGACATTTTGACCACTTCATTAAGTTTGTTTTTTGTAGACAGCCTTTCTTTAAAGTGAATTTCGTTTTGTATTAATTGTATCTTCATTTTAATCAATGTTTCATCAACCAATTTCCTGGATTAAATAAATATGAGGTAGGCTAAATATGCAGGAAATATAATCAGGACACGGAGGCGCGGGCGCGCTCGTCTCTTAAATGAACCGAAACTCAGCGTATAAGCTACTTGCCCCACAGAACTGAGAAAATATATAGAAAGCATGAAATGTGTAGGGGTGACCGGGTATGGTTGTAACACTTTTTGCTTCAGTAACTATAACTCACTGAATTTTGTAGCTAGAGTTCTCAAACTTTTAAACAAAACAATTCAAAACGAAAGAAAACAGACTGCTCTCTGCTTATGTAATCCGTGAAAATGTGCATTTCTCTCTGGCGCATTCACTAGGCTACTGCGAATACTATTCATCTTTGACACAGAAAGCACTTGTTTATTAATAAACAATTGAAATGAGTCACCAGCGCTCAATAGGCCTAGTTAATATTATTCTTTGGTGTTCAGTTTATTCAGGTTTTTCTAATTATTTAACAAATGTATACATTAATATATGCATTATATTATACATTATATTATATATTTAATAATGTATTTTTTCTTTTCTTTTCTTTATCAGAATCTCTCTTTTTTTTCTCTTGACACCTCTTAAACTTGGCAAGAAGTTCTGGAAAACTGTCAGTGAAGTCCTGATATGAAAATTTGTTTAAATTCATACCTACGTAGCCTAATACCCGTGACCAAAATTTTACTTTTTTTAACATTGAATCTTGAAAAAAAATATATAGACCGACCTACCGACCCTTTTTTTTTTTTTTTTTTTTTTTTTTTTTTTTGGCTGTTACGGCAAACCAAAATATTTTTAAGGATGGCCTTAGCCACGACCAGTTGTAGCAATAAAATGCATGTTCTTACAGCCGCCTACGGGACCAACCATAGGGACCAACACGCTACTTCCTTAGCAGCAAGGCACGCAGTAATGGCGGCGCTGCTTTACTTCCGTGTTTCGCCGGATTTGTGTATATGCAATTCAAATACATAAATCTTATGTGAGTGTATCTAAAAACCCTGATAAGGAGGGTTAATACATTTCTTTACTTTTACTCTTGATACCTTAAGTGCATTAAGTAAAAGTATGCAAGATAACACTTGCACATAAGTAAGGTTTTAAATATAACTAGTAATATTTACCCAATGTACCATTAATACTTACTAAAAGTAGTTTACTAAAGTATCACAATATATCTTCCAACAATTACTTTGGCATAACTCTAAACCATTTCTCTTTTCTGTGTTTCCCTAAATCAGACCAGACCCCTTTACTGCAGGATAAACCTGAGCATGCCAGTGCTGGACATGTTATTTAATGACTGTGACACACGGCCTGATTTTCAGCTGAGCAGGGAGGCCCTGACAGTGCTGCTGGACCTGTTGAGAAGTGAATGGTGACACGGATGGGGTTCCACAATAGAGACCCTAGTATTTCTTTTCTGGCTGGCGTGTGGTACATCATACAGGGTCGTCTCCAGAGTGTTTGACATGCCTCGTTCCACTGTTCACCGCATTGTCCACCGGGTCGCTGAGGAGGTGGTGGCCATTCGCCACCAAGTCATTCACTTCCCCAATACCCCAGAAAACCTGGAGGCAGTTTGCCGGGGGGTTTGCAGGGCTGGCAAGACACAGAGAAAGCTGCAGGAGCAATCGACGGCTGCCATGTCCGCATCAAGCCTCAAAGCGGCCCAGATGGTCAATGCAACAGGAACAGGAAACTGTTCCCATCTATTATCATGACCATCAGGGCCGCTTCATTGACACCTACGTGGGCTGGCCCGGGTCAGTGCATGACGCACGAGTGCTCCGGTACAGCCCACTGTACAGGAGGTCAGTGTACCCTCCTCCAGGGCACTTCATCCTAGCAGACAGAGGGTCCCCATGTCTCCAACCCACTCCCCTTCATCACTCCCTACGAGAGGCCAGTATGAGGTGTGGGAGCCCTGCGCTTTAATCTCCATCATTCCAGGGCACGCTCCATTATAAAGCGTGCTTTTGGGATAATGAAGACCAGGTTCAGGGCCGTCTTCCTGAAAGCGCTGGAGGTGCACCACACCTTTGTACCTCATGTAAGTGAATTGAAAATACATTTGCCTTCTTTTTTCCAGAGTATTTCTTTTTTTTCATTTTTTTTTTCAGGTCATCACAGCCTGTGCCATCCTCCACAACATCTGCCTTGGGGTTGGTGACATCATGGCCGTGCTCCCTGGCGAGACCAGCTTTCTGCCCTGGAGGAGGTTCCCATTGACCATGACTATTTGTAACAGGCAAGTCAGAGAACTGTAAAGCTATAATGCCCAAGACCAAAAATTTATGTCCATAGAATGGGTTTACATGTTGAAACATTTTACGCTATACATAACTTATGTTGGAAATAGTTTTAAAATGTTCTTTATCTATATAATTATTTATTTTCATTTTCAAATGTTATTTAAAAAAAAAAAAATTATTGAATTTTTTTCTTTTCAAAATTGCACCTGTCATAAAAAAAAAAAAAAATTGTCCATGTCCAGAACTTTTCCTTTTTATTTCATATCCCAACACATCAAGTTACATAAAAAAAATAAACAATGCACAGAAATGGAGCAAAAATAATGTTTATTATCTCATTTAAATAAACTGTACACAACTTAGTTTTCTCTTTTAAAATAAATAAAATACCTCAATTAAATTGAACTTAGATTACAAAAATAATCTGTACAGAACTTAGTTTCTTCTTTTACAAAAAAATAAACTACTGCTTCTCCACCATTCACTCAAGAAGAGCAAACAGCCTGTCCATCCTCTCCCTGCTCTCCTGCACTCTCCTCTCCTCTGCCTCCCTTTGCAGTGCCATGTCCTCTCTAATTAAATGGGGCATTTCCTCCTCATAATCCCGCTTTATCCGTGCTGGTGCTGCTGCTGGTGGTGCTGGTGCTGGTGCTGGTGCTGGTGGTGGTGCTAGTGCTACTGGTGCTGCTGGTGGTGGTGGTGCTGGTGCTGTTGGTGGTGCGAGTGCTGGTGGTGCTGCCCCTGTCTCCTCCTCACCGTGGGCACCCACTGCTGAACCCTGGTGTGTCCTCAGGGATGGAGGCAATGAGGACAGGGGGGTTGGTGCAATGCCTCTGTCCCAACACCTCATCCGTGAGGACAAACCAGGGCCAAGTTTCAGCAGTGGGGTTCCCACTCACACCCTCACCCCCGTCCCAGGACACTTGCAATCCTAAGGCAGATCAAATTAACCATGGCTTGTTAACAACAACAGCACAATAAATTTCAGCAAAGATGTGTGTATTAACTCTCTCACTTTGTATTTTTGTTTTAAGTTGTCACATTTTCTTTTTTTTTTGCCTGTATGGGAGTTACCCTCCTCAGCAGACCCATTTTCTCCAGAATTGCTCTAAAAAAGCAGAAAAGGGTACTTATGAAAAATATTAACACCAGGGTGCAATCTTAACATTAGTGCATTGTTAACACTGCAAAATATGACACATCAGGACATGCATACAAAATACTTCAGAAATCATATTTCTGGATTCTCAAAAGTGGTTAAAACCTTTGTAGACATAGCTTACATGACAGCACTACAAAAACACATAAAAGTGAAACGCCATTGCCTTATCTACTGTTTTTCTTATTGTTGTGGGCTTTATAGGGTGAGTGATATTTCTTATAATACACAAGTGAGACAGACTAGTGCAGATATTACAAATAGGTCGTTGTCTTTCCTCCAAGCCACGCTGGCGGAGTTCTCTTACGAGAGATACTCTCGTACTGCGTAGAATACGCTAGGGGAAAATCCTTTTCCACGAGAATACTGAAGCCAAAAAATTATCCTTAATTTTGTATTAATGTAAAACGCGTTGCGGCAGCATACAGACATAGGCGAGGCAGCTCGCGCGCCTATTGGCTGGTCTGCTGGCAACTGCTTAAGCCTATCGAGCGAGACCTAGAGTGACGTCAGACCCAATGAGGGCGCTTCGCGCCCTCTGCGTCACGTCCCGCCGAAACGGGTGTGGCTTAGGTCTATAAATACCGCACGCAGGCTTTATATCTCTGATTTTTCATCCTTCAGCGAAGCAACTCACATCGCTGGATCCGAGAAGAAGCCGCGCTGTTGAAGAAGCACTTCAGCGGGACGATTCGAGAAGCCGCTGGCCGCGCCGCCTTCATCGCCTTCCTGCTGCGCTATCCGGCATTATATCCTTTCTCTTCTACTGTGCCTTGTGTGTGCTCGCCGCCGCGACACACACTCTGATTGCACTAAAATCAGAAAAAAATATTTTTCAAGACGTCCCTTTCCTGAGGATCACGCAGTTCTCGAGCTCGCTGACGGCGACTGCCCTCACTGCGAGCTAGGTACTGCCTATGGTGACTCTGAGGACTCACCTGGCATCCTTCTCCGAGACTGCTCCTCCGCCCTTCCAAGCCGCAAAGCTCGCCGGTTCGCCCGCTTGCCTTGCCTGCTTGGGGGATGATGTCTGCTCGCCCTCTGTTCGAGCCGCGCAACCGCGCCGTTCACAGGGGATGTCTGGAGCGGACCGTCACGGGGCTGGCTTTCTCTCTCCCTCTGTTCGAGCCGCGCAAACTGTGCTGCTCACAAGGGAGGCTGGAAGCGGATGGTCGGGGTTAGTTTTTCTTTACGTTACAAGAAAGCTACCCTACCCCTGCGCCCCATTCACGCGTCACTCACCGGCGAAAGGAGAAAAGTGTTTACAGTCCCGTCAAGACCGGACTGACCTCATTTCTCACACATGTCTCAGTTCCCTGATCAGGCAACTGGAAATGTCTATACTGCAGCAAACGTGCCTGTTTTTTAATACACGCACGCCTGCAAGCAAACGCCGAAGAAAACATGTTGACGCTCTTTTATATGCTCGTGCATCTGAAAGTCTTTGTGTTTCCCCCCTCTGGCTCAGTGGCGGAATCCTAGGTTTTTTCACACGGGAGATCGGTGTTCGAATCCCGGTCTAACGGCAGATAAATTATGCCGCCAATGCTTCGTTCTGTCAGTTTCCCTGGAAGGCGACTGCAGACGTGCATTTTGCAGCCGACGAGCGCGTTGTACAACCCGCTCGCCTGCACCCAGACACCGTTTCTATGGTTCCCGTGCGTCACTGGCGAAAGGAGAAAAGAGTGTTTAGTCCCGCTGCGGCCGGGCCGATCTCAATTTCTCACACATTTCTCATTCCCCTCTGAAATTCAGGCGACTGGAAATGTCTTATTGCAGTGAGCGAGCCTGTTGTTACACGCACGCCTGCAAACAAACGCCAGCATGTTGACGCTCTCTGATAATACTCGCGCTGACTGAAATCCTATGTGTCTTGTGCCCTGTGGGCCAATGGCAGATTCACAGATTTCCGCACGAGAGACCCGTGTTCGATCCCGGGTCTACCGGCAAATAAAATTATGCCGTCAATGCTCGCTCTGTCAGTTCCCTGAAGAGGCGACTGCAGATGTGTATTTTGGAGCCAACGAGTGCGTTGTACAACCCCCTCGCCTGCACCCAAACCTTGCCGCTCGTCCAGTTCCAAGAAATGTGACTGGTCCAGCGTATTTAGCAGCCAACAAGCCGGTTCCATTTCATTCCATGAAACTAGCCCAGCCCTCCCCCTATCAGTTAGACACTGCAGAGGAGTCGAGCGCGGGCATTCTGCCCGCTGTTATCAGTGCGCCCCCTGCCTCAGATGTCATGAGCGCAGCGCTTATGTCACAGCACACAAAAGCCGCTGTATCGCGAGCCGATCAGAGCGTGCTTCGCATCCAGCCCCTAGCTACTCGCGCACTTGCGTGGGAAAAGCTTCCCGGGGTTTCGAGATGGGTGCTGAACATCATAAAAGGAGGCTATTCGCTGCAGTTTCGCCGGCGCCCTCGCCGCTTCATGGCGCGTGTCGAGACCACGGTAGAATCGAAAGTAGCTCATCTACTTCGAGCCGAGATTCTGAAACTGTTGAGCAAAGGGGCTATAGAACCCCTATCTCAATCTCAAAGCGAAGGGGGGCTTTACAGCAGATACTTCCTGGTGCCCAAGAAAGACGGTGGTCTCAGACCCATACTAGATCTGCGGCAGCTGAACAGAGCGCTTCTGAAGCACCAGTTCAGGATGCTCACGACCAGAAAAATCCTCGCGCATGTCCGCTGTGGGGACTGGTTTGTGTCAATAGATCTAAAGGACGCGTATTTTCAAATACAGATAGCGTCACGTCACAGGCAATTTTTGAGATTCGCCTTTGAGGGCCAGGCATATCAAGTCAAGTCAAGTCATCTTCATTTATATAGCGCTTTTAACAATGTAGATTGTCTCAAAGCAGCTTTACAGAGATAAATGTATAATTTAACGTAAGATTGTTTTGGCTTTATAGCGGTTCTTTAATAAAGTTATTTTCCAGCTAAAGTTAGTTTTGATTGATTCGCTTCCGTCGCAACGATCATTTGTTTTTAAATTAGGGCCGCCAAGACGACACCATTCTCTCTACACAGACTTTAGCGAACCTGTGAGAAACGCTGATGGCGTTCAGATGCGCATTAAGAACGGGTTCTATAATTATGTGCGTTTGAATATATGTGTGCAGGTTTGGAATTCCCTACAAACCAAGCCTAAACAAATTACTGGTGTTTCCTTATAGTTTTGATTCAGAATTTTATTTTATTTTATCAATTCGGGGTAGATACGCAAATTGAGTTTTCCCGACGACGCGTTATCTGTAGAGTGGGAAAGGGATCCTCCATAGGGAGAGACTAGTTGGCCCTTCAGCACTGCATTGACATCGGGTCCAGGCGAAGGTCCTTCATCAGATCTGGAAACGGCCTGGATCCGGCAGGCTGCGGGAAAACCTTGGGATAAACAAAGACACTAAAATTAGCGTAGATGCCATTCTTCTCATGATGTAACAAGTACATCAGGATTTATGGGAAGTGTTCCCGGTTCCAGCTGACCTAATCTATGCAGCCTAATATTGAATTATAGAAGTCTATAATGTATTATGTGAACGCTATGTCAAAGAGATGTGTCTTTAATCTAGATTTGAACTGACAGAGTGTGTCTGCTTCCCGGACAATGGTAGGAAGGCTGTTCCAAAGTTTTGGTGCTAAATAGGAAAAGGATCTACCGCCAGCAGTCGATTTAGATATTCTAGGTATTATCAACTGGCCGGAATTTTGAGATCGCAATAGACGTGAAGGAGTATAATGCGTTAAGAGCTCGCTCAAGTACCGCGGAGCTAAACCATTTAGTGCTTTGTAAGTAATCAGCAATATTTTAAAATTGATGCGATGTTTAATAGGGAGCCAGTGCAGTTTTGACAGAACCGGGCTAATATGGTCATACTTCCTGGTTCTGGTAAGAACTCGAGCTGCTGCGTTTTGAACCAGCTGTAGTTTGTTTATTAAGCGTGCAGGGCAACCACCCAGTAGAGCATTACAATAATCTAGCCTTGAGGTCATGAACGCATGGACTAATTGTTCCGCATTTGTCAATGAGAGCATATGACGTAATTTAGATATATTTTTAAGATGGAAAAATGCGGTTTTACAGATACTAGACACGTGACTTTCAAATGAAAGATTGGTATCAAAGAGCACACCCAGGTTCCTAACCGACGACGAAGACTTAACAGAGCAGCCATCAAGTGTTAGACAGTATTCTAGGTTATTACGTGAGGAAGTTTTTTGTCCAATAATTAGAATCTCTGTTTTTTCAGAATTTAGAAGTAGGAAATTACGAGTCATCCAGTTTTTTATATCAGCTATGCATTCTGTTAATTTAGTGAATTGGTAAGTTTCGTTAGGTTTTGAAGAAATATAGAGCTGAGTATCGTCGGCATAACAGTGGAAGCTAATTCCATGTTTCCTAATGATATCTCCTAATGGCAGCATGTACAGAGTGAACAGCAGCGGTCCTAGTACTGAGCCCTGTGGTACGCCATACTGAACTTGTGATTGATAAGACATCTCTTCATTTACTGCTACAAACTGATAACGGTCAGATAAGTATGATTTAAACCATGCTAGTGCAATTCCACTAATGCCAACATAGTTTTCTAGTCTATTTAAAAGAATGTCGTGGTCAATGGTGTCAAACGCAGCACTAAGATCGAGTAACACTAATAGAGAGACACAACCATGATCGGATGATAAGAGCAAATCATTTGTTACTCTAACGAGAGCAGTCTCAGTACTATGGTATGGTCTAAATCCGGACTGAAAATCCTCGCAGATATCATTTCTTTCTAGAAAGGAACATAGTTGTGAAGATACTGCCTTTTCTAGTATCTTTGACAGAAAGGGTAGATTCGAGATCGGCCTGTAATTGACTAATTCTGAAGGATCAAGTTGCATTTTTTTAACAAGCGGTTTAATCATAGCCAGCTTAAAGTTTTTTGGTACGTATCCTAGAGACAAAGAGGAATTAATGATATTAAGAAGAGGATCTATGACCTCTGGAAGCATCTCTTTCAGTAGCTTAGTCGGTATAGGGTCTAACATACATGTTGTAGATTTAGATGATTTAACGAGTTTAGTAAATTCTTCCTCTCCTATAGCAATGAATGAATCAAATTTTTCCTCAGGGAGACTACAATGCACTGCCTGATGCGATACTGTAGTAGACGGTTGCATAGTTATAATTTTATCCCTGATATTATCAATCTTATAAGTGAAGAAGTTCATAAAGTCATTACTGCTGTGCTGCTTGGAACCTTCTGTGTTTGAAGCTTTCTTTTTCGTTAGTTTAGCCACTGTTTCAAATAAATACCTAGGATTATGTTTATTTTCTTCTAATAGGTTTGAAAAATAAGCAGATCTAGCAGCTTTTAAAGCCTCTCTGTAAGCAATCGAGCTCTCTTTCCATGAAATGCGAAATACCTCTAATTTTGTTTTCTTCCAGTTGCGCTCCATTTTTCTGGCTGCTCTCTTAAGGGCCTGAGTGTGCTCGTTGTACCACGGCGTTGGATTATTTTCTTTAATCTTCTTTAAGCGCAAAGGAGCAACTGTGTCTAAAGTGCTGGAAAAGAGAGAGTTAAAAGTTTCTGTTGCAATATCAAGTTTTTCTAAGCTATCCGGGATGCTAAAATGATGAAACTGATCAGGAAGATTATTAATAAAGCAATCTTTAGTAGCAGAAGTGATAGGTCTAACATATTTGTAACACGGAGTCGGCTTTGCAGCCTTGGCTAAATGTAATTTACACGAGACTAGATAATGATCTGAGATGTCATCGCTCTGCTGCAGAATTTCAACGGCATCAACATCTATTCCATGTGATAATATTAGATCTAGAGTATGATTACGACGATGAGTAGGTCCTGACACGTGTTGTCTAACTCCAATTGAGTTTACAATGTCTTTAAATGCCAATCCCAATGCATCTTTTTCATTATCGATGTGTATATTAAAATCACCAACAATTAGTACTTTATCTGCAGCCAATACTAACTCTGATAGAAAGTCCGCAAATTCTTTGATAAAGTCTGTATGGTGCCCTGGTGGCCTGTATACAGTAGCCAGCACAAATCTCAAACGTGATTTATCATTTTTACTATATATTTTTACATTAAGCACTAACACTTCAAAAGAATTATATTCGAAACTTGATTTCTTAGTGGTTTTGAAAATATTACTATAAATTACAGCAACACCACCCCCTTTGCGTTTCAGACGGGGTTCATGTTTATAACAGTAATCTTGCGGGGTGGACTCATTTAAAGTAATGTAATCGCTTGGTTTTAGCCAGGTTTCTGTCAAACACAGCACATCTAGGTTATTATCTGAAATCATATCATTAACAATGAGTGCTTTTGAAGTAAGCGATCGAATATTCAGCAACCCAAGCTTTATCATTTGCTCATCTGTATTATAGCTGTTTTTTATTTGTTGAACATCAATTAAATTTTTAACCTTAGATAGGTTTAAACATTTTTTGGATTTCCAAAATCGGGGAACAGACACAGTCTCTATATGATGATAGCTAGGTGAAAGAGGCTCTATGTGATGGGATTTATCTGACCTGGGTGACGCGAGGCCGCTAGCAGACGGTTGGTTTAGCCAGTCTGTCTGCTTCCTGACCTGGTGCCCAATTTGTCATGTTTGAGCTCTAAGACTATGAGCCATATTACTAGATAGAAGAGCAGCACCATCCCAGGAGGGATGAATACCATCTCTTTTCAACAGGTCAGGTTTGCCCCAAAAACTTTTCCAATTGTCTATGAATTCTATATTATTACACGGACACCACTCAGACAGCCAGCGATTCAGTGAACACAATCTACTAACTATCTCATCACTCCTGCGAACAGGAAGGGGGCCAGAGCAAATTACAGTGCCTGACATCGTACTTGCAAGTTCACACACCTCTTTAATATTAATTTTGGTGATCTCCGACTGGCGGAGTCGAACATCATTAGTGCCGACATGAATAATGATCTTAGAGAATTTACGATTAGCATTAGCCAGCACTTTTAAATTTGCTTTGATGTCAGGCGCTCTGGCTCCCGGCAAACATGTGACTATGTTCGCTGGTGTCTCTATTTTCACGTTCCGTGTGATCGAATCACCAATTACTAGGGCACAATCAACAGAATTCTCAGTGGGTGTTTCACTGAGCGGGGCAAATCGATTTGTTGTGGTAATCGGAACGGAAGAGTGGTTTTTTGATCCGCGACTAGAGCGATCCCTCACTGTCACCCATTTGCCCGGCTGCACAGGCTCTACTTCAGCTGGAACCGAATCATGTAAAGAGTTCACTATGCTAGGCGCATCCAAAATAGTATCTAAAGCTCTAGCACTCTTACTATCCTCAATTAAAGTTTGGATGCGTGTCTCTAATTCTGAAATCTTCTCTGTCAGCCTAACTGTCTCCTTACATTTATCACATATAAATCCTACATTGCCAACAGAGAAGTCTATGCTAAACATGTGGCATGAAGTGCAGGTGACAATTACAGGACAAGACATTACTCACCGTGTTTGTTGACTGATTATTACTTACCTGAGCTTTTATGAACTCAAAGGCGCGAGCGCGCGAGAGAAAAAATAAATAAATAAAACAGCTGAGCGCACGGGTGGCGCGTTAACAGGCTAGCAGTAGCGAATTAGCGTGTTGTGTTAGTAGTAACGGATGCTAGCGATGTCAATCTGAGATGTTGGGTAAGCTGTATTTAGTATAAACAACTACAAATTGTAGTAAATGATGGTTCAAAACAAAGAAATACGAGGCTAAGACGGAGCTTACAGCACCGAGGCAAACACACTCACAGCAGGCAGCGAGGCAGACAGGAGCAATCGATCAAAGTACGAAGTACGGAAGTCAAACCCAAGTCTCATGTTTCATCAGTACACAGTCCTGCCTTTCGGCTTGTCCCTGGCACCCCGTACATTTACGAAGTGCATGGACGCAGCGCTCGCACCCCTCAGACTACGGGGTATACGAGTGCTGAACTATCTGGACGACTGGCTGATTCTAGCCCAATCTCACTCGGAGCTCGTAGAGCACAGGACCATTTTACTCGATCACCTCGAGGATCTCGGTCTCGCAGTGAACTGGGAAAAGATTATATCTTCCCCAGTCAGATTATATCTTTTCTGGGAATAGAGCTGAACTCGCTGCTAATGACAGCATGCCTGTCATCTCAGCACACACTGGACATTCGGCGCGCAGCCGGCTCGTTCCGCTGCGGCGCGATAGTCCCTCTCAAAACATTTTCAAAGGATGCTAGGTCTGATGGCCTGAGCATCTTCAGTTCTCCAGTTGGGCCTTCTGCGCATGCGCCCACTGCAGTTCTGGCTCAGAAAGAGAGTACCACGCACAGCGTGGGCCTCCGGTCGGCTTCGCTTCAAGGTCAATCAAGCGTGCATTGCAGCTTTGAAACCTTGGGAGGCAAAAGACTGGTACCAATCACGCCAGGGCGGCCTCAGGTCCCTGACTCTGTACAGGCTAACCAAGCGCCTCCTGATATGGGCCCGCAGCAACCTGCTCTCGCTGAGAGCAGCGCACGTGCCAGGGCTCCTAAATATAGGACCAGACAGACTGTCCAGGAACCAGGTTCTGACAGGGGAATGGTCTTTGCACCCACAGACAGTCCAGCTGCTGTGGAAGAAATTCGGCAGAGCAGAAGTAGACCTGTTCGCGTCTCAAGAAAACGCTCACTGTCCAGAATTTTTCTCGAAGAGCAAGGATGCGCTGACCCACGAGTGGCCTCGCCGTCCTCTCTACGCTTTTCCCCCCGTCTCCCTCCTGACTCAGGTGGTAGAACGGGTCAGGGAAGAAGGATGCTCAGTGCTGCTTGTAGCCCCACTTTGGATGAGCCAACCTTGGTTCCCAATTGTGATGCAGTTAGCGAGTACCGCCCCGTGGCCAGTGCCTCTGACCCGCTGACCCGCTACCCGTGAACGCCATCAGCGTTTCTCACAGGTTCGCGTTTAAAGTCTGTGTAGAGGGAATGGTGTCGTCTTAGCGGCCCCTATTTTAATAACAAATGATGGTTGCGACGGAAGCAAATCAATCAAAAATAACTTTAGATGGAAATAACTTAACTCTGCTATAAAGCCAAACCAATCTCTGTTACCTTAAATTATACGCTTATCTCTGTAAAGCTGCTTTGAAGCAATCTACATTGTTAAAAGCGCTATATAAATGAAGATGACTTGACTTGACTTGACGTGAGCCCGAGTATTGCAGAGCATTCCTTACCCGTTGCTCGATGTACTTTTCATTACAGCCGCAGACGTTTCGCCATGAACAGACCAAGGTGGCATTCGTTCTCACACTATTGTCGGGCAAGGCGGCTCTTTGGGGAACGGCGGTGTGGGGGAATCAAGATCCATGCTGCGCCTCGTTCCAGGCACTCTCCGAGGAGATGAAGAGGGTTTTCGATCGTGCGGTGGCGGGTAGGGAGGCGGCCAGACTACTCGCCGATCTCCGTCAGGGAGAGCGCTCGGTGTCGGAATATTCCATCCAGTTCCAGACCTCATCATCTACACTCCTCCCGGTAAGACTAAGGTGGGCAACTCACACGCACGACACACGCACGACACCAAGGCTTTACTGGACTCTGGGGCGGAAGGTAATTTTATGGATTTTAAACTGGCTCAACAACTTCAAATTCCTATCTTCCCACTCACGCACAAGATATCTGTTAATGCTCTTAATGGACAGCAACTCCCCGATATTTCACACGCTACTGAATCCATCACCCTCACCACATCTGGCAACCATTCTGAGACTATAACATTCCTCCTCATGGCACCAGTAGTACTTGGTCATCCCTGGCTCACTCAACACAATCCACAATTCTGTGTCTGCGTGGAGTAATACTTGTCATGAGTCATGTCTAGTGTCTGCGTGTTCGTCTGTGCCTGTTTCTGTGTTTCAGGAGAAGGCAGTGGATTTGTCTAACGTGCCCAAGGAGTACCAGGACCTGAGGGAAGTGTTCAGTAAGTCCCGTACTGCTTCTCTTCCTCCGCATCGTCCTTATGACTGTGCCATAGACTTAGTACCAGGTGAGTCTCCGCCTAAAGGCAAGTTATATTCACTTTCTGTTACAGAGAGGGAGGCTATGGAGAAATATATTTCTGATTCTCTAGCATCCAAGTTCATTCGTCCTTCCTCATCTCCAGCTGGGGCGGGGTTCTTTTTTGTGGGGAAGAAGGATGGATCTCTGCGACCGTGTATTGATTACCGGGGGTTGAACAACATCACGGTAAAGAATACCTATCCTTTGCCGTTGATGTCTTCAGCCTTCGAGCGATTGCAGGGAGCATCCATTTTCACAAAATTGGATTTACGTAACGCTTATCATTTGGTCCACATAAGGAAGGGTGATGAATGGAAGACCGCGTTTAATACCCCTAGGGGGCACTTTGAATACTTGGTCATGCCGTTCGGGCTATCCAATTCCCCAGCGGTCTTCCAAGCACTCGTCAATGACGTGCTGAGAGATATGGTTGACCAGTTCATATATGTTTACCTGGAAGACATATTGATTTTTTCATCTTCTCTCCAGGATTACATTCAGCACGTCAGACGAGTGCTCCCAAGGTAGCTAGAGAATGGGCTTTTTGTCAAGGCGGAGAAATGCGTTTTTCATGCACAGTCTGTTCCTTTCCTAGGGTACATCATCTCGTCTGAGGGAGTGCGTATGGATCCTGACAAGGTTAAGGCTGTGATAGATTGGCCAAGTCCGGATTCCCGTAAGGCCCTACAGAGGTTTCTGGGGTTTGCCAATTTCTATATGCGTTTAATTCGCAATTTCAGCCAACTAGCCGCGCCTCTGACTGCCTTGACCTCCCCCAGAACGACATTCAGGTGGTCCGATACAGCCGAGGCTGTATTCGCTAAACTTAAGAGTCGCTTCGTTTCTGCTCCCATCCTCGTTGCCCCTGATCCATCATGTCAGTTCGTGGTGGAGGTCGACGTATCAGAGGTGGGGGTAGGAGCAGTACTTTCCCAACGTTCTTCCACAGACGACAAGATGCATCCTTGCGCGTTTTTGTCTCATCGTTTATCACCTGTCGAACGTAACTATGACATTGGTAACAGAGAGTTGTTGGCAGTCAAGTTAGCGCTGGAGGAATGGCGACACTGGTTAGAATGGTCAGGGGTACCTTTTATAGTATGGACCGATCACAAGAACCTAGAATATATCAGAACCGCCAAAAGACTCAACTCTAGGCAGGCTCGGTGGGCACTTTTTTTTGGACGTTTTGACTTTTCTCTCTCGTACCACCCGGGTTCCAAGAACATCAAACCCGACTCTTTATCTCTCATTTTTTATCAATCCGAACGCCCGTCTACTCCCGAGTGTATTTTACCCGAGACCCTATTTGTCTCCACTCTCAGGTGGGAGATCGAATCGAAGGTCATGTCGGCCTTAGAAGGGGTAATGCCTCCGCCCGATTGCCCACCGAATCGTTTGTTTGTGCCAGAGGAGTATCGGTCCGACGTTATTCAGTGGGGACATAGTTCCAGCATAGCATGTCATCCAGGGGTTAACCGCACCAGTTTTTTGGTAAAGCAATGGCTCGCGATATCCGCAGTTTTGTCTTGGCTTGCTCGGTTTGTGCCACTGGTAAGACTTCCAATCGACCCACAGATGGGTTACTTCAACCGCTGTCAGTCCCTTCGAGACCCTGGTCCCACATCGCACTAGATTTTATAACCGCCCTCCCAGGGCAAGACGGTCGTTTTGACGAAGGTGGCTCATTTTATTCCCTTGCCTAAATTACCCTTCGCCAAGGAGACAGCGGTAACTGTTATAGATCACGTCTTTCATTTACATGGCCTCCTGATGGACGTGGTTTCTGACAGGGGTCCCCAATTTGTGTCCAAATTTTGGCAAGAGTTTTGAAAACCACTGGGGGCGAGTGTCAGTTTATCTTCGGGGTTTCATCCCCAAAGCAATGGACAAACCGAGAGAGCCAACCAAGATTTGGAGAGAGTGTTGCGATGTTTGGTTTCCAAGAATCCTTCCTCCTAAAGTCAACAACTCTCAATGGTGGAGTACGCCCACAATTCGTTACCAGTGTCATCCACGGGCCTCTCTCCGTTTGAATGTAGTTTAGGTTACCAGCCACCAGTTTTTCCCAGTGTGGAATCCGAAGTCGCGGTCCCCTCCGCTCACGCCTTCATCCAGAGGTGCCGTCACACCTGGAGCAGAGCCCGTGAGACCAAGCGCGCACCAAGGCTAAGGCCGATCACCACAGGTCGAAGCCTCCTGTACATGTCGTTGGTCAAAAAGTGTGGCTTTCTACTAAGAACATTCCTCTCCGATCTGTATCTAACAAACTGCTCCTAAATGTATTGGCCCGTTCACTGTCACCAAAATCATTTGTCCGGTGGCAGTCCGACTCAAACATCCCGCCTTCCATGTGTCTAAAATAAAACCTGTATTTCATGCACGCATTAATCCGCCGGTCCCGGTGGGGAAACACCACTGGATTACCGAGCACCATCACGAGTTGTCCACCTAGGTCCCTGCGTCACTTACCATCAAAGCTTGTGATCGTCTGACCCACCATCTGTGTTGTGACTTTCTGTGTTGTTTGCCTGACTGGCTACTGATTATCACCTTCTGTAAAGAATCATGTATGATGAAAAGGATGTGAAACACAGCATGAGTACAGCAAAATCGTGCTGTCAATGAATGAAAAGTTAGCCAAAAGTTTATACAGTAGAAAAAAATTATATTTAAAAAAGTCTGGATCAAGAATTCATAATTTTATATATGAAAAAATAAATAAAAATGAACAGATAGGCATTATCAGTAAGAAAGGAAACTTGCACAATAGAATAATTTCATTACTTTGCCACTGTTTGGTATCAGGCCAAGCAGTGTCACAATAGAACAAAGCTGTGGGGTCAGTATCAGGATTTAATCCTCCCTTATCGGTCTTATGCTACTCTGACCAATGCCTGAACTTCGTATTTTGAGCATTTCTTGTGTTGTTTTTGCCTCTTCATGATGACTCGCTTAATTTAGTCCTAAATTATAAGTCGCTTTGGACAAAAGCGTCTGCTAAATTACTAAATGTAAATGTAAATGTATTGCATTTCACTCGTTCTAATGTTATAGAGATTACGGTGAATGTTTATGTGAGGGGTACTCGATCAAAAACTTTGTGTTTGACCAGCATGTATGTTTTTATTTGTGATTGGTCATTGGTTTTCTTGCTCCCGCCCATGTGCAGGTATTGATAATTCTGATTGGTATAGGGAGGAAGGGGAAGAGATGGAGGCAGATCGGAAAAGTGATGTCGCACTTTATTTTCTGGTGATTCAGAGAAAGAAATACTAAAATAACCGCTGACTAAGTGGTCAAAGACTATATCTAGTGAATACAGAAAGTGTTAAAGAATGTTTCTTTAATTTGTTTCATTTGTTATACTCGGACTAAGAGTTTAAACAGACTTGCATAGTTTACAGCAGCTGAGTGCGCTGTTATCTCCTTTTTCTTTTACATCGAGTAAAATACTTTCACATACGGCTGGATCTGACTTTATTAAACTAAGAGTGTCTGTGGGCCCACATTGCTGTATTTGTTGTCTAAATTGTTCACTTGAGTGTTTTTGCATTCTGATTCCAGATGTTATACTATCAAAAGGGAATTGCATTACTGGTTTCTTGCTGATACAAAATTGAAAATTCATATTTGAGTATCCTATTTGAATTTCTGATCTAAGAGTATCAAAAGGTGATTTTGGTGAAATAAACTACACCACAGACATTTGAAAAATTCATTTAATTATTTTATTTTTGATTTACAATATTTAATTCTTTCATCTGTCTTTATGTTAAATAAAATGACTTGTAAATTGATAAGAACTTACCTTTTTGTGATTTTTTTATATTAACAGTTTATCAGAAAGACAATCATCTAACATCTTCATGTAAGTAAAGTGATTATAGGGGAAGAAAGGGAAGGAAGTAAATTAGTCCCATCAAAGAAGAGGGTAGGGGGCGCTACATGTACAAAAAAAAAACCCTTCCATGAAGGTCAAGAGTAATATTTGTTGAATAGGCCAAAATGAACTGCTGACGTATGTCTTATCTGTATCTGAGATGTAATGAGAGAAGCTTTAGATTTCTTTAACATCTGAGGTCATGTTTGATTCTGTTTAAAGATCAATGAGTGTATTATGGGTTCTACATAGATCCAGTTTATGTCTGTTTTTTCTTCTACAAGACTCCTTAAAATACATAGTACACTGAACAAAGTAGAGCTTGATGCATTCTTTTTTTTTAATCAATACTTTACTGTGGGTAAGGTAAGTAAGCTGAGGGTAAGGTAAGTAAGCTGAGAAAACATGTTTTTGTCAAAGACTACATTCAGATTGTATTCAGAACGATGATGGAATAGATCGAGTCCATCAAGCTTCACAGTCCTGTAGCTTATCCTGGGTCGACATTTCATTCAGTAACACTACGCAGTTTTGATTTATATGATGTTTAATGCTAATGATCGTGTTATTTTAAATATGCATATGATTACATATGATCTTGCTTGTTCCTTCATCTTCTTTGCATGTGTTTTGTTCCGGAGATTCAGTACTCTTTCAGAAGATCAGAAGGCCTCAAAATGTATATAACTTTATATTTCACTAGTTCGCTAGCCCATTCAACCTTGAAGGTTAATAGTAAACTAACTTGGCTTGCTGTCCTTGGAGGAGGCTTGAACCCGAGGCTCGGCTTGAAATCGCTGTTGCGGCAGCAAGGAAACATTTTATTCTGAAAGCTAGCGTGAGAGCGGTGGTCGAAATCACTGCTGCGGCAGTGAAAAATAAATAAAGTTTAGTCTGAAAGCTGGTGTGAGACTAGTGGCCAATATCACTACTGCGGTAGTGAGGAATGAAGTTTAATCTGAAGATGGTTTGAGAGCAGTAACTGAAATCACTACTGCGGCAGTTGGGAATAAAATTTGGTTTGAAAGCTGGTGTGAGACCAGTGGCCAGAATCACTACTGCGGTAGGGAGAAAGATGTACTCTGAAAGCTGGTGTGAGACCAGTGGCCATTATCACTACTGTGGTAGGGAGAGAGATGTACTCTGAAAGCTGGTGTGAGACCAGTGGCCAGCATCACTACTGCGGTAGGGAGAGAGATGTATTCTGAAAACTGGTGTGAGACCAGTGGCCAGCATCACTACTGCGGTAGGGAGAGAGATGTACTCTGAAAACTGGTGTGAGACCAGTGGCCAGCATCACTACTGTGGTAGGGAGAGAGATGTACTCTGAAAGCTGGTGTGAGACCAGTGGCCAACAGAGAAATGTATTTTCATGAGGGGAGAAAGCACTTCTGCCCAGTGAGACATGAAAGTTTACCTGGAGAATCTGAAGGGAAACGCATGCTAGGTGGGCTTGCAGCAGTTGATCGGAGATATAGGGTGGAGGGGCACATTTCTGCAAATGCGTAGGTAAGGAGGAGAGCAGGTGGAATTTATTTATTCATGAACACGTGCAGACCAACTAGATCGTTGAGTGGGCAATTGATGAGCTTGTCTGTGTCAGGTTTGAAATTATGTCTGTTTGGAAAGCATTTTGGAACCTATGTTTTTTTTAAAGAGATTGGAAAATTATTGTCGTTGACGAAGAGGGGATCGGCAGGAGATCAAATTTTGGAACTTTGTGAATAAGGAAACAGACTGGTTAGTTTGGATGGATTTGGGTAAATTAACAATGAACATCGAATGGTTGCTCATTAACAAATCTGTTTTGCTATGCTTGATATTAATAATATTGCTTGTGATCTGTTGTCACAATTTTATTGATTAGATATAGCGTATTCATTTTTACAGTTTTCATTGTGTACTTGCAATTCTAAAATTCAAATTTTAGAATTGCAAGTACACACACACGTTTGCACCAAGCTCACTCAAACACGCGCTTGTGTCAACACACACTCAACATAAAGACTCGTCCACATACCCCCATGCGCTCGCATCAACACACACTCACATAAAACCCTGCGCACACCATGTGCGTCTATCACAGTAATCAGTGGGACTTGAGCGCACATCTTCTCCAGTGTCCACAGCACAACACCACTGTTCGCCGTAACGAGCCGCTACACAGCAGCACAACAACAGCGGGCAGATATCTGCAGCACCATTGACTGGCCCTCGATACGATCGGTAAGAACGGTGAACAACCACCAATACGGCCTTGATCACACTTAAAATGTTTATGTAGTTGGACATTCACAGGCCCACGGCAAGAGTCAAAAGAAGTGAATTTCCCACTTATGCAGTCTACTATCTCGCATATTAGGTAGCTTCTTTTTGCGACACAATGACGCCACCTGCATACCGTGCCGGAGGGAAAACGGAAGAAAAAGTAAATCTCCGCGTTTTTAAAGGGTCCGTGAGCTTCTGCCCGGCTCCACCCACAAATAAAACCCTTAAAGGGTCACCCCATTACATATACAGGGACAATATTTGCTTTAAATCATTGACTTTAGATTTTGTTTGGCTACTGTACCGGAGTTATTACAGCCAGATGAACAAAGAAAAAGGTGATCTGATGGTATTGGTTATGTTTTAACATAATCATTATTTCACAATCATTTGACCTGAATCTCTGAACTCATATAGAGGCCAATTTACTTGGGAACCTAATTTACCAATTTAGGTTTACTTTATTAATTATAGCAGCACTGTTCTTGCAGAGCATACTATTTTGAACTTTCACAATGTAATCCAAAGATTTCTTAAACGTGTCTCATATTCAAAATATATATATATATATTTTTATTTAGTATTTAGACACAGACATCAATAATCAGCCTGTGAATCTCAACAATGGTGACAATTATAAAGCATGTTGCAGTGCATTCTGGGTGCCACTAATCAAAACTCATTCATGGCTCCCATCATACATTGCTGCATGAATAAATAATGAGCTTATGATCAGAGGTGATCTGTTTGTCAACATTGCTGAGATTCATACGCAAATTCTTGATGTCTGTGTGTGCCTAGATAAAAACTCTTTTTTTTTTAAAGTTTTTTTTTTTTATTATTGATTTGATCATATGGATTTCATTGAAAAGGCTAAAAATATTATGCTGTACAAGGACAGAGCTGCTATAATTAATAAAGTAAACCTAACTCAGAATTTGGGCTCTATATGAGTTCAGAGATTCAGGTTAAATGATTGTGAAATAATGATTATGTTAAAACATAACCAACACCATCAGATCACCTTTTCTCGTTGTTGATCTGGCTGTTATAACTCAGGTACAGCAGCCAAACAAAATCTGAAGTTAATGATTTAAGGGTAAAGAGCCCAACTAAAACAAACACTGATCACCATAATGGTGACTTAAAATTACAGTTTTCTCCTTCAGTGATTCTGCTTGTTAACATCAGGTGTCTTCAATGTTGGCAAAAAAAAAAAAAAAAAAAAAAAAACTTTTTTTTTTTTACATTTTACTCATTTTAAATGGTTACCTTTTAAGGAATTAATTTGATTAATTATTACTCAATTCTAATTTGTTAAATTTAATTAACCCCCTGAGGTCGGCGATATCGCCGGCGATACCAGCTCGCTTTTTTTTTATCAGTGTAAAAGAAACTCATAAATACTCTGTTGACTTTGATTTTCCATAGGAGTTTCATACATCAATCGATTCTGTTAAATGTGTATTATTTTTGTGTATACTCACAATAAAAGTGTTGTGCTTTTCGCCAAATAGAGAAAAAAAAAAACGAAGCGAGTTCTACCTTCTCTCTGTCCGTGTAGTCCATTCTGAAACGCGTCCGAAAATGAATCATAACTCAGCGAATACTTCTCACACAGACACGTGAGATATGTCTTTATGAAGCTTGAAATCTCTTCTTTTAAATGAAGTAATTTATATAAAAAACAAATGTTTTCAACTCATGTAATCCGTTTGAAAGCAAGGAGAGGTAGGGGAGAACGGGTAATGTGAGACATCGGGTAATGTGAGACACCCCCTATATCTAGGCAACGGAACACAATTTTGGTCATTTGACCATTATGTTTTCAAGCCCCTTTCATTTCACCTTGGCCATGAAGAAGAGGACCTCATGGTGCTGTAGTAAGCATGTTTTTTTCACAAAATTTTTTTTTTTGCATGTAAAAGTACATTTTCTTGCTGTCAACTTAATCAACTGTTGTGCCAAAGCAAATTGATTCAGGTAGAAAAACTTATATCATACATGTTGATGAACTACCAACATATAAAACCATGTGATGATGCTAGCTGAAGATAAGCCCGAATTGCTACAAGAGATCGTTTTTTTCTAAAATGTGGCGGTGGGGTAAAGTGAGACAAATGCTGTGGGGTAAAGTGAGACATGAGGCACAAGTTAAGTTTAGTCTTAAACATATTTTAATGTAATATTACATGACATATGTTTTATTTTTAATGTCATAAACATAGTAGAAAAGCCATCATGCCAAGGCAATACACCAGGAAGAAAACCTGACGGCCCGAATGAGAGGGTGCGCTCCTCTGGGCCCCAGGCAACCCGGAGGCGCCTGTTTTCCATTACCTAGTCCGATAAGAGTGTCGTCTTCCTCCTCTACAACACCCCGAGCGTCCGTGTTTGGACCGTCATTGCTCCAGCAGGAGCGCCAGCAGGTGTACGGATCTGACTTTGACCAGAGATGACCCACCCTCCCTGGGGCCGGCCCGGGAGGTCTGCAAGCATGGAGCTCTTCTTCAAATACAAGATATTTTTGGACATTTTTACAAGGAGGAATATCCTCCAGTGTGTCTTTCACCCCAGCTCACCCAGGATGGTGCACATTCACCGGTGTGCACGCCCTGGCACCGAGGGACTGGGTGTCCAAACCAGACCCTATTTACTGGAAGTCTCGCCCGCACAAAGTGCACTTTCTCTGGGCTGGGTCAGGCTGTTTCTCCACCCGGTCTGACCACCATGGTTCTCTGGTCCATGTTCCTTGTCCGAGCGGAGCATTGTCCCTCCTCCACAAAGACCCAAAGGTCCGGTTTAGGACTGACTTTGCTCCAGACGGAGCTCCAGCGGTGGCGGACAAATCCGAATCTGGCTCAGGACGGGCCACTCTCCCTGGGCTGGCCAGGGGAGGTCTGACAGCATTGAGTTTTCAAAATGTATCACAATAATTTGGACATAGTTCTTTTTTTTTTTATGAGGAATTTCCTCCAGTGTGCCATTCACCCTTAGCACGCCAAGGGCGTTGCACCTTCACTTGGATGCGCACCGGTGGGTCATAAAAAAATGTGCTTAATTGACCAATCTCCATGATTCTGTTACTAGTCCGATATTAGTTCTGGAATGTGTGGTTGTCAAGCTAGCTGTCAAGATTCTTACTGTTACAACATGTGTTGTTATGGAAGTTTCAGAGTGGAAAAAGTAAGTGGATCAGTTTACCCCCAGCTGGTTCACTTTACCCCCTTGATTTCTCTGGTCTGTCTCAGTTTACCCCTAAGCTGGGGTAAAGTGAGACACAAGACCACTTTTTTAAAAACAATCATATTTTCACTGCCCTTCGTCCTGAATACATTCTAATAATTTCCATTGCTAGGAAACATTCTGAATTAATGGAAAATGTGTAAATTTGACTGATATATCATTTTAGCTTGCTTAGAGGGGAACGAATGTAAAAAATGTCTCACTTTACCCCACTCTCCCCTACCGTTTTTCCGTCTCCCTTCATTATCTCTAAATGAGCTGAGGCCGCCCCGCCCACCGCCACTATTCACATGTAAATAGTTTACGTGATCTATTTGCATCGCATACGCCCCCCGATTAATGCCATAAAAACACAGTTTCTTCATTTGACTTACTGATAGTTCATCGCGTTTTGAGTATGGCACGCTTCTCCGGCTTCTCCGCCCTTCAGATGATTCTGGACAGCAAGGAAGAATGCACCTTTTCCTCAGAGGAAGATGAAGACTCGGACGACGAACGGCTGCATTTTGAAGACCGAATTGATCCCGCAGAGGACACAATTTCGGAGTAAGTTTTACTGTTATATAATTATTTTTCTGATAATTCAGACTATATCTGCTTAGTGTTGGCTAGCTTTTGGCATCTTACATGAAAGATTGCATAACAATATCCCTTAACATTCGTGTATATGCTCAAGTGTAAACTTTTTCAATGTGATAGGTTATTACTCTCTAAACATATTTGTATATTAAATATATTTCACTCAGTTTTGATTAGCTTATAACACTGATTATCATGCTAAAATACTGCCGTATGTCTTATGTACTTTATTTGTGAATATCTGCTTAAGTGTAATGTGATTTAGTCTAAATATATTTCAGCCTCCGGTAAAATATGTGATAGCCTAGGCCTACTGTCTAAATACTAGACATTATATATATATATATATATATATATATATATATATATATATATATATATATATATATATATATAATATGTGTGTGTGTGTGGTTTATGGTTAGACTATGACACTGCTTATCATGCTTCAGTACTGCCTTATGCACAGATGTTTGTGAATACAGGTGTAAATGTTTGAAATGTAGTGATGTGTCGTTCGCGAACGATCCGTTCATTGCGTGCGTCACTAAATGAGTGCGGTCTTTATGGCTCATCAACAGATACTCGCGGTAACGCGGTGATATTTCTCTGTCCTATGGACCATCAACAGATATATACATAGATTGTGCGTCCATAACAATTAATTGCCCATCAGTTTGCTTTGGATAATGTATGCTAAATATTTTTTTTGTTGTTGTTGTTTTTTAGGAATATGACTGCAGCTTGCTCTCCTTCTCCAGCACCCCGTAGAGGGGCACGCAGGTCTCGTTCAGTTCTCAGTGTGATGGAGAATCTTCCCGAGTAAGTCCACATACGTAATATTTACAGATGAAATATAATTGTTTACATCATCATAATATAAAAGTACATATTCTTGTGTGATATTACAAAAACTGTTGTCTTTTTTTATCCATGGCCATTAGTGATCGATAATGATAATAATACAGTGTCTTTGATTGTGTTATAGTTTTTTCAGGATTCTTTATTTTGCTCACATTTGATTTATTTGTAGCCCGCATATAAACGGGGCACAGGAATTTATTGTGAGATACCTGCCTTTACTTTTGTTTATTTACTTTTTTTGCTTTTACTTTTTTTGTTCACAATTGCTTTGTTTATAGCAGACTGATTAATTTATTTTGCTCACATTTTATTTGCTTAGAGCAAATTTAGAACATTTAGTTCCTCCACATAGAGGAATTACAATAAAACAGATTGAAAAACAAAACCTTTGAATCTCCTCTTTGTTCAGGCACTTGATGGCCCATTAGCCACTGGAAGAGTGTATGTCACGCCCCTGGTCTGAATCTCATTAATATTGATGAGCCATTGGGCCATTAATATTGATGGGCCACCCCTCCCATGCATAAACCTCTTCTGACAAAAAAAATGTTTTAGAAAGTTCAAATCAATGTACTGTTTTATGAGAATGATAAGGCAGGATGATTTTCACATAATTTTGAAGCCAGAACTCGAAGCTACACAATTCATTAGTCAAAAGTCTTATTTACACATATTTAGTATGTGTTTTGTGGTCTTATTTCTGCAACTTTCATTTTTATTTTTTCCAATAACCACGCATAAACATTATTCTCTTAAAAATTCAAACATATACATGCATGTTGATCAGATATTTTGGCAGCCATGTTTGTGCTATATAGAATGAATTTACACCTTTGCCATTAACATGTTTATAAATAACTGAAAAAAGCACAAATGTCAGAGCATGTCAGAACACCTCCAGGGCCCAGAAAACAGCTCAGACTCCAGAGTAAAACAGACTCCAGCTAAGATAAACACTGATCACCATAATGGTGACTTAAAATTAAGGTTTTCTCCTTCAGTGATTCTGCTTGTTAACATCAGGTGTCTTCAATGTTGGCAAAAAAAAAAAGATTTGTTTAAAAAATTTTAAATGGTTAACTTTTTAAGGAATTAATTTGGTTTATTATTACTCAATTCTAATTTGTTATATTTAATTAATAATATTGCTTGTAAACTGTTGCCACAATTTTATTGAGTAGATATAGCGTATTCATTTTTACAGTGTAGAGGGCACTTGGGTGTGATGGGCCTGTATATGGAGCCAATGTCCTAAATCTCTGAAATGCAATTATTTCATAAATAAAGCAGAAAAATATAGCTGGATTTAAAATCCAAATCGTTGCAAGCGGAAGACCAGATTAGCTGTCTGAGGAATTGCATTGGTTCAGAGGAACTTGTCCTGCATTTGATGATGCAATAGACTGCAGTGGAGTTCTTGCAATAGAAGAGAATGCTTTTGAAGGCCCATTCTTTCTCCCACAGAGTAAAGGCCATGATAAGTGGAGGGAGAAATCTCTGCTGCGGCAGAGAACACAGTAACACAGTTTAATCGAAAAGGCTGTGCATGTTTTGATGATGTAACAGGTGAGACATCAGGTGATACGGGTTATACCATTTTAAGTATCATCCAACCTCTCAAAACATTAGATGTTGTACTGTTGCTGTCTGTCTTGTCAAATTTGTTTTGTTATAAACAAGCATGCTAGCGGTGTAGGTATGACATGACGAAGACATATTTTTTTAGATTCTAATCACGAGGCGAAGTTTGGAGCATCTCATCATGCATCTCATCATTTTAAGGCTTAGAATCTTACTTTTACTGTGAATATAAGGAATATAACCAATTCTAAACAACAGCTTTTAAATTTGCTGACATATTAGGAATGCTCTTTTCATGGCATAATTTTTTTTTTTTTTGTAAAAGCATAACTCTTAACTGATAGTTTTGTGTTATTTATATAGTTGGGAAGATCTTAACTAGCAGAATAGAAAAAGCATATTCGTTTGAATTAGAGTTTTTGTAAGAAGAAAAGTGGGGATTTCTTTAAGACTGCAAGGGAAGCTCGGCTTCCCCATAATGTCAAAAAAATTTATACTCAAAAATGTACTATTGTGTTAACATTTTATTGACTAAAAATGTGTTAGAACATGTTCATCTCAAAGACGAGTTTGTTCAGAATCAGCTACATATAGCAGGTCGGCTCGATTTCCTTCTCAAACATTCCCGTAGCGTCCCAGTGCATTTCCCTGTTGAAGCCTAGCGTCCATTGACTTAAATGGGGCTGCTTTGAACAGTTTATTTCAGTGCTTCGAAACTAGACGGTCATTGGATAAATGCTGCGATTATGTCCCGCCCACGGACGCTCAGCGTCTCTGGAGTGAATGGAGGAGTTGGCTGGCCTGGACTCCGGGCTTCTGCGTGATGATTGGAGGGTCTGTGGAAAGACTGCATCTCCTTTTGATTGACAGCGATTTTGTACTATAATAAGTCTCTGACACTGAAGCTATTCGAGCTCAATCCCATCGCGGATTTTGCAAGTGTAGTCGAAAGACAAACTGCTGCAACCTATTTCATGTTTTTTACTTGGCGAAATTGCTAGCCAATTTTCATCATTATACACCACATTCCTTGTTTCAGTTGAACCTAATTCCCACATTTCCTCCGAGCTGAATATCTTTGTTTTAGATTGTTTGTTCATTCATTCGTTCATACAGTAGGCTAGGCTAACGTAGTAGGGGTGAACTAGCCAGCTAGCAAACTGCACACGAAAAGACGCCTAGTTGGTACGACAGTGTCACAGAGCATTTTCTTGAAAAGGAACGTAGGGCAGAATTTACGTATTAAATAAATGGACAATTTTTATGATGTAGACCGAAAATGAGCTTCCCCTCTTTGAAAGACCAGCAACCGCCACTGATTTTTACATAGGCAAATGTAAACCATATACACTTCAACCACGGTCACTAAACTTTGAGCGTACAAAATTTTTATGACGTCACTCTCTGAAGAGTCTTTTTTTATAAACATGAATTCAACATAACAAACGTTAATACACTCAAAATGTAGAAAATTTGCAATATACTCGACTTTACTGCAAGCCAAAAGGTCACGTCATGACGTATCAATCTTCTACTGGTCACACGTCACATGATGCGAATTCGCAGTTCAAATGTCAAACTTTTCGCATAAGCTTGTGTGGAGTGCGTTTGAATGGAGGTCCATGGAACGAAAAGTGCAGTTTGATTAACGTTACCCATTACAAATGCCAGTTGACTGGAAGATTTAAAAAACGAACAGTTCATTCATGAAAACGTAGATCTTAATTAACTTTGTGCTGTGAAAATACAACCTGCAAGACAGAACACAACGATCGAGGTCAATATAATTGTACAAAATCATCGGGAAAATCGCTTGGAAGGGCGACTGGGAGCGTGAAGAGAGGAGAGATGGATAAATTTGCCAGTTTGCGACTCTGGATGGATGTTCGCGGGCGGCAAGAGCGTGCTGCAGCCGATTGACTGGACGGAAGCGGTTCAGCTTCTGGAATAGCTGGGGTTTGGAGGAGGTGGCTGGGGTGCGCGCCGCGGACACCTAGACGAAGGAGGGAGGAGCGGGCTTTTATGGCGGTGCCTGGATGAATTTGCAGGAGGACACCGAGGGCGATGGCTCAATTTCCCTTCCAACGCCGAGGATCCTGGTGTTGGCTTGGCAAAGGAAGAGTATTCTGCGGAACACTCTTCGTTTGAGGCAAAGTGCTGCTGGAGCTCATCGGGTTGGTTGGGACATTGTTCAAAGGGCAGGGCGGGGTCATCTGCCGGAAGAATTTGTCAACGGGATGTTCGTGGGCCCTGTCCCAAATGGCACCCTAAGCACTCGCGGTCTTCCTCTGAGTCCGCACTTTTGTGGCATGACGCCGATTTGACTGTCTGGAAGAAGTCTGCTGCGGAGCTTGCATCAGTGCGGGCTCGTCAAAAGTGCGCATCGAGGGTGCAAATCGACCTCATAGGGGGCCTCGTGAGCACCCTTCTGAGACCTAAAATGACAAATGGGACACCCTACGGTCTCGCAGACTTAACGGACATGCGCATGCGGCAGCCATTGTAAGTCCACAAGACCGAAAGTGCATATGAAGTGTGCCATTTGGGACAGGGCCATGGTGTCTGCTGCTTATATAGTATGCTCGTAATGATGATTGACAGGACTGAATGTTTAGGTTCCTCCCAAACCTACGTTTTGAACTTCATTTAAATGTGTCTTTGCTTGTTATTTTCAGGACAAGAACACAAACAACCAATAAGCTGGATATAAATAAAAAATAACAGCTGCATATACACGTGTTATATAATACTTCTAAACAAAGTGAAGTACAAGAATATTCAACAAAATAGTAATCTTTGCTACTTTAAAAAAAGCACTGTTATGCACTTTGTCTGTTTATAACAGCAACCAAGAAAAAGGCTGAGCAGAAACAAACAGGTGGTGGTCCTGCACTCCCACGTTACACACCGGCAGAAGAGCTGGCCCTTGAGTTGAATGTGGAGGGCATCCCTGGGTTCAGCTCTTCCTTAGACCCACAGCCAGGGACCAGTAGCAACACCTTCATAATACTTCTAAATATCAATTGAAAATGTTTGATAAAATGGGACTGACCTTCTGATTTCTAGTTTCTTTTGTGTATTTATAAATGTTAAGCTTCCTATTAAATCTACATGTTTTTCCCTAATATTACTACATAGGTACTAGATTTGGTAAAACCTTGTAATTTTAAGTTTTTATGGATAAAAGATGATTTGCATTGTGAATGTATTGTTCCACGCAACTTTGATTTTACCTTTAGGGAAATTACTTATAAACACTTCATGATATCTTGTGGCTGTTCAAAAGAAGACAACTTTTGTTACTTTACTCAAAGCAGACAAAGACCACTTATAAATATTATGACCACATAATAAAGCTTTTTAGATGTCTTTGTTTTTGTAACTTTACTTGAATCGATAAAAGACCACCTATAAGATGTCTTGTGCCAATCCGTCTCTACAGCACAATTTCACTATCCAGCTCGGTTCATAATCAATTACCCCATCAAGGTCGGCCAGAAATCGTGAAGTAATCTTTGAGGACCAATTGACCTTCAAAGTCCACATTGCAAAGACAATTTTTCAACAAAGGTTTGCACTGCACAACATCAGGAAGATCAGGCCTTTCCTAACTGAGCTTGCAACACAACCTCTCGTCCAGGCCCTGGGGTCCATTCTTCGTACGTCGCTTAATACATCCGAGATCAAATGACACATCCAAGATGATATCATCGTACTAATCATGATCTGGTTAATTAGGTTCTTCGAACACACCTGTTTATGATTAGTATGGCTGGATTGAGTTATCTGAGATAATTGCACGTTCATGCGTTGGTTTAAAAGGGGATATGTCTATAGTAGAAACATTGATCAGCAACGCTGCTATTGGCTGCTCACCATGGCCAAAGAGCGCTCACAATTTATTCCCGCAGCAGAGTAAGAGCTACACTTATTACAGTATATATTTTTGTGTTTTAATCATTTAATAATTACTTTGTTCATTTTTAATATCAGAGCCACCACCCACTAGAACATTGGGGACAAACAAAAGTGAAGTACAAGAATATTCAACAAAATAGTAATCTTTGCTACTTTAAAGAAAGCACTGTTATGTGTTTGTCTGTTTATAACAGCAACCAAGAAAAAGGCTGAGCAGAAAAACAAACAGGTGGTGGTCCTGCACCCCCACGTTACACCCCGGCAGAAGAGCTGGCCCTTGGGTTGAATGTGAACCGACCCATTGTGGAGGGCATCCCTGGGTTCAGCTCTTCCTTAGACCCACAGCCAGGGACCAGTAGCAACACCTTCATTACTGGTAAATGAGATTTAAATTCTCTTACTAAACTGTAAAATAATTTGTTGCTGCATTAAATTAAATAGGCCTATAAACCAAATGACTTGTACAGTCATTTTAACTATTAGATCATGAGTAATGATGAATTGCTTTGACTTATGAAAGTGAAAACTGATAAACTTATGTTAATGTCAAATTATTTTGCCATGAGTTATTAAAGTCTGCGTGAACCGGAAGTTGCAAACGACTTTTCTCCAGTGCTGTGACGTATTTCCCAGTGAAAAGGAATATTGAACAGAGGGCAGGGTTTTACTCTAGTGCTCCTCCTCTCCATCTCTCGCTCATTACAGACTAACGATTTGAGGGGAGCGGTTAAGCGTTTCCCAACCCAAGTCCTCAAACCTACGTCATCAGAGAAGGTCCTCCAAGGCAGAGGGGAGGGGCATTTTCAGATTTTGATTAAAGATTACGAAGCCAAAAATTTTTTTTCTGTGTTTTAACTTGCACGGATTAATTGTCCACCACAAGACTAGTAATATGCGCTAACAAAGTAAATAGGGTCCATTTTGATTTCATGCCGACTTTAATCACATTTTCCCCCAGTGTAGTTCATTGTAATGACATTGTGTTTTCCTCTTTTGTGCAGTTTTACACAATACATCAACACTTTCACCTGTTCCCAAGCAAGTGGTGGCTGAAACGTGCAGTAAGTGGACTTTTTTTCTAACTTTACATCACAAGGGAAGAAAGTGCAACACTTTGTAATACCCATTTGTTTCCATTGCACTGGACAGTGAAGAAACCCTCTCAGGTGACTGTCCTTTAGAGGAAGTATCTGTAAGTGCATACATAACTTTACAAATTATACTTGTGTGCCTATTATTTCTGACTGCAATATGAGTTGCAGGAGTCCACATCTACAGAAAGGCCTACAGAAGAGTATGCACATAGAAGTGATACAGAGGTGGGAAGTGTTGTACTTTTCCTTTTGTTTTTTGTTTTTTGTTTTGGCATGAGGCATGTGGTGATTTTTTTTTTTATTGATTTTTTTTACAAATGACACAGAGTGATATCCATTCCATACATAATATGAGTCTTCAACAGAAAATTGAAACTACCTAAAGAAAAAACTGGCACTAGAGATAGAGTTGCTTCAAAAGAAACTTCAGCGTAAGTGCTAATACACGTTCACACAGAGTACTATTGCTGACCTTGCATAATATCTCTTATTGCAGGCAAAAGATGACTTGATCACTGGCTTTTCTTTACAAAGAACAATTGAAATGAAACTCAAGGAACTAAGCATATTTTTTCTTGTCTTTTATTAAGCATTTAATTAAATGTTTTTTTTGTTTTGTTTTGTTTTTGTTATGATGGTGGCAATGTGTAATATGGCACATGCAACAATGTCGCAGGCCTTGTCAGGTGCAACCCTCAGACTTTTCAGACACTGAAATCTTCCCTTTAGTTAGCCAAAGTTCATTTCATTGTGTGCCCTTGTCCTGGCTAGAGCTGCATTGTAACTGGTCTGGGGTTTGGGTCAGGGAATGTGGTCATAAAACACCTCTCTCCAAGCAGGATCCTGTCATAATCACCTGTATAATGGAAGTTCTGTTAGGATCAGCATAAGTGTATGTAATACAGTGAGCTTGATATTTATAATTTCCCTTACCATGTTCAAATAATGTGCATAAATGTGAATCTCTGAAAACTCTTGGTTCATGCACAGATCCTGGCCATTTTGCTTTCACATTTGTGATATGGAACATAGTCACACACCATCTAAGAGATTTTAGTCAGTCAGCTGCCTTTTTTTAATTTGATATAATATTATTAATCTGGAATATTAAGAATCACAATAGTAACTTGCCTGCACATTTACATTGTGAACCCCCTTTCTGTTCACAAAATCCCCTTCATTGGGGCCTTGATGGGAACATGTGTGCGGTCTAAACTATGGTCTATATGGTCTATAGTCTATGGCACCAATCACGTTAGTGAAGCCTGAGGGACATATACTGTCATCGGCATGGGCTGCGTCCAAAACCGCATACTCACTGAGTAGGTACTTCAGGTACTTTCAATAAGTACTTACTTAACGAGCACTAAAAGAGTAGGTACTTTATCGCCTGATCTCGTTAGGTAAGAATGCGAGCCGTACATCACCCGCCATGTTGACGTTTGCAGGGCCCGTGGGGGGACTGCAGGAATGTTCACCAGAGCTGTTACCCATGAGTTGAATGTTAATTTCTCTACCATAAGCCGTCTCCAAAGGCGTTTCAGAGAATTTGGCAGTACATCCAACCGCAGACCATGTGTAACCACACCAGCCCAGGACCTCCACATCCAGCATCTTCACCTCCAAGATCGTCTGAGACCAGCCACCCGGACAGCTGCTGCAACAGTTGGTTTGCATAACCAAAGAATTTCTGCACAAACTGTCAGAAACCGTCTCAGGGAAGCTCATCTGCATGCTTGTCGTCCTCATCGGGGTCTCGACCTGACTGCAGTTCGTCGTCGTAACCGACTTGAGAGGGCAAATGCTCACATTCGATGGCGTCTGGCACTTTGGAGAGGTGTTTCTTCACGGATGAATCCCGGTTTTCACTGTACAGGGCAGGCGTGTATGGCGTCGTGTGGGTGAGCGGTTTGCTGATGTCAGCGTTGTGGATCGAGTGGCCCATGGTGGCGGTGGGGTTATGGTATGGGCAGGCGTATGTTACGGACAACGAACACAGGTGCATTTTATTGATGGCATTTTGAATGCACAGAGATACCGTGACGAGATCCTGAGGCTCATTGTTGTGCCATTCATCCACGACCATCACCTCATGTCTCATGTCACCTCAGATCTGTACACAATTCCTGGAAGCTGAAAACATCCCAGTTCTTGCATGGCCAGCATACTCACCGGACATGTCACCCACTGAGCATGTTTGGGATGCTCTGGATCGGTGTATACGATTGGGATATATGTTCCAGGTCCCGCCAATATCCAGCAACTTTGCACAGCCATTGAAGAGGAGTGGACCAACATTCCACAGGCCACAATCAACAACTTTTTTGTTATATATATATATATATATACATATATACACACACACACACACACACACACACACAGAGAGAAGTCAACAACACATGAAGCTTTATTCATAAGCAGTGAACCCTACATCCAACTGCCATCTCAACACAGCGGTTCTCATTCTTCAGCTTTATTCTGACGAATCAGCTTACCACCGTTCCCACCTTCACCTGTCTCTGCCGTCCATCATGTTCCTCATTGCTGCAGTCAGACTGGGATCTGATCATGGATGGGAAAGGGACATCGAGGCTATCTTTGCCTGAGTGCACCGTCTCCCTCATCATACAGAGAGCCTCCCGTACAGAACACTCCCGTGAGAGAAGCATAGTAGAGCGAGCCTTTAACATGCTGATAACAAGCTGGTGCTCTATTTTCTTCATGGCCAGAGGTGAGCCGTGCCTTTGTGCCTGAGATTGTTGCGTGCTGCGCTGTGCTTCACAATCTGAGGCAATAAGGGCAGGTGGAGTGATGGAGGGTCTCGTAAGGACAGGTGGAGTAATGGAGGGTCTCGTAAGGGCCAGTGGAGTGATGGAGGGTCTCATCCATGGCACCATTTGCAGGATTCAGCTCTGGTCTCCTCATCCTCAGTGTTGATAATATACAAGTCTGCAGACATTTCAGAATCCTACAAAATTGCACAAAACATCATAAAAAACAGACATGTTACCAGCACAATGTCATTTGATTTCTGTATTACAAGTAACAAAATGATATTACTTTTAATTTTTATTTCAGGTTTTCCTTTTTTCCCCCCACAAATGTCGCCGTCACCCTGCCTTGCATCCTCTGCTCCACCACAAAAGCTCTGCAGCAAATGCACCGAAATCAAGAATCAGAAAAGTGCTGTAATAACTTCATGAGTCACTCTCCACCAGATAAACACACTTGTTCATCCGTCCCTGTAACATCCAGACAAGATTCACCTTACCTCTGTGATTTATGAGCTCAATAAACATTTACATGTTGAGGTTGATGCTGATTTGTTAACTCACTTTTTATGCAACATAAATGTTCCTCAATTTATCAGCAATACCAATGGACAAATAAAATAGATAATGTATGTTTAGTTATTTTATATAGATTTGTTTATCATGTAATATAAGCAGTATTGAGAACAGTAAGTTCTCCTACACAATAGGACACATACATCACTCACTCAGATGTCTATTTCATGTTGTGATGTGCTAATCTGTCAGATGTTAATAGACATTTAAAATAGGCGTCTTTAAAATGTATTTGGGGTCCGTGTACTTTTTGATCATTTCAAAAGTTTGGAATGGAATAACGAGAAATGAAAACCAGCTTGTTTATTCGTTTTTTAGTTTAGTTTAAAAAACATTTTTTTTTATTTTGGCTCGATTTTTCATTTTTCGTTTGTGGTTTACAAATTTGTTTATGGGTTTGATATTTCATTTGCACACGTGGGCGGCGCTGAAACGCCGCTTTCATCTGATTGGTCAAAACGCTCTGCCTTCAGTAAGCTACGAGCTTTTCTTTCTGTCAGGCAGAATAAGAGTCAGTACGAGTGCGGCACTGACAAATGCACTTTAATAAAATAATGTCTGAAACCACCACTCACTGTTAACTAGGCACAATATTTGAAGCAGAAATATGTTGCTGGTTATGTAATTCGTGCTGCTGCGACTTGAAAGCGACCCCAATAATGTGAGCCACAGTATTAGTCCAGTCATTTTATGAAAAAAGGTTGAACAAATTACAACAGAAGCAAACTCAACTGATTTTGTATCCTCAATATGTCCTGAGTAAGGAAAAAAAAGCCCCGAAGAATCCCATTAGGGCAAAGTTTTGAAAAAGTCCCAAATATTCATACGCCTATTCATTATTTTTCTTACGTGAATAGGGTAAACATTTTAACCTTTAGATATCACCATGAAAATTACTGAGTTTATTTCTTACATCAAGACAAACAAAAATTGTATTACAAGTTTTTTTTAATTGTTTGTTAACATGGACAAATGGTGCATAATCTAATTATGTATGTGCTAATTTGCATAAATTTCACAACAGATCTAAACATTGGGTATAGCCAGGTGAAAATGTCTTGTTGAATCTTGTTGACACATAACAGTAAAATACTTAATGTTAAGGTCTGAATGGAACCCATTTAGGCTACCAATGAGCATTAATACATAGAGGCAGGAAGAAGTACTTTAGAAACCAGCCTTTATTAATTTTTAAGAGATGGCGGTTTGGGGCTGGGTCCGTGGGACTGTTTCTGGGGATTCACTTTTTATTTTACTTACCTTTTGTCTTCTGCATTCTCCTTACCATTGTCTCCTGTTCTTCCCTCAGACTCGTCCCCCAGAAACAGTCCCACAGACCCAGACCCAAACCCAATCTCTTAAAAATTAATAAAGGCTGGTTTCTAAAGTACTTCTTCCTGCCTCTATGTATTAATGCTCATGCGTAGCCTAAATGGGTTCATTCAGACCTTAACATTAAGTATTTTACTGTTATGTGTCAACAAGATTCAACAACACATTTTCACCTGGCTTTACCCAATGTTTAGATCTGTTGTGGTATTCATGCAAATTAGCACATACGTAATTAGATTATGCACCATTTGTCCATGTTAACAAACAATAATAAATAAAAAAAACTTGTAATACATTTTTTGTTTGTCTTGATGTAAGTAATCAACTCAGTAATTTTCATGGTAATATCTAAAGGTTAAAATGTTTACCCTATTCACGTAAGAAAAATAATGAATAGGCGTATGAATAGGCTATATTTGGGTCTTTTTCTAAACTTTCCCCTAATGGGATTCTTCTGGAATTTTTTTTCCTTACTCAGGACATATTGAGGATACAATATCAGTTGAGTTTGCTTCTGTTGCAATTTGTTCAAGGTTGACCCCCATTTTGTCTTAAAATGACTGGACTATATATGACAGATTATTTTAGCATGATGTATTTCCCATTGATAAATACAGTGCAAATAGTTTAGTCTCTTTGGATAAAAGGGAAGTGGAAATAAAAATCAATAATAGGCTGAACTGTACCATGATAATATGTCCGTAACATTAGATGTCCGTACATGACCTACCCATAACTGTTACATTAGAGTTAGGGGATAACACAGTTTGTACAGTATAAAAATCATTATGTCTAAAGTTCCCATTAAACATGAAAACCCAACAACCCAATGGGAATATATTCTTGTTTTCAACCACAATACAACGTCTGTCCAATGTTGGAGATTAATGTCAATCTGGCGTTGGATTCTGACATCAACCTGATTTTCATTTTCAGCGTTGGGTTTGGTCTTCTAAATGCAAATTTTGGCATTGTTTTGGTGCACACTAGCTTATAGATAACGGTAAGGCTAACATATTCATACTAAAAGCCAAACAACTTTAAATAGGGCACTATTTGAGGGAACATCCATTTGGGTGTCTGAAACCATTGTGGACGTTATTGAAGGCACTTATTCAATCTCACATTCAATCCCACTACTGGAACTGTGTTCTAGAAATAAATGTGATATTGATATGAGGGTAGGAAGGCAGGCACAGATTCAGAGGTATAAGGTACTATAAGTATTACACACAACAATGCAACGATAATAAAACAATGCATTGACATTTACTTTTGATACTTAAGTACTTTTAAAAACAAGTACTTCTGTACTTTTACTTAAGTAAAAATCGGTCTTTACAACTTTTACGTGTAACGGAGTAATATTTGACCAGTAGTATCTGTACTTTCACTCAAGTAGGCCTAAGGAAGTTGTGTACTTTGTCCACCTCTAAAAACATCTGTTCATAATCTGTGATTACACAATTCCAATACGAATAGCACCGGGAGGCGTCTGGAATAACTCTGCACTGATCAATCCGCATTTTTAAGCCAGCTAATTTTACAGTAGGCTCATATTCAGAATGTCCTTCTCGTATAACGCCAACGGCCGCACAAATGGGCTTCCTTTGTGAAATATAGCAGACCACCGGTTTAAATAACAGTTTAAAAAAAGGTGGTCTGCTATTTTTCACAAAGGAAGCTCAGTCAGTCAGTCAGATAGATAGATAGATAGATAGATAGATGTTTAAATGTGTTAGGCCTATATAAATTTAGGAACATAACAAGCATTACAAACTACAATAGCCTAAACAGAACTGGAACCTTTGTAAGATATGCGCTCGTCTTCACAAAAACTACATGCAAGGTTTTTAAACATCTTGTGTGGAGAAAATATTGTTTATTCTGGGCAGTGTGGCAAGCCATTGCAAAAAGCAGGATAACTAGTAGGCTATAGTCTACTTGAAAGGAAAACAAATTTGCAGAGTAAAAACAGAGTTTGTGTTGTTGAATCCAATTTTTTTTTCTAGTAGGCTACATCTTAAAATATAGAGCTCATGACAAATAAAAGTTCCAGATAGACAAACATTAAATGCAAAAACCAGTGTGAATAACAATATCTTAAAATAAACTAGAGAGTGCATACACAGATATGGCCAATTTATGAATGAAATTCATGCATTTATTTGTCATTTAAACTGATGCAAACAGGGAAAGAGTAAAAAAACACTTATTATCCTGTCGCCCGCTCTAGTGGACAGCATTAAGAAGTACGGCCTTCATTGCTCAGATAACGCAAGTCAATGGATTTTTTGGGAAAGTAAGTCTGAACAGTTAGAAAATATATAAGCGAGTCAGACCAGTCCGAAGGCTAATAATAAATAATAATGTTTAAATATATGCTGGCTTTCTTAATCCAACATAATAAAGAAAACTCAGAGAAGCATCGACCAATTCAGTATGTAATAAAATTGTATAGTTTTATAATAAAACTAATAACATTTTAAAGGTATGCCGTGCTCTTCAAACGACATGATTTTAATTAATCCCAAACCTGGTAAATTTGTCAGTATTAATGTACGTTCACTGATTCTAGCTTCTCTCTTTTCTGTCTCTTTCTTTTCATGTGAACTGAGTAGGCTACACATGCTAACATTCATAAATATAAATTATTTATAGCCTACATATGACATACGCCTACCTGCCTTTTGATGTAAATAAAAGACGAGAGTGGTAAATGTTACGGACATATTATCATGGTACAGTTCAGCCTATTATTGATTTTTATTTCCACTTCCCTTTTATCCAAAGAGACAGAACTATTTGCACTGTATTTATCAATGGGAAATGCATCATGCTAAAATAATCTGTCATATACTGTGGTTCACATTATTGGGGTCGCTTGCAAGTCGCAGCAGCACGAATTACGTGACCAGCAACATATTTCTGCTTCAAATATTGTGCGTAGTTAACAGTGAGTGGAGGTTTCAGACATTATTTTATTAAAGTGCATTTGTCAGTGCCGCACTCGTACTGACTCTTATTCTGCCTGACAGAAAGAAAAGCTCGTAGCTTACTGAAGGCGGAACGTTTCGACCAATCAGATGAAAGCGGTGTTTCAGCGCCGCCCACGTGTGCAAATGAAATATCGAACCCATAAAAAGATTTGTAAACCACAAACGAAAAATTTAAAATCGAGCCAAAATCAAATTTTCCGTTTTTTAAACTAAACAAAAAAACGAATAAACGAGCTGGTTTTCATTTCTCGTTATTCCATTCCAAACAGGAAATGAAATGATCAAAAAGTACACGGGCCATATGGTTTATGTAAATCCAATTTAGAGATGTACATGTGCTTACTGGAGCTCCCCTGTTAGCTATACATAATAAAACGTGTTTTTACAGCAAAATCACAACTATACTACTGTGGGGATATATAGTAGGGAAGTATGCGGTTTCGGATGCAGCCATGGTCATGATTGCATGATATTCATAAAAAATTATAATGTAGCCTACCTGCGTTGGCAAAAAAAACTAAATCTGCTTTACAACCAAGGCTTGGAAATGCCACAAAAAAACACAGTTTGCACAAGCCTGACTCTGATGAGTCGAACATTTAATATGCGTTTCCAACAAATTAATAATGTAAACAACACCCTCACGAGTCACGAGAAAAACTACTGTAGATCTCTCAAAAAGTGCACTATCGCACTGCGCTAAAGGACTTACCGTATCACCTCCGCTTATAAAGCTGATATCTAATCTTGTTTACATGAAATAAGCCTGCATGCTCTCGAGCAGGTTCAAGCTTACGGATCTGTTGCTATGACAGCAAGTCCAGGATGAGCATCGAAGACAATCCAAGATCATACCAAATCATCAACAATCAAATCCAGCTATCTGAGTTAGCGACGTACGAAGAACGGACCCCTGCTTAACTCAGACATAGACAGACATCAACAATCGGCATTTTAATCTCAACAATGGTGACAATCAAAAGTTTCATGTTGCAATGCATGCTTGGTTCCAAGCTAGTATAAAACTCCCAGCAGGCATTGCAGCATGAATCATTTTTTTGCAAAAAAATATATTGCCACCAATGTTGAAATTCATGTGCTGATTTTTGATTTTCTGTGTTTCTGCCATACAGTGTAGTTCTGTTTTTCTTGTTGTGCATGATGTGTTGTGTGAAAAAAATCGTCATTGTAACTGATTGCTGTAGCTTCACAGAGGTGGTAATGAAACACTTTTGATACAGGATTAAACTCTGAATGAGATCAGTGAATGAACACGCTACAGTATATGATGCTTTTGTCGTCGTCATCATCATCAATATAACAAACTGCATTCACAAACCATGTGTGTGTGTACAAGTGTGGCTTGCAAAAACAGTTCAAGCAGCCAGAGAAAAACTATTGTTAAAAAGTCGGCATCCCAACTAAAGCAAATACTGATCTTCATAATGGTAACTTCAAACCAATAACTTAAAATCTCAATAACTTCTGTAGATGAATGACAGAAATAAAGTCATACTGGTTAATAATAAGTTTAATAATGTGCAATGGCTGGAAGTAAGTTGTAGTTCTTGTATTTCTCTATTTTCTGTTCTTGTGTTCCTCTTTCCTTCAGTGATTCTGCTTGTTAACAGCAAGTGTTCATCACTAATGCTCAACAATCACCTACATATTGACTTAATTATCTCACTGCAACACTGTGCCAATGTTACTTTTACTCTTTGTAGTGTGGGCACTACAGGATTTCCCTGTGGGTTTGAAAGGGTTAACAGTGTAATATAATAACATTTTTAAGTTATAAAATGTCTCGGTTAAGTATGTAACCCTCGTTCCCTGAAGGAACTGACTCAGTCAGTGACTGACGAAATGTGGGTTTCACTAGAGAGCCCTATCACCTTTGAGTTATTAGAAAACGAGCCAATGGTATGAAAATGCCATGGGTCTGCGGGATTTGCATCGCGAACTCCGCCCCACCGCGTGGGTATAAAAGGAGGATAATGCATAAGGATCTCGCATTATGTTACCTGCTGAGGAGCCGAAACTGTGCGCCCCGGCCGTTTCAGCGGTACAGCAGAAGTGGCATGCGGACGTAACGTCTGTTTCTTCAGGGAATGAGGGTTACATACGTAACCGAGACGTTCCCTTTCAGTCACTCACTACGAGTTATGTCAGTGACTGACAAAATGGGGGTCCCAATCTAATCTTGCCACTGCGGCTGTCTTCCAGTGTCCTGCGCAAGCACCTTGTCGTGAGACTAGCATGAGTGAAGGGCCAGGCTAACGCCAAGGTCAAGGTACACTGGGTAGCATATCCCAGATGGAATATGTAACAGCGCCTACCCACAGGGAGGACTTAAAATACACATATGACTCAAGTACGGGATGCATATGGAGAACTCAGAGGTATCCAGCCCGCAGGGTGGAATGTTTCAACCTCGAGATGACAAGAGGGGTCTTGCCGAGGGAAAGACACATGCTCGGAGGAGACTTACTGTGGAAATACACGTGGGGGTTGCCCAACGGGGGAACCATGCACATGGAGGCACCTAACGGATCACGAGGGCTGACCAACCGGGCATGCACTCTGGTGATGGCATCAACAGTGCAGGAGGAACTCAGGGTCTATGGAGAACTCATCTGAGTAAAATAGCGCACTTATACAGTCCGTGGAGTTGAATGGCACAGCAAGCGATGACACCGAGCAGGTCCTACTTACTGGATACTGGAAGCGAGTACACGAGAGGACACTGTCTCTACACGGAGATTGTAGAATCTCGCAAAAGAGTTAGGTGTCGCCCAGCCTGCAGCTCTACAGATGTCTGTTAGCGAGGCACCATGCGCTAGAGGCCAGGAGGAAGCCACACTCCTGGTGGTGTGTGCCTTCACCCCTAGGGGGCATGGCAGGCCCTGCGCCTGGTAAGCCAAGACAATGGCATTCAGTGAGACAACCTCTGCTTGGAGAGAGCCTTTCCCTTCAGCTTCCCACCGTAACAGACAAAGAGCTGGTCTGAGGTCCTGAAACACTGCATTCTGTCTACGTAAGCACGGAGGGCGCGTACTGGACAGAGCAGTGCTAAGGCTTTGTCTGCCTCCTCAGAGGGCAGCGCTTGCAGGCTCACCACCTGATCCCTGAAGGGAGTGGTGGGAACCTTGGGCACATATCCAGGCCGGGGTCTCAAGATGACGTGAGAGTAGGCCGGCCCGAATTTCAGGCACGCTTCGTCAACCGAAAATGCCTGCAGGTCCCCTACCCTCTTGATGGAGGCCAAAGCAAACAGGAGTGCCGTCTTCATGGAGAGGTACTTTAGCTGAGTGCAATGGCTCAAAGGGAGTGCAGATAGAACATGACAAGTCCTGCAGCGCAGATAGAACAACTGCGAGGTCCCAAGACGGCATATGTGGGTGGCGAGGAGGATTTAACCTCCTCGCCCCTCTAAGGAACTTGATGACCAGGTCATGCTGTCCTACCGTCTTAGACTCCACAAGGTCGTGGGCCCCTTCTTGGAGGAAGTTGAACACAGACCTGATCGGGCAGAGAAGAACACCAGGTGATGAAGAGGTTCCACCTTCAGAGCGTAGGCGTGTCTTGTGGACAGGGCTCTAACTGAATTGATGGTTGCCACCACCTGAGGTGGTGGAGTACTCAAACCTTCCATGGCCCGTCCAGGACCCACAGGTGCAGGTTCTAAAGATCGGGACGCGGGTGCCAGAGGGCAGGGGTGGACTGGCCATCTGGAGCACCGGGACTTTTCCTGGTGGGCAGCTGGCCACCCCCACCCGGTACACAAATATATATATATATTTTTTTTAAATGAAGGAAATCATAACATTACATCTCTTTTCTACGCAAATGGATGAGTGAGTCGATCGCCCTGGGCGCGGCCGACAAGGAGTGTGTTTTGTGTGCATGTGAGTGTATTGCCCTCCCTCCCTGTTAATTAGTTTGGTCTACTCCATTGCGTATCTTGAAATGCACCCCCTTTCACATCTAATTTACAGAGAGAGAGAGATTGATCCGTTACAGCGAATTCCTCTGAGCAGATAAATATAAATAATTGTCCATGGATGAAAAGGGGAAGAAAAGAAAAGGTGGAGCTAAAAAGTTACACGTAAAAAAAAAAAAAAAGCATTAGATGTAGTAGATGCTGTGAAATGCTTCAAATTAACAGATTATGCATTTGGCGTGAAGGGAAGTTGCAGTTCAGCAGGCTCTGACGGCTCTAGTATTACAACCAAGGTCAAGTATAGCAAGGCTGGACCCAGCAGCACGGTCAGTGTCAGTGACGATGAACCAGCAGCGCCTGCTGATGATGACCAACAACACCTCCCCTTCCCTACCTGTACCTGAGCCAGGGAAGAGGATGGCAATCAAACTGAACCCGGTAAGCTGAAATGAAATCAGTAGTAGCATTATTTAGCTCGCACTAGTAAACTAGTTACTCATTTTAACAATGATGGTAGTTAATATTAATTCCAAACACTGCTGAGTGCTGAGAAATTAGTTCTTAACTCAACAATTAATATACATTTAAAATAATAAACCCTATGAAATTATATTGTTTTCTTCCAAAAACGAGTTCCTTGTTTTATGTTTATGTTTAACTTAATAATTACATAATTTAAGATTGTGATGATACTCTAATGTTTAAAATTTTATAATTTGCGTGTTATAGTGTTTGAAAGAAATTTTAATTTGCTACTAACCTTTGTAGATTTTGTAGCTATGATCGTTGCAGATAGGACCAACACATCTTACACAATAAGTTTGCACCTTTTTGACCATGTGGCTTTCTGGGCAGGTTTTATGAGTATTAATATTATTTGTCTTTGGCTACTTGCTTTACACTTTTCTTTACACTAACAAATATTTATTACAGATAATGCTGAATAATCGCTAATCTGTTTTGCCTCCTTCACAGGAATCCTTTCATCTCTTATACACACAAACTCTGTTTCTCATACACAAGCTCTTTCAAATGTACACACACACACACACACACACAATCCATCTCCTCCTCCTCCTCCTCATAAAACTCTGCTGACCTGCCTCCAGAAGATGCCATGAAGCAAGTTTAATGTCACATGCTAGCCTAATAGTATGCCATGAGGATTCATGTTAATGCAAAATAGTTTTAATTTTGATTCAGGAGTTGTACAGCTAAGTGGTGCAGCCTACACTGCTGAGTGGTGTATCTTACACTGCACCAAAATGATACCCCCTGACTAGCTGATTTGCTGTCTTGATAGTTTTATATTAATAATGTTGTATGTCTTAATGTTCTTCTGTTTGTTTCCCTTTGTTTTACAAATGTAACCTAATATATGTTGTGTCACTCAAAATTAATGTTTAAATAGCATTTATTTTTGTGTTATATTTTTATGCTATAAGTGGTGTTAAAAATGATTCTGCACATTAATGAGCCAATGTGTTATGATGTGGGATGTGGTGGGCTGCTGTGGGCCAGAAAGTCCAGGGCCACTTTTTGGTCCCAGTACGCCCCTGCCAGAGGGTGCCCCGTCTCTGAGAAAGGAGGTCCTTCCAGCACCTGTTCAGAGAACCAAGTCCGGCTGGGCCAATGAGGCGCAACGAAAAGGACCTGCTCCTCATCCTCCCTGATCTTGCACAGCTCCTCCTGTGAGACCTCCTGATGCACTTCCGGGAAGAAAGGCACTGGGGGCGGGTTCTGGCGGGCGCCACTCCAACCCGATGCTCTCAGCTGCTCGGGCAAGCATGGCCGTCAGCTCTGGATCAGACTCTGCGAACACTGGCACTCCCTATAGGGAGGCAACGCAGCCGAATCCTCATCTCCAGAGGAATCAAGCCCTGTGATGCTGTGAGCGACATGGCATCATCCGCCGGAGCCCCGAATGAAACACTGAGTCCCCGAGAGGAACCAGGTTCACCCGGAAGCTCCACGGCTTGCGATGTGCAGGGGGGCGTGGCCCAAAGAAGACTCATCGTACACCGTAACCCTCAGATAAGTATCCCCTTGTAGGATTAAAAATAATCCAAGATATTTGAAATTAACAAAGACATTTGCTTTACTGTTTTCCACCCACTCTTTCCCCAATTACCATTTGGAGTTCCTAAAGGCACAGATAGTGATAGTGATCAAGGCCTATAAGCCAAGATGTGTGTACTTTGGGGGTCGATGAATTGTCACACCTTTAGTACAATGGGGGAAGTTGTAATTATCTGATTGGTCAGCTTGAATGTCTCACATTTGGGTTTTAGTGACATGGTCAGGGAAAGGATAAAAGAAGATTGTAACTGTTGCTCTGTCTCTTGAATGCTCTGGCTTTTTTGATTCCAGGGCCCTTCTTGGCTTTGGGTCTTTCTCTCCTCTCTTTTCTAAACCCTCCTCTCTCTCTCTCTCTCTGGAAACATTTTACATATATTCTGGGTACAATTAATGGTATAAGTTATTATCATCTCATACATCTAATTTGTAACTATTTTAAGTGTAACCAAAACCATATATTGTCATTAAACCCTTTCAATTACAAATAATGTGCCAACTAGTTTTGATTTGCTATTGACTTTGAAGTGCTACCTATTGCAATACAATATCGTCACTCTATATAGCAACGCTCTCCCAAATATTGAGCTGTGTTTATTTCCGTCGTTGGTGTAAGTAGCAGTGGGTGGTAATAGACAAGAAATGTACGGTTTGCTACCATCTTGCTGACAAAGTTTCTTTAGTCATTCGGCAGTCTTGCAGCCTGAACCCCTGCAGGAAATCCACCCACAGTCGAGTCCAGGCACTGGAGGACACAATATTATTCAAAAACGAAACGAAACGCTTGTGTTGTTTCAGCACTGAGCATTGTAGCCAATCACAGACATGTATATTAAGCGCATGAACACTGTGGCAAATCAGAGGCGTTTTAGAGTCACCATGCAGAGAATTCGCTCAAAATGTTTAGAATCAGCGCGAGCTTTATACTTTCACAAATCCCCTCATAAACAACAAAGTCTAGACGCAATATAAATAAGAGATTCACTGTGCAGTGCGGACAACTTTAGTGTTTATGGCGAGAGTGCAGAACTCGGTAAGTAAGTGATGGCTTAAAGGCAACGCTATTGATCTAAATAATAGTTTTGGTAACACTTTATATTACGACCCGCAAACAACTGCGTAAGTAAACCGAAATTACGGTGTACGTTTCTGTAATTATAGTGTACTTCCGTGTAGGTATAAGGGAACAATATGTTACGTTTTGGGTAATAAAGGGGTACAACCAGATATACAAGCAAATTATTTATAATGTAATTATTTTAAAACTAACAGGTACCTATTCTATGGAAGCTTGTTTCCGCCACAAAATAAAAATAAATAAAAGATAATTGCGACTTTTTATCTCACAATTGCGAGTTTACATCTCGCAATTCTGACTTTATTTCTCAGAATTGCGAGATATAAAGTCAGAATTGCGTAAAATAAAGTCGCAATTGCGTGTTTTAAAGTCTGAATTGCGAGATATAAAGTCATAATTCTGAGATATAAAGTCATAATTGCGTGATATAAAGTCGCAATTGCGAGAAAAAAAGTCATAATTCTGACTTTATAAGACGCAATTGCGACTTTATATCTCGCAATTCTGACTTTATATCTCAGAATTCTGACTTTATTTCACGCAATTCTGACTTTATATCTCGCAATTCTGAGAAATAAAGTCAGAATTGCGAGATGTAAACTCGCAATTGTGAGATAAAAAGTCGCAATTATCTTTTAAAATGTTTTATTCAGTGGCGGAAACAAGCTTCCATACTATTCTGTTAATATATTCCAGACAAAAATTGTACGCCTGTTGTATATAAAAGTTTTTATCACATTTCTGGCAAAATATGTTCTTATGTAATGTAGTTACAGGGTAATTTTGACATATGTGGGTTGTAAATTAAACTAAGTAAGTATTGCAATGACACTTAAATGTCAGGGCAAATATACTATGTAATTAAAAGTTTTTTTTTTTTTTTTTTTTTTTTTTAAGAGTACCTTTCTCTGTAATTACTGTGCAAATAGTGTTGTTTCGTATTGTTACATAGTAAGTAGTGTTTGTTACCCGTTTCAACTGTGTAGTTACAGGGTAAGTGTAACTCCTGGGGGCTGTAAATTAAAGTGGAGCTTGTTACCCCCTTGTTCTGTGTAGTTACAGGGTAAGTGTAACTCCTGCGGGCTGTAAATTAAAGTGGCGCTTGTTACCCCCTTGTTCTGTGTAGTTACAGGGTAAGTGTAACTCCTGCGGGCTGTAAATTAAAGTGGAGCTTGTTACCCCCTTGTTCTGTGTAGTTACAGGGTAAGTGTAACTCCTGCGGGCTGTAAATTAAAGTGGAGCTTGTTACCCCCTTGTTCTGTGTAGTTACAGGGTAAGTGTAACTCCTGCGGGCTGTAAATTAAAGTGGAGCTTGTTACCCCCTTGTTCTGTGTAGTTACAGGGTAAGTGTAACTCCTGCGGGCTGTAAATTAAAGTGGCGCTTGTTACCCCCTTGTTCTGTGTAGTTACAGGGTAAGTGTAACTCCTGCGGGCTGTAAATTAAAGTGGCGCATGTTACCCCCTTGTTCTGTGTAGTTACAGGGTAAGTGTAACCGTTCTGTGTAGTTACAGGGTAAGTGTAACTCCTGCGGGCTGTAAATTAAAGTGGAGCTTGTTACCCCCTTGTTCTGTGTAGTTACAGGGTAAGTGTAACTCCTGCGGGCTGTAAATTAAAGTGGAGCTTGTTACCCCCTTGTTCTGTGTAGTTACAGGGTAAGTGTAACTCCTGCGGGCTGTAAATTAAAGTGGCGCATGTTACCCCCTTGTTCTATGTAGTTACAGGGTAAGTGTAACTCCTGCGGGCTGTAAATTAAAGTGGCGCTTGTTACCCCCTTGTTCTGTGTAGTTACAGGGTAAGTGTAACTCCTGCGGGCTGTAAATTAAAGTGGAGCTTGTTACCCCCTTGTTCTGTGTAGTTACAGGGTAAGTGTAACTCCTGCGGGCTGTAAATTAAAGTGGCGCATGTTACCCCCTTGTTCTATGTAGTTACAGGGTAAGTGCAGTAAATATACAATAAAGGATCCCATTTAATTTCTGACTTTTATTTTACAAAAAAATTCAAAACACTTTTTCATCTTAATAAAGCATTGTCTTTTCTACAGTATACTCAAACAACAAAGTTTAATTTACAACCCACAGATGTCAAAATTACCCTGTAACTACATTGCACAATAATTTTTTTTTTGCCAGAAATGTGATAAAAAACTTTTATATACCATTTTTAAAATAATTACATTATAAATAATTTTCTTGTATATCTGGTTGTACCCCTTTATCACCCAAAACGTAACATATTGCTCCCTTATACCTACACGGAGGTACACTATAATTACAGAAACATACACCGTAATTTCGGTTTACTTACGAAGTTCTTTGCAGGTTGTATATCTGCTTGTTACCCCTTTATTACTCAAAACTTAACATATTGTTCCCTTATACCTACACGGAAGTACACTATAATTACAGAAACGTACACCGTAATTTCAGTTTACTTACGCAGTTGTTTGCGGGTCGTAATATAAAGTGTTACCATAGTTTTTTTGTTTTTCATGCTTTTAGAGGACCAGTGGTTATGTTCACACTGTAAATTATAAAGAGTGATCACTGCATTTAAATGTGGGAGTTAATCTGTTACATTTTAGTCCTGTAAGTCATGAAATTGCGATGATTGACATAGTAACCATAGCAACATGAGAACGTGATAACCATAGCAACATTTTGGCTTCTAATAATGTTATGATTTTTGTTACATTTACACTTTAGTCATAAGTTTACATACACCTTGCAGAATCAGGCATTTTTATTTTTATTTATTTTTTAATAAGAAGGATCGTAAAAACATCATTTCTATTTAGTAATGCCCTGAAAAAGCTTTTTCACATAACAGATGTTTAATAGCCTAGTCCACAAGACAAAATACAACCCCAAAATACAAGACATATTACATGGGCTTGATTTTTAATATTGTGTGGCATTACCTGAAGTATCCACAATGTTTTTTTTTTGTTGGTTTTTTTTTTTTTTATGGTTGTTCATGGTCTTCAGAAAAATCCTCCAGCTCCTGCACATTTTTTGTTTTTCCAGCATCTTCTGCATATTTGACTCCTTACTAGCAGTGATTGTATGATTTTGGGACTCATACACAACTATTACAAACCCTGCAAACATTTAGTGATGCTCAAGAAGGAAGCATCCGCGTGTAAACTTTTGAACTGGATGATTTGTGTAAATTGTTCTTATTTTGTTTAAAAAGTCAGTCATTAACTTAGTCCTGCCCTTCAGAGGCTAAATAAGATATTAGCATGTAAAACAAAATAAGAAAAATTTAAACATCCCCCTCATCCTGCTCAAAAGTTTCCCCCTGGCTCTTAATGCATCGTGTTGCATTCTTGAGCATTACCTTGCAGATTCTGAAAGATGTACAGTAGGTAAACGTATGACTGCAACTATGCATTGCAATCCGGACCTTTTGTAACTGTACAAACCTTTAGGTTAAAATATTAAAATATTAATTTAAGAGCTCAGTGGTGAGACCTTTCGCCGAAATTTGATTGACAGGCGATCTGACCAATCTCATAATGCAGATATCCATCATATTTTGTCTGACAAACAAACCAAACCAGTTATAGTAGATTAAAGTCAGCGGACTTGAACTTGAAAAATGGTGTGTATTGATTTATTTTTGCAGTTCTGGTGTTCATTTATGTGTAATTCATGCTATAACTAGAAGAGATTATCAGTTCACGTGCTGCTTGAATTGAGGCCTACACATTAAAGCACCACAAAACAGTATTTATTGTTTGCATTTCATAAAAATTACAAAATTTGAAAGCTGATACTTTATTTCATACCAAAAGTAACCTGCTCTGTCTTGTCTGTTGGCACATTGTCAGTGTCCTCTTTGCTCCGCAATATATATTTCACTGTGTGACAACATGATGTGTGGAGTGAGAGCGGAACGGCTTGTCGGACGTAGCAACAGTAACTAAGAGGGGCGGGTCTTTGTGAAAGGTCAATATCAAATCATTTAAATCTTTGTGGACTTGGCCGGACTCGACTCGGACTCGATGTTTAGGACTCGGACTCAAGTCCAACTCGGCCCTTTTTGGACTCGGACTCAGACTCGGACTCGATTGTTAAGGACTTGTCAAAGGTGGACTCGTACCCAACACTAGTCACCATTGTGCTGAAGAGTAGAGCCTGTGCTGAAAAATCTATATCTGAAGATCTATAAACATTGATGATAGGCTGCATGTTGCTTTATTTAACAGGCGGTGACTGTGTAGTTGCTGGTCCAGTGGAAATCTCTTAATTTACAATATTTTTATAGTGCTCTCAAATGAAATAAGTTTAATACTTTGCTCACATTATTAGTGCATTATAAATTTGAGTTAATACATTTAAATGGCAGTAGGTGAATTTAAGGCTTCTGCAAGTGAAATTTTTTAACTCGAGTTTTAATTTAGTGCATGGTGTTTTTACAGTAACATACTGTAGATTACAGTAAGACCTGTACAATTAAAAGCCTGGTAAGATCTAACTCATTTAGTCCAGAACACAGCATTGTTTCGGATGTTCGGTAAGTTCCGTCATGAAATATACTAAATAAAAGACAACCAATCAGGTTATGCCAATGTGAATGCTAAGCAGACCAGGACTATTTTTTTTTTTTTTTTTCAGATCAAGCGAACCAAACTACAAGTGTGAACAAACCCTTAATTTTAAGGGCAGTGTTTTCATTAGCTATGCTAATGTGTGTGGTTTATTTCAGCTGCATGCAGCATCAGAGCACGGTCCTTTCTTTTTATAGTCTCAACAGCTTTTTCACTTGCAATAAGCAAGAGCAAGATCAATAGTTTTTCCTCCAAACTCATATTATTTTTCATCACCAGTTTTGCGTCAACTTGCCCTGGCAAAGATTCAGGTCATTTCAGCACGGACTAAAGAAGGCATTAGATGCAGACAATATGTTGAAAATGCTTTTTTCGCTGTGTATATACAGACCCTTTCCAAAAAATTAGAATATCATGGAAAAGTTTATTTATTTCCATAATTCCATTTAAAACGTTAAACTTCCATAGATTATAGATTCAGGGCCCACAACTTAAACGATTTCAAGTATTTAGTTGTTTATTTTACATAATTTGGGCTTCCAGCTCATAAAACCCACAAAAACAGGATTTCAAAAAATTAGAATATTACATGAAATCACACATTACACAGTGATACCAGGGTCATTGAACCGGGTTTTGGTTCTTTTGGCAGTGTGGGCAGGTGCAAATCCTGCTGGAAAATGAAGTCAGCATCTCCATAAAGCTTGTCTGCTGAAGGAAGCATGAAGTGCTCTGGAAATGTCCTGGTAGACGGCTGCGTTGAGTGGACAGCACAGTGGACCAACACCAGCCGATGACCAACACAGACTGTGGAAACTTCACACTGGACTTCAAGCATCTTGGATTGTGTGCCTCTCCATTCTTCCTCCAGACTCTGGGACCTTGGTTTCCAAATGAGATGCAAAATTTGCTCTCATCAGAAAAGAGGACTTTGGTCCACTGTGCTTTATTACATCCAGAGTCAACGCAGCCGTCTACCAGGACATGTTCAGAGCACTTCATGCTTCCTTCATTTCCCAGCAGGATTTGCTCCTGCCCACACTACCAAAAGAACCAAAACCTGGTTCAATGACCATGGTATTATACTGTGTAATTACTGCGTGATTTCATGTAATATTCAATTTTTTTTAAATCCTGTTTTCGTGGTTTTTATGAGCTGGAAGCCAAATTATGTACAAATAAACAACTAAATACTTGAAATCGTTTAAGTTGTGGGCCCTGAATCTATAATCTATGGAAGTTTAACGTTTTGAATGGAATTATGGAAATAAATAAACTTTTCCATGATATTCTATTTTTTTGGAAAGGGTCTGTAAATGTACAGTACACATACAAATGTATACTTTAAACACACAAAATCACCTTGTAAGAAGTAGTACTACAATGATCTACATTCTTTCACTGTTACTGACTAAATAAGGAAATGGATTTGAATCAGAGCTTTTTAGAATATGTATGGAATGAAGAGAATTCGGTTTGATCCTTTAAAACAGTGAGGAATTTGATGAATTAGTTTATTTTTATTTCATTCGATGAGGTATTTATTCTTAAGTATTATGAGGGCATTACAAACGGTGTTGGGTAATGCTTTTCTCTCAATCTTTAAAGTCGAAGCAGCTGTTAGTCAAAGGCAAATACACATGACAGCCATGAGAGGGAATTATGAGAGCTTGAAAAACTGAAGGAAAGGAAAGCAAATGACCCTCTCCTGTATTGAGACTGAGCTGATTGAAAGATGCCAGCTTTGAGGGGCGATACATGCGGAAGCACCAGTGGATGGCACAAAAGCTCTTGTTAAAATAAGCTTCCTGACAGGAAAATAAAAACAAGCCCACCTAAGCCGGTTGTGCATTTATATAAGGATTCGAGATTTAGAAGGCTGTACTGCATCACAAAAACGCCTCCATCTTCTATCCATCACTGACTGGCTTGTTGGATGGAGTGTCATCAAGAATTTGGAAATTGACCTTAAATCCCTTCAGATTTAAGGCCCTTAAGAGAGCTGCAAGATCACTCAAAATATTGATAAACTGAAAGAGATTTAAGGGAAGCAATGGTCTAAAATTGGTCAAAAGTCTTATACGCAACTACAGAAGATGTTTGGTAGAGATTTTGCTAAAGGAGGATCTACAAGTTCAAGATTTCACTTACTTTCTCCACCCAGCACTGTGAATCATTACTTGGTGTATTCAATAAAAATGCGGGGGTCAGTTTTAATTTTATTTTTTTGAGAAAGACATTAAAGGGGGAACGGAAAATTACTGGGAAAAGAGGGATTGGAACTCAACACAAGCAAGATTCCAGCCTGTGTTTCTCTCATGATCGCCATGACTTCAAACATCTGGAGCTTTTCCACTTACAAACTCCTATCCCTAAGCTTGTCATAAAGCTACCCAGGATAATCAATAAAGCTGCTATGCGTAAGTTATGCACTATTAATAACACCAGAATTGCAGAATATAACATTCAGACAGCAGTAGTTTATTTCAACAATTAAGAAGATACTACACATTGTGAAGATGAAACGTGACAGCTTAGTTTTAACCAAGACAATAACCGAACAAGAACTGAAGAAACTGAGGATAATATATGCACGAGATAATGATGAACTAAACTAGACACAGGTGAGTAAAATAAGAGGTAAACAAGTCTACTACCACCATTTTCTTTTGGATGGTTTTGTAGGTATCATGATAACCCAGTTGCACAGTAAATTCCCCGGTGTTAAATTTAACACCGCTCGGTGTTTATATGGGAACCACCAGCAGAGTGTTAAAAGTAACACTGAAGCAGTGTTAGAGTTAATGAGATGTGCAAAATGTGCAAAAATGATTAGTTGTTATTAAGAGTAAAAAAAATTTTCACCAATGATAATTTCTTGCCACAGAACAGACATTCTGAATTATAATTTTATTTTTGCACATTGTAGAGGAAATTATTTAAGACGCACACAGACATCAAGAATTAGCATATGAATCTCAACAATGGTGACATGCTTCATGCAGAAATGCATGCTGGGAACCACCATATTATAAAACTAATGGCTCCCAGCATGCATTGCAGCATGAAGCATGTCACCATTGTAGTGACTCATAAGATGATTCTTGATGTTAGTGTGTGTTTGTTACGCTACGGTTTATTTTCTCTCAATGTATTTAGAAGTTAAAATTCAGAATGTTTGATCTTTGGCAAAAAAAATATATATACAGTATATATATATATATATATATATAGATGGTAAAAATCAGTTAATAACAAGTTATCTCTTTTGGTCAGTTATGACATTTGTCAAACAATGTTTTTTTTCAAATTCTTAATGGTGATGAAATATATATCATACCTTTGTGTATGATTTCCTTTGCAACAAATTATGTGTTTTAGTAAACACTGTTACAAAGACAACAACTACCTTAAAAATATATATAAATTGTCAAACCACCAAACTAGAGAACACACTGATCACCATAATGGTAACCACACATTTTTAATAAAACTTCAACATCTAAAAATGTGTCTATTCTCAAAAAGAACTTCTGTAGATGAATGACAGAAATAAGGTCAAACTGGTTTGTTTGTTTATCTTCAGTGAGTCTGCTTGTTATCATCAGGTGTCTTCAATAATCGAACAATCAACACTCAATTAATTACTTAATTATCTAATTAACTCTAACACTGCTTCAGTGTTACTTTTAACACCCTGCTGGTGGTTCCCATATAAACACAGAGCAGTGTTAATTTAACACCAGGGAATTTACTGTGTGTAATGACTCAAATGCTACTACATCCTTTTAAAGGAATTACCAGCCATTTGGAACAATATTCTAAAGTGAAGATCACAGTAACCCACTAGTAACGGTTTAAATGTTACCATATGTCAGAAGAAATGACAATCCAAAACATTACAAAACTTTGCTTACAATGACTTACGTCATTACTAGGGAGTTATCATGCTTTTTACTATAGAATACTGTTCAAAATAATTAGTATTTCTTTCTGAGGGATTTGGTAAAACCTACATCAATACCAGGTTACTATGATATTGACATTAATGATGTCCCTGCAGTTACACATGCACTTACTATGGTAATCACTAAATTATGCATAATTACAAGCAACTAACCCTAAACCAAACCCTAATCCTAATTATTTGGCTTTGCCAGCAGCCATATCACCCTGTAGCCCAAGACTGGTTGCTCACTGAAGCTAAGCAGGGTTGAGCCTGGTTAGTACCTGGATGGGAGACCTCCTGGGAAAACCAGGTTGCTGCTGGAAGAGGTGTTAGTGAGGCCAGCAGGGGGCGCTCACCCTGTGGTCTGTGTGGGTCCTAACACCCCAGTGTAGTGATGGGGACACTATACTGTCAAAGAGCACCGTCCTTCAGATGAGACGTTAAACCGAGGTCCTGACTCGAAGGATGTCCTTCGAAAAAGAGTAGGGGTGTAACCCTGGCATCCTGGCCAAATTTGCCCCTTGGCCTCTGTCCATTATGGCCTCCCCATATACTGATTGGCTTCATCACTGTCTCCTCTCCATCAGTAAGCTGGTGTGTGGTGGGCATTCTGCCGCAATTAGGCTGCCGTCGCATCATCCTGGTGGTGGTTGAGGAGATTCCCCCTTCCATGTAAAGCGCTTTGAGTACCTAGAAAAGCGCTATATAAATGTAAGAAATTATTAATTATTATTATGTAGTAGTAGTAAGTACATGTAGTCATTTAATATTACTCAGTACTCAAATGTGTAATTACACTGACACCTTAAAATAAAATGTAACTTGTATTTCCATGAATTATAAAACTGTATATTAGTAGTTCTACTGGAGGTATTAAAATAGTAAAACAGTAGAGTTAGCTAATATTGAACTACTGCATTCCTGCAGTGCCATTGCTTACTATATTATTAATCTCATAAATGTTTCTTGTTAGTTAATATTATTTACAATAATGTTAATATTGCATTACTCATTAGCTCATGTTTAGTTATTCATTAATAATAGAACATCATTCTAAAATGTGTCCCATGTAGAGTTTTATGATAAAATATCATCTTTGAAAATTCAACAGAACATCAGCAGAGAGCCTATGACATAAGACATCAACTGCTTTCTTTCTCGTGGAGATGTAGTGTACTGGCAATACTTTATGTTGTTGCCAGTGTCTTTTTGAACATTTCACATTCAATAATCATGTGCTCTGTGCAAAATGTGAACGTGTGCTGTGGATGTGAATGGGGGAGGCAGAAATCAGCAGTTATATACTGTATGCGTGGAGTGGCATACTTTTATCTAATTCAGTAATTGCACTCTGTCACTCTCTGTTTGTCTCCATTCATGGTCTCTGTAGATAACTCTGCTTGATGTAACCATTAATTGTTGTGGGGAATTGGGACATACACAGGTTTCTTATCAGCTCAGGAAGGCAACATTTATGTAATCACTGTTTTTCTTTCTTTTTTTCCCCCCCTGCTATCCAGTTTGTCTCACTTCAACACTCTAGCTTTTATTCTAACCTCTTATTACAGTGAAAATCATCTTATGATACAGTGTGCCAGCTTGAGTGTGACACGTGACAACAGATTACTGTGTTATCAGTTAAGAGTGTCGGCCCTGGTCTTGACTGCTTTGTTTCAACAGTGTAAACAAAAACATATGACATTTCTGAATGTCACAGTCTTGCCTCATCCTCGCTTAATACATCTGAGATGATTTGACAGATGCCAGATCTTCGCTCTTCTAATCGTGATACTGATCTCTGGCTAATTTAATTCTTCAAATGAATTTGCGGTTTTGATTTAAATATCTGTATTAAGTTGTCTCAGATTACTGCACTTTCATGTGTTCATTGGAAAAGGCAGATATACTGATACTCGAAAACATGTTCAGCAATGCAGCGACTGGCTGAAGTACTGACATCATATTAAAAAAGAACGTCACACACCTGTCAAAAAAAAAAAGTTCATTATAATAGTTAAATGAAATGTACTGTTTGTTGAATCCCATTATTTCACGATTTCTAGTATGTGTACAGGCTTTACATTTTTATTTCAAATTTGCAATTAGCAATTCATTTAATTTGACCCCTGGAATGCATAACATCCAATAGTACAGGATTCTTCAGGTTGACCACATCTGATTGAAGTCAGGATCAAGATGTGTAGCACAGCAGTTGTGCATTTTTAGAGCTGTAAATAAGTGAGCACAGTAAAGGCAACAGAAATTTGGGTGTCAGTCTTATGTGGTACCACAAAATCTCACCAAAGAAGATTTCCATTGCTGAACCTGTCAACGAAAGTGGTCTGCACCTTGACACTGTTTCAAATTCAAAGCCAACAGATGAAGCTATCAAAAAGTTCTTGTTCTTGATACTCACTGAATAGAGCTGACTTATATGCTGTCAAAATACATATGCTCCTGTAATAGAAATTCCAGTAGAAACTACAGTGGAATTTTTATGTCCATTTAAACAATGTGGTAGACAAGCTGTGCACATTCATCAAACTCATATGCCCTATTAAATGTGTTGTGACAGGTTACTCTGAAACAATCCTCCCGTCCATCACCCCTGTACTGGATAGCAGTGTTGTAGTAGATGTTTTGTGGTCTGCATCGACTCATGCATATGATCCAGTGCATCTCTTGGAACAGGAGGATTGTTTCCTCAAGGAACACATGAAGGATTTTCTTGTCTGCCTGTGGAAGGTCTTCGAGGTGTTTTGCATAATACACGGAGTGGGTGCTGGTTCACTGCATCTCATCATACACTGTCTGCCTCAAGGATGAGGACAACACCAGCCCCGCTCCGGACCCAGAGCACAGCGAGCCTTCAGCCATGCCCACTGTGGAGCATAAGCCAGAGCCCACTGCAGACTAAGAGCACAAGCCCGCCACGAAGATCGAGCCTGAGCAATTACCAGAGGCCATGTTCGTCCCGGAGCCTGAGCCTGAACCGGTGTTTGAGCCGGCAACAGCGTCCATTACGGAGGGCACGTTAGTGGAGTTCGTCAGCATGGATTGGAGCCCTGCCCACACTCCCATCGCTGAGGTGCGGGAAATGAGCTGGGCCCACAATGAATTCATATTAGATGAGCTGGTCTGCTAGTCCCATCAAGGCCCAAGTCATCTGTGTCTCTGCTGGTTCAGCCCAGTCCCAAGTCGTCTTTGTTGTCATTGAAACAGACCAGCTTCAAGTCTCCAAACACCCTGCCTCCCCTCTCCCTCCTCCCATACCAAAGCCATCAACTTCTTTGGCCTTGCCTCCGCTGTCTCCCTTCAGTCCCTCAGCTCCTCCAGTGGTTCTGCCCTGCTGCCAGCTTCGCCTTGGTCTGTGGATCCCTTAGCTCCACCTTAAGCCTCCAAGCCCCGGACTCCACCACTGCCTTCCGTCCCATCAACTTCACCTTGGCTTAACGCTCCCTCTGCTTCACCATGGTCTGTCATCCCTCTGGCTCTGCCAGGCTGCCTCGACCCTCTGGCTCCACCTTGGTCTGTTGTCGTTTTGGCTTCGCCTTGGACTTCCGAGTCTCCAGCTGCGCCTCGACCCTCCACCCTTCTGGCTTTACCAGGCCCCTCCTTCCCCCGTTCCACCACTGTCCTCAGTTGCACCGACTCCACACTGCTCTGCCAAGCCTACGTCTCCACCTCGGTCACATGCACCTTTGGCTCCACCGTGGCCCTCCAGGCCCTCACTGTCATTCTGGGTCTTCACCTCCTCGGTTCCACCTGGGTCTTCACTTTGCACGTGTCCACCTCAGACTGGTTCCATCTTGGCTCCTCTCTCCATCAGTTCCACCACAGGCCTTCATCCTGGCTTGACTCTGGGTCATCCCCTGGCTCCTCCCACCATCATCTCCGCCTAGGGGTTCCCTTTGGTCAGGCCTTTCTCAGTCACATCTCTTTCTGCCTCCACATCCTCCTCTGGAACCCCTAGCGTATGCCTATCAAAGCAATGTCATTGCTATAGAAATCAATGCAGATTTTCTGAAAAACGAAAGAGCGTCACACACAAATAGCCGCTGAACAGTTGTGATACACAGTGTGGACATTAACAAATTTAGATCAGATTGCAATCTGATACACAAATACTGGCTTTGGACTGACAATGTGAACATGGCCATAGTTGCGCTTGATCTATACAAGGTAACAGCTGGAGGAAATTGAATCTATCCTCAAACTGCTTCCCAGTGGCCAGTAGCCTTGAAGAGTTTGTGGTTCTTTCTGATTCTGTCCACTTCTCTCTCTCTCACTTTTGCTTCCACTCTCTACAATCGAAATAAAAATGTAAAAAAAAAAAAAAAAAAAGTTTCCCAGTGAATTTAGTTGACATAAGGGAAATAATGTATATTTTGTATTAAACAATGTCAAAATAAAGATATAACGTATCTCTGTCAAAAAGAAAAAAAGAAGATGTGAGTTCATTTGGAGTTTGGAGCCAAAATTATTACAAACCAGCCAGAAAATAATCAAGTGCTGCCCAGAGGCTGATAGAAACTAAGCGAGGACTTAGATAATGGAAAGATGCACTTTTATTTTCTCAGCTACATCATCTCAGCTGTGTGGATGTTCTCTCCACTCACACACTCTTGACTTGACAGAAATGGCAAAGCCCACTGAAGCTGCATGGCACATTGTGATTCATTTAGAAATGAGTAAACACAGACCCACCAACTAGTCAACTACTTTTCTGTGTGACTAGCCAAGTATTAAAAATGATCAGCCATGCAAGCCTTAGTGACACACAGAGAGAATGCGACCGAGAGGCATTAGACAGGTTCACGTGTGACAATCACAGACAGTCACACACAAAGAGAAGGATTAGTTACAAGAAGAGGAGGAGGAGAAGAGAGGAGATAGGAAACAGAAAGAGGTGGGGGTGAGCTGAAGAGAGGAGAGTGAGGGAGACAGTAAAAGGGAGAGACTGAATCTTTCATAGTAGGCGTCTCAGATCGCCACCGCTGTGATTTGTGTCTCTCAGTATGTTTCCCGCTGCTGCAGTGTAAGTGCTAGCTCCCGCACAATGACTTCTCAACCTCCTCCTGTCACCACATTCTCTCCTATTTCCCTTCCATTCAAAACAAAATTGTTCATTCAAGGCTGATGGCTCACATTTTTCCATAAACTTGCATCGGACATAAGGACCACCACTGAAGTCTCTCTGTAAGGTAGGAATAGCAGTTTACATTTTTATAACTGTTCCACGTGCTGAGGTACATCAGTCTGTTAAATGTGGGGTTTTGTGTATTTTTATTTTTGTTTTATATGATATATCATTTATTTTAGTGTTTTTCTTTTTTCAAAGAATGGTTGAATTATTATTAAAACATAAAGGAGTAAAAAGGGGGGGGCTTTAAAACCTTTTTTAAGGATTTTATCAATATGAAAAGCCTTTTCCAATATTTTTTTTCCTGATCCCATAAACCAGCACTAGTTTATTTGGGATATTTTAGTATATATTTTTGGAGAGCCCTGTTATCGTTGAATGTGTTCTGTGTTACTTCATTTATTTCATATGTTAAGAAACAGATCAGCTGATTTATGTAACAAACAAGTGGCTGTGTTTCCCAACCCTGTTCCTGGAGGCACATCAACAGTTGGATGTCTCCCTTATCTGACCCATCCATATCAGGTCTCAGTCTCTACTAATGAGCAGATGAGTTGAATCAGGTGTGTTTGATTAGGAATAGTTTAAACAGGGTCGGGAAACCATGAGTTACACTGTGTGCTGTCACATGTTTTGATGGTCCACCCATTCTAGAGTATGTAAAGTCTGGCTATAAATATACCCTCATGGGCCCCTTTACATGTCCTGTGTGCGCATGCAGTGCCTTTACATGGCTGCTAGTGATAAATAGTGCATTTAGTGGCTTGGGTGCATTTGTGAAATAAGTTAAGGACTGCAACAAAATATTGCAAATAATCTGAAAGGGGACACACATTCATAAAGACACAAGACACACTTTTACTCAGGCTCTCGGAAGACAACACTGCTGTAATGCTTTCCGTCTTAATTACATTGATCTCAGATTTATGTCATACACTTTATTAGATTTCGAGCTTGGCATTACCATCATAAACCATTGAGTGACAATATGTGGTCTGTCTAAGGGTTCAATATTTGTTACCATAATAAAAGTCAGTTTTAAATGGCTTATAACATTTAAATTGGTTTAGCCATTTAGTGCAGAACATTATCTCGTTCTTTACCCCCTAAAATGTTGTTCCAAACTTGTTTGACGTCTTTCATGCAACACATAACAACTGTAAACACTTTTACAGTGGCTAAATCAATCCATACAGCTCATGTCTTCTGAAGTCACACAAATAAAACGGCAGGCGCAAATCATAATTCATGCCCCATGCCGCCGTAGCTCTTAAATCTCATTCATGGTTGCATGTATTTAAATATCCTGGTTTTCCTGTGTTCAAATATCTAGTTTTGTGAGATTTGATATTTAAATATATACAACCATGAATTTGCAATGATTTGTAATGAATAACCTTGCACAGAGCTACTGTACAAAAGCTGTACAATATAAATATTGTATATGTATTATCACTATTTGTTGTTGTTGTTAAGTGATGCGCTTGAAAGCATAAATCACCTTCCACTCTCTTGCTAAAGAACAGTAGGGACAGTTTGGACATTTATTTATAGTTGCATAAGGGCAGAAACTGATGTGAACTGGAGGGGAACTGCATGGGGAACGACTGGAACAAGGCAGACTCAAAAGTGCATTTCCTACGTGAGCACCATGAGAATAGTATGATGCATGTTCACTTTTTGAATGTTGTCGTTTATCCAGTCAGAGGAGAAAGGATTGATTTATGTTAAATTGCCGTGTTCAAAAGCCAGTCTCCCTGCAGAGCTCTCTTCAAGTCATTACAGAAAGTCCTTGAATCATGTCAAACTTCACCTTATTGATTCCCTTTTGACTGTGTAGTGTGGCTATCCACAGAAAGACTGTCATCCTTTTGCTTTCTTCCTGTGCATCTATATTTAATTTTAGATTAGCCAAATCATTAGTGGTGTTGGTTATACTGGTTTCTTTGTTACTGTGTAATTACACAAATAAGTACTGAGCAAACGATTATGATAACGGCACAGAGAAACGAAACCATTGACATTTTTTAAATGAACTATAAAAACATTGACACCAACCAGAATCAATTCTGCTTTAAAGAGCTCCAGCATTGAAAGTGACAGACGGCAAACTTGCAGCGCGCTGGAACGATTTTGTCTGCTGGTGTGGACGCTAATATAGTTATCATTATGGATCTCTTTATAGTTATCGTTCTTGGTGTGAATGGGCTTTAATATGAAGTAACATGTGCTAACTCTAGGGTTAGGCACTGTAAAAATGAATACGCTATATCTAAGCAATAAAATTGTGGCAACAGATTACAAGCAATATTAGTAATTAAATTTAACAAATTAGAATTGAGTAATAATTCATCAAATTAATTCCTTATAAGGTAACCATTTAAAATGAGTAAAATTAAATACAAAAAAATTATTTATTGCCAACATTGAAGACACCTGATGTTAACAAGCAGAATCTCTGAAGGAGAAAAACGTAATTTTAAGTCACCATTATGGTGATCAGTGTTTGGTTTAGTTGGGCTCTTTACCCTTAAATCATTTACTTTAGATTTTGTTTGGCTGCTGTACCTGAGTTATTACAGCCAGATGAACAACGAGAAAAGGTGATCTGATGGTGTTGATTATGTTTTAACATAATCATTATTTCACAATCATTTGACCTGAATCACTGAACTCCCATAGATCCCAATTTACTTGGGAACCTAATTTACCAATTTAGGTTTACTTTATTAATTATAGCAGCACTGTTCTTGCACAGCATAATATTTTGAACTTTTACAATGTAATCCAAAGATTTCTTAAACATGTCGCATATACATTTTTTTTTTCATTTTATTTTTTTATTTAGTTTTTAGACACACAGACATCAATAATCAGCCTGTGAATCTCAACAATGGTGACAATTATAAAGCATGTTGCAGTGCATTCTGGGTGCCACCAATCAAAACTCATTCATGGCTCAGTCTTTTCTCGTTGTTCATCTGGCTGTAATAACTCAGGTACAGCAGCCAAACAAAATCTAAAGTAAATGATTTAAGGGTCAAGAGCCCAACTAAAACAAACACGGATCACCATAATGGTGACTTAAAATTACAGTTTTCTCCTTCAGTGATTCTGCTTGTTAACATCAGGTGTCTTCAATGTTGGCAATAAAAAAAAATTGTTTACAAAAAATTTGCTGTACATTCTACTCATTTTAAATGGTTAACTAGAAATTAATTTGATTAATTATTACTCAATTCTAATTTGTTAAATTTAATTAATAATATTGCTTGTAATCTGTTGCCACAATTTTATTGATTAGATATAGCGTATTCATTTTTACAGTGGGGTTTGGTTTCAGGTTAGTTGTGTTTGTGCATAATAATTACTGTGGGAAGTACATTTAACATGTGTAACAAGGGGACTGTTAAATAACGTGTTACCAGTGTGTTAGCATCACATTGCAATTTGTACATTCCTGTAACCAACACTGTTTGTGTTACAAATACCTCAAATCATGTGGTTTGTCGAGGAGAGGTGTTCTTTAATTTTTCTAAGCAAGCATATTTACAATTTTCATCTGGTGCATGATAATAAATAAAAAAAACAATTAAAAAAACATAGACTTACATTTAAAGTATATACTTGAGCTAGGGACCAGAATACTACTATTGCTCATTTTGCAGTATATATTATTTCTATTGTGCACTAATAAATGCAAAGTATACACCCAGATATCCAGTTCATTTTCTGTGTGACAAACAAACTGTTTATTTATCATCTATTGTTATTTTTAACAGTCAAATTTCCAATAGAAAGTAATCACAATCTTGTGTATTTACATTTATGCATTTGGCAGACCCTTGTATCCAAAGCGGCTTGCATTGCATTTCAAGGTTCACACATTGACCTTCTTAACAATTCTTGCTTTCCCTGGGAATCGATCCCATGACCTTGGCATTGCAAGTACTAACGCTCTTCTTTCTAAAGTAGTTTGAGCTATTTCCAAGATAATTACTGGATGCAACTGCCAATGAAATGTATTGAGGTCATCTGTCACAACAAATGTAGTACATACAATTGTATTGACATTGATTGCTGCATAAATGACTCACTTACATTACTACACTACTAAAACGTATGCCAACAAAACCATTTTTACTGTTTACGTCCGGTAGAAGTAGCTCTTTATGGTAAAAACATTTGCACTTTGTACCACAGTGTAGTAAGCTAGTATTCTGAACACAGACCACATCACTCATCATGTGTGAGCCTTGATCAATCAAAGATAAAGTTGCATAAGTAATGGCCGCTGGAGATGCTGAATGGCTGATGGTTTGGGGTTTGCATTAACAAGGAAAGGGAATGTAATATTCAGCATGTTCTGAATGTGTGCCTCTTGCTGACGTACGGATGAATCTGAGAGAGATGGACAGAGCAGGGTGCGAAATGAGATTTGTGTGTCAGATTTTACCCTGGGCGTTCGCTGCTTTGCGCAACCGTACCTGTCACTTTGCTTTGATGTCAGTTTATACAGCAAGAACAAGTCGTTTCCAAACTCTCTTTTTCATGCCAACTAGACCCGCTTCTCTGCTTCTCTTCTCCCTCTGTTTTTCCGTCTAGGCTACAGTAAGTTTGAGATACTGAGAAAGGATCAACTGTGGCACAATATGCCCACTATCATGAACACTGTGGCCCCTGAACCATTTAGTTCAAGCCACGCACACACTCATCCACATACACAAACATGTGAGCTCTGAGGTATTTATATATTTGGATATAGACAGTGATAAATTCCAGACAGCTCAGAATTTTTGGGCTATTTGTGTGCGCAGGAATTTATGTAGATGTAAATATGTTGCTTAGATCATCTGTAATCCTCAAGTTGTGTGTGTATGGTTGACTGATGACACACAAACACACATGTGATGTCACTCCCAGCTGTCAGCTAATGTCTTTGCCACTTTGGTATTTTGTCAGTACATGTGGACTGGTGTGTATGACAAAGTCCATGTGACATGCAAAACAGCATGACAACAACGTTTAAAGGAGCAGACGTGCTTGATGAATGATTATGTCAGATGGTCCCTTTTGAACATTCTGTTGACTACATATAACTATAACTACATAGTAACTACATATCAACTAACTCTCATTAGAGTATTAGTAGACTGTCTGCTTAATATCTGCTAACTCTTTATTGTGATGCTCCTCAACAGACATTCTTCTGACTATAAGTAACTTTACAACTACATGTCAACTTATTCTAACCCTAACCCTACTAATACTCTAACACTAATGAGAGTTAGTAGACATGTAGTTGCAATGATACATATAGTCAACAGAATATGTTAAAGGGACCATCAAAATAAAGTGAAACCGATAATATTTACAATATGTAAGTCCTGAAAATCATAGATTTTGCAGGACTTGGTGTGTCTATCACACTTTTAGTGCTTCCAATTACCTTCAATTATCCAACCCCCCTTCGCTTCCACCAAATACAGGACAAAACTATCAGCTAAGTCCCTAGAAAGATTGTGGAGCACCTGTCACTCAGCTTTTTGAATTAGTGATAGATGTTTAGTGTGTTTTGCACATTGCTGTCCATTTATCAGTTTTAGCAGCTGTATCATCCTCCTCTGTTTCACTTTGTGCTAAGTTTCTTTTGTTTTACACGATGAATTAGAAATAATCTTTACAGTTGAGCAAGAATGCTGCTTAAAGTGTCATTTCTTTGGCAAAAATAAATAAATAATAATAATTCTGTCAATCAGAAATAACTATAGAACAGTGTGTGTGTGTGTGTGTGCCCGCACAGACACATAAATGAGTGTGAAAGCTTTCTCTAGGGCTGCTTGCTGAGGATGGGCACTGATGGGATTTGGTCCATCTCTCACTGATAAACACACTGATTTGGTTGATCGCTGAAGGCGTAGCTTAAAATAACAGCATGAGTTTTTCTCATGCCACGCTTACCAACAGCTGAAGGTAGTCTTGCAGCGAGTGAGGGTCCATCACAATCCTTTGGCAAATGTGCAGAAGAGACCAACTTTTGGCATGTGAGGTTGTGTATTTGTTTGGTGTCCTCTGCACTGGAGAGTAATGCAATCTTTTATTGGAAAATTAAACAACATTTAGTCAAACTTTGATGATTGCCTTAATCTTTTAAACAACTGGGTAGAATGCAATCAAACTACATTTTATAAAAGTTCCCGAATCCTACATCAGCATATGAGAGTCGAATTGGCCAACTACAGGGACTCATCTCAAGATTACGGAAGCCCTGAACCGCAAAGTAAAAAAAAAAAAAAAAAAAAAATCTAGCATTTCGAGATTAAAGTCGAAAAGAATAAAGTTGTAATATTTTGAGAATAAAGTTACGAGAATACAGTTTAAGTTCTTATTTATTTATTTATGTGAGCGTATGTATATGTGTTCGTATATATAATGACACTGTCATTGTTAATTTTCTGTTTAAAACAGATTATGTGTCATGTCAGACACTCACAGACATCAACGATCAGCATATGAAACACAACAATGGTGACATTCTTCATGCCAGCATACAAAACACATTCTTGGCTCCCAGCATGCATTTTGGCATGAATAAATTATGCATATTATTTTTTTATTTTTTTTGTCACCATTGTTGAGGTTTGTATGATATGGGAGCTTGTTTCCGCCACAAAATAAAAAAAATTTAAATGATAATTGCGACTTTTTATTTCACAATTGCGAGTTTACATCTAGCAATTCTGACTTTATAACACGCAATTGCGAGTTTATATCGCAATTCTGACATATTTTCTTAGAATTGTGAGATATAAAGTCCAATTCTAAGGGGAAAAAAAAGACAGACTTTTTTTTTTATCTCAGAATAGTTTATCTCACAATTCGGACTTTACAACACGCAATTGCGACTTTATATCATGCAATTCTGACTTTATATCTCCCAATTGCGTATTATAAAGTCAGAATTGCGAGATATAAAGTCAGAATTGCGTGATATAAAGTCGCAATTGCGAGAAGAAAAGTCAGAATTCTGACTTTATATCTCGCAATTCTGACTTTACAAGATGCAATTGCGACTTTATTTCACGCAATTCTGACTTTATAACACGCAATTGCGACTTTATTTCACGCAATTCTGACTTTATATCTCAAAATTCTGAGAAATAAAGTCAGAATTGCGAGATGTAAACTCGCAATTGTGAGATAAAAAGTCGCAATTATCTCTTAAAATGTTTTATTCTGTGGCGGAAACAAGCTTCCAAAGTATGACGAGTGCTGATGTCTAAGTGTGTTGTTTTCAACTTTAAAATAATTTTGAACAATCTTGCACAAATTTCTTCAAGGTTACAAATGATTTTATCACATCTTTTGAGTTTATTACTTTCTTCTCAAATAATGTAAAAAATCCAAAAGTGAGAAAAAAATACAGTAAAAGCAGTTATTTAATTGCTTAACCACTTTATTTGCAGTCCTTTGTTATTAAAACAAACTTGTAGATCTGCTTTATCAATGCAGAAATGTTCTCCATAAACATCTGCTATTACTGATAAAACACCAACTTAATGAAAGTCAAGGGTCAAGAGCCCAACTAAAGCAAACACTGATCTCCATGATGGTGACCTCAAACCAAACATTTTCAATAAGACATCAACATCTAAACCTCTGTTAATTCTCAATAAGATCTTCTGACGTGTGACAGAAATAAAGTCAGTCTGGTTAGTAATAAGTGAAGCTGGTAATGCTGTTTGTGGAGTTGTTTCATCAGATCTTCAGAGAGTTAATGACTTTTATCTTCAGTTCATCTAAGGCTGCATCTGAATAAAGTTTGTGTTCTTATTACTCTTTCAAAAGATGATTGAAAGAATGTTTCAGGAACATCACACTAACATTTAAATAACATTCTATTAACATTCAGGAAACTGGACATTATACTTTTTAAAACACGTTCCTCTAACGTCAAGAAAACTGGACATTTGTTATGTTCCCAGAACCAACACTGAATATTTGGAGAACGTTCCTATAACAAAAGTCTGTAAGGGTCTGTAAGGGTTGGATTGGTCAGACACAGACAGATAGAGACAGACAGACAGACAGACAGACAGACATACAGACAGATAGAGACAGACAGACAGACAGACAGACAGATAGACAGACAGATAGACAGACAGATAGAGACAGACAGACAGACAGACAGACAGAGACAGACAGATAGAGACAGACAGACAGACAGACAGATAGAGACAGACAGACAGACAGATAGAGACAGACAGACAGACAGATAGACAGACAGATAGACAGACAGATAGAGACAGACAGACAGACAGACAGAGACAGACAGATAGAGACAGACAGACAGAGACAGACAGACAGACAGACATACAGATAGAGAGAGACAGACAGACAGATAGACAGATAGACAGATAGAGAGAGACAGACAGACAGATAGAGACAGACAGACAGACAGACAGAGACAGACAGACAGACAGACAGATAGAGACAGACAGACAGACAGACAGACAGAGACAGACAGACAGATAGAGACAGACAGACAGACAGAGACAGACAGACAGACAGACAGATAGAGAGAGACAGATAGACAGATAGACAGATAGAGAGAGACAGACAGACAGACAGACAGACAGAGACAGACAGATAGAGACAGACAGACAGAGACAGACAGACAGACAGACAGACAGACAGACAGACAGACATACAGATAGAGAGAGACAGACAGACAGATAGACAGATAGACAGAGACAGACAGACAGACAGACAGATAGAGACAGACAGACAGACAGAGACAGACAGACAGATAGACAGATAGAGAGAGACAGACAGACAGATAGACAGATAGACAGATAGACAGATAGAGACAGACAGATAGACAGATAGAGCAAGGCACATCTCACATTTTTCTAAGATCAACAGGTTCTTTCACAAAGCTTGTGCTTTTCTGCTTCAGTGCCTGGACACTTTGTAGTCATTGAAGGAACAATGAATTATAAAGTGTATCAAGACATTTACAGTGGAATGTCAGGACAAAAGTTTATGACTGTAAGCTTTAGAGAGTCTGGATGATGCAACAAGACAAAGACCCAAATCACAGAGTTGCAGAAGATGAACTGCTGTGATCTGTTATTGTCACTTTCAAATGCACAGTCAAGCAACATTTACGTTCATGTGAATGACACAGAAGGCTTTAGAAAGCAGGAGAGCTTATGCAAAGGTATACTTTCACACAGAAATGTTTGGGGGAAGGAGATCACATTCGGGCACAATCAAATCCCTTTTGCATATCGAAAAATGGATTACCGGCAGAGAAGGTTATATTGAGCATATTAAAACTTCATATGAGCAACAAGCAGTACTACTATTTGTACTTAATGTACAGAAGCAAAAGCAATAAAATGACTCTGAGGAATTATAGTCGTGCATCCGCTGTCAGTGAAACATATCTAGCACTTCATTTAATACATAACACCCTGCTTTATTTTCTCTAGCTACTAAACCAAACGTTTTTGTTACTCTCCAATAACCTTGGTCAAAAAGCAAAGCCTCTGTTTAACAGTCAGGTCTTTCTTCTCTCAGATGATAGTTTATATTGATTTCAGTTTCGGAGGAATTCTAGTTTAGTTGTGATGTTTGATCGTTATGTATTTTTTTAACAGATGGGCTCATTATAAACACAGAGCTCAGATCTGGTGCTGAGCGACTGTTTCCTGCTGAAGTTAATTAAGTGTAGATATCTCGCTCCACTAATTAAACTTCACTGCGGCTTAGAAGCTGGTAAGACAATCCGAGTAATGAAAAATGTAGGGAACCCCTGATGTAATTTACGGATTATTTCCCTGTCATCGGGTGGGTTTTGAATATGAATGTGATGGAACGACTGAGGATATGATACATGCTGTGTCTGAGGCGTGTGTCTGTGAAACGATTATGGAAATGATCAGCTCAGATTACGAGAGGAAGAAGATGTGTTTTGTGTTCTAGTTTGATCTGAAAAAGTGAGACGAAATGTTTCTGATACATAACGAGAAGAGATAAAGTCGGGTGAAGGTGGGCACAAGACAAAGATCAGCTTTTTATAGGCGTCTGAAAAAAAAAAATAAAGAGGAAAGAGAGAAGTATTCATGTAGAAACACAAGACAAGTAAAATATGAATAATTAAAAGCACTGAAAATTAAAAATAATGTGCATTGTCCTATTTTCCAAGTCCAATGGTCAATAAAGAATACTGATACAGTAAAACGTGTTCAAAATGTGGCTTTCGTTAAGGACATATGTCATATTTCAAGGCCTTATGTCCATGTTAACGAATTAAACTGTGATGGTGGGCTGATGACGCAATAGGTGGCTCAGTGTGCATTGTTATATGCTAAGTTTTATGGTACATAAAAAAACAACAACATTGGTACAGTAAAAAGTGATGCTTTTGTTGGGGGAGTATTATATTGTCCCATATAAAACTTTAACAGGCAATTAAAAAAATGGTATTGTAACATATTTCACAAGATCAAAACACCCTTTATTAAACCACTTTGTCAGAATTAACGCATTCCTTGCAGGTGGTGGAGAAATGCTTATTTTCTATTGTATTCTACAGGTAACAGCATTTATTGCGAGCAGAACCAGAGAGATTAAGTAATTTAGTTATAGTCCTAAAAGAGAGGGAAGTAGCTGGTTTCATGCTCGCACTAGACAAACTACTCTAACAAAATCCAAAATGTTTGCACTTTTTAATCAGCCCAATGCACACAGCATTGAGCCATCACCCAGCTAACAATTTTTGGTTCCCATAACGTTAGTTTTTGGTACCCAGAACATTCTCAGAATGTTAGTTTATGGTTCCCAGAACGTTATTTTTTATGGTAACCACCCAGCAACGTTCTGGGAACGTTATTTTATTGTTACATAAAAATAAAACCAAGAAAGAACGTTCCCCTAACGTAAGTATTTGGTTCCCAAAAAAATAACCAAAAAATAACATTAGGGGAACGTTCTGTGTTAACTGGGCAGCCAATTTCACGGTGCGGTTTCTCAGCTGTCACAGATGATGCGTTAAAGTGGACATAAGGCCATGATATTAGAGGTATACTGCCCTAACGAAAGCCAAATTTGAGATCTTTATTAATTCATGTATATCCACTGCTCTTGTTTTATTTATAGTAAAATGGCAGTGATGCACAAAGGAAATAGGTTATAGTACTGTAAAGTATTCCACTGAAGGCAAGTTTGTAGAGAGAATCCAAGTGCCCAACCGCCCAACATGAAACATAACAAAACAAAGTCCCGGAGGGCGGTCTTGGGGAGGGTTGGTGGGCCAGGCCTGTGCAGGGGAACAGGGCTAGGACTGTGGCGGGCCTGGGCCGTGGAGCGTGGGCGGCGCCGGCAGTGCAGGAAGCCAGGGCAGAGCTGGCATACCAATGGGCCAGGGAGGCTACTACTACTACTATGGCCGTTCATGTCAAGTGCGACAAACTGCTTCCCGTTTTGAGCGTCTCTCTTCCAGAAATGACTTGTAGGCCTCCTGAGTGTCCCTGCGGCCGTTGTTAATTGCTGCGCGCCAGTTGGGTCTGTCATTTGCAAGTGCCTCCCAGTTGTCCAGGTTGATGGAGAAGGCCTGAGGATCCCTCTTAATGACGTCTTTAAAACGTAGATGTTTGACCATGTTTGCGGGGGACATTTGCCAGCTCGCCATTTAGCAAGATTTTTGGGAGGCGGGTGTCATTCATTCGATAAATATGCCCAGTCCAACGGAGGTGGCATTCACGAAGGATGGTGTACAGGTCACTGGAACCAGTTCTCTCAAGTATGACAGAGTTTGGCACATGGTCCTTCCAGCGAAGGCAGCGAAAATGGAAGGCGTTGAGGCGTTGATGTTCGTGCCTCCTGTATGTTGTCCATGTCTCACTTGCATATAGTTGGCACGGGCTCCATAATCAGGTAACTACTGCCCTCCCCCCCAAAAAAATTCTTGGGACGAGACTCTGGTGTGGCGGCCATCTTGGATGAGGGATCACGGGCTGGAGCCGATGTGTGTGCTGCCTACACACACACACACACATCATAGCTGTGACGACTATCTAAAGTGCTGTATCATCCAGAGCTGACTCAGGCACAGCGGCCATCTTGTCTGAAGACACAGGCTCGGCAGGCATGACGTGAACAGTCTCTGGCTCGGCAGGCATGACGTGAAGAGATTCAGGCTTGGAGGGTACTGTGGTTTTGCTGGGCTCCTCATCCGCAAAACCCACAGTAAAAGTTGAGCCACTCAACAACAAGGCATAGTCAATGTATTGCTCGAAGGAGAAATTAATTTCCCCCCCAGGTAATCCAGAGCGCAAGCGTTCACTTCATTCCCCTGGCATAGATTCAGGAGGGCAACCGCTGGGTTCAGTGTAGGTCAAGTTTACTGTACAGTATTCCACTGAAGGCAAGTTGTAGAGAGTACCAAAGTGCAGTTTAGTTACAAACATAACAACATCAAACATAAAACAAATGCGTGGCATGTAGACATAGACATAGACATTAATGATGTTACTTTTGAAACTGAAGCTTCAAAGCGCATATCGAGTATGCAGCGCAATTTCTCATGAAGCTCCTTGCCAGAGCACGTATTGTTTTCAGAGAAACACGAGATCAATGAAAAAGGGAGCCTCACTTTCTTTCCAGTCACGTGAATGCTTCACTTTTCACTTTGCGTGTCAGAATGTTTGAACCCAGACCACTACTCTACAGGTTTTTGGAAGTTAACCCTCTGGGGTCTGAGGTGTTTTTGGGGCCCTTGAGATGTTTTGACATGCCCTGACATTTGTGCTTATTTCAGCTACTTACAACATACCATTGGCCAACATGTAATTTTGCTGTATTCAGCACAAACTCTGCTACAATAATACGTGAGCAAAATGGATGTTTGCATTTTATAGAAAAAATAATATGCGTGGTTAGTAAGTTTTGGGAAAAAAATTGTCACCGCAATAAGGCCATAAAACACATACTAAATAGTTGTCCACAAGACTTTAGAATTACCATTCTTGTAGGCTAGAATTTTTACTACTGTACAAAATGATGTGAAAATCATTCTGACCACTCTTTCACAAACAACAAGATTTTAATTTTGCATGTCAGTTTTTGTGTCAGCACTGCTGCATGCATGGGAGTGTTAATGGCCATTAATATTAATGTGTTTGAGTCCATTTACAAATTAAAAAAAAAATATATATATAGCCTATAGCCTATGTTACATGATCATATATTCTGACACATCAGCAGAAACTATTAAATAATTAGACCAACATTTACTTGCTCTGTTGGTATTTTTCTAATTGGTATTAATATAATTGTTACATTTAATTTATTGCCTCACTTTAATATGTGAATTATATTATCAGAAAACTGAATATGAATATGAAGTTGTTAGGCTTTTATTTGTGCTTAATGGATAAAACAACGGCGCTGCGCACTCAGCTGCTCATAAATATGGCTGCTATAAATCTGACCTGCCACAAGATGGCGCTGTATTCGACACTCTTGATGCTTCGAATCTTTTCCCGAAACATTCAGGGGAAAGCCTCAGTGCTTCATGAGGCTTCATTTGCCCATCCCTAATAGATGAGCAAAAACCTGCCAAAAGTTTCTTTGGATGTGCGCACAATTTCTTTTTTGAACACATGGCAGGATCACATGACTTGAACAGGGGATCACATGACAGACATGAAACAGGAACATGAAACATAACAAAATCGTGAAGTACACGTAAAGAGGAAATTGTAATGCGTGACCATGCAATAAACACTAGAAACTATTGATGGCTCACAAGAAACTATTATGTGCACACGTAAAAAGTTTCCTGTGTGCATGCAATAGTTTCTCGTGAGCATGCAAAGGTTTCTGTATGTTTTTATTTCTGCAAAGGTTAGGGGCTCCATAGAATTTCCTTAATTTACCATATTATTTAATTATAATAATTATTATATTTAGTTCAAAAATACATATAATTGTAACAGTATTTTCTGTAAAAAAAACAGGTTTCATTAAAGCTAAACTATGTAACTTTTAACAATAAACATAATCACTTGCAATGTGACATAAATGATTATTACTTTTGACAAATAGGTGGCGCTGATACCAAAATGGTATGGTGTGATAAGTGTTGGGTGACAGTTAAAGATCTATGTCATTAATGGCTAAATAATTCTGTAAAACATGTAGTTAAGGAAGCCCTTATGAATCCACATGACTCCAGTAGTAGTTAAGGTTAGCTTTTAGTTGGTTCATGATTAGTTCATATCTACACTAATCATGAGTTCCTGTTGTTACATGGTTATTCATGTACCTTTATTGTAAAGTGTTGCCGAAGCAAACAAAAGCAATTTTTCATATCCCCTGAGCTTTAGGTGGCACTGTGCCGAAATTGTGCAGGTTTCCTCAGGTCATGGTTGTCATAACAGACACCAACTTTACTCAGAATATACTAAAGCATTGCGGAAATAAAGCCATGGTCATTTTACCGTGTTCTTCGTCGAATTTGATTTTGCGTTATTCAAGAACAGTTTGACTAATCAAACTTGAATTTCAGGGATTTGTTGTTGTTGTTGTTGTTGTTGTTGTTGTTGTTGTTGTTGTTGTTGTTGTTGTTGTTGTTGTTGTTGTTGTTGGTGGTGGTGGTGGTGGTGGTGGTGGTGGTGGCATGATCTGAAAATGATCTGGTTCAATTGTCGTGAAAATCCGAGCAACAGTGTAGGAGTTTGAAAAAGTAGTTTTGTTTATTTATTTTCATGACGGAAAATTATGTCTTAGGGTGCAATCGAATCGTCTTGAGCTAAGGAATCAGAGGAAAAAAATATGTTTCTCGCCCTTACGGTTCAAAAGTTGTTAGCAAGTTGAGTGCAACTTTGGACAGTTGGTGGCGCTTGAAGGGATTGTATAGTGACTCCAAAAATTACTCTGGTTAATGTTCAGATTGTCCTCTATCTGTGTTCAAACTTTTTACCATAAGGTTCTATGGGCTGCCACAGACTTCATGATTAAGAAGAAGAAGACAAACAAATACACAAGTAATAATAATAAAAAATAGTAATAATGATAATGTATCCTCTGATAACATATCCTGTATCCATGTGTACACCAATGTCTCAAACCACAAGAATCAATATTCCTATAGGTCTGTTTTTACTCATTTAATTTTCCACCTTATGAAAACCCTGTTTTGACTCATTATAAAGCTGCCAATATTGCAGTACTTGAAATATTTGATTAACCATAATGTGAAGGCAAACCAAAGTAGACATATACCTGACCAACAATCTTAACTGAATTCATTAAGTGGTAGGCTAATTGTCTAAATCCAGCAAAAAAAAGATCTCAATCTGACTTTAACAGTGATTTTCAGCTTGTTCGCCATTAAACGGTAGAAAAGGAAAGTTGGGGCTTGCAAGATTTCTCAGAAGGCCTCGTGAAAAGAGTGTTCTGAGGAAAACAGGGAATGACATTGTGACTGGAAAAGAGCACACATGAACAGTGGCAGTAAACAAACTCTGTCACCGGTCAGTTGTTCAATCGTGTTATCGATTGAACAGACAATCAGTTGTTTTGCGGCCAATTTCCAAGTGTGACCACTCAAAAATTAAAGCACATGTCTGCATGCAGTTTGACTTCCCATTTAACCCAATCACCAAAGACACACAAAGCAATTGAGAAAAACAGCCCAGTAATCTCACTTGTGTCTCCTCTTTGCCGATATAGTCTGCAACCAAAACTAAGCAATGTCTATATGAACTCCACAATTTTGCATAATTCTTCCTAAACAAAATGATCTGAGTTATTTGCTATCAACATTAACATACATAGGGGGCGTTTACACAACACTGTTTTCAACTAAAAATCTAACACTTTTGAGCTGTTCATTTTCATGACAACAGTATTATGGGAGCCTGAGAACGCAAGTTTTCTGGTAACACTTTAGAATACTGTTCCTTCATTAATGAATAACTACACAGGAACAAATGAGTAATGCATTAGTAACACTCTAGTAACTACTATTAACTAACAAGAAACTCTGATTAACGAATGAGTAAGTAATAGCGCTCAGTCGGATGTGGTAGTTCACTATTAGCTAATCAATAACTACTATTTTTCATTCCTCACTGAAGACTATAAGAACTATATACAGGTTAATAATTAATATTTATAATGCACAATGTTTAATATAAGGTAATGGTAGCCCATTAGTAATGAATCAAGTGTTACTACATCTTTCTAAAGGAACTACTAATTATTTGGATCAGTATTCTAAAGTGAAGATCATGGGAACACACTAGTAATGACTAAAGTGTTACCAAATCCATTGGAAGGAATTACTATTCAAAATCTTACAAAAATCTCAAAAGCTTACAATGACTTCAGTCAATATTAGGTAGTTATCATGAACTTCACTTTACTGATCCAAATAATTAGTAGTTCCTTTAGAAAGTTGTAGTAACACTTGAGTCATTACTAGTGGGTTACCATTACTTTTTATTATAAATTATGCATTATTCATGTTAATTATGATCCTGTAGATAGTAGTTCTCTGGGAGGTATGAAAAAAATAGTAGTTATTGATTAGCTAATAATGAACTACTACGTTCATCTGAGTGCTATTACTTACTAATTTGTTAATCAGAGTTTCTTGTTAGTTAATAGTAGTTACTAGAATGTTAATAATACGTTACTCGCTTGTTCCTGTGTAATTATTCATTAATGAAGGAACAGTATTCTAAAGTGTTACCCGTTTTCTCTCTGTAAACTACAAAAATGTAGCCTAGAAATCTAGACGCACCCTAGCGGCAGCAAAATTAATTTTGCAGCCAAAGTAGTCTAGCCAGGGACGGATTATGGCGATGATGTGCCCTGGGCACGGATGTCTCAAAGGCCCCCTTCACCAATTTTTTGGACAACAGTGTTGCACCTGTATGCACAGGCGCCGCAATAGGGCAGGCAAGCCAGGCATTTTAAGGGGGCCCCCGAGGGCTGATCATTTAAACAATCAGAAATGTTAATATAAAGACGCAGCAACATCTCGTGAGCTTAGAATTATAAGGTTATATCTCCACTTTTGGTCCACTTGAGTTTTTGACATAATCTGATCCATTAGGTGTTTATTAATGGCTGTGTGGTTTTATTTTTGTAAAAAAATGTTCTGTTAGTAGTTCTTAATAATATAAAAAGGTTCCATCTCTCCATTGCCAGCTGGGATGTAAAAACTTTGATGCTCAATATCTCGGGAACTACCCTAAACGGAGATAGAACCTTATAATTCTAAGCTCACGATCTCTGCATCCCCCTTACTGGGGCCCCTCTTTCGTTACGCTCGTTATGCTTTTACCTTTTTCAAACTGGTGCAGCGCTTACTCGCGGTAGGTAGAAAATGCATGATTTGATTTGTTAAACATAAAAAGGACTTATCCGTCTGGCATGGCAGCTCGCTCTAACTTTAGCCTAGATAAATGCATATTCAAAGTGTTTGAGCGGAGTGTGCAGCGCGCACCGCATGGCAGGCGTCGGCGCGAACACTTGCATTTTCCTATCATCAGTGGAAACAACTTGAAATACTCAATCTTTTCTGGTCTTATACAGAAAAGAATAATGCATCAGTCGCAAGTAGCTACTTTTATTTTTTGTAAACTCACAATAACAAGAAAACGTTGTGTTTTTGTAAAATAAAATAAAACAAACTCTCATGGTCTCCGTGGCGTGAACTGGAGCGCGTTTCAAAAAATGAACTGAAACATAGTGTATAGCCTCACAGACATGATGAATATTTCTATATAAAGCTTGAAATGTCCACTTTTAAACGAAAAAATTCGAATCGAAAGCAAATACCGGCTGATAAGGCTGATATGATATATGAAAGGTGCATTTCTCTCTAAAGGCGCATCCACTTAACAGCGAAGATATATATATATATATGTTTGCAGCCGACACTGATTTAGAAATATATATATTTTTATTATTAAACAATAAAAATGCCTAGTGTTTTTTTTTTTTTTTTCAGACATATTATCATTAGCCTGCTTTTGCCGGTGCTTTGCGGCAAGATTTATGCATGCGCTTGAGCGCGGAATAGGCTATATGCCTCCATGCACATTGCACTCAGTATTTAAGCAGAAATTAATATTAACGTGAGATTAGTCGACTAATTGCTTAAATAAATGACTACTAGTCGACTAGAAAAATTCTAGTCTTGAAACTTGGTTGTGGTTTTAAACTCAGTTTTTGTTTTGTTTTTGTTTTGGAGTAACCGTCTTCTATACGCGTGACTTTTATATTACGCAATGCTTTTCACTCGCCTCTAGATGTCCCTCTCAACAGCGCAGCAATACAGTAAAATTATTTATTTGATTTATTTACTAGTTAATACTTTGCAACTGCAAAAAAATAATCACATTATTCCTCAATATTTAACACAATTTTACTGAAAATAAAATTAAAATAATTATTTGAAAAGAATAGACACAGTAAATTTGACAGGGCCCCCTGCTGGCCCAGTGCCCTGGGCAAGTGCCCAGTAGGCCCGTGCGTTAATCCGTACCTGAGTCTAGCAACTCTCCGTTGACTTTCGAGCTGGAAAAACCTAAATTAGGTCAGGCCAATCACATCGTGTATAGAGTAGGCGGGGCGGGCTTAACATAATGACGGCAGAGTTGCGACGGTTCCCTGCTACTTGAAAACAAAGAATGGCGGCTGCTGGCGAACAGTCTTTCGAATCGGCTTTGGCCGTGACTCTGGAGGACTTGGAGTTAAGCTTTTCTTTGAGAAAAGAGCAAAGAACGGCACTTAAGTCATTCTTAAAAAAGGAAGATGTGTTCGTAGTTTTGCCGGCCAGATTCAAAAGTTGAATCTATCAACTACACTGTTAACCCTTGCTGTAAAAAAAGGCCTAATTCAGACAATATCATACCATTTTCCATTAAAACAGTAATATACCGTAGAAAACAAAAATAGCCTACAGGAATATACTGTAAATGAACAGTGCTCAAAATCGACACTCAGAGGCTGTTTTCCCAATTACACCCTATACCCTCATTCACTATTCCCTACATTAGTTCACTAATATAGTCCACTTGACAGAGTGAATGAAAAGAAGTGAGTGAATTGAGACACAGATGAACACCTGATAAGCAGAATCACTGGAGGACAGAGAAACAAGAACAGAAAAAAGAGAAACACAAGAACTACAACTGACTTCCAGCAACACTGAGTGTGACACCAGTTTACAAACCAGTTTAAATTTTTTTTTTTTTTTTTTGTACAAAAGTTATTGTTGAGAATTAACAGATATTTAATTGTTGATGTTTTATTGAAAATAATAAAGTTATTATCACCATGATGGAGATCAGTGTTTGTTTTAGTTGGGCTCTTGAACCATTGACTTTATTATACCAGTTTTTCTCTGACTGCTTTAACTATGAGTTTATAAAACACATTTGTTATAGCAAGAAAAAGTCAAGAGAAAGGTGATAAGGTGTTTATGACTGTTGTGATGATTACATAGTCATACTGGACATGTCTGATTCTCTGATCTTTACCAGTGTAAAAGCTTTGGATTTATGGGTTTTTCATATTAATCATATATCTGTTAATCTATAATGAAATAGAGCAAAGTTTCTGTAATTAGTTATTCTGAAGAATATTGAAATAATATAATGCTTTATTACGTTTTGAGCTCCTGCTTCTCTTAGACACACACAGACATCAACAATCAGCACATGAATCTCAACAATGGTGACAATAAAAACTTTCATGTCGCAATGCATGCTGGGTTCCAGGATTGTATAAAAGTCCCAGCATGCACTCCTGCATGAATAAATAAATACAAATAAATTATTGCCACCATTGATGAGAGACATATGCAGATTTTTGATATTTCTGTGTTTCTACAAGACATTGTAGCTCTGTTTCTTTTTTAGGCTGTGCATTATGTGTTAAAAAAATGATGATTGTAATTTATTACTATGGTTTCACAGTGGTGGTAATATGACACTTTTGATACAGAATTAAAAACTGAAAGAGATTTAATGTATGAACAGGCTATACAATGATTTTTTTCATCATAATTAGTATAACTGCAATCATTCACAAACTGTGTGTGTGAACAAGTGCAAAGACACAGGTCATTCGGCCGGTGAAATACTAATGTTATAAAGGGTCAGCATCCCAACTAAAGCAAACACTGATCTCCATCATGGTAACTTCAAACCAAACATTTTCAATTAAACATCTCGATAACAACTTCTGTAGATGTATGACAGAAATAAAGTCATACTGGTTAATAATAAGTGTAATAATGTGTAATGGCTGGAAGTCAGTCTTAGTTCTTGTGTTTCTCTATTTTCTGTTCTTGTGTTCCTCTTTCCTTCAGTGATTCTGCTTGTTAACAGCAGGCGTTATTCACTAATGCTCAACAATCCCTTATTTCACTTATTAACTTATTATTCAACATATTCACTTAATTATCTCACTGTAACACTGCGTCAATGTTACTTTTTACTCTTTGTAGTGTGGATTTTCCTGTGGGGTTGAAAGGGTTAACAGTGTAAGATAAAAAAGTCACACCCACAAAATGTATTTTAACAGTAATAAACTGTAAGTTATAAAACAGGTTTATACTGGCAACATTGTTGCCAGTAGTTTACTGTAAAATAATTTTTTTGGGTCACCATTGTGCAGAAGAGTAGAGCCTGAGCTTCAGTCCAGGAGAAGACTTAGAAACATTGATGATATGCAACATGTTGCTTTATTTAACAGGCGGTGACTGTGTAGTTGCTGGTCCAGTGGAAATCTCTTTATGTGTGCAATAGTTTTTTAGTGATCTCAAATGAAAGAAGATCACAGTAATACTTTGCTCACGTTGTTTATGCATTAGAAATTTTAGTTAATACATTTAAATGACAGTTGGTTAATTTTAGACAGTCGGTTTCTGCAAGTGTAATTAGTTAACTTGAATTTTAATTTAGTGCATTTTTACAGAAACAAACTTTAGATTACAGTAAATAACTGAACAATTAACAGTATATTACTGGCAACAGTGTTGCCAGTATTTTACTGTAAAAAAACCCGGTAAGGTCTAACAGTGTAGCGTTAGCTCCGCTGTTGGGAAAACGCTCTGGTTGGTTGAAGCGCTGTCCTATCGCGTGCAGAGGGAATTAGAAAGACAGCCGTTTATCCCGCCCCTCGGATTGAGCCGTGTCTATGGTGAGTTGCCAGACCCAACATCTTGATGTAGGTCTGGCTTGCCAGGCTAACAAAAATGTGAATTTGTGAAAATGGTGCGTATTACTTGTTCAGTCTATAGCCGCATAGTGTTTCTTTACAAAGTAACATCGTCAAGTATTGGCATGGCATGAATAATACAGCATTTTAGTCGTTTTGACGGATCTGTGTGAATGGGGATCATTGTCGTATGCACGCAAAACTTTTCAAACTTTTTGTGTAAATGTGTCCTTATATACTCTTACTGTATCTCAACAATTGTCTCTTTATTGTGTAATAAAAAAAAAGATCATGTTGATACATCTACAGTCAGGCTATTCACTGGTGGGCTGGCTTAGATGTCATGTGACATTCAGTCTTATCAATGATTTTCATTTATTCATTTTCTAAAAGAGTTTCAAGGCAAATCTGTCAAGCCTCTTAACAAATGACCTAATGTCACATTTCAGGTCAATTTAAGGACATGTGTATAAACTCTCCATGAAAACACCAAACCCAAGTACACAAGTACTTTCAGATACAGTACATTAATCATTCACAACAACTTGTGAACATGGCAGCATATTGTTTCAATGCATATTTTACCATGATTTAACCAGGCCATTTTTTATTTATTTTTTCATTAAGTCAATAACTATGCAGGAAGTAATACAGCCAGGACTAACGAGTAGTACTACATTAACACTTCAGCTACTACTATTAACTAAAAGAGAAGCAAGCTTAACTAATCAGTTAATTTAGGACTGAGATAGTTCCTTGTTGTTACGGTACGTGGTGTAGTGAAAAGCACGATGAAGAGGAATAACAGTAGTTAGTATAAAAACTAAGGAGACACTCACTTAAACACAACATAACATTAACGAACAGACTGGGGGAAACTAGGTCACAGGACTAAACCAAAACATAATGATGGGGGGAACACAGAACATACATGTTACACTTATTAGGTAATCAATAATTACTAAATGAGATTGGCATCATTAAGAACTAACAGGTAATTATGACAAATTATAAAGAGACGTTAGCAATTGTCTTTTATTTTTACTCTCAGCGTGATCTTAAAATGCATCACTAATCACTCAAGTGTTACTTAGTCACTATGCAGGAACTACTAGTGATCTGAACCATTATTTCAAAGTGAAAACGATGTTTCTCACGTCAAAATAATGGTCCAGATCACTAGTAGTTCCTGCATAGTGACTAGATAACGCTATAGTAATTAGTGATGCATCGTATGACCATATTCAGTGTAAAAATGATGTCTGATTCTGTCTCAGACACATGATAATGTTCTTTATATTTGTCAGTTAGTTAATTTTTATTAATGAGGCTAATCTTATTAAGTAATTATTGATTACCTAATAAGGAACCATCTCTTAAATTTGACATTACTTACTGATTAGTTAAGCTTGTTTCCATATTAGTTAATAATAGTAGTAGTTATGGTGTTAATGTAGAACTACTCATTAGTCCTGCATTACTTCCTGCGTAGTTACTTATTTTTGACATGACCTTTATTTAAAGTGTTACCAAAACTATTATCACTGAAATTTATTCAGGGTCCTTACATCTGTCAAAATGTCTCTTCTGTAAGACTTTTCCCATCTTATAGTCGCAGACAGCCTTTCCAACCCCAAAGCTAACAAGGGATCAGAGGTTTTCCCTGGGTAATTCATCATCCTGTGCTCATGAAGGCAAGCAGTAGATTGATGCTCTGTGTCTAGCAAAGCAATCCACAAATGTCACTCCAACAGCCTCTTGGAAGTTGAAAACGGAAAAATCTTTACAACGAAAAAATACAAATAAAATACAAGTCAACTTTCACTCAAATCGTTATGCTGATAATTCATTTTGCAATGAAATATTTTCTATACAATATATGAATTTAGGTTTCATTTGCATCCTATGATTTTAACTCCGCTTCCTGTGCTCCATCACCAGGATGATAAATCTATACAGTTACAACAAATTTGAAGAGACCAGGATGTGATTAAGGTCTTGATTCAAACCATTTCTGTAAGTGTACAGCAGGCTCCTGGCGTGCTTTCACGCTAACAGTGTTCCTGCACATCTACACACAGAGCCCAAAGTGTAACAATAACTGTTCAAATCATCTGGCTTCAGACAGAATGATGGACTTGAATGTGCTTTTTGTGTGGCTGTCATTGCATGTAGAACTTCAATCCAGCTCAACAAATGTGTTTTTTATTATTTTTTTTCAAGCAGTGGGTGGGTACCCTTACATGTTGTTGTTGTTTTTCAAGTGTGCTATTGTAATACTTCTTTTAAACAAAAAAAAAAAAGTATACTTTAAGTCTACTTTTTATATACTTCTCAGAAATATATAGAGGGAGGACCCAGATGCAGAAGTAGCGGGGGGTGATATTTATTAGCAACAAAAAGCACAGCGCAAGAAAGGTGAGGTATTTTTTACAAATACTGGAGCTATAGCAAAGAAGAAAAGAAAAGAAAAGAAAAGAAAAGAAAAGAAAAGAAAAGAAAAGAAAAGAAAAGAAAAGAAAAGAAAAGAAAAGAAATAAGATTCTAGAATGTTTGGAACTAGCAAACAATAAGAAACAACTATACTACAACCTTGCAGTGACCTAGAGAGAAAATAAATAAAAGATTAGTTGCCAATAAAAATCTAGAGAGAAACCAAAAATAAGGCACCGGATAACTAGAGCAAAATAAAGACTGGAACTTGACTAGAATAATAAAAGAAAAAAATCTAAATGAAATAAATACAAAACTAGAAGTGACAGGGAAACCTGAATGTGACTGACAAGACCTGTAGACAAGCAAGAAACGCTCACACACAATGACGACAACAATCCAGCAAAGGGGAGAAGGAGCACAATATAAACTAAAGGGAGAAGAGCATATGAGGAACAGGTGAACATAATGAGGCAAACGAGAACTAGACAATGACTAAACAAGGGGACGTGGTAACGGGAAACAAGGAGGCAGGACGAGAGGAGCACATGGCCAACATAAACAAAGACAGAGCCATCTGGGGGGTATTCCAGAAGGCAGGTTATGAGACATATCTGGGTAAGTTTAAGGGTAAGTAAGCGGATAACCTCAACTTTCGGTTCCAAAAACGGAGTTAACCTTCAGGGTATGTAAGTAGCTTTAGCAACTCACTCTCTGAACATAACCTGCTCTGGAGAAGCATCTGTTCCAGGGTTAGTTTACTTCAGAGGTGTTCAGCGCATGCGTGCCCTAGACCAGACTGTGCACAATCATAGTTATAGCACTATTAAAACAAGGTAATGTTTGAACAGTTATTGTTACACTTTTGGTTCTACTATTTGTAGATTAATTACCATTTTGGTACCATTACCATTTTTTATTTATTTATTATTATTATAGAAATACATTTATAGGTGTGACAGATTGCACACACACACACACACACACACACACACACACACACACACACACACACACACACACACACACACACACACACACACACACACACACACACACACAGACATTATTTTATCCTATCTATGTATCTACATATCTACATATCTATCTATCTATCTATCTATCTATCTATCTATCTATCTATCTATCTACAGTATATTACAATCCAATAAACATTAGTTGAATAACTATTCATGTCATCCGAGAATGTATGACGGTAAGATAACCTTGCTTTCTGGAATACCCTGCTCAAGCACAATACAAGCAAAGAAACAGACAAAGACAAAACAGGCAAGACTGTCAGAGCAGGACCCTGACAAACATCTCCGAAATATACTTAAAGTTCCACTTAAGTATACTTGACTCATACTGACAGAAAGGTCTAAGTATATTTGGCCAATACATGTACTCAATGTTTTGAGTGTGATCATCAAACATTAAACAGCATAGGCTATACTGTAAATCAAAACCGCCTAATGTTATCAAATGAAATGTTGAACCCATGAAGAGGAAACGACTGTGAAGCTTCTGGGGTGTTGATGGACTCCATGTGTGTTTTGACCATCATTCTGAATCTGAGTTTGAAGTCACCATTATGCTGATTGGTGTTTGCATTAGTTGGGCTCTTGACCCTTGACTTTTGAACTAGGGCCGTGACATTAACGCGTTAATTTCGATTAATTAATCTGAGACAAAATAACGCGTTAATTTCGATTAATTAATCTGAGACAAAATAACGCGTTAAAAAAAAATAACGCAGATTAATCCATTCCGTATTGACCTTTGAACCTGGAGCCGTTCTTGCCACAATTCGACTGTAAAATGAAGGAGGGAGACGAGAACGCGCTGGCGCTGCCTGGATCATTGATTGGAACATTTACTTATAAAAAACAGCCGGCATTTCAACGTTGATTCTCCGGTGAACGTAAGGGACCAAGGTCGAATCAATGTTGGATTATGTTTCGATTGTGCAAAACGAATCAACGTTGAAATCGTGACGTTGTTTCATTGTTGATTTCGTGACGTTGTTTCACCGTCTCTTCTTTCAATATGGGTGAATAAAGATTGTATGTCGACGTTGTTGAACCAATGATGAATTATGCTTCGGTTTTGCAAATTGAATCAACGTTGATATCGTGACGTTGTTTCACCGTATTAAGTTACCTGGCTTTCATCATGGGATATTGAGTCATGACAATGCTGACTGAATTTGTGATTAACTGTACACTAAAATATAACTGTCAAATTACTTGCAGCAATGGCTTAATTAAACACATTTAATACAAATATAACACATGCTCAAGATTGTAAAACAAGTTTTATTCTGAAAAAACAAAAGTCTAAAAATACTTTCTAAAACAGATGAAAAACATCTCAAACTTTAAATTTCAGCATTTTCGAAGTAATGTTAAAAACCTGTAAAGCAAGTGTAAATAATGTTTATAATTTAATGTTTAATATCAAATGTATAATTTAATAATGTTCAATAATTTAATAATGTTCAATTGTATTGTATTGATTATTTGCTAGGCACAATTATTTCAATGCTCACCCTTTGAACATTTGAACATTATTTCAATAACATGTTCAACACAATTATTTTTAATTGATTGACAGCCCTAATTTACATGCAATTAAAATGCGATTAATTTCGATTAATTAATTACAAAGCCTCTAATTAATTAGATTAATTTTTTTAATCGAGTCCCGGCCCTATTTTGAACATTAGTTTTCTCTGGCTGCTGTAACTGTGTTTATAATGGCAAGAACAGAAAGAGATCAGATCATGTTGAAATGTGGTCAGATGATGTTGGCTACTTGTTGATACAGATGTGATCATCATGTTGGGGCCTTATTTGCTGATCTCATGCAAATCATTGATTATAGTAACCCTGTGACTCTACAGCATGAGATCCAGCAGTGTTTTAATCAGATAAACTGAATGGTTCTGGATAATATAAAAAAAAAAAAAAAGGTCCTGTGAACTTTAGACACACCGAGACATTAGGAATCAGTGTATGAATCTCAACAATGGGGACATGCTTCATGCTGCAATGCATTCTGTGTGCATAATACACAACTCATGGTTCCCAAAATGCATTGTGGCATGAAAGCATGTTCACATTGTTGAGATTCATATGCTAATTCTTAATGTCTCTGTGTGTGTAAAACTCACAGGAGTTCTTGCTGTCGAATCACAACAAGAATATTGAATTGAAATGAATAACATACATGACCCATATAAAACTAAGACCTAAGATCAGGGAATTAAGCCACACCAAGATGATTATATTCTTATCATCAAGCAACCAACATCATCATGTTTCCTTTTGCTGTTCTTGCCATAACACACAGCCAGATAAAAACTAACATTTAAAAGTCAAGAGCCAAACTGCCCAACTAAAGCAAAAACTGTTTTACATAATGGTGACTTTAAACTAAACTATTATTTTCAATAAAACATCAACATAAAACCTCTTTTAATTCTCAATAAGACCTTTTGTAGACGTATGGTAGAAATAAAGTCTATCTGGTTAGTAATAGGTGAAGGTGGAGTTGTTTAAGTTGTTTAATCTTCCTCTGCCGAGATCTTGAGAGATTTGATGTCTATTATCTTCAGTTGATTTTATATAAGGCTGTGGCTGGAAGTCAGTTGTAGTTTCTGTTCTTGTTGTTCGTCTGTCCTTCAGTGATTATGCTTGTTATCACCTAATTATCTCATTAACTCCAACACTGATTCAGTGTTACATTTAAAGGGATACTTCACCTCTGGAAAGATGAATGTGTATTTAAAATGGGTCATTTATGTGGAAGAAATGTGAAATTATTTTTGAATTTCTAGACTGAGAAAAGACAGAAATTTTTTTTTTGGCTTATGTGGATGAAAGACAACAACTCCCAGAATGCACTTGCTTCGCTGCCCTAGGAAGCCACGCCTACTGGTAAGAGAGCGCAGTAAACAACAAGGCTAGGCTACAAGTGAGTCTCTGTGACGAGTCTGCTCTGCCTGGGATTTTGAGATCGCCCAAAATGTCCGGGATTCGGCTTTTGCGTTCTACAGTCGCCATTCATTCATCATGTTTACTGTGGCGAGCAGGACGAGACTGAGGGGCGCGGGAGAACGGCGTGAGGCCGGTGGCGTGATTACTGATGACTGACACCGAGACGCACTGGTCTCGTATCTCTCACGGAGGAGCGGGTATTTTCTTAGCAATGCTAAAACGCACATTAACCGATCACTTGTTTAGGCAAGGCAAGGCAAGGCAAGTTTATTTATATAGCACATTTCATACACAATGGCAATTCAAAGTGCTTTACATAGAAGAAATTAAAATAATAAAAAGAAATAAGAATAATTAAAACAGTTTAGGAAAATAAAAAATTAGAAAATACAGTACAGTACAGTCGGACGAACATTGGCACAGTGCTCATTCATTAAATGCATAGCTAAACAGAAGTGTTTTGAGTCTGGATTTGAATGTGACTACAGTAGGAGCACATCTGATCTCCTCTGGACGCTGGTTCCAGCTGCGGCTGGCATAATAGCTAAAAGCGGACTCGCCATGCTTAGAGTGAACCCTTGGTATTTCTAGCTGATATGATCCTAATGATCTAAGTGATCTGTTGGGTTTATATTCAGTGAGCATATCTGAAATGTATTGAGGTCCTAGGCCATTGAATGATTTATATACCAGTAATAATACTTTAAAATCAATCCTAAATCTAACTGGGAGCCAGTGTAAAGACCTGAGGACTGGTGTGATATGTTCATATTTTCTGGTTCTGCTCAGAATCCTGGCGGCAGCGTTCTGTATGAGCTGCAACTGTCTTATGGTCTTTTTGGGAAGGCCAGTGAGGAGTCCATTACAATAATCCACCCTGCTGGTGATGAAAGCATGCACAAGTTTCACTAAGTCTTGTCTGGAAACAAAGCATCTAATTCTTGCAATATTTTTCAGATGATATATGCTGATTTAGTTATTGCTTTGACATGACTACTGAAACTAAGGTCTGACTCTAGTGTCACACCAAGATTCCTGACTTGATTTTTAGTTGTTTGACCCCTAGAGTGAAGGTATGCGTTCACCTTGAGAACTTCATCTTTGTTTCCAAACGCAATGACTTCAGTTTTGTCTTTGTTTAACTGAAGAAAGTTTTGACACATCCAACTGTTGACTTCATCAATGCATTGGCACAGGGAGTCAAGCACAGTTTAGCGTTCAAGTAAACACTACATTCAGATTCACCAGTCGGAATGAATTCAGTTAGATTGAAACAAAAGGTGTGCATGTAAACAATGAATGGCGACTGCAGAAAGCAAAAGCCGAATCCCGGACATTTTGGACGATCTCGACGGCCGGACATGTCCGGGAAAAAGAGGATGGTAACCCCCTACTACTCAGCTTTCTCCACAGAACAAGAGCCTGCTAGCTTAGCTTCCAAAGAAAGACGGCTGAACTATGTGTACATTCTGTGAGTGAGATCCCTCCCTCTATGGGCAGGTTGAACACATGCAGGACAGCTCCTCCTACTGGCTGTAGTCTTTAGCCTCTGGCCAAAAAATCCTCCGATGACGCAAAATTACGATTTTGACGTCATCAGAGGATTTTTTCCAGACAAAAAATACATAAATCTCTCGTCTCAGTGGGATATGAGGGTGGAAAGCACGGTAATTCGAAAATACTACAGGTTTTCTACTAATACAAAGCTTAATGCTAAATCCTGAAGTATCCCTTTAAGACTCTGAGTGGTGTTTATGTCATCTGGGCTAACCCATGTGGGCTCTATATGGAAACTGCAGACAAAACTTTCTGGGCCCCAGTTAGATAGCCCAGGTCAAACCAGTCTGGGCCCCACATGGGTGTGCTGGCTGGGTATCAGTATACCTAAAAGGTCACTTGTAGCATAGTTGCAGTACAAATTTGTAAACTAGTTTTGTATTTAAAGTTTACTACTGTTACACTTAAAGTATACTAAAAAGTGGGCCAATTTAGTCCCAAGTAGAAACAGTACACTTACAAGTATACTTCTACATTGATATTAGTATACTTACTACATAAAGTTTATTTTACTTAAGTATACTTAAGATGAACTTAATACTTATTATTTTGTAAGGGTGGATTTATGTTGCTTCATAAAAGCTAATATTGCAGAAGACTGTGTTGATAAATATTGCATTTTTACAGAGTTTTCTGCTGAGTTCAGCGCAATAGCACAGCTTTGTTCCTAAACTCCACAACAGTCTTGTTACTCAAAACTCCACATCAATGTGCTGTAATGGGTTTGCCCTTCAAGCGCAGGACAAGCTTGAACGCAGCCTTTACTCTGTGCATGGTTCAGCTGAAAATTCCAAGGGATAATTTGTGCATGTAGACGAAATGTTAACGTTAATATGTGTTGGTGTCAGTATTGTGTTTGAACATTAGATTACTTCTGACATCCATAAATTGCCCTAACAAGACAGTTTAACAGGGTTTATTTTCTAATGATTTGCTTTCAGTCAGTAAGAGTTTCAGAGAAGTCTCCCCAAAGCAGCTTTAACAGCGTCTCAAACAGACACTTGTGCGCAAAGTGAAGAGCTCAAGGACCGGCTTTTGGCACAGCTGACAAGTAAATCTCACTTTGACCCTGTCTGTCTCTTACACACACACACACACACACACACACTGAAGTCTACAAAGAAGAAGAGGATTATTCATGTCAGAACTGAAGCAAACAAATCCAGATCAAAAGGTATCCTATGTAGTGAACAGCACTTTCCAGGGCCCAGTTTTATGGCAGGGCCATTCTCTGACTAAAACAGTAGAGAAAGATTTGCTATATTTCATTGGATCTTGGTGGACTAGCACAAACAAATATCCAATTGCATCAGATAAAGATGCTAGGACAACTGCCATACACCTCTTAGAGGGCAAGATGAAGACCCCTAGTACCAAACCCTGGAAGTCCACAACTTCTCATTGGCCCAGAGGCAGTATCTGCCCTTTACCCTTAATGAGACTAATTTCTAAGGTTTCGGCCTGAACCACCATACACATTCCTTAGGACTAGTGATGTTACGTTCGTGAACGAATCGTTCTTTTTGAACGAATCCTTTAGGTGAACGAATCGTTCTCGTTCACGTAATCAATTGACTCATATTTCTCGTTCACTGAAATCCCTCCCTCCACAGCAGCGCGGCGCTATTAGCAGCGCATGCGCAGCTCAGTGAACCGGTGTTTTCAACCTGTCAAAGAATGAACTTCGAGCCAATAGCCTTCGAGTATGAGATGTGACGGAGCATGTGATTTGTTGGATGTAGTGAACGAATACGCCCTTCACTGACTGACCGAGTTGCTTTTGAGTCTGAACCATAGGTCTGAACGAGAGAGAGATCTTATCGTTTGTGTACGAGTTGAACGAACTGGTATGTCGTTCATGAACGAAAATAACCAGTTGTTTGAACGATAATGATGGTGAACCGATAGAGCTAGGTTTGTGTAGTTAGCATGTTTGCATCAAATAATCAAATTGACACTTTACCATTGTAATGAAAACAGGTTAATAGCGCAATATAATGGTTAAATATAACAAAGACAAATTAACATCGTCATTTTTTACTTGGTTTGAGTTAAGGGGGGCGCACTTGACTGTTTACTTGATTTAAATTTACACTTCTCGTTACCTGCTTTTCTTATATTTTGGTTGTGTGTTTTAGTCTTAGTTTTGTGGTATTTTGCACTTTGAACAATTTACTTGACTACTTGTGTTCATTTTGTATTATCAAAATGAATTAATTACGTTTTATTCATGTATGCACTTCTCTAAAAACTAAAACAAACCAAAAAAATATGACAGTATTATAGGTCTCATAACGTCAGCAAATAGCATTTCAGTTCGGGCTGTGAAGGGGCATGTATTTGGTTGGATCTACTGAACGAATTTGCCTATCACTGCTGAGATCGCTCTGTTTTGAGTCTGAACGAGAGGGAGAGATCTCGTTCGTGAACGAATTGAACTGGTACTTTCGTTCGTGAATGAGAGTACTGGGTAGGTCGGTCATTTAGCATGTGATTTAATCTCATTCAAAGCGCAGTTATAGGTGTGCACATATAATTGTTTATATTCATATTCAACATACAGAACATCAACGTTTAATATAATCCCAGATTTATGAATGTGTATGTCTGACTAAATAATTAAAATGTTAATATTATGCAAGAAAACCTTGGTTTGGTCATCTGAACCACTTATTTAGACTTATGTTATTAATTTAGTAAATAAGGCACACATTTTAACAAAGCCAAATCACTTTTTTTTTTGTAACAAGTAAATACGTTCATTAAAACATAAAATAAAATACACTCTTTTTCGCCACCTGCTGCAGTATATATCTAATATGAAGAAATTATCACTGAACGAATCAGTGAACGAGTCTGAACGAATCATTTTGGTGAACGAACTGAAAATGAACGAGTCTCTGAAAAGAATCAAACTTTCCACCACTACTTAGGACCATTTGGATGCAGCAGCAGTGACTGAAACAAATAAACAAAGGCCACTCAATTCGACACAACCTAAAATAAGTATTCTCAGTGACAGCTTTGTAGTGCATCTTACACAATTTTAGCTGTTAATGTACAAATTTATGCATGCATGACAGTTCAGTATTTTCCTTCATGTTTGGTGAGAAAGTGAGAAATGTATTGGTAACACTTTAAGGCAGGTGTAGTGCCAAATTCAGTTTTTTGGGGGGCAGATTCAGCATGTTGAATCGGTGTTGGGCGTAAAAAAGAGAGAACTCTGATTGGCTCTTCAGCTCAGCAAACGGGTCAGTGCAGGAGAATAAGGGTATGTTTACATGACAACTATCTGCTTAAAACGGAGAAGTTTTCCCTTTGAGTTTTCCGTGTAAAGGCGACATCATTGTCAAAACGATCCCCATTCACACTGATCCACGGAAACTACTTAAAACTGTGTATTCTGCTTCCAGGCCATTAGATGGCGATGAAACACTATAGACTGAACACGTAATACTCATGACGTCATGGTCTTCAGAGATTCGCCTTTTTGTTGTTTACACAGAGATCGTTATTTAAAAACTTCCACTTTGAAACCCGTTTTCAAAAGTTTGCGTTTTCAGGCACCCAAAACGCTGTTGTCGTGTAAATGAACGGCCAAAACGCAAAAACAATTTCAAGTTTTTAGTTGAAAACGGTGTCGTGTAAACAGCCCCTAAAAGCGAAAGCGATGAAAGCGAGCAAAGAAGTCAAGACGGTACAGACAGAAGACCTTTCTAATTTTACGTCATCTTACCCGAGCATTCAAATTAATAAATATTTGAAAGTTGAAAGTGATCAACGTGAATGATATTCAAAATGGTAAGCAAGCGCTGCTTTTTTTACGGTACTGCAGTCCTAGTTTCGGTTTCCCTTTTTGAATGGCGAAAATAGACTATTGCTATCTGCTGATATAGACAGATATTTACTTACACGCAGGTGCAGAACGCATGGGCTATAGTTGACAGTCGCATTTAGTCCTTTTGGTGTGTTCAAGCGCAGATCTTTGGCCAAAACGCAGCCGACGAGAGGTGACAACACAGTCATCTTTCGTCGCCGCTAGTTCTTTGACGTTGGCTTGGTGTGTCTATAAAGAAACTGTACTGTGTGCTTTAGATTATGCAAATGATTTCCACAGCAGAAAGAAGGGTGTGTCCCCCCTCTGATGCCAGCAGCCAATTACAGCACTGGAATGGAGAAGTGCCAAACTGCAATCTCCTCCTCTGGAGGGAATAAACGTACCCTTTCAACAGACAAATGAAAAGAAGTTGGTTCAATATAGAGAGATTATTAGTGCTCCCACTAAAACACATAGGCTAAACGTGATATTTACTAGTGCAGAGGTCTTCAACCCTGTTCCTGGAAACCCACTGTCCTGCAGAGTTTAGTTCCAACCCTAATCAAACACACCTGAAGCAGCTGATTTACAGGGCAATGGGTCTCCAGGAGCAGGATTGAAGACCTCTGTACTGATGACGTGTGACTAAAAATGGCTTCAAATGCTTGGCATTAGCACTTCTGAAACAGCAGTTCTGATAACACAGCAACAGCTTCTTTCTAAGAGTAACAACCATGTAACTCAGTCCATGCATTCACTGAAAGCTGAATGTCATCAATTGTGTGAATCCTGCACATCTGAAGCTAATACAGAAGCACAACTCAAATAACAATATGATGCGAAGCATGATTTTATTTTTATTATTTATATATTTTGAATTCTTAAACGTGCCGAATGTTTTTATAGTAGGGTGAAATCTAGTCTGTCGAAATATCAAAATATCATTCAAAATATCAGGACCCTTTTAATATGTTTCTGGTCTAATTGTGAACAATCATCAGGTCATCAAATGATCGACTGACATCGCCAAGGCCGATTCTTTTCATTGTGTGATATTACAGAAGAAAAAATGGGTTGCAAATAGTGTTTCATGTTGACTTCATTATTGTTTTCAAACAGCTTTTTCTCTGGTGATCTGGTGATGTATTCATGTGTTCGGATGTTGGCCCATGGCATTATAGCTGCAGATTCACAGGACAAAGAGCAACACAAACACTGGCCTGGCAGAACACCAACACATTGCAAGCAGAGAGCAGCCGTTTGACTCCACAGTAAGACAGTCATCTGCTGAGGTAGCGCTTGACAGGAATAGATAACTGACATTTGCCCAGAGTGCAACAATGCTCAGATCCTGCTTGGATGTCAAGATTGATCGTACATCAAACATCTCTCCTCTGACTTCCATTCATCTGAGTGTCAGCCCTTTTTGTTGTTCCTTACATCTTCTTCCCAGTCTTGTCCTAGATGATCCTCCATAGAGATGAATCAGGCTGTGTGTGAGGAAACCGTCCACAGACATAAGTATAGTGTGATGGACGTGAGATCACAGCACTGCACGCAGCTGTCTGAGAATTAAACTGCATGAATTGGACTCGGGATTAGAGCGAGACATTTAAAATGCCTCTGAGGACACGTTAATTGCGTTGACAGATCTTGAATGAAATTATAATTATGAGTAATGAGATTTGTTTCCAAAGAACTTCTCTTTTCCACAGAATTTTAATTCCCTTGACATCAATACATAACCTAAAGTGATGTCAGTAATATAGATACTCTATTTATAGGTTTGCAGGTCATTCAACATGCCATATTAACAATGTTTGCTCATTATCTATTACACATAAATTACACCAATATGCATATTATATATATATATATACACACAGTATAATTTTAAATGTGAAAGCTGACCAATAGTATTGTTTGAAAACCAAACATATGACTTTTTCGTATGTAAAACACACAAAGATTTAGCCTAATAATATGTTCCATGCTTCTTTTATACAATAAAATTGAAAGAGGAGCAAATTCAGATATATTGTATGTGGATGAGAAGTCTTGCGGATGGTTCCAAACATGTAAGCTGTCAAAAGTGTTTCCACGCTAAAGTCAGCAGTGTATTTTTTTTCTGGGTTAGTCAGGTGTGCATACTGATATTGTGTTTTCCTCTGTGCACATGGCTTTACACTGTAAATGAGTGACTAAATAAAGCCACCGGCAACCATCTCTTGAGCTCTGATTAGCCGCTTTTCCACTGTCGGACCAGTGCAAGCTAACAACGTGCCATGAGGACAAAATCAAGCTGCGTTTCCTCTGTAGGGCCAGTAGCTCCCACAGCACTACCCTAAAACACACCCTTAACACGCCTCCATGGAACAACGTCACACAACACCACCAATTCACCAGCATGGGGAAGCTAAATGACTGAAAACGAAATAGATTGCAAACTGAACATGACCTTTGGTCTTTATTGTTTAATTGCGTTGACGTTGGTTCAGTTTACTTTTAATTAGCGGCAATTCAGGGGTGGCAATTGCTTGAATGGTGGGTTCATTATTATTATTATTCATGAAAAATACAACATCAAAACAGTACATTGATAAAAACCCGATATATTTAACATACAACTTTTAGTAAAAAAAAAAAAAAAGACGGCTTTATTAACAAAACGAATAAGCACGGACTACACCATGCTGTTGTCAGGAACTCAGATAAATGGAGGACTCAATTGCAGTGAGAAAATTTATTAGAAAACATTAGGAATAATTTGAAACAGTCCATGTGTATGGTCTCTCCCGTGTAATCCTCACACACAATTAGAGGACTCCACCGAGAGGAAACGACTCAGGGCAACCAACTGAATGTCAAGCAAGTGAGACAGTCTAGCTACAAACTCCTTGTCTTTGGTTCCTGAGCGCAATCACAAGCAGGTAAGTAACAGAAGCAAACACACATGAATGAGGGCACAGAACATGAAACATCCACGCAACATGAATAGTGATCACCTGACAACAAGGAGTAGACACAGCTGGGAATATATAGGATTAAGGGAACAAGCGACAGGTCTGGGAGATCAGATCATGATTGTGCACACAGTGCTGCAAGGCAACGCTGATTGCTCAAATCACGGGCTGCTGAAAATGACAGGACCATAAAAAAAAACAGAAGAACCGGTGAAACACCCTGACCCATGAGAGCTATAGGCTGAATATAAATTAACAAATAACTTAGGCAGAGTTTAAATGAAACACTGAAAAACTTGCTTGTATTACCATAGAATGTTTATTAACAAAACGAATAAGACAGCTTGCGCGGCATACTCCATGCTGTAATATAAATGTTTTTTTGGGGGGGTTTTTTTGCTGCGGGTCCCATTTTGGCAGCCTCATTCTTGTTGTGCACTTGAAGGTGTGGGTGTAAATTAGACGTGATAGCTCCGGATGTTTACAGATTTCCTTATTAATGTTTGCAGGTTCCCTATTAGCATTGGGTTGAGTCGGAACCTGACTTCATGGTGCATAAGCAATTAGACTGACAACACCCGTGCTTATACAGGGATGTCCAGGTTGTAAAATCTGATGAAAGTGGAGGGCGAGGGCCAGCCCACCGCCACACAGATATTTGCAATAGAGATTCCACTGTCCAGCATCTCCTGCAGAAACTGAACTGACACGGTACCGCATTTAGTGGGGCCTAGTTTCCAAGCCAAGCACCAGCTTGAGAAAATAGACAATTTCTGGGCGTAGAGACGCCTTGTGGAAGGGGCCCTCGCCTTTGAGATTGTTCTCATGGCGTTTTGGGGAATTAAGGCCTGATGCTTCCTGTACAGGGGCCACACACACAGGTTTCACAACTCCAGTTGAGGGTGCCGGATCGTCCCTCCTTCCTGGGAGAAGCTGCTTCGCAGATCAGCTGACAGTAGCTGGACTAATTCTGGGAACCAGAAGAACTGCACATGCTCCTTCCCAAATCTGACTGATGACCTGCGGAAGCAGGGCTACAGGAGGGAAGGCATAAAGGCACAGATAAGGCCATTTCAGGGCCAGCACACCCATTTCCTTCGAGAAGTATATTCAACAGTGGGAGTTCTCCACTTTCCTCCTGGAATGTTCTGGTAAAAGCGGGGTGATTTCTAAAGGACTAAGGCTCTGACGCAGCCGTGGGTCACCTTGAGAGAGTGCTGGCCTGTGCACCACGCATGGGGTGGGATAAGGCCTTTCAAACAGAGCTGGAATGGTCGCATGTGGAGCAGGCCTAGGGACAATGACAATGACCGAGGAAGTTACCGGTTGCCATGCTTCTGATTTTCAAGGCGTACTCTTGTAAGAGCCAAGCCTTCATTTTGTCTGAAGAGAATGAAATTCGTTGGCTGGGGAGCAGCGAGCTCTTGCCAATGGTGACCCTGAAGCCAGATGGCAAAACCTCGAACGCAAATCTTAAGAACTGACTGTGATGGGGGGCTATCTGGATATGAAAGTAGGTATCTTTCAGATCCACTGATACAGTATAAACCAATCCCCGGGGCAAATTTGCACAAGGATTTGTTTGATAGCTAACATTCTGAAGGGCCGTCCCATGAGGGCGCAATTCAGACATCTCAGATCGAAGATGGGCCTAAGGCCGTCATCCTTCATGGGGACGAGGTTGCGGCTGTAAAAGCCTGACTCGCTGCGTTCCGTGAGAACTATCTCCACGGTGCCTTTTTCTAGTAGAGACTGAACTTGTCTCCAAGGACATGAGCACTGTTGTCTGAGACCACTGTCTGAACCTACTGGTCTTCGAGCAAATTGGAGCAAGTAACCTCGTTCTACTATTCCCAAAATCCAGCTCGAGTGCAAGTGGTTGAAGTATTACAGGCACTGAGGTGGGAGAACAGCACTTGTTACAGCATTGAGAGGAGGAGAAATGCTCTTTTCGTGAGAATGTAAATTTTTTATTTGGTTCGCCATAACAGCGAGAAGGGGTTTTGGTGCACAAACTGGTAGGGCAGGCCCAGAACCGGCAGCAAACACATCGTCTTTCCAGCACCCTGAACTGAAGTGGGGGCTGGGAGATGGGCACAGTTTGAGGGTGGTCGGGCCTTGGCAGGACTTAACACTTTTCTCCTCCATCCTGAGGCATCAGGACTGCTTCAGCTGCACGGGGCCCAGCTCTAGTTTGGGGCGATGCCCTTGATGCTTTGGAAATGGGTTGAGATTGAGATTAAGCCACAAATGGCGCTCCAGTACCACTAGGCTGGCCATAGCACGGCCAATGGCTTGGGCGGAATAAAAAATCCAAATGACAGTGCCGTGGTGGGCAAGTGATGTAATCAGTGTACGCCACAATGCATTACTATGCGGTTGCTAAGTTTTTATGAGGGGTTTTCAGCATGCTGCTGTAAGGATATTCTGGGTGATTGAAGGTGGATGCGGAACTATTAATAAGCAGTAATTAGGAGTTTATTGAGGCAAAAGTCGTAGTTAATAGCTGGTTACTAGTGAGAATTGGACCCTAATCTAAAGTGTGACTGTATTCATAAAGCTGTTTTATCATGAAGTCTAATTGCTTAGAAAAGTAATTGCACACCTCTCTTGCAAATACAGACTGAAGTTTAATACTACTGCTAAGGGTTATGAGTTTGCAACAGTGAATTTGAGCAATAGTAACAGTATTGTTTCCCTTAGTAAACTCCACTAATTGAGGTTTTACAGACTATCTTATGCAGTATATTCCTTCTTTACACTGGTGGTCCCATTTACTGGTCTCAGACATTGAGGAGTTGAGCAGGTTAATTACACATGCTACACTTTTAATCCATTTAATCCCCAGACTCTTCAGTGTGCAGCTGATAAGGCCATTGGCTTGTCAAATATTTCTATGAGTATTTCATGAGGTCATGTGCTCATATAATCTATAAATGGATGGTGGAAATGGTAAATGGGGTTTGTTTTGCTGTAACTGACCAAATTTCACAAGGAAGTAGACATGGGTGGAAGGAGATTCAGAGCAAACGAGAAGATGTTTTTAAATATAAGTGCTTTATGCTGTTTGGTCAGATTCTATGAACATGTATTTTCATTTTATGCTCTCAGCAGATTGAGAAATGTTTTTTTTTTTTTTTCTGTGGTTTTTAAAGCCTAAAGCTAGAATCAACTGCTAAAGTAAAATATTTATTATATTCATCTACATTAAGTAAATGTTACAGTGCTGGCCAGGCAAGGAGAAGGAGAGGTGGATATGTAGGCAGCAAAGATATATATATATATATATATATATATATATATATATATTTACAAATCAAAACAACGACATTAACAACAGAGATAAACACACAGTAAAATCCCCAGTGTTAAATTTACACTAGTGTTTATATGAGTGTACTGAAGCAGTGTTCAAGTTAATTAGATAATTAAGTGATTAATTGAGTGATGATTGAGCATTATTGAAGACACCTGATGTTAACAAGCAGAATCACTGAAGGAGAAAAGCAAAAAATTCAAGTCACCGTTATGGTGATCGGTGTTTGCTTTAGTTAGGCTCTTGACCCCTTACATTTTTAACTTTAGATTTTGGTTGGCTGCTGTAACTGAGTTATAACAACCAGATGAACAAAGAGAAAAGTTTTGTTTTGACATAATCATCATTTGACCTGAATCAACTCATTTAGAGCCTAATTTCTTATTTAAGTTTACTTTATAGCAGCACTGTCCTTGTACAGCATTTATTTATTTTTTCTCATTTTCAATGTAATCCAAAGGATTTCTTAAAAGTTGTTCTGATTTAAAAAAAATATTTCATTTAGGCACACACAGACATCAAGAATCAGCCTATGAATCTCAACTATTATAAAGTATGTTGCAGTGCATTCTGGGTTTCACCAATCAAAACTCATTCATGGCTCACATCATGCATTGCTGCATGAATAAATAATGAGCTTAATTGTCTTAATTTCCTTTATTCTTACTATTTTATTTTATGTCTGCTGTTGTTATGTGACTTTTTAGTAGCTTGTTTTGTAATGTTCAGAATTGATCTGATTATCTGAATATGCTGTTTGTCTCCATTGCTGAGATTCATACGCTGATTCTTGATGTTTGTGTGTGCCTACATGAAAGGTTTTATTTTTTTTTATTTTTTTATATATATATATATATATATATATATATATAGTATCAGAACAACTTTTAATTACGTTGAAAATGCTAAAAGTTTTATGCTGTACAAGGACAGTGCTGCTATAATCTATAAAGTAAACTTAAATCAGAAATTAGGCTCTAAATTAGTTCAGCGATTCAGGTCAAAAAATTATTATGTTAAAACACAACCAACACCATCAGATCACCTTTTCTCATTGTTCATCTGGCTGTTATAACTCAGTTACAGCAGCAGCAAAAAAAAAAAAAAAAAATGGACTCATATAAACACTGAGCAGTGTTAAAGGGGTGGTATAATGCTTTTTTCACAAGATGTAAAATGAATCTCTGATGTCCCTAGAGTGTGTATGTGAAGTTTTAGCTCAAAATACCCCACAGATATTAGCATGTTGAAGTTGTCACTTTTTGAGGGCGAGCAAAACCTTTTTTTTGTGTGTCTGTCCCTTTAAATGCAAATGAGCTGCTGCACAGAGGGTGGAGCTAAAACAGCTCGTGCTTAGCAGCTTGGATTACCTCACACAGACATGCACTGAAAATGTAACATTTTTTTAGCCTTTTATGTTCAAACTGAAGTCAGAAAGATGGAGACTCGAGAAGAAGTGACAACATGTAGACAACATTTCTGAATGGTTAGTTGATGAATTTATGTAGCTTATGTGTAGTTATCTTCTAGTCATTGATATTAAATCGTATCTTCCACCCCATACCCGCTACAACTGAGAATCACTTTAAGCATGCAGACGCAGTTAAGACAATTTGATGTATTCCACTTAATACACAATAAAACAATATACAATAAGATTCGTTGACAACGCACCTCATGGTGTTCTTCTAAATTGAGGGCGAGCCACAAATCCGTGAGTACAGTTTACAAACCCGTGGGAACGGATTGCGAAAGCGTGGGCACGGTTTATGAATTTGTGGGTACAGATTGCAAAAACTGAAGGCACGGTTTACAAATCTGAGAGCGCGGATTAGAAATTTGTGGGTACGGTTTATTAATCCGTTTATTAATCCGTTTATTAATAGTATTTCTTTTCATAGTAATTTCACACTAGCCTGGCAGCATAATTCATAGTTTTTAGTCGTTTTCACGGATTAGTGAACGGGGATCGTTTTGACGACGTTTTCGTATTTGAAAAACACAAAGAAAAAACTTTTCTGTTATTAGTACATTGTTGTGTGAACATACCCTTAGAGCACTGATTCTCAAAGTGTGGTATGCATACCACTAGTGAGGAATCACTGAATTTCGCACGTACGATCACACCGGTGTGATTAGAATGGTCAGTGCATCAAGCGATCAACTGCTAAATTGAAATGTTATTTCGCACGTTGGCTGGCGCTGAGCCAGAGACGGACACGCTCAGCACTTGTCATATATTTATATGAACTATTCTATGTTTTCAACCACATAATATTATTTAGGTTTCAAACATTTAAATTCACATAAGTGATAAAAAAAAGCAATACATTTAGAGTTACACACTAATGTCTATGGAAGCGGCAATAATAATCCTTTCCACTATAATTAGACGACATGTTTTATTCATGCACTTTGTCAAAAGTTTACTCTATTCTTCTCCCAGTTCACCGGCCACTTACTTTTATGTATTTCAGGAGAAGTGGATGAATTCACGTGTTGTAAATCCAACAGATTCTCTGAACAGCAGCACAAACTAACAAGGCGGCACCCATCACACATATAGCTCAACTATATTTTCTTTTCAGCTGGCTTTTTGGTTGATTAGGTCCACTGTCTGTCTTGATTTTCTCTTGCAGCTGCAAATTAATATATATATATATATATATATATATATATATATATATATATATATATATATATATATATATATATATATATATATATATGTGTGTGTGTGTGTGTGTGTGTGTGTTTGAAAAATGTATTGTACTTAAAAGTTAAATAAAACCTGTACTGTACTTAAATGTTAAGTAAAAAAAAATATATATATATATATTTTTTTTATTTTTTTTTTACTTAACATTTAAGTACAGTACAGTTTTTATTTAACTTTTAAGTACAATACATTTTCATTTAATCTTTATTTAAGTTTTTTATTTACCTGTATGTAAACAGCACAGTATTAATGTTCAAACTGGGTTTTTACACTCTCTAAAAAGGGGCTGACAATAATACATATTCTTATTAGAAATAAAACTGCCTCGTTTTTGAGCTGTGCATAGTTGGGCCTACTACACTACTGTATTTACTGTATTTTATTTTATTTTAATATTGGTCGTTATGGTGGTACTTGGAGAGCCAAATATTTTCTGAGGTGGTACTTTGAGAACCACTGCCTTAGAGTATATGTTTTTATATTGGTTCAAGGTATATTTTGTGTGTGTGTGTGTGTGTGTGTGTGTGTGTGTGTGTGTGTGTGTGTGTGTGTGTGTGTGTGTGTGTGTGTGTGTGTGTGTGTGTGTGTGTGTGTGTGTGTGTGTGTGTGTGTGTGTGTGTGTGTGTGTGTGTGTGTGTGTGTGTGTGTGTGCTTTGAATGATCCGATCTGGACTTACACTCAACTTATTTCCTAAATTGAGTTTGCTGAGACTGGGATATAAGGGATAAATTTGTTTTTGACCTCCAAATGTGGTTTTAGTGCACTTTTATTGTTTGGCTTACTTTCAGCTCTTTGAGATGCCTGGATCATTGTGGTGCAGTGATGTAAAGTATGCCATCGCAGTGGTCTGCTGCATCCTTCACAACCTTGCATCAGTGTCATTACCTGATTTACATAATCTTTCAAGTGAATAAGAAGCTAGAACAATGCAGACAGCATGAGCAAATTACCAGCGCTATCAGTGGGCGTGAGTCATTCCTAGGGAATCTCCCCTTGTGTTTTGGAGACAGGCTATGATCAGGTTTTGACCGTAAATATTCTGTTAGTATGAGGACTCTTTTTTTTAATTGTATTCTCAGAGCAGCTGGTAAAGTGATTCACTGAGAGAAAGCTGTATAAATGAAGAGATTATTCATATAAATCAGCTTGTGAGGATAGGGAATCTTCATTTCTGTATGTTTCTTTGGAGGATGTAATACTGAAGCTTTAAGAGAGGACAGTCTCTCCATATGCACCCTCAGGGACGGAAGATAATCTTTTATATCCTGTTTACATAATCAGGCTTATTGTGTTAACTTAAGTCCCTTGTTTCATTGGCTTTAATTAAATCCTGAATATCATGAATTTCTCTCTTTTTTTTTCATCTACAGCAGCTTTTGGTTACACTTTATTTCGATAGTCCACTTTAGACATTCTACTAACGATAAGTAACTTTTCAACTACATGTCAACTAACTCTCATTAGAGTATTAGTAGACTGTAGTAGACTGTCAGTAGACTGGTAGGTTATGGTTAGGTGTTAGGGTTCAGGTTAGGAGAATAAGTTGACTTGTAGTTGCCAAGTTACTTGTAGTCAGTGTAATGTCTGTTGGGGAACCAACAAAATAAAGTGTTAGCAGATATTAAGCAGACAGTCTACTAATCCTCTAATGACAGTTAGTTGACCTGTAGTTACAAAGTTACTTATAGTTAGTAGAATGTCTAAAGTGGACTATCGAAATAAAGTGTTACCCAGCTTTTATCTATCTTCATCTAACCTCATCTACCCTTACATATTTATGTCATCCTCTCTCTTGCTTCATTTTCTCTTAGTCTGTGAAAGTGAGTATTTTCACTTTGTAACTCGTATAGTTCATTCAGACTCCAAATTCATAAGAGCATGATAATGGATCTCATTAAACTGAACGGCAAGAAAGAAGATATTTAATCAAATTAATCTCACATACATATGCCTCCTCTGCAGTCTCAGAAGGCATATTAGCAATATCTCAATCTGTACTCAGATTCACCCAAAGATGTACGTCAGATTTAGAAATCAAACTCTGCAATCAGAAGTTAGAGATCTCAGACCTTTCGTTTTATCATATTCTTCCGGACTGGCTCGAAATCTCCGTTCCAGTTCATCCCAAAGGTGTTGAATAGAATAGAATAGAATGAGGCATTTATATAGCGCTTTCATATGTACTGCTGTACACCCAAAACGCTTTACAATCATATCAGGGGATCTCTCCTCAACCACCACCAGTGTGCAGCATCCGCTTGGATGATGCGACGGCAGCCACAGTACAACGGCGCCAGTGCGCTCACCACACACCAGCTATAGGTGGAGAGAGGAGAGAGAGCCAATTCAATGAAAGGGGATTATTAGAAGGTCATGACTGGTAAGGGCCAATGGGTGGAATGTGGCCAGGACACCGGGGTTTGGACACCCCTACTCTTTACGAGAAATGCCATGGGATTTTTAATGACCACAGAGAGTCAGGACATCGGTTTTACGTCTCATCCGAAGGACGGTGTTGGATGGGGTTGAGGTCAGGGCATTATGCGGGCCAGTCACCTAACTCATCCAACCATGTATTTAAAGACCTCGCTTTGTGCATTATATAAAACAATTATTGAGCAATACATATTGTTACAGTATTTATTAATCTTTGAAAGAAATAGTGAGTAAAAAATACAGGTGTTCATATTTCATGTTAACTCAGGGCCATTAAATAATATTAACAGATACAACTTTTTTTTATTTTAAGAATGTATTATATGTCCTATTATAGGGGTCCTATTATGCCCTTTTACAAAGTCTTGATTTTGTTTTTGGGGTGTACTAGAATGTGTTTCCATGCTTGATTGTTAAAAAAAAAGTCATTATTTTTTTTAATCATCTCATGATTTCGATGAAGCCTTCTTTCCGAAATACTTTGTTTTTTGATTGGCAACGCTTAGTGTGTTTGCGCCCCTCCATACCTGCGAGTTCTTCTCTAGTGTAAATATGAATAAGGATGGCGTCAATTTCAAACCAATTTGAGCTCGATTCAGACCCTGACAATCTTAATGAACAAGAGGATCATACACAACGGATTTATGCACAGACTCTGCAAGCACAGTTCCCTTTCAAACGGTCAGTCGTATTGCGTAGCTATACGCTATGGGGAAAACTCCTTTTCTCCGAAATACTGAAGCCTTTTATAAAATAACGCAGTGCTACTGCACAGCCATATCAGTGCTGAGGCTTACTCACACGCTATTGGCTGGTCAGTGGGAACTGCACGAACCAATCGGTGCAAAGCCCGCCGAGCTGAGTGCAGAGCCCGCTAGAAGGGGCGGGGCAACTGCCTATAAAAGACGCTCGATTTTGCCATGGATTCAGATTAAATCTCCTTTAGCGACGAATCTTCTTCACTGTCGACTTACAAATCCTGCGCCGCCTTCGCCATGATTAGAGGAGCCAGCAGCGGAACAGCGAGCGAGCCAGCGGCCAGCCTGATCCAGCGCGATCTCCCGCCAGTGATCAAAAGAAAGCGAAATAAAGAAAGGATATAATTAAATCTCTATTAAACCAATTGGGGGAAAAGAGAGATTTGTTTCTAACAGTTATATTCATATTATTCCACAAAAGAGTTTTATGTGGTGAGAAATTGTGGATGTAACACAATTTCCATGCAAGAAGAGCCTGCTGACAAAAACCGGGAGTTTATTATACATATTATACATATGTTTATTAGCATTTTAAGATAAAAGGGAGGCCTCCAGTTTTATTAAAGATGTAATTAGGAATGAAAAACCATATAGAATTTGTTTGTTAGACATCTTCTAATCCAACTGATTTTAAACACATTAATAATGTTGTGAAAATTTAGCACTTCCAGTCCCCCATCACTTCTACAAATGGAAATCACCGCTTTAAGTTTTATGAGACCTGTTTTTCCATATAAAGTCAAGGACAATTTTATTGACACCTTTATTGAGGCAGTACAGTCATTCATGGATAGAGAAAGTGATGGATACACAAAGCGAGAGAGACCTTACGCTTTAGACAGGAGAACCCTACCAGAGAGAGACAGATCTCTTTGTAACCAAAGATTTCAAATATTTTGGGTTTTCTTAATCTGACTAGACAAATTAAGTTGTTGTCTGGCTACTAGTTTTTTTTGTTAAAGGAATACCTAAATACTTTATTGTGTCTTTGACCGGAATACCCTCAATTAACGTGTCATCGCATTTATGCAGTCATATTATCTCACATTTAGACATTTTTAACTTTAACTATTTAAACTATCTGAATGGCACTGGAGAGTTGACTTTTATTATGTAACAAAAGAGTGGTGTCATCATAGCCTGGTAATGCCAAACTCTGCTACACATGTAGTATGATGCGAAAACAAAACCATCGAGCAAAATACCGGAGTGAACATAGCTGTGAACGACTTTTGCAGATTATGTGAAGTAAATCTACGCATCCACGGTACAATCAGTGTCTACGCCACGACTCTCAGCCCGCCCTCTGTTCGTTGATTGGCCGGCTGTTTTCAGGCCGGAGGAAAACGGAAAGCTATTACGCTGTCTCAGACTGAGTACAGAAGAGAAATGAAATTGAGCGGAAGTAAGAAGTCTGACGTAGTCAGGCTAGTGTCATCAGCCAGCTGCGAGATTTTTATTTCCCTGTCAAAAATGGAGATACCTTTCAAGTTCTGATTGTGCATAATACTCAGTGATAATAGCTCAGTAACCAAAAGAAATAAAAAAGGTGAAATTGGGCAACCCTGTCTGTCACCATGCTTTATAACAAATCTTTGGGAGGTGTGCAGATTGACTATGACGGAACTACTAATTCCTTTATAGAACATTTCAATTACATTAACAAAAGAATCCCCAAAACCAAACAGTTTGAGAGATTGCAGAAGAAATTCATGCTCAATGGTATCGAAGGCCTTATAAAAGTCTAAGAAAAGAATAATGGCTTTAGAGTGCACAAAATCAGCATAATCCAATAAATCTAAAATAAGTCTTTTATTATTGCTAATGTGCCTACCTTGGACAAAACCTGTCTAATAATTTGGGCAATCTTAAATTTCAACCTATTAGCTTATACCAGGGCCAAGATCTTGTAATCAACCGTTAAGAGTGTAATTGGTTGCCAATTATCAATTAAGAGAGGCTATTTTTCAGGTTTTGGAATAAGGGAAAGATTGATGTAGTCATTTCCTTCTGAGCAATACATTCTTTATACATGCAAAGCAATGGGGCTTTTATTAAGTCCCAAAAATGGACGTAAAATCCAATGGAAAAAACCATCAACACCAGGGGATTTCCCTCTCTTCATAGAGAAAAGAGCGGATTTAACTTCCCCAGTGGTCAAAGTTGACTCACAATGATCTTCAAAATCATTATCAATAGTTGGAATATGGTTTTTAATTGTTTCGACAAAAGTCTCACAATTATCTAAATTAAATTCGGAAGTATAAAATTTGTCGTAAAGGTTTGTGATAAACTTAGAAATTAAGTTAGGATCAGTGCACCTGACACCATTAATATTTACAGCTGTTAATGAATTTATCCTGCAATTCCTCTTCTCTAACGCAAACAAGTAACTGGAGTTAGTCTCTCCTTCTTCTAGCCATTTGGCTTTTGATCTAATAAAGACCCCTCTAGCTAAATCCAAATAAGCTTGATTCATTTGTAAATGTAATTCTCTTGAAAGCAATTCTTCCTCCTGAGTTAATATATATAGGCTATATATATATATATATATATATATATATATATATTTTTTTTTTTTTTTTTGCAATAAAGTGTTTATTTAATTTAGGAGTTCAAATATATTAACTCTTTACTTCTTCTGATGGCGATCTGCCTATAGCCTTATATTTAAAAACAAATCCCATTTTGCTTTATAACTGTCACTAGAATTTTCAGAGAATATACCAGAAAACAAGTTCTTAATACCATTATTAAAGGCTGCATCTTTTAGGAGATAATTATTACATTTCCAATAACCACACAAACTTGAAGTTTTATCAGTGTTGCTACACAATTTTAGAATTATTTGTTTATGGTCTGAGAGGGGAGAAAAAGAATGAGAAACATTTTATAAATTGAAGAGCTGAGGAAGAGATCAAGAAAAGGTCAATTCTCGATTGGGAAGCCATTTTTCTATTAGACCAAGTAAATTCCTGCAGATCAGGGTGAAAGAAACGCCATGTATCTGTAAGAGAAAATTCCGAGCATAATGATAAAATGTGAATGTTTAAACGCTGGCTATCGTTATTTCTGGGAGGAAGTCTGTCCAAGGAATCATCCACACATTCATTAACATCCTCGCCCCAAAATCACAAAAGAGTCTGAGTATAATTACTTCTCTCAATTCAGAGGTTATCTGAGAAAAGAGAGACCTGCTGGCAGATCGGGAATTACAACCATAAATATTACAAATAATAAAGATTGAGTTATAATCGCTACAATAATCCATCTGTCTTAATCAGACGACTTAACCTCTAAGTATGTGCCCTTTAAATGTGTGCAATACAATTTTAACTCCAGCAGAATGACTAGAGCCATGGCTACAGTAAATTGCATTCCCCCATTGATTTTTCCAAAATCCATCCATATCACATGAATGTTTCCTGAAGAAGAATTATATCTGACTCACTGCTTTTACAAAATAAAAACCGCTTTCCTCTTTACTGCGTCACGTAAACCCCTTACGTTTAAGGATACAACAGAAAAAGAATGAAACTTAAAATCCATTATACACCACGAACAAATTTAGTACCTCTTATCTGAAAAAACACAAACAATTCTATTTTTGAAATAGGAAAAATATATAACCGAAAGCAATTCACAAACATAGAGAGTAATCACTTAACCACCTTGCTTGTCGCTAAGCATTTTTAGGTAGTAAAAAAGTCAATGTAGAGATATTAAATTGAGCGATCGGACTGAGCATCGCCGACTGTTATCATCTACACAGCAACATTTTGCAGTTCAACCGGAGGAATAATGAGACCTCCACAAAATGCGTTGCCCATGGGAATTAAAAGGAGCAAACAGTCTAGTAAAAGACAATTAAATGAATCCCAAGTGTAGGCTAGTCATACTCCATTTCACGAACCATTCTTTCTTCTCTGGCCAAGACGATGTGCGATCTCAATGGCATCCTCAAGGTTATCGCTGATACCGGGAACTACGTTGCTAAGGACATCGATTGCAACTTTCCGGACACTCTCGCAATCCTTCTCTCTCACGCCGTGTAGCTTCAATGTCCATCTCCAGTTGTAACGCTTACATTCTCCCACCTCTTCCTTCATGGCTTTATTAATCTTTTGAAGCTCATGAATCTCCATCGCCACAACTCTCAGAGACTCCTTGTGCATTGCTACCTCAGCAACAAGTTGAGTAACAGCTGACGAGATAGCTTCAATCTGCTTAGCCGTAGATTCAGTCCTTGTGTCAATTGCAGAAATTTTCGAGAAACATCTCTTCATATTTGCCAGAAAGCTCGCAAATGGCCACCAAGGAGATCACTCAAATCTGTGCGTGAATCGAACCAGTTATGTTCGTCAACATTATCTGATGAAATCACTTCCACAGAAGAAACGGTGCTATCGTTCCCTTCAGCGATAGGCTCCATAGTTGACAAAGGTGCGTGTGCTTCACGTTGGAAGTTTGTCTATTTTTTCCTTCTACCCATAGATGAATTGGCGCAAGGAGGTTAAAGTGAAGAAAGCAATCATTTACACGTTCATAAATAGTTAATGTCAAACTATAATGGCTACATAATCGTCCTATTTCAAAATTTCCTGACAAGACGTTCAATAACGTGTCCACCTAACACACCGCCATCTTGGCCCCCTTTCTCTAATGCAGCTCAACCAAGCCTCTTCCCCTTTACTGCGTGCTTCAGTGGGCACAGATTATTTAAATGAGTAACACTGATTCATAAGATCCGGAAAAATCGTGTTGTAGTCCAAACAAGCCATTTGTTGTAGGTCTTGAAAAGGGGATTCTGTTAAATAAAATGTCTCTCTTTGGAGGGAATTTTAGCTGTGTAATCTTGCAGATCTTTTTTTTTTTTTTTTTCTCAAACAGCAACATTACACACAAATTAACACTGATTTAAAGTATTTCATTATTAGTTGATGTTAACTAATTAACTGATGTTAATAAATGGAAAATTGTTGTACAGAGTTATTTAGAGAAATAACAGATTAATTCACTATTTGCAGCCTGAGCACAAACTGCTTTTTGCTTGTGTATGAATTGGGTGTAGCACATAGAAAGTGTTGCATGCTTGTGCTTGGATTGATAATTAAGTTGTCATTTTTTCAAAGATATTGTCAAAAGTGATATCTTTCAAGCCGTCAGTTGCTCCTGTGCAAGTAGACGAAGAGAAAAAGGGGAAACGTAGAGAATTTCAAAGGTGGATTTTTGAAATATGGAAACAAAGCCTTTGAAATTTCTTTAGCATAAACTGTGTGCAAGGCTGCAAGCTGAGAAAATGTGCGCTTACATACTAACGCAATTTTATGTAATTCACAACCAACCTAATCAGAGGAAAAAGTGTCAAAACACATTGGTGCATTTCCATGCTTTAACAACAGCAAGACATAACATGAACACACAACATAAGAAGTTCAGTTTGAAGGAGTAAAACTGACTAGAATACAAGCTAGTGTCGTGAAAATGTTCAATACAGATACACAGCAAAATCCCCAGTGTTAAATGAACACTGCTCAGTGTTTATATAATCCACACTCTCAGTGTTATAAGTAACACTAAAGCAGCTTTAAAGTTAATGAGATAATTAAGTGATTAATTGAGTGATGATTGAGCATTATTGAATCTGAATTTATTATTGAATTGACACCTGATGTTAACCAGCAGAATCACTGAAGGAGGAAAGCACACATTTTAGTGTCTGCTTTAGTTGGGCTCATGACCTTTACATTATTAACAGCTAGATGAACAAAGAGAAAATATGATCTGATGGTGTTAGTTGTGTTTTAACATAATCATTATTTCACAATCATTTGACCTGAATCACTGAACTCATTTAGAGCCTAATTTCTGAGTTAGGTTTACTTTATTGATTATAGCAGTACTGTCCTTGAACAGCATAATGTAACATTTACAATGTAATCCAAATGATTTCGTAAAAATTGTCCTTATACAAAGGTTTTTTTTTTTTTTTTTTTTTAGAGACAGACATCAAGAATCAGCCTGTGAATCTCAACAATGATGACAACAATAAAGCATGTTGCAGTGCATTCTGGGTGCCACCAATCAAAACTCATTCATGGCTCCCATCATGCATTGCTGCATGAATAAATAATTAGCTTATTTTTAGAGTTGATCTCTTCATCTGAATATTCGGTTTGTCACCAGTGCTGAGATTAATATGCTAATTCTTGATGTCTGTGTGCCTACATGAAGGATTGTTTTTATTTTATTTTTTCAGAACAACTATTAAGAAGAAATCATTTGGATTTCTTTGAAAAGGCTAAAATCGTTATGTTGTACAAGGACAGTGCTGCTATAATCAAAAAAATAAACCTAACTAAAAATTAGGCTCTCAATGAGTTCAGTGTTTCAGGTCAAATAATGATTATGTCAAAACACAACCAACGCCATCAGATCACTCTTTCTCTTTGTTTATCTGGCTGTTATAACTGAATTACAGCAGCCAAACTAAATAAAAAAATAAATAAAAAATAAATAAGGGCCAAGAGGCCAACTAAAGCAAACACTGATTACCATAATGGTGACTTACAATTTGTGATTCTGCTTGTTAACATCAGGCTTGTTAACATTGTTAACATCAGGATCAATCATCACTCAACTAATAACTTAATTATCTAATTAATTACTTTAACGCTGCTTCAGTGTTACTTATAACACTCTGAGTGTGGATTATTTGAACACTGAACAGTGATAATTTAACACTGGGGATTTAAATTATAGAAATATTATAAATTATAGAAATACAGTACATATATATATATATATATATATATATATATATATATATATATATATATATATATATATATATATGTACTGTATATATATATAGATAGATAGGCCTAAATACAATATATATACTACAGGTTTTCTTTTTTTTACTGGCTGAATGTTTTGTGCCCAAGATTTAATTAGATTGTTTTAAAGATTTATGAATACATTTCTCTCTGGTTTTGTTTGGCAGCTGTAGTACATGTTTATGATTATTAGAAGAACATTAGAACACAATCTAATAAAAAGCTTTGTAAAGCAGAAGTTAAAATCACAAAATTAAAAATAAATAATTACAAAAGCACAGTATAAATTTTAACTGGTAAGATGAATCTGAGCTTAGTAATTGACAGTATATTAGCCTACATTTGATTTACCCCATTACAATAGTCCATTTACAGTTTCCACCAATAAATATTCCTTATTTTTCCTTCTATTTTTTTTCTTTTGTGATAATACCCACCAACACACATGATTAGAACAATAACCAAAAAGTACATAGTTAGACACTTTTAGATATGATTTAAGGGGGAAAAGACAAAAAACAATAAATAAATATTTATCAAAATTGAACATTCACATATTTATATCAAACTCTTATAATGACACATAATTCCTAATAGTTATTTGAATATCAAATATTCAATATTAAATAAGTAAATAAATAAAATAACAAATAACTAGGCTAGAAATAAAAGGAAGGGAGGGTTATATAAAAATGTAATTAATGTAGCCTAATCTATATTCCTTTATTTTATGGAATATTCTTTGATTTTAGAGTTGCACATATCTTTTCAAAATGTATACATTTGCTCTTAATTTCATGTTATCCTCTCCATAGTGTACTTTAGAAACTAAATCTACTCATTTAAAACTGGGGATTCTTGCTTTCTCCAAAAAATGATTGCATTAAAAGCTGTAATTCTCAGCACTTTAAATAAGTACACATCATCTTTATTAAATAGCATAGGTCCTGTACCCAAAACTATATTTTGTATCTTAATATATTTAGTTTCTTAAAAAAAATCTTCCCTGAATTAGGCTACTTCTGTTCACTGAAGTACTTCTGTTCGCTAGAAGTTCACTGCAACTTATCCAACATCCTAAAGATAAATTATTATAATTAGAAGATATTTCTAGTGTTATAAAATATTGCATATTAATTTTCCAAGCAAAATGTATATTTTAGTCAGAATTATTGCGCTCCTATTTGCCGCGCATGCGCGCAGCAGCGCTCGTTCAATGTGAAGATTAGCAGCAAAATGGATACATTTGCATGACTTTCTAACATTTATAGATGGAGAATATAACTGTAAAATGTAAGTTTTGCACTGAGGGAGGGGGGGGAACATGTCACAAACGCATAAAACAGCACAAAATATACGCTGTCTGATGATGGATCGATTTGATCCACGATCGACCTCTAGGGCTGCTTCAGAAACGCGTGCACACGCAATTATCTAGACTTGATAAACCTGGATCAAATTAGTGAGATTGCGTGAACTTCAATTACCTTTTATGGAACCACTTTAGCCCCAACTTATTTGTTAGGCTCATTCAAGTCCAGTTTTCGAGTTTAATCCCCGCTTTTCTAAGCGTCTTTTATGGAACAACCCTCTGGTAATGCTGTTTGTGGAGTTGTTTAATCCTCCCCTGCTGAGATCTTCACAGATTTAATGTCTTCTTTTCTCTTCAGTTGATTTCATCTTAGACTGTGGCTGGAAGTCAGTAGTTTACAGTGAAATCTAATTCACATTTACTAAACAAAATAAGTTAATTTCTGTGAATGTGTTTATGTGAACATAAATTTGAAATGTGAATATATATTTATGTGAATGACTGCTCAGGAGAGTAAATGTTGAAATGAAGTGTTATTTTATGTGTTTTTGCACATAATGATATAGTGGAGATCTGTTAGTGTTTAATGTTCTGTTGGGATTTAAAGCGTTTTTCTGTTGAGTTTTGTGTGTCACCATTGAGCTGAAGAGTAGAGCCTGAGCTTCAGTACAGGATGAGCAGAGATATAATAATGATATGCAGCATATTGTTTTATTTAACTGTGTAGTTGCAGATGCATTGATGATCTTTTTGTTAAGTTCTTCATCTCATGCATGTGTGCTGTTGTTAACTAACAATTATCTGCAAGAGGTGTGAGTTAAATTGATGGGGTTTTTTTTTACTCATTTAATTTTTTGGTCTCTGTTTGCTCTTCCTTTAATATCGTTTTATTGTTTTTAGGAGATTTGCTCGCTGGTCAGATCTACGATCTACAAAATTTTGAATTATAAATTTGAGAGGTATGTAGCGGTAATGTTATATTACTTCACACAATGAAATCAATATTTGAATAAAACGTTTAGAGGAGACCAACAACTTGTTTCAAGTCTAGTGCTCAAAAGACTTAAGTTGAAATTGATCAAATAAAATGTAACACTTTATTTTGATGGACCGCTTTAGGCATTCTACCGACGATAAGTAACTACATGTATTCCACTAACCTCTTATTACCCCTAACCCTAACAGTCTATTAATACTCTACTAATACTCTAATGAGAGTTAATTGACATGTACCGTAGGTGCAATGTTACTTACAATCAACAGAATGTCTAAAGGGGACCATCAAAATGAACAGGGCCGGCCCGCGGCATATGGAATAGGCAAATGCTAGGGGCGCCACTCATCCATAGGGGCGCCAAATGAGTGAACGAGTGAATTTTTTATTACTACTATTTTAAAACCATAAATTCGAAATACTACCAAAAAAAAAAAAAAAACTTACCTAAGTCCCCCGACTCCGGTCCGGCGCATTAATCTTCCCCCGCCCAGCGTGTGCGCCAGAAACAGAGCGCGCGCGATCAGTTGTTGGTAATTTGTTGTGTAGCGTCGCCCCTCGCCGCATTGCCTTTGTTTGAGGGCGCCCCTGTAGAAACGGGCCTGGCAGCTCGCGCCAGGTCTAGACACGGTGAAAGTTACTGATTGTGACGGATGGCCGAATTTACATGACACATTATAAATTAGCTATAGTCTGCAATAGATACAGTGGCAAAAAGAAGAAAAGAGGATAAAAGGGGATAAAGACAGAGGTAAAGTGATGGAATGAATGAACAGTTTATCTAATTGCATAGTAGTAATATACTATAATTTAATGGCAGTTATTTTTACCTTAAACTTTATGCTAGCAGTTGTTCTGAGTTCTCCAGAGGCCGCAGACAGTGTGATTTTGTAAAAATCATGTCAGTTTTTTAGACGCATTTAGGCCTACTATCACTTTTTTTAATTAATGTTTTTCTCTTTGTGCAGTTTTGGGGGGGAATATGGCATTATTATTTTATAAATTTTTTGCCAAAATTAGTAATGATATTTATATACAGGTTTAATAAAATAGCAATTTTTTATGTAAAATTCACATTAAAGAAGACATTTCTCAGTTTCATTGGTGAAAACATGAAACGTGCCATAGTTTAGTGGAAGATTGCTAACATCAACTGGAAAACAAACACTTTTGCTAGTGCTCCATGAATAGTTTGTGCATGAATGACATTTGGACGATGACATCACTGTTTTATCCAGAGTGCTATTTATAAATGAACTAAATTAATAACTTATTTACAACAAAATTAAACCATCACTGAAATTACTTAAGCTGGACTATGACACTATTTTCTTCTAGATCTGCTGTACAGGAGAAGCAAACTTTTTTTTGCGTTATTTTCCTGTTATCATTGTAAAGCTGCCTTGAAATAATCTGTATTATAAAATAAATAAGGTGACTTGATTTGAATGCTAGATGTAATGCTCTTGCTATTTGTGTTTAGGCTGTAGTGTGTGTGTGTGTGTGTGTGTGTGTGTGTGTGTGTGTGTGTGTGTGTGTGTGTGTGTGTGTGTGTGTGTGTGTGTGTGTGTGTGTATATGTGTGTGTATATGTGTGTGTATATGTGTGTGTATATGTGTGTGTATATGTGTGTGTGTGTGTATATATATATATATATATATATATATATATATATATATATATACACACTCACCAAAAGGATTATTAGGAACACCATACTAATACTGTGTTTGGCCCCCTTTCGCCTTCAGAACTGCCTTAATTCTACGTGGCATTGATTCAACAATGTGCCTGAAGCATTCTTTAGAAATGTTGGCCCATATTGATAGGATAGCATCTTGCAGTTGATGGAGATTTGTGGGATGCACATCCAGGGCACGAAGCTCCCGTTCCACCAGATCCCAAAGATGCTCTATTGGGTTGAGATCTGGTGACTGTGGGGGCCATTTTAGTACAATGAACTCATTGTCATGTTCAAGAAACCAATTTGAAATGATTCGAGCTTTGTGACATGGTGCATTATCCTGCTGGAAGTAGCCATCAGAGGATGGGTACATGGTGGTCATAAAGGGATGGACATGGTCAGAAACAATGCTCAGGTAGGCCATGGCATTTAAACGATGCCCAATTGGCACTAAGGGGCCTAAAGTGTGCAAACATCCCCCACACCATTACACCACCACCACCAGCCTGCACAGTGGTAACAAGGCATGATGGATCCATGTTCTCATTCTGTTTACGCCAAATTCTGACTCTACCATCTGAATGTCTCAACAGAAATCGAGACTCATCAGACCAGGCAACATTTTTCCAGTCTTCAACTGTCCAATTTTGGTGAGCTCGTGCAAATTGTAGCCTCTTTTTCCTATTTGTAGTGGAGATGAGTGGTACCCGGTGGGGTCTTCTGCTGTTGTAGCCCATCCGCCTCAAGGTTGTGCGTGTTGTGGCTTCACAAATGCTTTGCTGCATACCTCGGTTGTAACGAGTGGTTATTTCAGTCAAAGTTGCTCTTCTATCAGCTTGAGTCAGTCGGCCCATTCTCCTCTGACCTCTAGCATCAACAAGGCATTTTCGCCCACAGGACTGCCGCATACTGGATGTTTTTCCCTTTTCACACCATTCTTTGTAAACCCTAGAAATGGTTGTGCGTGAAAATCCCAGTAACTGAGCAGATTGTGAAATACTCAGACCGGCCCGTCTGGCACCAACAACCATGCCACGCTCAAAATTGCTTAAATCACCTTTCTTTCCCATTCTGACATTCAGTTTGGAGTTCAGGAGATTGTCTTGACCAGGACCACACCCCTAAATGCATTGAAGCAACTGCCATGTGATTGGTTAGTTAGATAATTGCATTAATGAGAAATTGAACAGGTATTCCTTATAATCCTTTAGGTGAGTGTGTATATATATATGCTAAATAATCATGAACACAATGACGGGGTGAAATGGGCTGTGATGTATGCGGCACCAGGTAAAATCTTGCCTAGGGCAGCAAATTGGTCAGGGCCGGCCCTGAAAATGAATGTGATTATTAAAACCAAAGAGCAAAACACAGATTTATTGTTATATTGAAGGAGAATTTTCCTTGATGATAAGAAGGGCCTTTTTAAACTTAGGCTGTGCAAGATTAATTATATCATCAAACATGAGATGTTAAACATACGCTTAGTGGCAGATGTTTAGTGATCTCATTAATAAGCATAACTGCTTGCATGTGAGATTAGTAACTGACTAGGAAGTTGGCAAGATGTTCTACTGTCCACCTGTGTAATAGTTTTCAAAACTCAAGAGCATCAATCAAACGAGCCATTTTGCATCTGGCTGACAGCACACTTGACAAATCCATAAATCAAAGGAAGAATTGTTGTCTTGCACCTGACATTCCCTGAACGGACTAGAGGGGTCTGTTGGTTGTGGGATGCATATAAATGTTTTAACAATAATAATACGTTTAATTTAAATAGCGCTTATCCCAAGCTCAAAGCGCTTTACAATTAATAAACACAAATACATAAAAAAACAGGACAAATGCAAGAAACAACAATATACACATGAAACACCATAGATGATCATGGAATAAGTGTCAGATGAAAAATACACACATATTTGACCAACAGTCAAATGCCAAGGAGCAAATGTAAAGAAAATAGATTAGTCCCTCATGAGGAGGGTAAAACGAGCAATTGGACTGCATCTCGAATGCCACACAGAGTACAAACTCCAGGACTCCAAACAGCAAACGGGAAGTTTTGTTCTTGATATCAAAGAGCAATATTTTGTATGATAAAATATCTTTCCGTAGGCTATAGGAGAGAGGATGTGGAGCGCTGGATCATTTGTTGTGTGTGATATATTCCTCTGGGTCAGGTGCCCTCAGGCTAAAGATGAAAGTGGAGGAAAGCAAAATGTGTTAGTAATGAGAAAGCAATGGAAGTGCCGACATATTCCTGTGCATGTGTTGCCTCTGAATACACTCTATGCTCCACTTAAAGGACTCCAGAATAAGGCTATAAGATTAGTGTATAATTCACTATGTTCACCAAACCATTGGTTTCATTCAGAGTCCCTACACACGCTATCATGCTCTAGTGTGTGTGTGTGTGTGTGTGTGTGTGTGTGTGTGTGTGTGTGTGTGTGTGTTATGCATCACTGCACACATGTTACATCTCTTTGCTATGTGGACTGTGTGCACTTTAGAGCAAAATTGATTTATGGTAAGACATTATGAAACTCTCGTTTCCGGAGACCTTCTCATCTTTTAGACTAGAGCAGGTGCTAATGGAAATGCATTGATCAATTCTGGGAAAAAGGCAGAATCCAACAACATGAACTTTAAAAATGAAGAGGCCCACTAAACAAAAATATGTTCAAAAGACGTCTTTTCAACGTACGCTTTTGTGACAAAGACGTGAGATGTGTTTTGAACGTCATTTTTGCTTAGTGGGGGAATGTGTGCGAACTGAAACATTACATTTGCTTCTCGTCTTCTTCTGTGCAGATGGAAAACTCATCTGAAACGAACTTGTTTATGTCCAAAATATCGAAAGAGAATGACTTGCTCCTGGGAATCATCTACACCATCTTTGGTAAGTGTGTTTTTAAAGTAGTCAGAACATCGGTTTTATTTCTGCAATCACCTTATTATGAAGGATAGGAGAGAAATTAATGGTGAATAGGATGGTAAACATGTTAATCATGTTAAAGTCATTCATTTCTTTCTTTCTTTCTTTCTTTCTTTCTTTCTTTCTTTCTTTCTTTCTTTCTTTCACTGCAGGTGTGCTGTCTCTGATGGGAAACACCACTCTATTGTTTGTTGCATATCGCAAAAAGTCTTCTCTTAAGCCAGCCGAGTTTTTTATCATCAACCTCTCCATCAGTGACCTGGGCATGACCATTTCCCTCTTTCCCTTCGCAATTCCCTCGTCGTTCGCTCACAGGTAAAACTCTTTCACAGCAGGGACATTTCTTACAGAAGAAGAGTCTTCCTCTCTTTCTTTATATATACATAGCCTTTCCCCCTTTAGATGTTAGTGTGTCCTCTTGAGACTCATTAAAGAGGGTCATCTCATTCCCTCTCTGATCCTCTTAAAGGCGTCAGCATAATAAAAGCAAATTAAATCAAATTTAACAGCTGGAAACATGTTCTCAGACCCTGAACTCTCTGATGACTGGGGCTTTTGATGTGCTATTCCTTTTTTTCCTCTTCCGCTTTCTGTTTGTGTAGTCAGAGACATACAAATTTAAGAATTTAAATATCAAGGTGTTTCCTCTACACATTTATCATGCAAATAATTATAAGCCAAATGTATTCGTTTTTCTAAATTTATTTGTATGGCTTGGTTCAAACCTTCATTTTTTTTATTTATTGTTAATTTATTTTCCCATATATATATATATATATATATATATATATGCCTATAATATGAGAGTTGAATTTTCACTTGAGATAAAACTAAAAACATTTTATTAGTCAATAAATAAAGACACATTCGAAATACCTTAATGTTTATTGTGATGTATATGCATCATATTTTCTGTTATGTACTAAAAATACCAGAGAAGTGATTAAAACCCACAATAATTTCTACAGTCAGTAAAGCTAGTCAGTATGGTTTCTGTACATCAATACTAAATAAAAGGAAACTGCATTTTTTTTTTTTGATTTTTTTTTTTTTTTTTTTTGCTATGGTGGCTGTTATATGCTTTTAGACAAACTGAACAAAACCGTTTTAAACCAGAAACCATGATTTTCAAAATAGACCAATATAAAAATGCACTTTAAATAAATGACACAGTTGTTTAACTTTTTTCAGTGGTTTGGATTTCTGTCAGCAATGAAAGGCACTTTCACAAGAGCTTGAATAGAATACAAAATAAATCGTTTTTCTATCCAGAATTGTTATTTTTTTTATTTATGAAATAGCAGAGAATCAATATTCAGAGTGGGCAATACATTTTTCATACACAATCTAATTTCGGCAGACACTGAACATGCAACATGCTTCTAGTCATAAGATATTCAACGGGATTGTGGGATTTCAGGGTGGTAACATAAAAACAGTAATATAATTACATAATTACCACTGAATGCCCTGTAATAAATATCCCCAGATACTCTGGTATTCTGGCAGACTCTTTCTACAGAGTCTCAGAATGTATTATTCAAGCCCTGTGTGGTTTTAGTGGACGGTGGCCCTTGTGGACAGTGGAGCGGAATAAAACATGAGCATCTCGTAATGTTTTCCAAAAGTTTGTCTAGCGCATGTTTACATAGACTTACAAAAATAGCACCTATAAAATATAAGAATTCATACTGTGTGGGTTGGGGCTGTGAATTGGCTGGGCAGAGTGACGTGGAAAGGGAGGTGTATACATGTCGACTATAACACTATTCAAGTATTTCAATGAAAGTATACTGTATGTACACTTTTGAACAAGTTCACACTGTTCATACAATTACATTTATATTTATGAATTTGGCAAACACTTTTATCCAAAACGACCTTAAACCTTAAAGGTATAGCGGAGGATTTTCTTTTTCCGGGTGGATCATCAAGACTATTGGTCCTCCTAAGTGTCGATCATTCTGGTGATATGTTTACGTAAGGCCGTCGTACGTGCTCGTGCACATGATTCACACGATGGCGTGTGCTCAAAACACAGGTTGGGCTTCCTACTGATGCCTCAGTCGCGAAGTTTCTACTTGACAGGTAAAGTTTGGCATGCTATTTGGAGAAATCCATTTAAAATCACTGCTAGTAAAAGTTAATGTAAGCTATGATAAGCTCGTGCATGCTCTCTCGTGCACACGTTTAATAGGCGTTCCCTCTCGGGAGCAGGTTGAGTGTTGCGCATGTGCATTTTTTCAAAAAGTGGAGAGGGCGGTTCTTTTCTAAAATTCGTGAAAATCCTCCGCTATACCTTTAAGTTTTTTTTTTAATCATTTCATTCATTCTCTAGGAATCAAACCCATGCTCTATTATTTGGGCTAAAGAAATTATTATCCAACATGCACCTTGCAGTAGAAAATATGTAGAAGTAAGCAGTCAGAAATTGACCTGTTTCATGTGAACTTATGAAATAAGGATGCAAAGTCAATTAAGCCGGGATAGAGAGTTCTCTCTATGCACTTTCATTTCATTGTTTATTTAGGGACAGAGACAGAGTCTGCTTGTCCCCGTAAAAAAAAAAAAAAAAAAAAAAAAAAAAAGATGAGTTTTTTACTGCTCCTCGTGATTCTCTTGCGTGATTCTAAACCAATCTAAACAATTACATTTTCACAATTAAGTGTTAAGTTTTCCTTATTTTCTGATTTTGATCTCAAATATAGTGTTCATGCCACTGCGTACAGCAATCCAAACCTTTATCACTCAAACATTCAGTGAGTGCACTCCCGGATGTCATGTTTTAAGTGAAATAACTTGAACCATTCTGCTGTTTTTAATGGTTTGCTTATTATTATTACTATGCAACAACCATCAAGATGGTATGATGTACAGTGTTAGCATTTACTGTATGCTTGTCAAGCGTTTAGTCTATAGAATAAGTTGTGTGAGAATTAATTGTGTAAATCATATAAAACACAAAGTAGTGGAAAGTACAAATGATTACAGATAGTATTATTATTTTTTTATTGTTATTATTTTTTTGCTGAGCTATACCTTTAAGACACTGTATAAAGGGAATTGTTGACATAACTTAAAATTTCAACTCAACCTGATGCTGAGTTTTATCAGCTATTGTCTTAAAATTGTCCTAACTAACACTACTTTGTTTTGTCAGTTGAATTTGTTTGTTCACTAAATGCAAAATGCCTAATTTAGCCAATGAATTGATCAAGGCTAGAATAGATTTCTTGTTTAGCAACTTTTCAATTGGTAACAATTAGTAACAGCTCTTTATATGGAATTGTGTGTAGTTTCAAATAGCTCACATTTCTTTGTATTTGTGACTTAAATGTTCCCATAAGCTGGAAAATATGTAGTTGTGTTGTTTACAGTGCAGATGTTCCCAATCATGTTCCTGGAGATCTGCACAGTTCAGCTGGGTCTCCAGGAAGGTAGATCTCCGTGAACATGATTGTGCACCTCTGCGCTGTACATATTTTCCAGTTCATGGGAACATTTAAGTCAACCACATCTGAACCAGCCAATTAATATTTTCTGAAACACTTGTAACATATAGATAGAACAGGATCGGGCACTTCAGCCTTAAGTGATTGTACAGACTGACATCTTGCTCTTTTTTTCCAGGTGGTTGTTCACAGAGGTGATGTGTATGTGCTATGCTTTCTGTGGAGTTTTATTTGGTCTCTGCAGCCTCAGTAACCTGACCGTACTGTCCTGTGTGTGCTGGCTCAAAGTCTGCTGCCCCAACTATGGTAAGACCTGCCTGTCTTTGTATGTACACAGAACAATCAAGCAGAAGATAGTGTGGAAAATATGTATCAAATGCATCTCCTGTGACCACTTGATTAGATATTGTGCAGGGACCATGAGTAGGCATTTATTTCATTTTTATTTACCTTTTTTGTCATGCGGGTACAGAAGTTATTATTGATAATTAACCGAGGTTTAGATTATGACGTTTTATTGAAAGTGTTGGTCACCATTATGGTGATCAGTGTTTATTTTAGCTGGGCAGTTTGACTCTTGGCTTTTTGTGTGAGGTTGTGGTCTTAGTAACAGTGTTTACCAAAACACATAATTTGTTGCAAAGAAAGCTGGAAACAAAGATGATCAGGTGATATAGTTTTCACCATTGTAAGGTAGAATAATTCTCTAATATTTCTCCTGACCAAAAGTGGTTATTTGTTATTAATAGATTTTATTAACCAACAATGTTTTCTTGCAACAGATCAGACATTCTGAATTGATCAGAAAGTATTAATGGTGAATATAATCTATTAATAACAAATAACCTCTTTTGGTCAGGGATAAGATTAGAGAATTATTCTATCTTACGATGCTGAAAACTATATCACCTGATCATCTTTGTTTCCGGCTTTCTTTGCAACAAATTATGTGTTTTGGTAAAAAAAAAGAAGTTTTTTTCTTTTTCCTTTCTAACAGATCAGAAAGGATTCATTAGAAGTCCTAATAAACACGGAGTGTAATCACATATTTTTGGAATCCATTCATCATATTCTGTAGCCTTTTTTTTTTTTTTTTTTATGTTATTTATTTATTTATTTTTTTTATATGGTGTTTATTAAACATGGTTTAAATATGGTGGTCCTTATAATATGGTGTTTAAATCCATTTTCCACACAATACATAATTATTACATTATGGAAATAACAAAACCCAAAAGGAAAACCATGGCGAATTAGTTGAACATTTCCATTTCTTAAGTATTTCCATAAAGTAAAGAGTTTTCCTGTCTCTTAACACAGTCCCTAATTGAAACATAGCTTGAAGAGACCACTATTTCTGCAGGTATATCATTTCCTTTAAAATATATTCCATATCCCTTCTTTGATGACATTAATTACTGTCCACCATCTAATCCATTCATCATAGTTCACACTATTCAGCTCACCAAGGTCTAGTTCAGCTGGAAATCTGTACAGATCAATCATCCATTCTCGTACCAGGGACCAGACCTCCCTAGCATATTTACAAGACCATAATAAATGGTTGATAGACTCGTCTTCTCCACTCTTAAACTTAGGACATTGTGAACTCTTTGAACAATTCCCTTCTTTCAGAAAAACTCGAGGCAAGCATTGGTGTACCACTTGCCAAGCAATATCTTTATGAGAAATAAACAAAAGAAACATTGTTTACATTCTTCCAAACTGTAATACAATCAGATTCAGTAAGTTTTCCCACTGGGGTGATCCTCTCTAATCCTGGGCACAGCATACCTTGAACAATTACCCGGTTTATTTTCCCAATAGGAACATGAGAGACTTTCACTTTCCTTAAAAGGAATAGCACCCTATCATACACATTTGGTATATATTCAGCATGAGGAGTATTTTGTGGAAGTCTCATCCCCCAGGCATTAGCTACCTGTTGACCTACCCAAAGCTTGGCAAAACAATGCCATAAAATTCCTTGATTCTCAGACAAACAAGCTTTTAGAATGGGCATAAAAAACATGGATTCCAGTTTGGTTCCCAATTCTGGGTCTGCTAGCCCTCCTTTATCTAATGGCTTATACAGTATCTCTCGTCTCATTTTTTTTCACATTGTGTGCCCCAGAAAAAAAACGAAACAAGGCCTTTTTGATAGATCTTATAAAATGTATCAGTGCTGGAAAGGTTGAGGCCAAAAAGGTAAGGGAGGCCAAAATCTCAGCATTTATTACCAACACTTTCCCTCTCAAAGTAAGATCTCGCTCCACCCATTGGTTTAATGTCCATTTTATCTTATCAAGTCTCGAATCCCAATTTATCTTGTCCATGTTTTTCCCCCCCAAAAAAGTCCTAAAATCTTAATAGATTCTTCCTGATTTTTAAAACCCAGTTTTAATTTTGGTTCTTTCCAGAAAGAATACAAAACTTATGTCTTTGTCTTATTGATTCTAGCCCCAGTAGCAAAAGTAAACTTATCACAAATTTGCAGCATTTTCTTTATAGAATTTTTATCAGTAAGGAAGAGGGTAAGGTCATCCATATAAAGTGAAACCTTGGCCTGAACTACCCGGAATTGGAAAACCTTTAATTTCAGGATTTTGCCTAAGTTAGGGTGACCATATTCCAGGACATGTCCGGCCGGGATTTCGAGATCGCCCAAAATATCCGGGATACGGCTTTTGCTTTCTCGTCGCCATTCATTTTGTTTACATGCACACCTTTTGATTCAGTAGTACTGAATTAATTCCGATTGGTGAATCTGAATGTAGTGTTTACATGAACGCTAAACAAGTGATCGGTTGATGTGCGTTTTAGCATTGCTAAAAAAATTCCTGTGTTTTCGTCTCGATCGGGATCCGTGCGAAGCAGAATGCATGACCTGCAAAGCTGGCACGTATGTGTCAGTGTCAAATAACGTAATAATGTAAACATAATGAATGGTGACTGTAGAAAGCAAAAGCCGAATCCCGGCCATTTTGGGCGATCTTGAAATCCTGGCCAGACATGTCCTGGTTAAACAGGACGTATGGTCACCCTAGCCTAAGTGCACAAGCTAATGGCTCAATTGCTAAAACAAATAATAATGGAGACAAGCTACAGTCTTGTCATACACCTGAACAGATATCAAAGGGATCTGACACACAGCAAAAACTCCAGTGTTAAATGAACTCTCCTGTTAAAGTGTTAAAATATGAGTGCTAAAGTTAATGAGCTAATTAAGTGATTAATTGAGTGATGATTGATCATTACTGAAGACACCTGATGTTAACAAGCAGAATCACCAAAGGAGAAAATCTCTTTTTTTTTAAGACACCGTTATGGTGATCAGTGTTTGCTTTAGTTGGGCTCTTGACCCTTAAATCATTTAATTCTAGATTTTGTTAGGCTGTTGTATCTGAGTTGGAATTCTCAGGTGAACAAAGAGAAAAGTTGATTAGGTGGTGTTGGTTATGTTTTGACATAATCATAATTTGACTTGTTCTGTTAGACAGAACCCCCCCCCCTGTTAAAAGAAGTATTTTAAAAACCCTGTTTATGAACAACGTTTGCCGGAGGCAGCTGGAGTGAGCCAAGTGATTACAATCGCCACCATCCATGGGTGTGTTATCTTCAATCTTCACCCCCAGGCTTCACTTCTGCAAGAGATATTGTTCAGCTTTCTTAGAAATAAAAAAACAAATAATTAAAACAAATTTACACAACATATAAAAGATACAACCACAAAAGAAGATGTAATTTGTAGTCATTATTATTATTAAAACATTAAATTATTTATTGAACATTGTTATCTTTAGTCATATTGCTGCTGGCACTGTTTTATAACCCACAGAATATTTGCCTGCAAAAATCTCCACAGATTTCCACAGAATTGGAATGAATATATATATATATATATATATATATATATATATATATATATATACTTATATAGTGATATATTTAGACATGTAGACACTAAATTAGGGGTGACATTCATCCATGACATTAATCCATGAGCTAATTAAGCTCCTGCGCTATATATATACATATATATATACAGGGCTTGACATTAACTTTTTTGCTCACTAGCCAATGTGGCTAGTGGTTTTCCAAAGTTACTAGCCACACAACATTTTTACTAGCCACATTTTTGTTGCTGTGAAATTACCTGATAAAAGTTGACTATGGCATGCTAAAATTGACTTGAACTAGATTTACAACCCTTTTAAATGTAAAACCACTGTACACACCCAAATCAAGACTACATAAATGTATAACAATACAGGTCATTATCATTAGCTCTGATAAGGTTGTGTGTAAAGCTCCTTTTTTTATATAAAACCATGTATTAAGATAAAGACATAAAAAAAGTAGTTTCTTATTGCACAATAAAAGTGGTGCATGGATGTAGAAGATTAATAAAAAAAAAATGATAAAAAACTAAACTGAAAAAAACCTTTAGCATTAGAAACACTGTCTGTTTAAATATCAGAATCAGACTCAGAATTACTTTATTGAGCCACAATGGGAAATTCTTTGTTACAAGTCGCAATGGAAAGTAGGTCAGTCTCGAAACCTCACGAAAAATGCATGCCATGGTTAGGAAAAAGTTGCTTTTATCTTCATTAAAATTTTAGGGGAATGTTTCTCATCATAAAGAACACATTTCAGTTCATTTTTGTGCTCCGGCCCTAATAATGACTACTGGTTAGGTGGACAAGAAATGGATAGAAATATACAATGTAAATGTAAACAATCCTTATCATCAACAACAGCAGTAAATAATACAGAGTAGAAAAACATCTCTGCATTAGAACAACAATGAGCAAAGAAGAACAAATTATTTTTGGCTCATCAATTCAAATTCTGAAAAAAATACTTGAATGTGAGAGTGATATTGAAGGAAAGGAGCAGATTAAATGTCCTCACAGCTTTCATCATCAGATTCATCCTTTCTCTGCTGGTCTCTGTGCTCCATGAAAGCTGGCCTTCGAGACCGGAGACTTCCCACATGCCACAACTTGATGGCTGGGACTGGATCAAAGTCTGTGATGGAAACAGTGGACAGCTGTACAGTCAGCAGGTCTGACAAGGTCTGATTCTTAAGACTGGCCCGCCAGTCACTTTTGACCAACTTCATGGCACTAAATCCCCGCTCACAATCAACTGTTGAAGCAGGGATGCAAAGGATGAGGTCAACCACATGCAGTATGTCCGGACAGTCCTGGCCAAGCTGTTGATTGACCTCACGCCATGAGATGTTTTTTTAGAACACTGGGGTCCTGGTACAACCTTGACTTAAGAAAAGTCCACTGGTCCAGGACTTCTTCCACCTTCACCCCAGCTCTCAGCAGCACAGGTTCAAAGTGCGTGATGAGCTCCTGCACATCAGAATCCCCAAAATCTAAATTAATAGAGATATAAGAAATAGAAGATGTGTTAGACAAAATTACATAAAATCAGTAACTTAATGTTTTGATTAGTCTGGTGACTTTGCATACAAAAACGCTCCCAGCTCACCAGCATTTCTGTCTGCCTCTGGCCAATATCGGAAATTGGTAATGCGCATGGCACGCAGGATCCCATGGCTCACATCTCCAAACATGTTGTCCATTGTCTTTGCCAGCAGGTCTATGAGGTGGTCTTTGGATTGATTCAGGGAGTGGTCGTCACATGGTTTTAGGCTGACACCCTCCAACTGGTTTGTTCCCAGCACTGTCTTTAACCAAGGCCCAGGTCTACAAATTACAAGAGAGAGAGAGAGAGAGACACACACACACACACTACTTTGAGTGACTTCTTATAGTGATATATTGATATTATAATGATTATTTGTCATTTATAATATTATATATGTACATTTAATGATAAATACAGTCTATTTGGTGGTTGTACCTGTATTTGTATTTGAGCATTAAAGCCATGGTGGAGGTCAGGCAGTCATGGACTTCGGCCACAGTCACTGAGGAACGCTGCATGGTTAGGGACAGGCTGCTGAGCTGAGTCAGCAAGTCACAAAGAAAGCAGGAGAATTTGATGACCGCCCCATCCTTCATAATATGGAGAAACCCTCGGGCCTTTGCCTTCTGTGTTTCATTCCCAGCTCCTCCAGGTGACTGTGCCTGACATGATAAATGTATAGAATGTAATCAGTATAAAATAACATTTAAAAATATCGAGTTATTATTAAAATGAATGAATACATACTTCAACTACATCAAACTAACACACTTCTCCTGTACTGTTTCCAGGCCCTGACATATTAATATTGCCACCATAACTGTCTTTTTCCTACCTGTACTAGCCTACCTGCACTAGGTGGTGCACGAGTCCCTTGTAGCCTTTCAAAAAGTTTTCAAGGGCTCGCAGGAAACCACGCAGCTGGCTAACTACACCTTTCTTGACCCCTGTCATGACAGCAGCGCCGTCTGTCCCACACGCTACCAGTTTTTGTCGCCACGGTCCTGTCTTATTGAGGATATGGCCTCAGCGATGTGGCTAGCATCTGGTCTGTCCACCGATTGGATACCAACAAAACGCACCTCCATCTTATACAATACAATACAATCTTTATTTATAGAGCACAATTTAAAAACAACCGAGGTTGACCAAAGTGCTTTACAACACTATGAATACTACAAATAAATACACAGTAAGAAAGACACAAGTTTATAAAACATAATAACATACAAGCTGTAAACACAGGCGAGGTTCCTAAGGCCAAAAACACAGAATAATAGTTCAAGGGATGTTAAACGCCAAGGAAAACAGATAAGTTTTAAGAGTGGACTTAAAAACAGACAAGGTTGGGGCAGTTCTGATGTAAAGCGGGAGATCGTTCCATAACTTCGGACCAACAACAGAAAAGGCACGGTCACCCCTAGTTTTTAGTCTTGTCCTAGGCACTTGCAACAAATTAAGATTAGTAGATCTTAGTGATCTTGATGGAATGTAAGGCTGTAACAAATCAGTTAAGTACTGTGGGGCCAGACTGTGTAAAGTTTTAAAAACAAACATTAAGATTTTGTAATCGATTCTATACTTAACTGGCAACCAATGAAGTGAAATTAAAACCGGCGTAATATTCTCGTATTTGCGCTTTCCTGTGAGAAGCCGGGCTGCTGCATTTTGGACTAACTGCAAGCGAGAAACACAAAACTGAGAAACACCGACATACAAAGAGTTGCAGTAGTCAAGCCGAGATGTTACAAATGCATGCATAGCTATTTCAAGCTTCTTTAGAGATAAAAATGGCTTTACTTTTGAAAGAAGACGAATATGGTAGAAACAAGACTTAACCACTGTGCTTATCTGCTTATCAAATTTGAGGTTATTGTCAAACAAAACACCCAGATTTCTGACACATGAGGTACTGTACGGTGACAGAGATGTACTATCGAAATCGTATACACATTGTTCAGTCGGACCAAACACAATAAATTCAGTTTTACTCTCATTGAGGCTCAAGAAGTTTGTTGCCAGCCAAAGTTTTAGCTCCTCCAGACAATCCAGAATAGGCTTAAATGCATTCTTATTACCACGCTTTAAAGGAATATAAATCTGAGTATCATCTGCATACAGATGGAAAGAGACCCCATATTTACTAAAGATAGACCCCAATGGAAGCAGATAAAGAGAAAACAACGCTGGACCAAGAATCGATCCCTGAGGTACACCAGATCTTAACTGTATCTCAGAAGAGAAATGGTGCCCAATATTGACCACAAACCTCCTATCAATAAGATACGACCTAAACCATTCTAATACTTTGCCCCGTAAACCAACGCAAGTTTCAAGACGAGAAATTAGAACGTTATGGTTGACCAGATCAAAGGCAGAGCTGAGGTCTAACAAAACCAAAGCCATAAACTGGCCAGAATCCGTAGTCAACATGACATCGTTTAAAACTCGTAATAGAGCTGACTCCGTGCTATGGCAAGATTTAAAACCAGACTGAAACTTTTCGTAAATAGAATTATAAGACAGATATGACTGAAGTTGGTTTAAAACAGCTTTCTCAAGGATTTTAGATAAAAAAGGCAAATTTGAAATGGGACGGAAGTTAGACAGCAGTGTGGAGTCAAGATTTGTTTTAAGCATCTTGCCTGCTGTTGCCCACAGTTGCCAGCATCTTGCCTGCTGTTGCCCACATGACATACACCAGCTCCTCTTCCATGACTGCACTGTCTGTCGAACTGTCTCTCATTACTGACAGGAACTTTGAGGTGGCTAGAGCTTCTCTCAGTTTTATTCTTTCAGCCTCAGCAATGTAAAACATGAACTCCTTAGCTCTGTTTGAGTTCCTATATGTACTTCCAACTTTCAGACCTTTTTTCTCATCGACCCTAAAACACAAATTGAATAACGTTATAAGTCATCATGACTAACCTAGCTTTCTAACAAATTAATTAACATGCACAACAATACTTACTCGCACATCCACACGTAGTCCGTGAAGGGCCGACCTTTCTTTCCTATAGTGTGTACGTTGCGAAACAGCATCCCCATCTTCTCAAACTCGGCCGACTTCATGAGGACCAGAGATTTCACCGCCACACTGTCTTGTAGCGAACCAGCTGCCTTCACCCGTTTAGTCGAAATGCTTCAGATATGACCAATGGACACTTCATGGTCCTTTACGGTTTCGACTTTAAAATTGCTTGTCCCAACCACAAAAGATGCCCCCTTTACCTTTTCACCACCGTACGTCCTACAGTCGGAGCAATACATGATTGTGTTGGCTGGATCATATACCAGCCATTCTCAACCTGACTTCCACTTTTCGTTGAAAAGTCTTTTGTTTTTCTTTGTCTCTTCTTCCTTTTTACTTTCATCGTCAGGTTTTCTCTTGTGTGTTGTCTGCTCACCAGGTTTTGTTACACCTTTTATATGTCGCCACATAGCTCCACCGCTAGCAGCTAGCTGTCTCTTCGTGTCTGTGTTGTCAACTTGTCGGTCACTAGCGCGCAAGCGCAAGGCAACACTGTGTGCATGTAGTACTCATGGGAGTTGTGGTTTCGTAGTGTCACACTGCAATATGGCTTATTTCAGATGCGTTTTGAAAAGACTACAATTATTCAACCCGCCAAAGTGGCTAGTTGGAGTGACTGTGTTACCCGCCACGAGCAAAATCCACCCGCATTTGGCGGGTTGGCGGGTGTTAATGTCAAGCCCTGTATATATATATATATATATATATATTGTATGTATAAGTGACAGATTGATTTGATTCTTATTACTATTCATTTCTAATTGAGTATTGTTACAATAAAACGTATTGTAAAACTCTGCCATACCCTCTGCTACTTGTACTACAATTGTTCACTCAACCAATTTCTATGACTGTAAATGCCTCTAGAAGCCTCAAGCCATTAAAGTGTACTTCATCTTTAACTGGAGGACTTATGTCCGCTCAATATCCACCAGCACCCACACTAGTCTCCCCCACAAATGGTCCTTCGAGCCAGATTGGGGAGCTTTCATAAGAATGATGCATCAGATTGATCCAGGTCCTAGACCTGACCTTCCTGAGCCCACAGTCAGACCCAGACGAGCAATGCGGCTCCCTAGTTACCTGTCAGATTTTCATGCTCACTGATCATCAACAGAGGCTACATTCAAGACAGAGAGTAGATTCTTCCCCTGAGATGAGTGATGATTCAGAATCACAAGGAGCGGCTACAGTGTCCTACTAGTGTTCCAGAAGTTACGGAAGGAGACTGAGGAACTGCAACATCATTCCTTTGAGCAGATAAGGAAACTGGAGGAGAGGAATGAGGTCCTAGAAGCACAGTTGAGCCTACTTGCGGTGAGTGATCGGACCAGTCGCCATCCACAGAGTACATCTTCCCATGCCTCAACCCTGCATCCATACTCCACAGATCACCACAGATGCCAGCCCCATCCCTCTGACTCGATCCAAGCTACCTCAGAGACCTTAAGTGACAACACGGCAGAATCATTCAGGCAAGATCACCTGAGGCTTCAGCAGCTGGAGATGACGTCACAGCTTACCCAGACAGTGTCAGTCTTTCCACCAGACATCTTACTTCAAAGTCTATGATAGCAGAAGTGGCTACAGCTCAACCAGATTACATATTCCTCCCAGTCTAGAGATTGCCTTATAGGGGACCAGCTCCCACCATCCTGAACTTCGTTAAGAACCAGATCCGAGAGAGTTAAAGTTTTTAGTTAAAGTTAAATTATCTCTGCTTAGAGTACATAGGGTCCCACTCTAAAGAGTGTTAAAGTAACTCTGAATCAGAGTTAAAGTTAATGAGTGATTAATTAAGTGATGATTGAGTGATGAACACCTAATGTTTACAAGCAGAATCACTGAAGGAAAGAGAAACACAAACTACAACTGACTTAAAGCCACAGCCTTAGATGAAATAATCATAATAGATGTAATGATCGATCCTTTGCAAAGATGCCTGAGACACCAAAGATCGGACATTCAGAAAGCTGCTTGGTAAACAGACCACAGAGACACTGTACCTAGATATGCCCACTGAAAACCTGCATGTCTTGTTGAAGATCTGTAAAGTAGTCTTGAGAAATGGCTTTTGCCCTCACACCATCCTCCTTTCAGCAGTCCAGCCGCTCGGATTGACTGGTCGACCAGAAGAACTTGTACTGCGTACAGTCAGACAAGCCCTCCACATTCTGTGAGGTGCGTCAGTGACCTTTACAGTGTCACCAGGGTCCAAACCCAAGACTTTATTCAGGATTCGTCAAGCCTTTACAGCAGAGACACTGGGATTAGCCAAGCAATGTAAATATTGCCATCTACATGGTCTACAATTGCCACATGCTGAATCCATCCAACCACTCCTCCTTATAGGATCGGATTACCCTCAACTCATCACCCCATAGCCATTCCGTCTATGCCCGCCTAATGGTCCTGCCGCCATCAAGACCTTGCAAGCTCCCACTCAAAAGATCAGTCATCGCCTTTCCAACCAGCAGTGCCTTTTCCCAGCTACTTCAGATTCGTATACTGACCTGTACAGACAAGTTGATTAATTGTGGCAACTAGACGTTCTCCCTTACTGTGGTGAGAAACTCAACGTGAGAAACCCGCTCAAAGCAAGATCAAGTGGCCATGTCACTGCTCCTGTCCAAGACTACAAGAGTTTCAGTAGATGGAGTAGCGTAATAAGGGGTACTGCAAGCCTCCCCAAATACCACCCTGCCTTGTCTCCGAGGAATAGAACAGCGATTAGCCAGGGACCCAGCACAAGCAGGAGCCTATCATGTGGAGATGAACAAGTTAAAGGAGGCAGGATATGCTAAATGTATACTTCCCGACCAAGTGGACCAAGCTGAAGAGTTGTTGTACATCCTATATCTGGTAAATCCTACATTGCCAACATAATGGCAAGAACCGAGTTGTCTTCATTCTGACATGGAGAGAAGAATCTCAACCAATTGCAACTCCCTGGCCCCACACTGGGCCCTTCCCTGATGTCTATCCTCCTGATGTTTCGTGAACATACTGTTGCATTAAATAGTGACATTAGAGGTATGTTTCACCAGGTGCGACTACTTTCTGAAGATCACCCACTGTTACGATTCCTCTGGAGGGACCTCAACCAAGAAATACGAGTGGCAAGTTCTCTTTGGGATGATGTTCAGCCCTTGCTGTTTGATCTTCATGCTCCAGAAGCATGTCATCGACCATAGTCACCCAGGTGAAGATGTCCGTGAAATATAGGGAAGTCCTTCTATGGGGACAACTTCCTTCAGAGTTTCAGTTCCCAGATAGAAGCCAGGGCACTCACTGGTCAGATTCCACTACCGCACTGGCATGGTCCCATGCTGACTCATGTCGATTTAAAGTCTTCATCGACTCGAGGGTAGCAGGGATACAGGAGTTGATAGACCCCAAGGACTGGCATTATGTCGATTCCAAGTCTAATTCTGCCGACAATGTTACAAGGGGCAAGACATTAGCCGAGTTAGCCATGCCGAGCCCATGGAGTCAAGGCCCATTGTTCCTCCTCTACACCATCCAGGAGCAGATAGGGTGTTTGCCTAAGTGTGCCATAAGTACTGGATATTGAAAGGTTGAGAAGCTTTTCGCACCACCAGAGAATGTGCTTAGATTGTAGACATTGAAGAGGCCAGCCCAGCATTCTCAAGCTGGCCGATCTACCTTTTTCGAGACTGCGCTTGCTTCAACCGGCCTTTTACGCCACTGGAGTGGATTGCTTCTGCCCTGACCTCATCAAGATTTGGCGCAGACATGAGAAAAAAAAGTGGGGTTTTAAGTGTCTGACAAAGAAAGCTGTATACCTGGACTTGCTCTACTAGATGGACACAGATTCATTCTTAATGGCCCTCCTAAGATTCATCTCCCGCAGAGGCGAGCAATTTTAAATCATACCAGACCAAGATTACAAATTTCAGAGGTGGCGAGAGGTTGCTGAGCTCCATCCTTCCCTCCAGGAGCAATTAGCCAGCCACCAGATTAGTTACATGGGGGTGCATCAGTGCAAGCGCATGGGTGACTTGCATTTGTGTAAAGGTACCATTGACATGGAGGCATATATTTCGATTGTACAGACACATATACTGCCATCAAGATGACTTCTTTCCTGGGAAGCAAGACAATGCCAGGCCTGCATTCCATATCTATCTCTTAGTAAACATGTATGGCCCATCATGAAAAGGTGAATCAGACAACGACGACCACGGACTGTTGAGCAGATAGATGTCTTATATCAGACGAGTTTGAGCAAAAATTCCACTTGCAAAACTTCAGCAATTAGTATCCTCAGTTCCCAAACATTTACAAAGTGTAATTAAAAGGAAAGGTCATGTGACCCAGTGGTAAACCTGCCTCTGTCCCAACTTTTTCGGAGTGTCTTGCAGCCATCAAAATCAAAATGTGTTTATATTTACAAAATACAATTAAGGTGGTCAGTGAAGACATTGGAAATAGTTTCTTTGTACATTTGTCAGTTAAATAAAGCTAAGTATTTCTCAGTAGAGCATGTGTCACAGCTCCACCAGATCTACAGACTCCACACACTCGTTCACTCTCCCCTGATTACTAAACACCACACCTGTACCTCGTCACCTGTTCACTATATACATTCACTTGCACCACTCTTCATTGTCTGATCTCGTCTTTCCATGGACACACAGACTCTACCTCGATCCTTACCTGTTCCACTTACCTGCCATCCTCATCTTCCGATCCCGTTCCACGAACCTGCTATCATCGTCAGTGACTCTCATCCACGTCTGCCATCAGCCTCGTTCCGTTCTCTACCTGTGAAGGACAATACTGTTATTCTATTCAACTATCTTCATTGTGTTCAACTCACCATTTACATCTGTGGTTTCTGTGCTTCTGTTCATAATAAACTTCAGTAACATTATACTCACCTGTCTGCTTCATCACTCTCTGTGACAGCATGAAAGCTTCGGGGTTTCTGTGGCACCTTTAGGCATCCTACCCACCCTTAGGTGTCCTAACTGAATGTTGACGCTTAGTTAGGCTGTTTTAAGTTAAGTTGTGAAGTGCTCTGGCTCACTAAGATTGTGTTTGGTTTTTTTTCACATGGTCTGCAGGTATTTTTCCAGTATGGCATAGTGTGTATTAACGGTTCCCATTGCTTTAACACGATGATGCACCGCTGAGTTCCCTCGAAAAGGAACGTTCTTAGGGTTAAGTAACCCTAAGAAGGGAAAGAGATGCTGCATCATGATGCCATGCTTCGGGCATGCCTGCGTGTCTTCCTTCGTGAGCTTGAACTTGAAGTTCATGACGTGTAATGCAGGTGCACTTTTATGTGTAATGCATAGGCACTCCATGTGATGTCATAGGACTGCTGTCAACCAATAGAACTGTCTTGTCTTTCACATGTGCTTCAGACTCCGGTTCTGCAGACACGTTCTATATAAATAGAGAATTAAACGAAATATCAGGAATAATTAAATTAAATTAAATTAATTCAACACTTTCAAAGATTATATGAATGTAACAACCCGAATGATTGAAAAATGTCTATTGTTTAGTGAGGTGGAAACAGATGAAGAAAACACAGCAATGGTACAACATGAAGGAATTTTCAGAGGAGGCTGTTGTTCAAATCAATATTTATAACAGTTTAAATATACTTTCTTGTCATTTAGTCTTTCACTTGTTTTGAGATCTTTCAATAATTTAGACTGTTTGGCCAAAAATATAACCTTCACCTGTTGCATGAGCCACAAGCAGGTTTCATGAGTAATATGGAAGTGGATCACGAAATTGAAATCTAACTGGCTTGATGATAATGATGATGGTTATGTCCATTTCTTTGCATTTTTCAAGGAAATAAATTATTATAATTGGCCAGTTTACTCACAAGAAGTGTTTTCTGTCAGCCTCTTTTGGCATTTTTGCTGGGATTAACACTTCTGCAAAAAAAAAAAAAAAAAAGTACATTATACATTGTATGCATCTAAGTTATGTACATTAGTTAGAAGATAAACTCTTTTAATTTGACTTGATAAATATGGAAGCTTGTTTCCGCCACAAAAAAAAAAGATAATTGCGACTTTTTATCTCACAATTGCGAGTTTACATCATGCAATTCTGACTTTATATCATGCAATTCTGACTTTATATCATGCAATTCTGACTTTATATCTCCCAATTGCGTGATATAAAGTCAGAATTCTGAGATATAAAGTCAGAATAGGCGTGATATAAAGTCTGAATTGCGAGAAAAAAAGTCAGAATTGCGAGATATAAAGTCAGAATTGCGTGAAATAAAGTCACAATTGCGTGTTATAAAGTCAGAATTCTGACTTTTTTTCTCGCAATTGCGACTTTATATCACGCAATTCTGACTTTATATCTCAGAATTCTGACTTTATATCACGCAATTGGGAGATATAAAGTCAGAATTGCATGATATAAAGTCAGAATTGCATGATATAAAGTCGCAATTGCGAGAAAAAAAGTCAGAATTCTGACTTTATAAGACGCAATTGCGACTTTATATCACGCAATTCTGACTTTATATCTCAGAATTCTCACTTTATATCTCAGAATTCTGACTTTATACAGTATCTCAGAATTCTGACTTTATTTCACGCAATTCTGACTTTATATCTCGCAATTCTGAGATATAAAGTCAGAATTGCGAGATGTAAACTCGCAATTGTGAGATAAAAAGTCGCAATTATCTTTTAAAATGTTTTATTCAGTGGCGGAAACAAGCTTCCATAGATAAAGGTAAAATTTAGATTATAATAAAGTTTTTTTTTTTTTTTTTTTATAATATTTTGAGAGGCTGAGCCTCATTTCCTCCACTGATGAACTGCCACTGTCACACCGCAAGAATTTGATTGGTTAGATTGTACGGGAGACAGTCCATGATGCTGCAGATGAAGATTTCAGTTGACACAGGACAATAGATCTTTCAGGATTTAGAGTCAGGTTAGTAATTGTGTTGAAAATGTCAAAGCCAGTCTAGTTCCTTACAAGGATAAAAACAACATTTCCCGTGCCTCAGACAAAGAAACAAGACATCTCAAGAGATGGACCGCAACAAAAGGAGATGAAAAAATTGAAAGAATGACAGAAAGAAAGTGCTTATAACTTGAATGAAGATGGTTGAGACCGACTTCATAAACTAAGAGGATTTAAGGAGACCTATATAACCCTTAGAACTATTACAAAAAAGGTTGTTACATGACATGACATGGCGGATTTGGGGGCTCGCGGTCACACTTTGTACTTCAGTGAATTTTTTTTTTTAAAGGTGGGTTTGTTTTTGAAAGTCAATTTGCTTACAGACACAAACCTTAAAGCAGGGCTCTCACACTCAAAGATAGGCCTATATAAATTGTAAAATAAAAAATAGGCACTCATTGCAGAGTAAGGCTGCAATATTACGACAAAATCATTATTGTCTGTCATTGCCCTTGATACTGTAATAATGATTATTAATGTTGATTAATAGAATACATAAAAAAAAAATGCTTGGGACATTTTCACTCCAAGCCGTGAATCCGTTCCTGCCATTATACCCTTGAAGAATTGCTTTACCCTTGAACACAGTCTTGTTTAGCAGTGTGAATGCAAAAACCCCGCAATTGCACAACAGTTACAAGGACATATTTTCTGAACATTTTACAGAATCTTTGTGAAAGAGGCTTTATTAATATAGAACACATAATATAGTATATGTTTAGAAGTGTGTGGTTTTTTTAGCCTACACAACAAACTCGACAAACACAATTTGAAAATCTGTATTTATGTATCAGTGAAAATGTAGTTACACACTGACAGCCATTGTTTTGTGTGTTTTTATGGATTGAGTCTCAGATAAACCAAGGATATAAAAGGGCAAGTATTGTTTATTGTGAGAAGCTCAATTTCTTAGACATTGCACACATAATCATTCAATATAACCCAATTCAAAAAAATAATGGATGGTTTGCCTTGAGACAGAGAGAATATTTTACATCCTTTAATATGCTTCATGAACAACATGATTCCTTTATTTCTGTTTTGGTCATTTTATTGATGGAGATTGGTAAGAGATATGACAGGAAACATGGAAAAGAAAGTGAACTGGCATCGCTGGCATGTGCACCACCACGCATGTCAGTTCATGCACACACTTTGACAACGACTATTTATAAAACATTTTTTTAAAAGTACTTCACCATATTATGAAAATTCAGACATTATTTACTCATTCTCTTGTTGTTGTACTCATCCAAATGTATATGCTCTTTTTGCCTCATGGAACAAAAGAAAAGGAGCCCAAACAGTAGTGACCTCGCCTCTAGCTTGGCAGACACAGTCACTAAGGATATGTTCATTCTGTCAGTCCAAATCAGATTATTTGTGATCTGACTGAAATCTAATCTATTATTGTATGAAGGTAATATGATGCCATAAAGAATCACATGCGCAGGGTAAGATTTGTTAAAGTGTACATAAGATTGCAAGCGTAAATTAAATTTGCATGCGCAAGAGAAGATTTGTAAAGGGGTAAATCGCCTTTAAAGTGTAAGAAAAAAATATTTGCGGCATTTTACTGTTATTCGTAAGTTGAATTAATGTATTGTGGAACTGGAGCTTAGTGCTAACGCAACATAAATAGGATATGTGTTCTTCTGACAATAATGGCCAGTGCAGTGGCTGGGATTAGTACATAAACCTCCATTTTGTAATGATTTTACTGATCGCGAGAGGAAAAAATTAAGTTTTAGTCGCATAACATCGGTTAATGGAAACGCTGTCATTTCACAATCGTTTTTTGTCGACATTTAGAAAAAATCGCAAAAGTTTTGCGCAAATCTGTAATGGAAACGTGCCTATTGAGTGAGAGAATCGTGCCAAAACTGTAAGCGCAGGTAAAAGAAAGACGCAACTGTACAAATCGGGTTATTTCGGGAACTTTTTTGCCCCATGCACACAACAAGTCATTTATAGACATTTGCAACAGCTTATTTTTTACACAAAGTTTGATTTTACGCTATTAATCTGTTGTGCAGTTCCTGACTCTGTTGTTTTTGGTTGCAAATTGCTGTTCAACAGGCCTGCGAAACTTTTAGCCGTATTTGTGCGAGAAAACCGTGCCAAAAGTGTAAGCGCGGAAAAATGGAAGTCATGAAGAACACAGATCCTATTTATTTTGCGTTAGCACTAAGCTGCAGTTTCACAATAGGCCTACATGCATTACACTTACGAATAACAGTAAAATGCTGCAAATATTTTTTTCTTACAGTTGAAAGGCGATTTACACCTTTACAAATCTTCTCTTGCGCATGCAAATTTAATTTACGCTTGCAATCTTATGTACACTTTAACAAATCTTACCCTGCGCATGCGATTCTTTGTGGCATCATATTACCTTCATATTATTGACTGTCAACATTGTGTATCACAACTGTTCAGATCCGATTTGTGTTTTCCGATCTGAATTTCAAACCACATATCAATGTAGCTCTAAACAGATTTTGTAAAAAAATTGCATTTCATGTGATTTTTTGCTGTTCACAATTGCTATATCTGATCGGATTTCAATTGGATATGCACAAAAATTGGATTTGGACTGACAGTCTCAGCATTAAGATAATTAAGACATTAAGATCTATATAATTTCTCTTTTTGTCTTCAATAGAGAATATAGACTTAATAACAGGTCAAAAAGAAGAATGTAGTCCTGCAGGGGCAATTTTATTTATATCTGCAGTGTTACGGTTTGATTCTTTGTGTTATCAGTCGTATGGTGAAATCAAGCACATAAAGAGAGAGAAACCGGGTGAGGAGTGTGATGAGCAGCGGTTCAGTTTCTGCAACACAGCAGCCTTGAAATTGTCACCCATCCATGACTCTTGCTATTAAATGTAAACCAACCCAACAAATGATTGATGAAGGGCCTTTTTCACTCCGAAGTCATTCAGCAAGATGTCAAGGAGAACCAAGCTGCTGTGATAAGAGACCTGTCTTACACCATTTAACTAACTGGCATCATGGCCGGCTCATCCTATAGAAGCAGTGCTGTGATCATTTTGGCAGGAGGTCTATTTCTGCTGCATAGCTCACCCTCGATTAAAGTGACAGTGCATTGTTTATGGTCAAAATCATCACGGTGTGAAATGAGAAAACGGTTATTTCACAATAAAAACATGATGTCCGCTGTATTTCAGAACTATTTCAGTTCTGAATCATCAGAACTGTGTAAAAACAAAGGAGAACAAAAACACACTGTTGCCAGGAGTCCCATACACAAAAGAAATATATTTGAAATATATTTTCAGGATATATTTTGGAATATATGCAAATATTTGAAATTGGCCCAATAAATATATTTCATACTTATATTTCATATATTTTTGTTATATTTCAGAATATATTTCAATGTATTTGGAATATATGCCACATATATTTTTGACACTTTTGGGGACCCGTACAGAAAAAAATACATTGAAATATATTCTGAAATATAACAAAAATATATGAAATATAAGTATGAAATATATTTATTGGGCCAATTTCAAATATTTGCATATATTCCAAAATATATCCTGAAAATATATTTCTTTTGTGTATGGGGTTGCACAAAAACACAAAAGCATTTTAAATCTATTTAAAGTATAAGCATATCTTAAGTTGAAGCATCTAAACTACACAGCATGTTATATGGTGTGTGTGGGAGAAGCGGACACTTTTACTGCTTCCGCTCAGCTTCCGCTTCTGCTTACTCATGCGGTATTAAACAGGCACAAGAAATCTCTGCCAAATGAATAAATTAGCTACATGTCAAAAAAACTAAACAAACGGAATAAGCATATATTTTTTTGCTTTAAAAATGCCTACATTTTGTACTATTTATGCCCCTAAATATAAGGAAAACTTATACCTTGACGGCAATTTAAAATACATCAAACATGTAAGCAAAATTTCTCGCTGTATCATTGAACTAAGCGCTATGTAAGTGACGTCTCCAACAACTCCTCTAGTCATTTTTTCTTTTCTTTTTTGTAATGTGCAGCACGCTCCATTCACATGACACTATACGGCATCTATTTCTGGTCTGTACCTCCAAATTCTTGGGAGAGTAACACTGATTCAATCTTATGAATTGAAAATGAGGTGAAGACCTCTAAAAACTGAGACCGCAAAAGAAGATTATATAACATGCTCGAATCCATAGAGAGTCAAGTGAGTGCTGTGCACAGGCAGAACCTCTTAAAGCAAGACTGGCTCTATAATCTGATTGGATAAGCCATGAGTGAAGTTGTACAGTAGCAAATATAAACACACTAATGTCCACATATTGTCAGAAAGAAAAAGCGTGCAATAAGTATAACTTTTTTAAGGAGTACAAATACAATGTTCTGTTATGAAACTCTAGATGGCGCTTGCTGATTGGTCCTTAACTCAATCTGCTAGCAATCACATCGTTCTCACAGCCGATTGGTTCCTGCTGGATCAGCAGCCAATGAGCTTGCTGCTCAACTTTCTTGATCAGTGTTTGCTGTAGCAGTTTGCAGTGCTTTCAGAAACCCTCCACCTAGATCTGGTATTTGAGTAATCCATGCTTTTTTCCGCACCCTGTGTATATACAGCCGACTCGGGTTCGGGTCACATTCCGAACCACATCACTATTTCTGGGTCTAATGCTCTATAAGATCCCAAAAGTAAACAACAGATGTTGCTAATGTACACGCACAGTGTGCTGTAGTTCTACCAATAATAAAACTGTGATCTAACCTTTATCTCCATACCATGTCTCAGCTGGCCATTCATCTTTTCTGAATTGGTCAAATATTGCAGCACAGATACTGTAGTGTGCATTATGAATTTTTAAAAGCGTAGCTGCTGTTCTATAAAGGAATAGTGCTCATAAGAACAAACCTCATTGGATCTTGCACATTTATAATATTTGATTTGGTCTATGTGTGCACGAAAGCTGGTCATTATACTGTATAAAGTTTATTCAGAAGACATTAAAAGTCAAAGTTTTGGTCTATTGGACTTTCAGTGAGGGACAGAATTCCCTCAGCTTTCATAAAAAAAATAATTATTTGTGTTTCTTGGAACGATATGAGGGTGAGAAAATATATTTTCTCATATATTTATCAACATTGATGACTGTATATGTCAGATGATACATTGGTCAATAAACATGTCATGAAGTCGTAAACACAATCCATTTTTCCCAATACTGCAAATACTTATCCATCTGTAGGTTTAAAGTGAAAGTCATCATAAGGTCCAGCCACTCAGCCTTTCCTGGGCTCACTTTCGTGTTACAGCTTTCTTGCTGGCTGCTAATAATATCTTTAAAAGGTACTTGTCTTTCATCATCAAATGAGCTGCTAAGTTGCCCAGGTAAATGGTAGAAAATGAGCAGTCAATTCCATCACCGAAAATAAAATGTATTACTTGTATTACCTTCTGCCAATATGACTGAATGGCTGGGCAGCTCCAGAATACATGAAAATGGTCTGCCAGCCGTTCCCCACATTTCCTCCAGCATAGTACACTTCCCTTCTCGCAAGTCTGAATAGATAAAGTAACATCGACGTGACAACGTAATTGGGATCACTTCAGGGAGCCCTATCATCTTTGAGTGTCTACAGATCGAGCCAATGAACGTTGGCGTGCGTGAATCACGTTACGCAACCCCACCCCGCAGCGTGGGTATAAACAGGAAGCGGGCAAACGCACATCGTTTGACAAACAGAAGACAAACATTTCGGAAGACAAACAGAAGCTCGGCTCCGAAGTGAAAGATCACTTCGGAGCCGAGCTTCTGTTTGTCTTCCGAAATCTACAGACTACTACTGTGTTGGAGACTCCTTCAAGACTCTCTCTGTTCAGTGTTGCTGTGACGGCGCAATCAGCGAGTGGTCGCGAGCCTAAGATCACACAACTGCTGTTTTCACAGCAAGCTTATTTCTGTGTCGGTATCGGTGGGCGATTCCCTGCTAGTGTTTACAGCACTGCTGTACACTGCGGCCATTCCCTTCTTCACAAAAGAGCAACACAAGCGAACCCTGGGTCCTTTTCAGGATGTCATTTCGCTTGTGCGTTTCTGGGTGCGGTCGTTCCCTGGCGCTAGCATACGGCCACAATAGTTGTCTCTCATGTTTGGGCATTCAGCATGCTGAGGCAGCTTTTGTGGATAGTTCATGTTCCCACTGTAGGAATATGACTATGGCCGCGTTAAGATCGAGACTCGCTTACCTCAAGGGAGGTGCAGTCCCATCGCCTATGCCCCGATCTAGTGTCTATTCTGCCCGCGAGAGTAGGCCTACTTCGGCGCTTAGCCAGGCTGATCTGAGGATTGCCGTGAGGGCTTCCCCGCTGAGGCAATCTCCGTGGGCCCCTCACGCCTCACAAACGCGGCCGCCGTTGGAGCTTCTCAGGAACGACCAGCCGTGTCTTTTGGGGCTCCTCCTGATGACCAGATGTCGATTGCAGCATCAGAGGGGGAGCTTCGAAGGAGACCGCCACCTTTGGCTCAACCTGGCTGATATGAGGGACACCGATAAATATTGGTTCCTGGATGCCCCTCTGTCCCTGGTTGGGTTATTCGCCGATGCGGTCGAGAGATTTGCCCAACAGTTCTCGGCCGCCCAGAAGCAGATGGAGGCAATCCGACACATCCTGCCCCGGTGGGACACTGCTGCCCCCACCCGTCCGCCGGCCGCAGATGCCTTCGTCTGCTCGTCACCGAGGTTGACCTCCTGTGGCGTCCTCCGCTCCCGCTAAGCCCCAGCAGCAGCAACCACCTAAAGCTCAGCGTGGAGCAAGCCGCAGGACGTCGACCCCGCCCGTCCAGGCCGCTGCCAAACCAGGAGGCAAGCAGTGACGTTACGTTAAACGTGAGCGACTGAAAGGGAACGTCTCGGTTACTAATGTAACCCTCGTTCCCTGAAGGAGGTTCCCTGAACGTCCCGTCGCCACTGTTGCTGACCATCGCTGTACGGCCGTCACTATCTCGGCTCCTCAGCGAAAAACCGTTTATACCCGCGCTGCAGTGATTCAGGTCAAATGATTGTGAAATAATGATTATGTTAAAACATAACCAACACCATCAGATCACCTTTTCTCGTTGTTCATGTATAACTCAGGTACTGCAGCCAAACAAAATCTAAAGTCAATGATTTAAGGGTCAAGAGCCCAACTAAAACACACACTGATCACCATAATGGTGACTTAAAATTACGGTTTTCTCCTTCAGTGATTCTGCTTGTTAACATCAGGTGTCTTCAATGTTGGCAAAAAAAAAAAAAAAAATGTAAATTTTACTCATTTTAAATGGTTACCTTTTAAGGAATTAATTTGATTAATTATTACTCAATTCTAATTTGTTAAATTTAATTAATAATATTGCTTGTAATCTGTTGCCACAATTTTATTGATTAGATATAGCGTATTAATTTTTACAGTGTGTCATTCTGATGGGTGTAGTTATAACTTAAGATTTGTGTTTTTTTAACATTTAATTTATATCCTAAGTGGCGAATTTTTTTAAGATGGACATCAACCTAGGGATAACCTCTGGTGCTGCAACAAACAACAAAACATCGTCTGCATACAGACAAATCTTTTGTTTGAAACGTTGAACCGTAATTCCTTTTATAACTTTTATATTCAAAATATTTTTAATATTTCAGGGCAGCTGTTCTCAAAAATAACCTAATGCACAGCTAACTGTTATTTTACTTAAATAATACATTTGATTGAATAAGACGTGATTAGATGTGTGAGTCTGTGCTGGTTTATTTTGGTAAACTAGGACTGCTTGAACTATATGGTCAGATTAACACATGCACTCCACTCCGTCTTCGACCTGCTAATTGTAGACTACTTATTTTTATCCATTGTAAAATACTTCTTTTTCAAGGTCCTACAAGGTTTCCTGTATTTTTATGGTGGTACTTTAAAGCCAAAGGCTAAAGTGATTATAACCTTTCTCACTCACTCATTGCTGTGAGTGAGTTTAGCTGGATGCTTAAATCCTTTCCTTCACTGGCGCGATAATATTTTCCTACAGGCTAACTCTGAAGCTCGGATTCAGTTGCCCTCTTTTATGGTACATTACTGAGGCCCTGACTTTATTTATTTTTATTTTTATTTTTTAAACATATTGTGATTCTGTTGTGCTTAAGCTGTTGTGCCATATTGAGAATTTTTTATATACAGTATATATATATATATATTTTATTTATTTTTTTGCTTGAAAGTTCCAGCTATTAGAAATTTAAATTTCACAGACTACTACATTTACTGCAGGACGTGATTCAGCAAAATAAAAGAACTGGTTAATAGAGTTAAACGTACCATGAATTCCATTTACATTCCATTTTCTTTCATGTTATGTAGCTGCACAGATGGGCAGTTAAATTATGATGGTTGAGTTCATTTTGATTGAGTGTTATATGATTGAAAGGGGAGAGGGGAGGGGGTTATGAACTGTGGGGTTTCTGAATAAACTTTATCTATGGTTGTGTTTATTTGCACATATACTGTCTGTGTTGTTTTAGCTCTGAATTTCAGCCAAGGGCTTATGCAAATCACAATCATGGGCAAAAAACCCTGATGTACAGTCTTTTAGGTCGGTTCTGAGTGCTCAGCGGGGAGGATGCAGCAAACGCATGCCATATTTATTTGGGCCTGAAGCATCACTACATTACCATGATCCATGCAACTTATTTGTCTATTTAAAATGCTGAAAGTGGAGCAGTCTACATGGTGTGACTAAATACATACATCATTATAATGCTGTTCCATCAACTGGTCATCTTTTGGTGAGTTATTGCTTCTGGGACCTTCAGAATAATACACAAAATACTGTTTAAACTACAGTAAACGAAATACTGCCACCTGCTTTCCACCAGAGGAAATTTATGGAAGCCAATTTGTGTTTGTTTAATGCCTACTTTTCATTACTACTACTACTAATAATAATAATTAAAAACAGTCCACAGTTAACTGGTAATAGGTGAGGCTATCGTGATTGCGTGCAAAAGGGAATTGCTCAGGTTTTGCAAGCCAGGATGGGTCATGAGGCCATCAGACGGCACTGTGTGAGAAACCATCACGCGACTGTGTTAAATATAGCCACGGCTTGGGAGTATTTTGGAAAACTGTTGTCCCTTAACACCGTCTGCCTGCAACTTGAATCTCTGATAGAAATCTATACATCTGTTTAATGCAGATATAGCACTGAGTTATCTGGGCCTGAGCTCAGATGGTCTGAAAGACAGTGGAAATGTATACTGTGGTCAGATGAGTCCATGTTTCAGCTTGGCATTAAGTTCTCAGTCCCAACACTTAAGTTGGTCAGTGAAAACTTTGAACATCTTTTCTTTGTACTTTTGACAGTTAAATAAAGGTAAAAGATAATTAAATTGCCCCTATTATGCCATTTTAAAGTCTGCTACAACAGGTTTACATGCATCAAAGGTCAAAAAACACTTTAATTTTCTCATAATATACATTTGCACATCACCACATTGTTCAATGATTCTCAAACGACCCTTTGGATGAATCAGTCTCTCTAAATCCCAATACTCTGCTCTGATTGGCCAGACAGAACGTTAACAGAACGTTCCCACATGGTCTTCTGTTGGTCATATAATAACGTTCCCGATATGACTTTAGGGGGACGCTGCATATTGGTTATTCTATGGTCACGCAGCAACGTTACAAAGAGGACATTTGGGATGTTAACAGAACGTATACAGTCAGATGAGGATGTTTTATTAGGGACTGGACTGGAAATTAAAACATAGTATCTTAAAGGAACACTCCACCGTTTTTTGAAATAGGGCTTATTCACCTTCTTTCCTACATTTAGATAGGTGGGCAAATGCATTTTTGTCTCAGTGCATGCATTGTTTTAGTTTGACAGGGTCGGCCCTAGCTTAGCTTAGCATAATGAATGGAATCCTTTGTTGCCAGCTAGCATGTCATGAGTAAAAGTAATATATAAAATAAATAAAAAACCCACCTAATTATTTCTTGTGGCCTGCGTTTTCACAACAAGTACAAATAGCGATGCAGATTAACACTAGGCGATTTCCTATGCAGATATTGACTTGGGACTATATTAGGGGGAAGCACAGGCGAAGCACTGCTACTTGGGTGCAGAGATATCACGCCCAAGTAGCAGTGCTTCGCCTGTGCTTCCCCCTAATATAGTCCTTAATATATAAGTCAATATCTGCCTAGGAAATCGCCTAGTGTTAATCTGCATCACTATTTGTACTCGTTGTGAATACGCAGGCCACAAGAAGTAATTCGTTTTTTATTTAATTTTTTTTTATCACTTTTACTCAGGACATGCTAACTGGCAACAAAGGATTCCATTCATTATGCTAAGCTAAGCTAGCGCTGACCCTGTCAAACTATGACAAAAGAGACAAAAATGCATTTGCCCACCTATCTAAATGTAGGAAAGAAGGTGAATAAGCCCTATTTCAAAAAACGGTGGAGTGTTCCTTTAATGATACAAAAATAACACTGCTCTAAACATATAGAAATTTGCATGTACATTATAAATACTACACTGCAAAGTAGCAGTTTAAGTAGCATGGTAGTTTACTGTTCTGATCATTGCCATGTGTGTGTTTTATCAGGTAATAAGTTCTCCTCGTCCCATGCCCGTTTGCTGCTGGTTGGAGTGTGGTGTTATGCTGCAGTGTTTGCAGTAGGTCCGCTCTCAGGCTGGGGTCAGTACGGGTCAGAGCCTTACGGCACCGCCTGCTGTATCGACTGGCGCGCGCCCAGCTACAGCACACCGGCCATGATCTACATCATCTGCCTCTTCTTCTTCTGTTACATCGTACCCTGCACCGTCATCATCCTCTCCTACACTCTCATCCTTGTGACGGTCCGGGGAGCCCAACATGCAGTGCAGCAGCACGTCTCTCCGCAGAACAAAATCTCCAATGTGCAAACACTTATTGTCAAGGTAAGAGTCACACATAGAGTTGAGGAGACTGTTGGAGGTGAAAGTAGTAATACTGGTTCCTCACTGGTGTGATTGCATTGATTCCTTGTACAGTATTTAAATGTAACAACTTTAAAAATGTCAAGTGGTATGACCAGGGCCTAAAATTAATACTCGCCAATACATGCCTTCCTGTGCTTTGTAGGATTACAAATTTAAGAATATGTTTAAGATCTGCTGATCCTACATCCTTACATAACATCACATGAAAAACTAAGGTGAACTACACTGTATTGGGCATTCAAGGGGAACATGATGGCATCAACTTACTGATTAGATTCAATATAGTGTCCATTGAAGGGGTTTTGTCAGTCTTTGATCTTCCTACTGAGAGTCAAACTATGTGTGAATGATTACATAGGGCCCGATCTTGTGTAACAGGTACAGAAAGTGTACTGTTAAATGTATGTATAGTTTATTAGAATTCTCACAAAATTGTTCGTTTACATGTACCTGATATGTCTGCCTAAGTGAAATGAGTACCTTTCCCTTTAATTAATTGTGATGACGTCATGAGTCAGTATATCTTCCTGTTCTGTCCCCTCCTCTTCCTCTTTGCATTGGTGACGCACTGAAGAGGTGAGGTTATTTTGGGCTCCTGTTAATCTAAATTAATCTTTATTTTAATCATTGCTTTTATGTCTATATTTTCACTCTAATTTATGTATATAATATTATTTTACCTATCTGAGTGGTTATTTTTGTCATTTCACTCCGATTGAGCTATATTTTTGCATCTGTGCCTAAATGTGAAATGAGAGCACATGTGACAACTGTACATCACATTTGTTTTATAGAGCTAAAGAGCGAATTTCACTAAGAGGCTGATTACATGTGTTTGTATATCAGGTATGTTTATTGTTCTGTGATTTATTCCTCTTTGCATTGGTGACGCACTGAAGAGAGCTAAAGAGCGAATTTCACTAAGAGGCTGATTACATGTGTTTGTATATCAGGAATAAAAGATCGGTGAAACTGCGAATGCTGTCTTGTCCTTCTCATATCAACCAAAACACAACGCAGACAACAGACCAGTTACACTTGGTGCCGTGATCATTTCGGATCATCAGATCAGCGCTTCGCCGATCGCCGTGGTTGCGTGACGGCCCGCACGCTTCGCCGCTCTTCTTCCTCGACGATCTTCCCCATCGCCATCGCTCGCGCACAAGGAGGGCGCGCGCGTGTGTGTGTGTGATGAACTGCGTGTGATATCGCGGTCCGGACTGTTGTGTCTTAAAGGGACGGTAAAGAGTTATTGACTTTCTGATAAACTTTTTTTCTCTCTCTCCGGAGCACTTTCGTTGGTCGTTGGTGCATTCTGAACTGAACAACAGAGACTGATAAGCACCGCGGGACGCTTCATTGTCCTTCAAGCATCGTATCCTTTATCTGTACAGTATATAATCAATGACACTTGATGCATTTTGAACAAGGAAAATTAAATAATTGTTTTTGAGAAGAGAAATTTTGTTTTCAATCAGAATTTTGATATTGAAGTGTTTTATTTTGAGTTGTTTGATTTCATATATTTCCTTGAATTATTTGAAGTATGCTTGAACTTTTCATCATTTAAGGTTACACTGTTTGTAACATAATTTGCTTTCATTTTTACATGTTTTATCTGTTTCACTTTACAAATTGAAGCATGTTTGAGGATACTGGCAAAGACGATTTCAGTCCTGTGAAACAATCTAATGTCACTTTTCCTTTGGGCAGAGGCAGTGGACCTGAAATGTATCGAAATGAGGGGGTTTCTGAATTTACACGTTGTTATGGGAGAGGGAGAGCATTAGCTAATTTGGGACTTGACCATGTGCGCACAGCTGATTCAGCGATTGGTGTTTCTGTAGGTCCAGCAGCTAGCTCCACCCCAATCATACGCCCTGATATTGAACCTGTCGTTACTCCTGAGTCATTAGGGGGCATCATTTCAGATCTGGCTCAGAAAATAGGAGAGAGTATTTCAGCCAGCCTTAACCTTGTGCACCATGCCAGCCCAGTACAGCCAAATCCACCGTGCCAGTCTCAGCACTCCAATGAGGATATTGATAAATCTAGCCTCAAGGTGATGGTACAGCAAGATGCACCACCTCCGCCATTCTTTAGGGGAGATAAGAGTGATTCATTTACTGTGCACGAGTGGGAAGATATGATGTACAGCTATTTGAACAGAACAAAATGCAGAACGCAAACTGATGTCTCTGATCTCATCCTGAGCAGACTGGCTGGCAAAGCGAGAGATATAGTTAAAGTGTCCCTGCGAAGCCGACCTGAACTGAGTGCCAGTGAGCTACCAAATGCAGTGTTTGACATACTCAAACGAAACTTCAGTGAGTTGTCTTACTCTAACATGCCTATGGCTGACTTCTATAACACTGTCCCTAGAGCGGATGAAAGCCCCATGGATTACTGGATACGGCTTAACAAGTCCATAGATGTTGCTAATGAGTGCTTGCGTAGACGTAATAAGAGTGTCGAGGATCCCGCTGCTGAAGCAGTCATGATGTTTATTTCACATTGCCCAGACCCAAGTCTTGCTATGTCTTTTCAGTTTAAGCCAGCTGAGAAATGGAGCGCCGCTGAGGTCCAGGAGCGCTTGGATAGTCATCAGAGGGAACTAAAGAGAGTCTCTTCAAGGATGCAGCACACAATGTCCTTGTCAGCAAGCAACCAGTGCACTGTTATGGCAGGCCCCACTTCCATGCCCAGTTTTCCTCAGCAGCCAGTTCCCATGCCCAGTTTTCCTCAGCAGCCAGTTCCCATGCCCAGTTCTCCTCAGCAGCCAGTTTCCATGCCCAGTTTTCCTCAGCAGCCAGTTTCCATGTTGAGTTCTCCTCAGCAGCCTGTTTCCATGCCAGCCCAGTCACTTACCCCTGTAAGCCATCTTAATCCATATGCTGTTCCGTTCTCTCCAGATACCAGCCTTCAGCACATCGTTGGCATGATGGATAGAGTCCTGTCATTGTGCACTGCCTCTTTAACTTCCAGTCAGGCTCACCCAATTAAAACTCCAGATTTCAAAGCCAACTTAAGCACTGCATGTAGGGTTTGTAGATCCAAGGAACACACGACGTATGAGCATTGTAGACGTCAAAGGCTATGTCGTCACTGTCTCAGGCCCGGCCACTTTAAGAATGACTGTCCTAAGGCTGCATGCCCTGCGGCTCCCTCAGATACTGCTCAGTTAAACTAAAGAGCCCATGCGACGAGAGGGGTAGCATGGGCAGTTTTCATAAAACCTCCCTCACAGAAGATGTGCAAAATGTTTTTGTTAACAGCTGCAAACTATTGCCAGAAGACAAAACCGTGTTATATGTGGGGTCTCAAAGAGTTGATGGGGCAAGTGAGTTGTTTTATGCCCCTGTGACGGTTAGTGGACGTTACACATTAAAGGGGTTACTGGATTCTGGTAGTATGGCCTGCACGCTTAGTGAAGAGGGTGAGTCCAAGCTGCAAGTTGATGGTCTTCTTCCACCACCTCAAGTGATTGCAAGTAATGTGGTCCTGGTCGGCTGTGGCGGCCTAACGATTCAGCCAAAGTGTACATACGACTTGGAGATTGAAGTCTATGGATTCAAGTTTGTTGTTCCTACTCTTGTGGTGCCAGGACAAAGAGATGAGTTCATAATTGGAAGTAATGTGATCAAATGTGTTGTGCAGAAGATGAAATCGCATGACAAGTACTGGGAGCTTCTTTCTTGCAATAACAATAATCCTGAGTGTGAGCAATTCCTTGAGCTTCTGAGTTGTATTTCCCGATGGTCTGGACCTCAACAGCCTGATAAACTTGGAACTGTGAAACTCTGTCAGGCAATCACTCTGCTTCCCAAATGCGAGTATCTTGTTTGGGGCAAATTGCCAGCTAATGTGCCTGTTTCCCCAGGAAGTGCTGTAATTGTTGAGCCGACCACTGCACGTTCAGCTCCTAAAAACATTCTTGTCGGACGAGTAATAACACCGATGTGGGGCGATCGATGGGTGCCAATGAAGATCCTTAACCCTAATCCAACATCAGTGACGCTTCGCCGCAACACTAAACTGGCCGATGTTTCCTCTTGTCTAGCTGTGGAGGATCTCACAGTCATTCAGGGCTTAAGTAGAACCCATTGTCACATTTCTGAGTCATTACCTGTTAAAACTGCTTCATCCTCTGATCTTGCACGATTGCTGGGAGACTGTGGTCTGAAAGATATTGACATTGATGGATGTGAGGTTTCTGAGGTCTGGAAGAGGAAATTGACGGATCTTCTTGTGGCATACCAGGATGTTTTCTCGAAGGATAAACTGGATTGTGGAGAAACAAAGGATTTTGTGCACAGGATCCATCTTTATGATGAGCGCCCATTCCGTCTGCCCTATCGCCGCATCCCACCTGCCCACTATCAAAAATTGAGAGAAGTGTTGTCAGAGATGGAGGAGAAAAACATAATCAGCAAGTCTGTCAGTGAATATGCGTCACCCTTGGTGATGGTCTGGAAAAAAGACGGTAATCTGAGGGTCTGCACTGATTTTCGTTGGCTGAATGCTAAAACCTTCAAGGACGCCCATCCTCTGCCCCATCAAGCTGACTGTCTCGCAGCCTTGGGTGGTAATGCCCTTTTCAGCACCATGGACTTAACTTCAGGATTTTACAACATACCACTCCATGAGTCTGACCGAAGATACACTGCCTTCACAACACCAATGGGCTTGTATGAGTATAATCGTCTCCCTCAAGGTCTTTGCAATAGCCCAGCTTCCTTCATGCGCATGATGCTCAGCATTTTTGGAGACCTTAACTTTTCCAGTCTGCTCTGTTATCTGGATGACTTGTTGGTCTTTGCTCCTTCTGAAGAGGAGGCATTGAAGCGGCTGGAGATCGTGTTTTCTCGATTGAGAACCAGCAACCTGAAGCTGGCACCTAAAAAGTGTCACTTTCTGAGAAAATCCGTAAAGTTCCTGGGCCATGTGATAGATGGTACTGGTGTTTCAGTTGATGAGGAGAAAGTTAAAGTCATCTCTGCTTTTCAGAAGGAGGACTTAATGAAGGAAAACAAAATCACACCTTCACAAAAAAAGATCAGATCGTTTCTCGGCATGGTCCTGTACTACCAATCCTTCATTCCAAGTTGCTCACGCATTGCCAGACCCTTATTCAACTTAACAGCTGGCCAGAAACGCTCAGGGAAAGCTGCTGGTAGTCACAAGAAAGCAGGAACTTTTCGGGAGTTGACACCTCAGGACTGGACCCCTGACTGTGATGTGGCATTTGAAGAGCTAAAAAGGGCTCTTGTTGACAGTGTGGTGCTGGCTCATCCTGATTTTGAGCTTCCTTTTCTTCTCTGTACTGACGCCTCACTGGATGGCATAGGTGCAGTACTCTCTCAGATCCCTGCTGGTGAGGACAAGGCAAGACCAATAGCGTTTGCTAGCAAGGCTTTGAGCCGCAGTCAAACAAAATATCCTGCACATAGACTGGAATTCTTAGCTCTGAAGTGGGCGGTGTGCGACAAGTTCAGTCACTGGCTTAAGGGCCATGAGTTTACTGTGTGGACGGATAATAATCCGCTGACATACATTATGACCAAGCCGAAGTTGGATGCATGTGAGCAGCGCTGGGTCTCGAAACTTGCTCCATATTCTTTTGAGATCAAATACGTTCCTGGAAAACTCAACGTTGTGGCGGATGCGCTCAGTAGGAATCCATTTGTCAGGCCAGTGAGTCAGCGGCTTTTGTCCGAGCCTTATTCTGAACTGTTGCGACAAGTACACTGTGTAGAGGATGGAAATGTGCAAGAGGTGTTCCGTCTTACCTGCCAACCGCAAACATTAGGGACAGGATCACTTGATGCTGGTCTGGATACATCAATGTCCGCTGATGACGTGTCTTCCATTTTGTTCTCCTGTGATGAATGGGAAACAGGAACTGAATGTAGAGCAACATCATTTGCTGAACATCTGAACTCTTTGATAAGTGGAGACGAGGAAGTGTTTCATTCTCTTTCACTGATAGACATACAAGATCACCAGCACAAAGACCCTGTCATTGCTAGAGTGTCTTATTACGTCGGCAGGAAACGCAGACCATCAAGACGTGAACGTGCCAATGATAACCAGTGTGTGCTGAGAATTCTGAAGCAGTGGGACAAACTTTGTTTGCTTAATGGAATCCTGTACAGAGCTATTAAAGACCCGCTCACCAAGCACAAAAAGTTCCAACTCGTTTTACCTGACTCCTTGAAGTCTGAGGCACTTTCGGGTGTACACGACCTGGCTGGTCATCAAGGGCAGCCCCGCACTCTGTCTTTGACCCGTCAGAGGTTTTTCTGGCTTGACATGGAGCGTGATGTGCGAGATTATGTGAAAAAATGTCCCAGGTGTGTCCTCAGCAAAACTCCAGAGCCTGCAGCGAGAGCCACTTTGGAGAGTATTAAGACCACAGCCCCACTGGAGCTCGTTTGCATCGACTTCTGGTCTGCTGAAGATCGGAACAACAAATCTGTGGATGTTTTAGTGGTCACGGATCACTTCACAAAGCTGGCGCATGCATTCCCGTGTCAAGACCAGACAGCAAAAAGAGTTGCGAAGAAACTCTGGGACAGCTTCTTCTGCGTCTATGGATTTCCCCAACGCATCCATTCTGATCAGGGAGCTACCTTTGAGAGTGAGTTGATTGCTGAGCTACTTGAACTGGCTGGAGTTGACAAGTCGAGAACCACTCCATACCACCCAATGGGGAATGGGGGTACTGAACGTTTTAACAGGACATTAGGTAATATGCTGAGGTCTCTTCCACCTAGGCCTAAGCAGAAGTGGCCGCAGTTGGTACAGACCATGACATTTGTGTACAACTGCACAGCACACGAAACAACGGGTTTAGCCCCTTTTTATCTAATGTTTGGTAGAGTACCAAGGTTGCCAGTTGACCTCATGTTCCAAAGTGTCCTGCAGGATAAGTCAATCTGCGATTATGACAAGTATGTCCAATCTCTTATCCGTGACCTCCAGTCTGCCATGGCGTTAGCACAGAAGAATGCTGTTGTGGAACAAAAACACCAGTCGAGCCAGTACAACAAAAGAGCAAAAGGCCTACCTCTAGCCGTTGGTGATCAAGTGCTTGTGGCTAACAAAGGCTGTAGAGGAAAACGAAAACTCGCTGACAAATGGGAGCCAGTCATGTACACTGTTGTTGCCTCAAAACCTTCCATACATGTCTATAAGATCCGTGACAGAGCTGGTAGTGAGAGAATAGTGCATCGGAATCTTCTTCTTCAAGTGAACTTCCTCCCTCTGCTTGAACCAGAAAGGGTTGGTACTGATCGTGAGGTTGCTGAAGTACTTGCCGGTAGTGTACCTTCACAGACATCTGATGCAGCACGCTGTGGTGGTCAAACCGAGCAGCCACGCAGTGGTGAGTCCTTATATGTTGCCGAGATTGAGTCTGCTGGGCACGCAGATGATGGGCAGAATGAGGCTGAGGAACTCTCACATGCAGACTCTATGTCGAACATCTCCATTGTTGCTACTTGTGGTGATGTCCGCACTTCTTCATGGGTGCATTCTCAGTTGTCAAATCAAGAGGAGCCAAATGCACAAGTTGATGTGTCAGTGACTGATGATAATACTGTGGCTGTGGCTGGTTCTATCCACTCTCCCCAAACTCCTGTCTCTGCCAGTGAATCCTTTAGGCAAGATCCTGTAGCTGATTTAAATACTGGTGATCGTTACACTACCAGGCTTGGTAGAGTAATTAGGCCTGTTCGTAGGCTGATTGAGTCAATGGTTCAACTCGAAACCTTACTTGGTATGGAGTCTGTATCTCCTGTTATTCATGTTTAGATCTGTTTTTTTTTTTTCTTCTTTCTTCTTGCCGCTGTCTCTGGTAATGCTAAGAGTCAAGTCTTGTATTTTCTAATGCCGATTGGTTCTGTTTAAGTACTTGGTCTGAGATTTTTCAAAGTGTAATGGGCACTTTGTGTATGCCTACAAAATGTGTAGAAGTTTGGCCAACTTTCTTCATATTTGTATCCCTTTCATTTGGGTAGCTTTTTACGCTGTGTCTTCACTGTTTAAGTGTGGACCATGTAATTCTGGTGACCAGTGTTTTTTTTGTCATACTCTGGAAATTTTGTGTAAATTCTGAGGGGTGAGTGTAACAGGTACAGAAAGTGTACTGTTAAATGTATGTATAGTTTATTAGAATTCTCACAAAATTGTTCGTTTACATGTACCTGATATGTCTGCCTAAGTGAAATGAGTACCTTTCCCTTTAATTAATTGTGATGACGTCATGAGTCAGTATATCTTCCTGTTCTGTCCCCTCCTCTTCCTCTTTGCATTGGTGACGCACTGAAGAGGTGAGGTTATTTTGGGCTCCTGTTAATCTAAATTAATCTTTATTTTAATCATTGCTTTTATGTCTATATTTTCACTCTAATTTATGTATATAATATTATTTTACCTATCTGAGTGGTTATTTTTGTCATTTCACTCCGATTGAGCTATATTTTTGCATCTGTGCCTAAATGTGAAATGAGAGCACATGTGACAACTGTACATCACATTTGTTTTATAGAGCTAAAGAGCGAATTTCACTAAGAGGCTGATTACATGTGTTTGTATATCAGGTATGTTTATTGTTCTGTGATTTATTCCTCTTTGCATTGGTGACGCACTGAAGAGAGCTAAAGAGCGAATTTCACTAAGAGGCTGATTACATGTGTTTGTATATCAGGAATAAAAGATCGGTGAAACTGCGAATGCTGTCTTGTCCTTCTCATATCAACCAAAACACAACGCAGACAACAGACCAGTTACACTTGCACCCAGCGCAATTGACTTTGTACACCAACGCATGTATCATTCCTATTTTGCACCCGACGCACAGCAGACTTTTCCCTCCACAGACGCACGCCGGTAAATTAGGAAATGAACTTGCGCTCCCGGGGGCGGTTCAGCGAAAAGAGGAGGCGTGTTCCGGCGCAAACGTTCCCTGGTGCTATTTTGCAGTTTCAGAAAACAATTCCGCCACTGACCAGGAAAAACCTAGTCTAAAGTCATCAAGCTTACACATTTACCCCAGTTATTATACGCCTGTTTAACCGAAGCTAATCTGGGTGTGTTTCTCCGTCCCCAATGTCACTTCTCTGTGTTTTACGACCCTGACGAGAACGTCGGTCTCCTCGGCTGTGAACCGCTCCTGGCATGCGTCTATAATAGTAATCCGCCATGGAACAAGCGCGCCTGCTGTTAAAGGGAATGTGAGATGAAGCTCTGATTGGTTTATTTCACGTTACGCCCAAACCACATCTATGAATAATGAAGCTACTTCAGACCAACCCATTTTAGATTTGCGTCGGGAGCAAGAGTTATTTATCCCGCCGGTATAATAGCAACAGCGCCCGAGACCCGCCCACAAAGATACTTGCGTTTCGCGCTTGATACTTGCGTTTCAGATCGTTAAAATAGGGCCCATAGTCTTAGTTCTTGTGACCATGTGACGTTTATACAATTTGGGGGGTACCATTATCATCAGTCGGGGGTAATTGCCTCTATTGTCTTTAGATGATTATAAGTCTGCAATATATTTTTATAATGCAGAGGCAACTGAGCAAATGGGAGTTTCCCTTTCTCTCTTGTTCATATGATCACGTGCAAGCTAATTATGTGTGTCTAAAATGAATATATTCAGCCTGTCATTCACACCGCGTTTGTTTGTTTCTTTGCTACATTTAATTTTGAGAAATGAAATGGAACATTTGTCTCTGTCATGATTCCTGTCTTGTGTTCCCCAGATCTTGTGTGGACTTTTGTGTCATTTCCTGTTTTGCGCCATGTTTTGTATTTTTTCTTGTTGATTAGGGTTAGGGTTAGGGTTAGTTCCCAGGTGTGTCTTGTTTGCCAATTACCCCTGGTGTATTTAAACCCCAGTGTTTCTCATGTTTCTCGTTGAGTATTGTCCTCTATGTTGGGTGCACTCATTCTGTTATCTGTGTTGGGTTTGTTATTATGTTTATTCTTTTATTAAACTCACTGCATTTGGGTCCAGCTCTCCTTTTGTTTTTTCCTTTGTCTTTGTTAGATGCCTGTATGAAAATACTATATTCAGCCTTTCATCCATTCTTTACTTGTCTGGTTGATCTTTGGCTGCATTTGATTTTGAGGAATTAAATGATAAATACTCATCTGACATTAGAGAAGTTAGATGTCTGTATTAATTTACATGTAACACTGTTCGTTGATAAGGGAAGAAGGAGGTGGGAACCAGCGATCACTTTAATCAATTCCAAAATAAACAAACAACCAAATGAACGTAAAAGCGGCTAAACGACTGAAAGGGTAAAAAAGGCTGTATTATTCATGCTAGGCCAGTGGTTGGTGATGTCACTTTGTAAAGAAACACTTCTCACCTGTAGGCTGAACATGCATGTGCATGACGTCTCCTTTTTCACAAATTAGCGTTTTTGTAGTTTACAAAATATGGTATCGTTTTCAAAAGTTTGAATGTTCAGGCTCCCAAAACGCTGTTGTCGTGTAAATTGACGGTCAAAATGCATTAAAAGTTTTTATTTTTAGTTGAAAACGGTTTTGTGGAAATGGCCCCTATAAGGATTAAATTAAATAGTATTTAATCAAAAATATACTTTTTCCCTGGCAAACCAATCACTGTCCCTGCCCAAAATAAATAAATAAAGCTATTTCTTTTGTTGTTTTTGACCCATGTAAACTTACAATATCAACATTTTAGATACCAGTGAAATTTCACAATTCTCAATTACAAATTTACAATTACAGCAAAAAACTAATACTAGCCTCACTAACGCAAAGTTCAAACATTAAAGACAAGTAAACACTCAATAATAAAATAAGAATGAATAAGCAAATTAAAAGCAATAGCACAAATAAATACAAGAGAACAAATACAAGATACAAATTAATTAAACAGTATTTTGAAACCTGTATTATGAAGTAATTGTACACAAATACCTATTAAAGCTACAGAAGTTATTTAGTTAAAGTTTTTAATGTTGTCTGTGTGGTGTTTTAAGACAAATTATGTGCAAATTCATCAGTCAACACCACTGAGTATTTTCTCCTTAAAACTGCAGTGTACCAAAGACCCTTGAACCCACCCTTGCTCCCACCATCACAAACTGGTAACCAATCCCGTCAACGTGCTGGGTGGGGCTTAACCTATCATTTCTGAGGCAGATATTTGACTCTGAGATGGCAAACGGGAGTATGGTTTATGCAACTCATTAATAGCTGTTTGATAACGTAGTCAAGCCAAATGCTTGTAAAGATGTGCTGTGTGCTTTCCTGTCAATAACAAAATACGTGAAATTCACAGTGTAATTTCAGGAGTGAACCCATCTAATCTTTCCATTAACTGCCGGAGCACATAAGCAGCCGCTCACCTTGCTCCGGCATCAGCTGTTCTGGCGTCCCTCCACCTCCCCAGGTCCACCTGCATAATTTAGGCATCTTGTTACCATACTCATCATTCAAGCATTAGTAGTCCCACTGGGGGGTTTATCTAAGCTCGAGTTGAAGCTGCTTCTTCGAGCCCCTCCACTCCAGAGAGCAAGCCAAATACGCTTAAAGGAGAACTCTGGTCAATTTTAACATTGAGCTCATTTTTTTGTACATTTGGAGTGCTGTCAGTACAGAGAACAACGACAAAAATCGGTGTTGCCTACACCGTGTTATCCTCGTTTTAAAATTTGCACCCTGTTGACTTCAATGGGGCAAGTTTTAAACCTGCTTTTAGCCTCTTAACATCCTTGATGTGTCATTACAAGTGCACAGGTCATGTGAGTGATTCCTTCGGGGTGAACGCGGGTGAATCTGACTGCAGTAGATGTGAAAGATATGAATAAAAATGATGTTTATTCAACCAGCGCACATACCTGTATTTACATCCTGTTTTCGGTCGAAGTCCACAGTAGTCGATTGTCGAGTTCACGCGCATAGGTTTAGTACCTATGATCACGCGCGTGAACTCGACAATCGACTACTGTGGACTTCACAGTAATGACACATCAAGGATGTTAAGAGGCTAAAAGCAGGTTTAAAACTTGCCCCATTGAAGTCAACAGGGTGCACATTTTAAAAAGAGGATAACACGTTGTAGGCAACACCGATTTTTGTCGTTGTTCTCTGTACTGACAGCACTCCAAATTTACAAAAAAATGAGCTCAATGTTAAAATTGAAAGATTATATGGGCAAAGGAACTCGTGAAACATACAACAAAAATGACAGTGGTGAGAAAATGGCAGTTAAGAAAGCATCTGATCATAGAGATGTGGATATGTTTTAGACAAGCTCTAGAATTCGGCACTCCAATCAATTCATATCACGTTTATTTAAATAGCAATGTATACAGTAGATTGCTTTAATGCAAGCAGGATTAAACTACAGTACTAAACATAAAAAAAAAAAACATGTCATGTCAGTATTAAACAAGTCTCAATTTCAGTTACACTTTATTTTCTTCTATAAAGTAGCTCTCCAGTGTGTTCATGTTTGACAGAAGAAATGAACTGGAGAAGATTTCCACATCAGAGAAGGAGCACACCTACCTATTACGTAATCACCACAGACCAACAGTAGTTTGTGGGTGTTTGCTAGCTGGAGCAGGACAAGCACATAGCAGGAGATCTGGCCACTTGTAATCCAGGGCATCCAGACCTAATGGGCCTTGTTCCTCCTCTACTGCAAACCACAGGGAACAATCAATGTGTTTTATCTGTATTTATGTATGTGTTAATGTTTTTGTCTGTTTCCTCTTCATATAGCTATCAGTGGCAGTATGTATTGGATTTCTGATGGCGTGGAGCCCGTATGCTGTGGTATCCATGTGGGCGGCCTTTGGTGATCCAGACTTGGTACCTCCAGTGGCATTTGCCCTGGCAGCCATGTTTGCCAAGTCATCCACCCTCTACAACCCAATGGTCTACCTCGTCTTTAAGCCTAGCTTCCGAAAATCCCTGTGCCGGGATGCCACAAAATGCAAGAGAACACTCTGTCCCTGCATGTGCCAGACCGACAGTCAGCAAAAAGGAACAGCAAGCCTTTCAAAACTGAACACAAAGAATAAGTGTAACCACACATGGGTCTCTAATGGACTGAATGAGAGCCACCAGACAAGCAGACATTGTCCAGAAGGACAAACAGGGCATTACCTGGATATCACACCCCAACGGACAGCACGCATCCTCATTGGCTCCGCCCACAGTGAGGTGGCAGTCAGCCAGCTCTCCAACGAGATGAACAGCGACTTCGTTTAGAGGACGAGAAACTGATCATAGCAAACATGAAGGAAGTCATAAAACCTTCTTTTCCCTCTGTACAATAATAGGGGAAATAAGTATGCTATAAAGTCTCATACTTGGTAGCAAATCTGAATGGCAAACTTGGATATGGCATACATGCAACCCTCAGATATGGCCAAAAATAAAAGTATTTTTTGTACTCTTTCTAATTTCTTCCAAACCCGTATACATTAATTATTTTTCCATAGAACATAATAAATATGATATCATTGATGCACAAAAATCAATTATTCATGAAGTTATTGAGGTCCAACATGACCAGTATGCCTCGAAAGGAGACTTATTTGACTTGAGCTACAGTGTATCAGTGAATAATGATTTCAATTTTGGTGTGTTTCTTACACAAAGCTGTCATGTGGCTGTGGAAGACTTGAAGAGCACAAGAGATATGTTGTACTATAGAGCTTTCTGATATTGTTGGTGATTTTTTTGGTCGCCATGAACTATGAAAAAGAGCAGCATGAAGATTCTTCAAATTCTTTAAAAACGTTAAAAAATTTATAGCATACAGGTTTGGAAGGTGACATAAAGATGACCGTAAATAATGACAATGTAAATTTTTTGTATTATTATTTTGTTAAGCAACTGGGTAACCTTTCATTCAGGCTTTTTGTAGCCAGGTACTGGTTTAAAAAGTTTTTTTTTTTTTTTTTTTTTTTTTTTTATCTACTGACTTTAAATTCTCTTGGTGTACTGATGAAAACCTTCATTCCCATGACTTTTCCAGTGGGACATTGGTGATCAGTGCATGAGCTCACCACCAGCTATGCATTTATTTAAAGCTGCAGTCTGTAGGTTTTCCTCTTTGTCGCCATCTCTGTTCGAAATCTGCAATTGCAGTTATTCACGGAATTATTAACTTTACGCGGGTTGTTCCTCGGCACGGCACAGCACGGACGAATACAATGTTTTGAGGAGAATGTGTGGCTGTCAGTCGCCACGCCGGTGTGGATACTGGCATTCGCAATCACAGATTATACTTTTTGGAAGTATGAGCAACATAAGAATTTTCATATTCTTATGAAATAGGGGGGGTAATATCGCGAGCAGGCGGGCCGGGCGCCGTGAGCGCTGAGCGAGCAGGTACGAGTCGAAAAAGATGGATAAAGCAAAAAAGCTGTCGGGACTAAAAATAGAAAAAGAAATAGGGAAAAGGAGATGGCATGTCAATTGATGCGCCAGCAGCTAAATAAGTGGATGGTCAAAGGCAACAGGTAGGATTTAAAGTGCGACGTCCACGCGTGTAGGCTAGGAGATTCCCGGTGGGCCGACGTGCTTTTTGGGCCGATACATCTAATAGGCTATTTTTTTTTTGTCTTTGTCTCAACGGCCCATAAAACTCGTACATCGGCGGCCCATTCATTTTGTTTTGTTTTGCTTAATTGCTGGGTTATTGCCGGCGCTGGGTTAGTGCCGTTGTAATGCAATGGTCAAAAAATGCAATGGGTTTTTTTTGACATTTTTCATTAAACACGTAGATCAGCGGCCCATTGGTTATTTTCTTGATTGACACTGGGCTGGCCCAATCACATCTTTAATGTGAAGTATAGAAATTATTACAAAACTAATTATGAAAGTTTCCTTTATTTTTCAGTCCATTTGTTTTACAATATATAATATGGCTATTACTATCATGGGATTAATATTATAACAATTATTATGTAGTAGTGTAATGTAGACAGACACTGTTACTAAAAAAGGTTTTAATTTTTCTTTGTTTAATTTGCACACTGAATATGGGTTGGAGCTTTTAATTTTGAACTCTCAAAGTGCACCATTCAAAAATGTAATTCTTTCACCAAAATTGTTGCTGCATACCCTTCTGACACTGGGTAGTTGCGCCCCTGGTTATGTACTTGCTCAAAAATTTATTTTCGATCATTTTTAACCCAAAAATGTTACGGACTGCAGCTTTAAGTATTTATTTATTTATTTATTTAAATCAAGCCTCAAATGCAAGTGATTTATTATGGATAATAATATGTCAGTTTTAGTGATGGAATCTGTTTTTTTCCACCTGTGAATGGAACTGAAAATACGCTATTATATTTAGACAGAATTTAAGCTTGTATATTTTGATATTTAAGTATAAAATGTTATGATGTTCACGAATGTACCCTTTATTTATTAATCAATTAAATAATTTTATTAAAGCTACACTATGTAACTTTTGGCCCTCTAGTGGTTAAAAAACAAAACAGCATGAATTTTGCGGACGAACATTGTTTTGGTTGTGAATATGGTGATCCCACCTCTCATAAAACATTCACTACTAGGCTTAAGAGATATAACCAGTTTAGATGGAAAGGATCTTAAGCTGACTAGCTGAATACGTTATTGTAGCTTTACCCATTAACAGACACGGTACTTCCTTGAAAATAAATTCCAGCACAGAACTACTTCAATCATAATGAAATGACTCATTCTGATCATTTTGAACAAAAAGTTACAAAGTGCACTTTTGAAGAAACAAATACAAAGCTGTAAAAAAAGTAGAACATTGTATGAGAAAAAAAAAAAAGATTGGCCGAAGCAAGTGGATCACGGGCACGTAGGAAGTATGACAGCGAAACGCAGCATCTCGTTCTCATCATAGGGTTACAGTCGTAAACAAGAAGATCCCTTTCAAGGGAACTCCACTGAACTCCAATACTCAGGGATTGACGCTATGGGAATGTTTATACCCACTATGCCATACTGAGTAGTGCCTGTCCTAGTGTGAATCATGGCGAGAACAAATCTAGGGCATAAGCAGGTGTGGAGTCCAAGTCCGGGTTATAAAACCTCACAAATGTGTGCAGAGAGGACTAGCCCGCCGCATCACATACTTCCTGCAGGGAAACTGCTGTATATAAGGCTTTCAAAGCCCCATACTCGTAGTCAAATGTGCTCTGAGAGCCATATGTGAAGGTTGTCTGCACGCCTTATAGGCAAGAAAGATAGACTAAACTATCCTCTTGCTAATTCTATGTGTACTTGCTGGGGAACCTCGTCTGGGTGACCAAAGCAGACTAGCAGTAGATCTGCTTTACACCACAGGGCAGCTCTGTGGACATAAGCATCCAGTGCTCTGACTGAACACAGCAAGTCTAGCTTCTCCTGGTCCATCGTCTGAAAGGGAGGTGGGCAAAAGGCCTGAAAGATTATAGGTTGTGCTAGGTTGGTGGGAACCTTCGGAACATAACACGGTCTTTTGACCCGCGAAGGTGAACTTTAGGAGAGGCCTGTGATGAGAGAAGATGGATATGTGGAAGTATGTGTCTTTGAGATCTATTGTGACAAACCAGTCTTCGGATCTGATTTGAGTCATGATTAACTTATTGATTAACATCTCGAACCTGTATCTCCTCAGAGACCGATTCAACTGTTGTAGATCTAATTTGGGACGCAACCCTCCATCCTTCTTTGTAACAGTGAAATACTGGCTGTAAAACCCGGAGTCTCTCTCTGGAGGAGGAACACATGCCATGGCCTCCTTTACCAAAAGAGACTTGACCTCTTGTTCAATCACCTTAGCCTGCTCGGGACCAACCACTGTGGGTAAAATCCCATTGAAACGAGGTGTGTGGGAACCAAACTGGATTCTGTAACCTCTTTCTGTAGTCTTGCAGGACCCATTGAGAGATATTTCTCTTTTATTCCTAACAAATTCAACCAAAGATGTCTCTCCATGGCCACCAGAGCAGCTGTAGATCGGCCTATAGCCCTGACCGTGTCCTTAGTGGCACAGAGGCCTCGTTTACACTGTCAGTGAAATGTGACCCAATTCCGATTTTTTGCTCATATGTGACACAGATCGGATGTGTTCTATGACAGTGTAAACAGGAAAAAAACGCATGCATTCGGATATCTCGAGATCGGTTTCAGGCCTCATTCATATGTGGAAATAAATCAGATATGTGCCAATGCGACTGTCATGTAAACAGGCAGATCGGATTTTCTGAGGCATTACGTCTCCGCGGTTTAATGACGAGAGAAACCCCGACGCGCGTCTGCAAAGGGATGGATGGCCCGACGAAACGTTGTGTCATCGTAGGAGAGGAATGTGGACAAACGTTGACACAACATATTGTCGTACACAACAAAATTTCGGATGGTACTTTTCGTCCTCCTTCGCCTCAAAATCCTGGTGATGTTTGGCGAAGTTCGCATATATCACAGAGCTACCCACTAAGCAAAATGATGTCCGAAAGACGTCTTTTCAATGTCTTTGTTACAAAAATCGGACGTTGAAATGACGTCCACTGAGGAGCCAGAATGAAAGTTTTTATGACGTCTTTTTTTGATATAGACGTTCATCGAACCTTCGTACAAGGTTAAAACTAGTTCAGATGTGGCCATTGTGGACATATTTCAACATCATTTATGGTCTCATTTAGACATAATTACTTTGACTATTGCTGTCAGATGATCTCAGTGAGAATTAACAGAGGTTTAGATGTTGATATTTGTTTAATTTGAAGTGTCACCATTGTGGTGATCAGTGTTTGCTTTAGTCGGGCTCTTGGTCCCCTTTCTTTTTACTTTAACTTTTATTTGGCTGCTGTAAAAGTGTGTTTGTGTAACACAATTGTTGTGGCAGAGAAAGCCTAGAAAAAGTTTGAGGTGTTATCAGCTCAATGTTGATGATGACATAATCATCACAAAATGGGCATCTAATATTGTGTTTAAAGTTTTGTGTTTATATTTGGCATTCATAACCACCAACCTTGTGGAACTGCATTATTGGTGCAAAAAGCATTAAAATGATCACTTATTTGAAGGTGTATAAATAGCATGTGCTCAACAGCATGATGTTTTGAGCAAATGTATCATATAGTCACACACAGACATCAAGATTGTGCATATGATTCACAACAATGGTGACAATTTAAAAAAAAAAAGCTTCATGCTGCAATGCATGATGGGTAGCTTTCGTAGTACAAAACTCATCCTTAATTCCCAAGCTTTTTTGTTTTAAATGTCACCGTTGTTGTGATTCATATCCAAAATCTTGATGTCTGTGTGTGACTATATGACACATTTGCTCAAAACATCATGTGCACATGCTTTTTATACACCTTCAAATAAGTGATCATTTTAATGCTTTTGGCACCAATAATGCAGTTCCACAAGGTTGGTGGTTATGAATGCCAAATATAAACACAAAACTTTAAACACAATATTAAAGGCCCATTTTGTGATGATTATGTCATCATCAACATTGAGCTGATAACACCTCAAACTTTTTCTAGGCTTTCTCTGCCACAACAATTGTGTTACACAAACACACTTTTACAGCAGCCAAATAAAAGTTAAAGTAAAAAGAAAGGGGACCAAGAGCCCAACTAAAGCAAACACTGATCACCACAATGGTGACACTTCAAATTAAACAAATATCAACAGCTAAACCTCTGTTAATTCTCACTAAGATCATCTGACAGCAATAGTCAAAGTAATTATATCTAAATGAGACCATAAATGATGTTGAAATATGTCCACAATGGCCACATCTGAACTAGTTTTAACCTTGTACGAAGGTTCGATGAACGTCTATATCGGACGTCCAGAACACGTCAAAAAAAGACGTCATAAAAACTTTCATTCTGGCTCCTCAGTGGACGTCATTTCAACGTCCGATTTTTGTAACAAAGACATTGAAAAGACGTCTTTCGGACATCATTTTGCTTAGTGGGTAGCATCAAGAATATGTCGCGTCCACCAAGAGAATTTAACCCTTTAAGTATGCGCGATGTTTCGGACAGTATGGCAAGTGTAAACACATGAATCGGATATGGGTCACAGTTGAAAGAACGTGTAAATGGACGATCGAAAAAATCGGATAAAGGTAACAAATCAGAATTGGGCATCAAGACCTGCAGTGTAAACGAGGCCAGAGAGACAGATCATGTCCTTAAGCAGGCCAGCATGGTATGCCTGCAAGATGGACATTGTGTGCAGTCACTCTCCACCCTGACCTGCTGACGTGTACGGCTTACCCACCAAGGCTGAAGTTATTCTACATCGCCTGGTGGGTAAGGTCTGGGCCTTCAGGGATGATGCAAAGTCAGAGGAAAGATAGCTCACGAGTGTCTCTTCCACCTTAGGCATCGCCCCATACCCCTGTTCATTCAACCCCAATATTGAACAGTAGTTTGATACTTGAGGGCTGAAGACATGGGCAGAAAATGGTTTATTTCAGTGTGGAGATCGGGAAAGAACGGAAGGCCCCGCCATGGAGGTTGCGCTTTGCTAGGTAGAAAGCCCTTCGAAAACTGACTTTCTGTGCATGCTCAGCTCCCAAACAAACAACAGATAAATCGTGTATCCCCACCCATGATTGTGAGATGTTGTTTGCTCACCATATTATGATATATAATGCATTGAGATGACTACGGGACAAATGAACAATAAATATGACAGACAATTCACAATTGCAGAAGGCACAGAAGCTGACATTGTCTGGTCAAGATGTGTTTTATAGCTTCCTGGTAGTGATGGGGACGAGACCGCCTATGCCGAGTCCGAGTCAAGACCGAGTCTTTGAAGGGTCGAGTCCGAGTCGAGACCGAGTCCGTTGGTTTTCAAATTCAGTCGAGTCCGAGTCAAGACCGAGTCTTTGAAGGGTCGAGTCCGAGTCGAGACCGAGTCCGTTGGTTAACATGGGAGGATTTGAACTTGAAACACGGAGTGTACTGACGCCGTGGTTAAAACAACATTGCTTATGTTTGTTCATGTTTATTTGAGGCTATAAATTAATTGGAAGATCGGTTCACGAGCAGCTTTAACTGATGCTCTACAGCGATCTGTCACGGCACATTTAAGAGCCACAAAACGGTATTTATTGTTTAAATTTCTTTTAAAAAATGACCAAATTTGAAAGGCAAGACTTTGTTTAATATGTTTAATATCAAAAGTAACCGAAAAGTAACCTGGTCTGTCCTGTCTGTCAGCGTGTTGTCAGTCTCCTCTCTGCTCCGCGATGTATTTTTCACTGCGTGAGAACATGGTGTGGCGTGAGAACGGTGTAGCTTGTCGGACATAGCGACAGTAACTAAGGGGGGCGGGTCTTTGCGATGTATTCTAGTGGACTAGTGATGGGACGAGACCGCCTATGCCGAGTCCGAGTCAAGACCGAGTCTTTGAAGGGTCGAGTCCGAGTCAAGACCGAGTCTTTGTAAGAACAAGTCCGAGTCGAGTCCGAGAAAGCAGAAATCGGTCTCGAGACCGGACTCGAGTCCGAGACCGGACTCGAGTACTACATCACTACTTCCTGGTCATGACGTCACATGCTACGGGATGACGTCCCACCATGCCTTTGGACTGATTTCACGTGTGCTTCAAGAAGCAATGACATTACATATTGTTTCAACATCTGATGCAGCGTGGAGTTCCCTCAAAAGGGAACAACCAACACAATTTTACATCATTGCAATACATTGCTAACATAAATTACTGAAAAATTATTTAAAATTGTGGAGATTTCTATTGACAGAAAGTTTTATTGATTTGCTGCTTTCTTGATTTGTCGCAATGAAAGTAAAATAATACATTTTTGTATAAGCCAACTCATACAATGTTATGAAAAGTAAGTAAACCCCTTTTTAACATGTGGGCATATCAGCTTTTCATGGAACTTTTTTACGCACAGAATTAATGGATGAAGGTTTTAATGTATTTAATAACACAAAATTGCTTTGAAACCTTTTTGTTTTCTTTTATAAAAATGTCTACAGAAATTGTATTGTTGTCTTTGGGAAAAAAAATAAATACACCCTTACATTTAGTAGGTGGTATTGTCTCCTTTTGACAGAAACAACTTCTTGTTCTGCAAGCCCACATACAGCTTCAACCTTTTTACAGATGGCCTCATGTATTTGCATATACACTTATTCATTTTGCAGACGCTTTTAACCAAAGCGACTTACAAATGAGGAATACAGCAAGCAATTCATCGTGAAGAGGCAAATAAACACATGAAGTGCTCAAAATACAACGTTTCAGACATTGCCCTGAAGCAATGGTTCTGTTGATCATTGTATGATGATCTTTCAATACTTATTAAAAACCAGACCAGTTTTTTGAGGTTTTCTATATAGGTGTTATCTTCCCCTTTAATGATGTTCTTGCACTTGATTCTACTAATTGGTCCACTTGATTCTAATTTTAGGCCTTAACAACTTTCAAGAAATCTTTTGGATAATACTAATAACTTTTGAATAAATCTGCCTATTGTAATGACACTAGATAATAATAGATTCAGTGGGTCACGCCGAGAACATAGATACCAAGTTTGCCGTATTTGGCCGAACTTCCTGTCCGCCATCTTGATTTTCATTCAATACCTACTTTTTCAAACTCCTCCTAGACCGTTTGTCCGATTTTCACCAAAATCGAATCGTATCATCTCCAGACTTTGCCGACTAAAATTTATGGATTTCGTGTTGATAGACAAAACCGTTTTCGTATACCGCAGCAGCAAAGTTGAGGCATGATGCCAAAAGGACTATTCAGGCTTTATATATTAGCTGTGTCCCAATGTGAAGGCCGCATCCTTCGAAGGACGCATCATGTAGCCTTCGTAGGGTTTCCTAATTGCGCAACCAGGTGTTCCCAATTACCGCTCCTGGCGCCAAGCAACGGTGCAAGAGGACAGCTGCCATCCTGATAATTCATTTGATATAATTGAGTAAACAGCTATGGAGCCAGAATTGGCCATTGCCATTTTTTATATTTTATATTTTACTGGAGGACATAGTGAGGATGGGTGTTTCTCAATATGCGTTCTTCAGCGATCTTGCGTCCTTGTGTTCTCGTTTTACGTCATCATTAACCGTCGAAGTTCAGACCCAATTCTCAAGAACGCAAGTACAGAGGACGCATGAAAGAACCCGGATGTGTTCTTGATACCGAGGATGCATCGAATGCAGACTTGAGCTAGTACTCGCCTGGTGTCCCAGAAGTCATTGCGGCCGGTTCCGAGTTCGTTCTTCCAAGGAAGCTTGGAAAGACCGGTCTCCACGAGAACACAAGTCCGTTCTCTGCGTTCTTGGAATTGAGAAACAGCCAATGTGTCAGCTCCGGTGCTGCCAGGTCATGTATTTTCGGCTTAGCCAAGACCGTGGCCAGCTAAATGAATGAAACTGTTCAAGTATAGGGTGTTAACTTGCGTAAATAATATAATGATATATGAAAATAAAATAAAACTTATATATATATGTATTTTTTTTTTCTTCAAAGGTTCAAATGTTCACTTATATCTTACCTTGATGCGATTTTGTAGGCTAGTGTATTCTTTTTATTATGTACAAAAAATGGACCATGGTGAACATACAGGTTTTCAACCCTGTTTGAATATAAAACCGAATATTGAATATTACTCCCGCTCATCATCGGCAGCTGTCACAAGAATAATAATTATTATTATATTAAGAATAATATAATTATTCTACAAGAATAATTCCAGGCGACAAGAATAATTCCTCCGTAGGCTAGACCGGTCCGAGCGCTTCAGATGCGCCCTTTCATATGGGACGAGGCTGTAGTTTTTCCCCAATGTGGTTTTAGTAGTTATTAAAATTACTTTTTTCAGAAATATACTCTTTCTGAAAAAAAATCTCAGTGACATGGCAGCCGTCGATTGAGTCAGCCCTCCAAACCTGCTGGTAGACAACTCAGTGGATAGTGGAAATATGCAGTCAAACACTCTTGAGACCATCCCAGATGATGTCCCATCCTATAGAAGAAATGATTTTCATTGACCAATTTTATAAAAATAAAAAAAAAGTATAGAAGAATTTGTTTTTATGTAGAAATTATGACTGTCATTACAAAAATAAACAATGTACAGAACAATTCATTCTCTTTTATTTACAATTTTAAAGTTGCATAAAAATAAATAATGTACAGAATTTTTCTTTCCTTTTAAAAAATAAGTGAAAAAAAGTTCAACAAGAATATATAGAAAAAATATATATTTTTCAATCATTCACTCAAGAAGAGAAACTGTGGGCACCCACTGCTGAACTCGGCCCTGGTGTGTCCTCAGGGATGGAGGCAATGAGGACAGGGGGGTTGGTGCAATGCCTCTGTCTCAACACCTCATCCATGAGGACACACCAGGGCCAAGTTTCAGCAGTGGGTTTCCCACTCACACCCTCACCCATCCCAGGACTCGTGCAATCCCATGGCTTGTTAACAAACAACAGCACAATACATTTCAGCAAAGATGTGTGTATTAACTTTTTTTTTTTTTTTTTTTTTTTTGCCTGTAGGTGAGTTACCCTCCTCAGCAGACTCATTTTCTCCAGAATTGCTCTAAAAAAGCAGAAAAGGGTATGAACAATATTAACACCAGGGTGCAATCGTAACATTAGTGCATTGTTAACACTGCAAAATATGACACATCAGGACATGCATACAACACACTTCAGAAATCATATTTCTGGATTCTCAAACGTGGTTAAAACCTTTGTAGACATAGCTTGCATGACAGCACTACAAAAACACATAAAAGTGAAACCCCATTGCCTTATCTACTGCTTTTCTTATTGTTGTGGGCTTTATAGGGTGAGTGATATTTCTTATAATACACAAGTGAGACAGACTAGTGCAGATATTACAAACAGGTCGTTGTCTTTCCTCCAAGCCACGCTGGCGGAGTTTATCGCCCCGGTAAATAAATGGTCATTTTCAGACCGCATTTTAATAAATTGAGCTGTCTGCTCCTTACTCCCTGAAACAATAATTAAACTAATATTAGCACAAGCTTAGCCTCAAACCACCTGACAAATGAAGCCACTCAATGGTGACAAAGGAGTTACTTGTAATAGAAAAACTTGTGGCTTTTAACTGTGGTTTCTCTAGCTATTTTAGTAGATGAAAACAATACTTACATTTAAATGTGCATTTGCCGTCCACCACCGAACTCTCGGCCGCGATAAAAAAAACAAAAAAACAAATGCTGTCGTCACCGGCGCGCAATGACTTATGGGGTACGATAGGCCGCTAAGGATCCATTTATGGCCCTGTCCCAAATGACGCACTTCATGTGGACTAAATTGCGCGTGCTCGCCGAGTCTACGAGTCCGCAGGCCGTCCCATTCGCATTTTAACGCTCTGAAGTGTGCTCAGCAGAGCCCCCTATGTACCCTTGAAGCGGTCTTCCGTGAAGCCCGCATAGATGCAGGCTCCACACACTTTAACTACCCAGGAATCCTTGCGAAAGGCCAATCAGACGACGGATGGGAGGAGATTTCACTCACGGACAATTGTTGACATGGCTGAGAAGAAAATATTAAAAAATGTTATGACCTAGATGTACATTTTACCAGTTGTTACCTACATTTTATACAAACATTATGGTCATCGACCAGTAGTTGATGTCTCAAACATAATAATAGTGCGTTGAATAATACAGTCGCATTATGATTCATTAAATAAATAGAACCGAATGTCAGGGCTTTACTGAGTCATATGTAAACATAGTATGAATATTGAAACCTGTAAATTCATCTGAAACTCATGCACATTTTCATTATGTGTTAAAATTGTAATCTTAGTTCAAATGGAACATTATGTATTATTATGTACAACTGTATACATAATTTAAATAAGCATGATGTATCTATTGTCTAATGCCCAGGTGGCACAATATCAAAATATAGACCTGTAAAAGCAGGCTGTGTAGTTGACATGGAGATGAGACGTCGGAGCGCAAAAATGTGATTTCTCCTGTCCAACAACAACCAGACCGTTATTTCCGGTGTGCCGATCGAGTCTGTCCCAACAATACCTCTCAATGCGCCCTCGTGAACTCGTGCCAAGAGCCCTATAGGTCTGCTCTACATGACGTCACCAAAGTGTGGACTCTGAGGAAGTCCACAAGTCCGGAGTGTGCCATTTGGGAAAGGGCCTATGTATCCTTCCTTTCACGGGGAAACGAAGGGTGCATTTGGCATCACTTTTGAATCAGGGTAGCCAGGTGACGCAACCGGCCTTCGAGTGCGGCCTTCGGAGGATGCAGAACTGAACTGGGACAGCCTTCATCGCGCCGCGGTGATGCAATCGGCCTTCGAGTGCGGCCTTCGGAGGATGCAGAACTGAACTGGGACAGCCTTCATCGCGCCGCGGTGATGCAACCGGCCTTCGAGTGCGGCCTTCGGAGGATGCAGAACTGAACTGGGACAGCCTTCATCGCGCCGCGGTGACGCAATCGGCCTTCATATGCGGCCTTCGGAGGATGCAGCCTTCACATTGGGACACAGCTACTGACACCAAACATTGTATGTGTCATTGTCACCTCACTCTGACCACAACACATCAATTTCGTAACTCCGCCCCCTATTGGTCGAAAGTGATAATCCATTCAATCATATATTTAGTTAATGTATATGATTTTTCAGCCATTTTGCCTAAATTTATCTTTAATTGCTGCTTGCTGGTCCATGTTGGCATGTCTTCTCGTCTTCTTTGCGCTTGGCCCCGATAATGGCTGCTTGCAGCTATATTTTGTGGTTTGTTTTTCTTTCTTTCCTTTAATCTTAGGTAAGTTAATGTTTATTCCCCTTTAGGTATAGAGTTGTTTTGTTTTCTTTTGTTCGGGCCCTCCTCCCGAGGTAATATTTTTCTTTTCTTCTTTTTTAATAAGAAAATAAAAGACAAACACGCCACTTTGAACTGAAAAATCAACATTTGGTTTTGTGATTCTGGGGCTGGAGATCCTCAAAGTCTCTCCATATGTTTGTTGTTCGCCCTTCCCTGGTTTCCCCTAGACTAGGGGAGGATGTAACAATATTTTGCCTGTGTAACTAGAGGAGAACTGGCCTCCTGGCGTTGCCTGTTTGCTTTTTAATCCAACATCAAATAGAGTTTTCTGTGTCTTTGACTACCATTTAACACATACATTTAACATTGTACTTATGTTTAAAAAAATGCCAGCATGTAATTACAGCTGTAATTTATTTCTGTAATTACATCTATACACTGTTGACCCCTTAATCCACCCTAAAACCGACCCATCCCAGCTAAACAAAAATAAGTTGTCAGAACGGTTTGCTAACATTCCCATTAAAAAGCCTAATTCCCATTAGGTTAGGAAAACATTATTTTGGAATGTTTTTTAAAAATTGAAAACGTTGTTGTTTTAATGTATTAAGAAAGTTTTTTCTTGATTAATGTGAACGTTAAAGGAACATTCCATTCACTCATTTTGAAAATGTTATTAAAACGTTATTTCTGAATGTTTTTTAAACGTTGAAAACGTCCAGATTTTTTTATGTATTAAGAACGTTTTTTTTCTTTGTTTATGTGAGAAGAACATTCCATTCTATAATTTTGGAAATGTTATGAAAGCGTTATTTCTGAATGTTTTCTTAACGTTCCAAACATCCGTTTTTTTTTTAAGTATTAAGAACGTTTTATCATTTTGGAAATGTTATGAAAGCGTTATTTCTGAATGTTTTCTTAACGTTCCAAACATCCGTTTTTTTTTTTAAGTATTAAGAACGTTTTATCATTTTGGAAATGTTATGAAAACGTTTTTTTTTTTTTTTTTTTTTTTTATGTTTTCTAAACGTTCAAAACATCCAGTATTTTAAAAATGTTTTAAGAAAATGTTTTTCATGAACGTTGTTCTAAGAACATTTTCACCCAACATTATCAGAACATCAGTCAAGAACAAATAACATCACAAGGACGTTCTAAAAACTTTGTTCTAAGAATGTTTTTCTCTCAACGTTACGAGAATGTATTTTAACTCTATAAACATTATAAGAACGGTCCAGAAACATTATTTCAGGAAAGTTTTTTACTAACATTTAGCCTACATAACTTTTACATAATGTTAGTGAAAGTTATGGGAACGGTCCCTGTTAGCTGGGATACCACTAACCTTCCCTGTATCACCTCAATAATATCCGTTTCAAAATTGTTTTGCAATACAAAAACACACAACAAGTATATTCTACCAAACTATTATTTTTTTTATTTTTTATTTTTTTTATGTAAACAGTAATTAAAGACACCTAATATAACCTGTGAGCAGGTATTTTGTAATATATACTATGTTTTTAAGTATTATGGCACAACCTTCAGTTCAACTGCTTAGGGATGGGCAGTACAACCAAAATCTTAAACCCTGTCATTTAACCGTGACAGTTACTTTATTTTATTTATATTTATGTATTTTTTTGTTATCAACAATGAATAAAAAACAATAACATTGGAACATTGAAATATGGTTTTATTTCTTCCCTTAAAATGTATGTGACTGAATACATTTAATCGAATAAATCTCAAAATCTAAATAGCATAGGCCTAATTACATAAATATGACATTTTTGTTTGTGTAATTTAATGCTAATTTAAGAATCAAATAAAAATGATTAATGATAACGAAGGATTTTAAGTTAAGACTACTAATGTAATCTTGATTTGCCTGCCTCATCCACTTAGTTTTATGTTAATACAGTTTAACCGTTTAACACTGTCCTGATTCGGGTTAAGAGTGAGTGGCTGTGATGTGGCGGTTTGTGGTTTTAAGCTGAAAGGATTCACACATCTTTAATGTGTCACAGAAACTGCAATGTTGCAAGTTGCGGCAGAAACAGCCAAACCCTGAAAAGCAAAAATACAAAACACAGCAGCCTATCATTTATTTCAACAAAATTAACTGATTATTTCAATGTGTTTAGTTGCATTTCCTTTCAAATAGTTAAAAACAAATAAAATTCTCCCTTTATTGGTTCAGATCATTGGTGTTTGTCCAGTTGCAGACTGCCCTCTTGTGGGGACATTGTGTTTGTCTCCCAGTATACAGAGTAAAGAACAGTTTTTCTACACACATTAATAATTTAATATCTTACATGTGAGCAAAGCAAGTAAAATTACAGAATGTAATCAGTCATTACATTATTATAATTTTTTCTTAAATGTATGATGACAGATTGCCTAGTCTATTAGGCCTAATATGGCACTTAAAGGGATAGTTCAACCAAAAAAAAATAAAAAATCCTGTCATCATTTCCTCACCCGCAAGTTGTTCCAAACATGTATGAGTTTCTTCATGCTGAACACAAAAGGAGATATTTTGAAGAATAGTAACCAAACAGTTGACGTCCATTGTAGTCAATGGGACCCATCAATTGTTTGGTGACCCATATTCTTAAAAATATCTTATTTTATGTTCCACATAAGAAAGAAAATAATGCAGGTTTGGGGCGACATGAAGGTGAGCTAATGATAACACAACTTTTATTTTTAGCTGAACTATTCACATCACATGGTGCCTTTAATAGGGTTCTTATAATTCATATAGGATCACCCACAAGATGGCAGCAAAAACGTAGCTAATCTAGAGACCAATGTCTTCAGTCCTGGTCCAGAAGACCCACGTTCTGCTGGTCTCCCTTATGAAACTGTGGTGGGACAGATTAGAATGGGATTCCGCCAAAAATAGGAAACACTAAAGTAAATAAACTAGTGTATGGAAAGGGCAATATTGTGCAGGTGCGCAAAGAGATCACAACAAATAACAGGCTGGCTATATGTCCAGACACTTTTGTTGCAGTGAACGAAAGTTAAACCACTGTGCATCCTTTATCGGCCTTATTGTCGTGTGCCTTGATCTTTCGCTATTAGAATCCGGGTATGTCATGGGGACGATTTGCATTTAACTCATGTTTGACCAAATAAACGGTTAGCCTATACTTGTTTTATGACTTTTTCTTTAAGGCTACATTAAAATGTCTGCTATCAGTCGCCACATGCACTGCAAAAGATTTACATAAAATTATGAAAAAAATAAAATGTGGGTTTTCTGTTTGAATGTTATTATCATTTTAATATAATAAGTAAAGAATATAGCCTACGCTACTTCAGTCTCTGGACTGCTCAAACTGAAATAGTCCAGTCATTTTAAGCCAAAATGGGGGTCAACCTTGAACAAATTGCAACAGAAGCAAACTCAACTGATTTTGTATCCTCAATATGTCCTGAGTAAGGGAGAAAAAAAAAGCCCTGAAGAATCCCATTAGGGGAAAGTTTTGAAAAAGACCCAAATATAGCCTATTCATACGCCTATTCATTATTTTTTTCTCACGTGAATAGGGTACAACTTTTAACCTTTAGATATCACCATGAAAATTACTGAGTTGATTACTTACATCAAGACAATCATTGAAATTGTTTGTTAAAGGGATAGTTCACCCAAAAATGAAAATTCTGTCATCATTTACTCACCCTCAAGTTGTTCCAAACCTGTATGAGTTTCTTTGTTATTCTGAACACAAAGGAAGATATTTGGAAGAATGTTTTAATCAAACAGATCTCGGTCCCCATTGACTACCATAGTATATATTTTTTCCTACTATGGAAGTCAATGGGGACCGAGATCTGTTTGATTAAAACATTCTTCCAAATATCTTCCTTTGTGTTCAGAATAACAAAGAAACTCATACAGGTTTGGAACAACTTGAGGGTGAGTAAATGATGACAGAATTTTCATTTTTGGGTGAACTATCCCTTTAACATGGACAAACGGTGCATAATCTAATTACGTATGTGCTAATTTGCATAAATACCACAACAGATCTAAACATTGGGTATAGCCAGGAGAAAATGTCTTGTTCAAAACAGTAAAATACTTAATGTGAAGGTCTGAATGGAACCCATTTAGGCTATCCGTGAGCATTAAGAGGCTGGAAGAAGTACTTTAGAAACCAGCCTTTATTAATTTTTAAGAGATGGGGTTTGGGGCTGGGTCTGTGGGACTGTTTCTGGGGGACGAGTCTGAGGGACGAACAGGAGACAATGGTAAGGAGAATGCAGAATACAAAAGGTAGGTAAAATAAAAAAAATGAATCCCCAGAAACAGTCCCACAGACCCAGCCCCAAACCCCATCTCTGCAATAATAATTTATAAAGGCTGGTTTCTAAAGTACTTATTCCTGCCTCTATGTATTAATGCTCATGCCTAAATGGGTTCCATTCAGACCTGAACATTAAGTATTTTACTGTTATATGTCAACAAGATTCAACAGACATGTTCACCTGCTAGACCCAATGTTTAGATCTGTTGTGGTATTTATGCAAATTAGCACATACGTAATTAGATTATGCACCGTTTGTCCATGTTAACAAACAATTTCAAAAAACGTGTAATACATTTTTTTTTTTTTTTTTTTGTCTTGATGTAAGTAATCAACTCAGTAATTTTCATGGTGATATCTAAAGGTTAAAATGTTTACCCGATTCACGTGAGAAAAAAGAATGAATAGGCGTATATTTGGGTCTTTTTCAAAACTTTCCCCTAATGGGATTCTTCGGGGGTTTTCTTTTCAAAAGCAGTTGAGTTTGCTTCTGTTTCAATTTGTTCAACCTTTTTTCATAAAATGACTGGACTAAAAGGCTTTCGAGTTTCGAACCTTATTATCAGTTCTATTTTCTTCGAGGTCACGCGCAAACCGCGTCATCACGCTGAACCGAGCGCCGCTGTTCTGAACCTGTGGTTGTGGCACAGATGCGTGTGTGCTGTTCAAACCGAGCAGTTACAGAGATCATGAAGCGCAGAAATCGGGTGTTTATTTACATCTGCGTACTTTGGTTTACATCTGCGTACTATGATTTAGTATAAACATGTGCGTTCATTTGTTCTGAGAGGATCACAGTTTCCTGTGACTCAGAGTTGAGTTGACTCAGTAAGAGTGAATCAGATTTGAAAAATGGCGGGGGTTTCTGTGCTTCCTTCCTCGGGCTTCATTCAGAAATATATAAATGTTAGCGCTGTTACACTCTCTGTCCGCGAGCCAGCCGCGCGTGTGCGTGTGTGTACGAATGATAATGTTCAAGTGTCCCGTCCGGCCGTGACTCAGACTACAGTACCGAAACACACACAGAACTAGGGATGTGGTTCTGCATCCGTCTGTGATCAACACTGAGTCCAAACACGAACAAAGAAATGTCAAGAACGAAATGGATGTGGTGTAAGTAATCGATTATGGAACATCAAAACAGGAAAAGCGGTCCAATTTTCTTAAAGGAACAGTTCACCCAAAAATTCTTGCTCGTTTTAGCAAGTTTACATCTTGCAATTCTGACTTGTTTTCTCAGAATTGCGTGATATAAAGTCAGAATTGTGAATTATAAAGTCAGAGTTGCGAGATATAAACTCGCAATTCTTCTTTTCTTCAGAATTAAACATTATAACTTGTAATTGCGAGCTTATCTCGCAATCCTGAGAAAACAAGTCAGAATTGCGAGATATAAAGTCACAATTATCTTTTTAAATGTTTTATTCTGTGGCGGAAACAAGCTTCCATGCATACATATGACGTTCTTTTGCAGAATATTAAGGTGGATCTTAACGAAATCATTTCTGACTGTGGTCGTCAAGCTCCAAAAATGACAAAAAAGTATTTTAATGTGGTCCACTCCACATTTCCATAATTATTTGGTCCATATTTCAAGTCTTTTGAGAACACACAGCACGTGTGTTCACAGCACAACAGTTCACAATGCAAGTAATAAAATGCAACTATTCATACATTTATGCATAGGATAGCAACAATAGATGTGTTTATTAGTTTTCTAAAAGGAACTCTAAGCCCATACTGGGCCCAGTATTGTTAAAATTTAGGGTATTTGCAGGTATTTACCAATATTTTGAATTATGCATTGCATTGTGTTGTGTTCGAGGGTTAAAGACATCTTTTCCATTTTTCTGTGGATTTTTTATTTATTTATTTTTACAGTGAAGGAGAAACGCTTCCAATATACTTTGTTGTGGACGTCAAAGACCATGTGTCCAATCAATCTTCGCTTTATTTTAGGAAATGTATCTTTTGCTTGGTATAGAGATCAGATTCCAATATGAACCAGTTTCAATGAAAAACTACATACATACAGATCCAAACTGAAATTACATTACCGGTTCCACGTGCAAAGAGGATACACTTGGTGTATGCCAACCACAATGTGTGGTTTTCCATCCGTCCATCCATCCATCCGTCCATCCATCCATCCATCCATCCATCCGTCCATCCGTGTGCAAAACTACAGTTCCTTCAAAAAGTATATACAACCCCACTGATTATTTACATTCTGCTATGTTGTAAAATCCAATTATGTGACTTTTTCCAGTTATTTTAAAAACAAATATCTGCATTATTTCACTTCCCCTCCTGTCTGCACTCCACACTGTCCTCTATAAATAAACATAGAGTCCTCAAAACACTGTACAGTCAATAAAGAGTGTTTGTAATAACCGTTTATAGCTTCAAAGTGTAGAAGCCAACAGACTGTTGTTTTTCTAATCAGATCCCTAACCATTTTTGTGTATTTTATTTTATTTTCACTGTAATGTTTTGTTTAGTTTTTAAATAGTTTTCCATATTTTGAAAGGCCAAATTAATTCTGTTACCTTTACCTTGCTTTTTTTTTTTATAGAAGACAAAGTCCCTTTAAGTAATGCCAAGAGTGTGAACATTGACCATGAATTGACCACGCATGTATGAGTGGGGTGTGTAAAGGGGAAGGAAGCGCACAGCAGCAGAGCACATGCTGAGCAGAAAAAAGCATTACAGCTGTTCATTCATACACTCCTTCTTCTGCCCGGCGCCCGAGGAGTGGACATGACAAATAACTCCCAAAAAAACAGCCTCAAACAATTAAGTTTATCTTCAGTTAGACAGGAAGTTGATGGCAAACAGCGTAAATGTTTTGTCTCTTTGTCATCGAGACATTCCACACACACACACACACACACAAACTGCTCCTTTTAAGCTCACACTGAAAAATATCGCCAATAATTTGATTAGTGAATACACACTGACTCACAATGACTCGTCTGTAAACAGCATGAATGGGGGAATTAGTCATGTTATTTGCATGGTATATAAGTGGCATGATTTTGCATTTTAAAGATGTCCCAGTATAGACCAAATGGCCCATTGTGAAAACGCAGGTAAGTAAACTGTGGCAGAGTCTGTGCTAAACGCTGCTGTGCTTTTACTGGTATTTGCAACACAATGAGCCGAAAGCTGCAGCATCACACCTCGCTTTGTCTTGTAAATAAAGACATTTTAGCCTACAGCCTTCAACAGGAAAAGACCAGCCGTTCACAAGTCAAAGCACTATTTATATCTTCTCTTTTTAATGCATGCAATGATGTTTGCTATATCAGACCAGCTATTTATGATTTAGTATTTGAAAATGCTGTTTTTAGGCTGGTCAGTATATAAATATAACATGTGTTGTTGAGATCAGATATTATGTCACCCTTTGACTGAATCTGCAAAGGAACAAATAGGCCTATGGCATGATGAGATACAAGACAAATCTTCACTTATTTGAGGGATGAAGATGCGGCAGATCAACAGGACGTTCAGAGATGTCCGTCTGTGTGCCGATGGATGGACGTGGATTCATTTAACAGCTGTTCTGATATTAAATGTAGATACACTGTACAGTATGTGTGGTTTTATGTGCACCAGTTCACTGGCATATGTGTGTAATGTTGGTCTTTATCATCAATATGTTTTATATTCTCGCTATTTTTCATCAATGAATATAAATGACTTCATATTGGTCATGATTTCTTAGAAATAAAGGGATAGGTCACTCAAAAATGAAAGTTTTCACACACACTCACTCACACACACACTGAAAAAAAATATTTGTTGATTTTAATAAAAAAAATGTATGGTAAGTGGTTGCACACAATTGATTTTAGCTACATTTAAACAAATGCATTAAGTTGAACTGAAAAGTTCAACTGCTCCTGATCATTTCAAACACACACACACACACACACACACTCATTTAGGTTCAATGTCTTTTGGAACATTATTCTTCAAAATATCTTCGTTTGTGTTCCACAAATGTACAGGTTTGGAAGAACATGATGGTGAGTAAATTATCAGAATTGTAGTTTTAAATATCATTTTAAAGTGATGACAGTTTAGACACACACACACACACACACACACACAATGACTGTGAAATGACTGCGTTTCCATCTTCATTTGTGGAATGAGGTCTTCGAAACTCATGTTTCAAAACATTCACATCCATAGGATCTAGAATAAATTCCCATAATTCAAATAAAGGACAAGTTAGATACAAGAAATAAGTTTGAAAATTAAATATAATACAAATAATTTAGGAGTCTGAACCAAATAGTAAATAAGTTAAATTAGTCAATTATTAATCAAAGACAAGACGAATCTGAATCAAATTAAATTGACAAAAGTCAATGTATATAAATACAAACATGTTAAATGAAAGTAAATTAATTAACCCATTTATATTTTAAATATCATTTTAAAGTGATGATCTGTAAAAAAAAAGATCATTAGCTGTAAAAAAAACAAGAGAGCACACACACACACACACACACACACACACATAGTTGGAATCAAAACTGCTAGAGAAAGTTTATTAATACACATTTGAGTGATTCTGAGAACGTAAAGTTGATAAAAAATGAAACAAATCAAATTTCCTCTGAACATTCATGTAGAAAATGATTGAACCCCCAAAAGTAACTCCGAAGTGCTTCTGTCACGTCTCTACTGAAATCCCATTCCTCGCTTGAAGAAGCTTCCCTGATCATCTGTGGTTTTCACGTTACCACTGCTTTCTTCAAATCCCACCAAATATTGTCAATGAGATTTAAATCTGAAGATTGCACTCAAGATCATTCGAGTGACCACGCTTCAGTAGACTTGGATGTATGGGGTGTTTGTCCTGCAGGAAAGTCCATTGACCATCAAGCTTCAGGCTAAGACATCTCCATCTTTGCCAAAATGGCTTGATACTTCAAAGAACTCTTGATATCCTTCATACGGTCAAGATTTCCACATAACAGCACTGGACCTCCTCCTTGTTTGACCATAAAGACCATCTTCTTCTGCTCAGAAGCTCATACTGCTGATCCATGGGTCCAACAGTTCCAGTTTGGTCTCATCACTCCATAAAACACTCTTCCAGAACTTCACATCTTTCCAAATCAATTTCAGCATTTTCAATCGGCCTTTTTGTTCTTCTTGGTCAATGGCATTCGGCAAGACTTCCCAACATAAAGCCCATGCTTTATAGTGTATCTCTTATACTCTGCATTGAAATGTTTCTTCCTCCTTTCATCAGGTCATCTTGCAGGTCTTTGGCAGTAAATTAAGAGTTTTTCTTAGTTGCTCTGAGCAAACATTTTATTTCCCTTAATGATATTGTGTTTTTTTCTTTGTGTTTTCTGGTACCACAAATTTTAGACATATGAATAAGGCTGTGTCTCTTTTAGGATTTTGGAAATCTTGTAGACTTTCTAATGTGATAGAACAATTTGTTCTCTATACTATAGCATTTGTGAGAGCTCTTTTGACTTGGCCATATTTGCTCCTCAACTCTGGCACATGCACGGGATAAATGTATGTTTGTTTAACAGCAGCACAAGCTAATTTGTTAAAGTTTCCAAAGGCTTAATTTAACACAATTTTGTACCATACCATACAAATAAGTGACTTAAAAACAGCAGTGTTGAATATGGGTAGAATAACCTGTAAATCAAGTCGTCAACTTTATTCATATAGCGCTTTTTACAATACAGATTGTTTCAAAGCATGCATCTTTACAGTGATAACAGGGAAATAATGCAACAAAGTTTGTTTCTACAGCAGATAGAAGAGGATAGTGACACAGTCCAGCTTAAGTAAGTTCAGTGATGCTTCATTTTTGTCATAAAAAAGTTATTAATTTAGTTCATTTATAGATATATATAGCCGCTCTGGAGAAAACAGTGATGCCATCGTCCAGCTCAGTTCTCATATAATGGTGTCAATGCAGGCAGATCAATATTATTGTTGAATATTAAATAGTTGTAAATCCTATAACTCAAAAAGCATTGACATTATCACTTTTATTTGCCTCTACACTGTTATAGATGCACTTAAAATAACAACAACAACTGTATTTTCAGAAAAGCTTACTACATTTGTAAATTATTAGACTATGCATTATGTGTGTGTACATTTTTGCTTGCGAAACCCCCTTAAATTGTGCTGAAAATGGTAACAATACATTTAAAACCTCTTTTAAAAAAAAAGACTCGGTAACAACAAAAACCTGTAACAACATTACAAACGCAAAACGGTTGGTCAAGACAATATCTGTGTTGCTCGTGTCTGACATGTCTCCATCGTGATTGGCTGCGAAGTGCCACCAGAGCATCTGATTGGTTCCTAACAATTTAAACGCACGTCCTCCTCCCGCTGGCCCCGCCCCCACTGGAAGACCCCGTGAAATGCCCCTGAAACTCCCGAAGGCGATTGTTGTGTTTCATTCATTCGCAGCTCGCAGACCGCGCTGGTTTACAAGCTTTGGACTTCGTCCCGACCGCTCATTTTTAAAAGGGTACGTTTGAAAAATATCTCTTATTCATTTTTTAAAGCTATCGCTAGTAGTATTACATCTCTGCAAAACAGAAATACGAACACGAAAACAGGAAGAAGGTGTTTAGTTTTAAAGGCTGTATTTGATAAGGATTAACAAACACTAAGCAGATTGGCGGGCTCGCGTGGCGCGTTTTTCGTCGTGTTTTATTACCTGCGAGAATCCGTAGATACACTCTCTCAGTCCACATTACTCCCAAAGAAACTTTATACACAGCAAATATTTAAGTTCTTTAAAAGTGCAATTTTGCGGGGGGTTTGAAACAAAAAGGCTACAATAGTTTGTTTTAAATCGTTTTACACAAATATCTGGTGTTATAATTCGTCTTTGTTCATCATTTACACATATTTCAGTCGATTAAAGCCCTTCGCGGTGTAAACAACAGAATCGTGTTTTCACGCGCTCGGGGATTTAAAAGGGCGCGAATCTCGCGCTGTGTGTTCGTGTTCCGGTTTGCGCTGGAACTGCGGGGTATCCGTAGGAGCCGCCGTTCGCCTTTTAGCTTTCTGTTTTAAAGCTCCGCCGCAGCACAGCCAACCCGCGACGGGTTTCACTTCTGCCGTTTAAAGGTATTGAAATCCGACGGTTTAAACGGACACGTCGTGATTAAAACACATTCGCTTATAAATCGACATTGTGAGGAATAACTCGCGCGAGCTCAGGCCTAGCGCGTGTTGTAAACAAACGAGAAGCCGGTCGTTCTGCACGGTTTCATTACGCGCACTGTAAAGTTAACGTATACTCCATTTATTAGTGTCTGCTAAATGTTCGCGTTATGTGTTTAAAGTTTCCGTTGTTTCACCAGTTATCACCAGTGTGTGTTTGTGCTAATCCACCGACTCTCTCTGTTTTCGCCGTGCAGTTTTCCAGCAAGACGAAATGAGTGATTCCGGCAAGGACACAGTGGCTCCTAAAGAGAAAGATGGAGCAGAGAAGAGAGGACGTGGAAGACCACGAAAACACCCACAGGTATTGCGGAGCTCCCAGGGGGCGGTTTAGATAGAAGTGCATATAATAGGGTGGTATATTTCATAATGGTGAGATGAAAACCCTGTCCTTGGCTTGCATTTTAGGTTCAAATGATACCAAGAAATGGGTTGTTGTTACTTTTTGATGTCTGGACCTGAGGAGATCTGAACCCAATATTTTTAATTATTTTTTTTTAATGTGATGTTTAATGCAGAAAAACACTTTGTTTTGGAGCATTTACAACCCAATGGCACACGCTCACCATGTGCAGTGGTCATCTGTAGTGGCAGGGCGACCAAGGCCTGTAACATGATCTCTATAAACCAGCAGTAACCCACTTACTGTTGCAGCTGCTCGCTGATTGGCTGTTGGGAAATGCCAGCGTTTGATTGGTTCATCCTCCTGTCACTCAAAGGCCCTCAAAAGTGCATTGGGTTTAAAGTTTCTATTACTCACCCTTGTAATCAGAGCCTTTGAGTAGTAATCCATGGCCACCATCATATAAGATAAATTACTCATTATGCACCACTATCTTAGTTGCTTTAGAGTATAGTGTTTATCTTTTATTTAACTTAAAAAAATCTACCTTTTGTAGAGTTAATTTCTTTTGTAAGACGTTCATGCTGATTTTAACCATATCGACAACATCATATGTCAGTTTAATTGCAGTATATATATCAGTATATTCCGCAGATTCTCAATTTGTGCTTTTTGTAGGTGATTAATTTCTAAAATCAGAGGGGGAAAGTATACAACATTTCAGTAGAGATTATTTTGGTAGTAATTGTAACCGTATTATTACTTTGAAAGTGTACTTTACACTAAAGACTGCACAGCTAACACATGCATTGTTACGCAATGTTTTCATCCCAATATTGACAAACTTGGTTTTCTGTCCTTGAAGAGACGGTTCAATTTATACAAGCTTTACTTGCACCATCCAGATGCATACGCTGCCCGTTTAACTGAGTCGGGCTATAATGGCCTACAGTGTATTTGATTCTCTTCTGGCAGCCGGTGACTGCATGCCACCTGTTGGTCTTAAAGTAGCGCCCAGTTGTGTTAGCGACATGCTTTATCAGTTCTCCAGCAGTATATGGTGACCCACACTCAGCTTGTTTGTGTAACCGTGTTTATTTTGATCTTCTTGCAGCAGGAGCCGAGTGGGTCGCCCACACCGAAGAGACCGAGAGGGAGACCAAAGGGCAGCAAGAACAAGCCCAGCTCCTTGACACCGAGGGGCAAAGTGAGTAGACGTCTCAGTGGGGAGGGCGTGCACTACACACACACCTCTGCAATACTACACACACCTCTGCAATACTACACACACCTCTGCATCTGTGTGCCGGCCTCCTACTTACAAACACAAGAAACACTTTATATTTATAGTAGGGCGGGGCAACGATTAACTGCATCCAAAATAAGTGTGTGTTTACATATGTGTGTGTGCTGTGTATCATTTTGTATATATAAATGCACATTATATATATATATAAATGACACATTTTCCTTAAATATATACATGCATATGTGTGTGTATTTGAAGAGTTCAGATGCAAAAGCCTCTAAGTGCCATCTGAAATATTCTTCTAGAATGATCATTTTAATAAAGCTTGTATGTTTAAGTTCAGTAATTTCACTTAAATGACCATTAATAGGTAATTTGCATTGCCATTAAAGTGAAATTACTGAACTTAAACATACAAGCTTGATAATAATGATCATTCTAGAAGAATATTTCAGATGACACTTAGAGGCTTTTGCATCTGAACTCTTCATTTATACAAAATAATTATACACAGCACACACACACATATATATTATGTAAACACACTTTTGTTTTGGATGCGATTAATCGTTGCCCTGGTTTATAGTGGAGAGTTCTTGAGGCCGTTTAATTGTTCCTTTAATAACTGTTCACTGCAAGAACCTTTTATTGATGTAAACACTCTTGTTGATGGCCCGTTTCTTGGTGCCGTGCTCTTGTTGTGTGCGACGATCACAACAGTGTGTTTTTCGAGACCAACCCAGGTGCTCGATTCCGGTGCGCTTCCTGCTAGAGCTTCCTGTGGCGTAGCGAGCGCTGTGTGTTGCAGGTGCACGAGCAGCCGAGATGATAATACCCCCCCCACCCCCCCCTTCAACTCTTCCTTCCCCGCCATCTATTGTCATGACAACAGCTGTCCCTCCGACCCCTCCCCCCATAAGCACACCGCCTTGGCCTTTTGTGTGTGTGTGTGTGTGTGTGTGTGTGTGTGTGTGTGTGTGTGTGTGTGTGTGTGTGTCTCGTACCAGCTGTCTCTCAGCTCTGGACCAGGTGGCTGACGAGCTGAAGTGCACCGCGTGCTGCTCGTGTCCGCTTCCAGTATAATGGCCAGTGAACCCGCTGGCCCGGGCCGCCCGCCAGCACAGCTCCCTCTGCTGCTCGTGTGTGTGTAGCACCACGCTCACACACTCTCTCTCTCTCCTCTTCTCTTCCAGAAAGCAGCGCCGGCTTCGGCACCTGCAGGGACAAAGCGCCGCGGACGACCCAAGAAAGCCGTAAGTTCATCATGTGTGTGTTCTGTGCCTTTAAGAGTGTGTTCTGTGGCGTTATGGCACGAAACCACACGGCTAAACCAGTGTTTATGTGGTGAGAAGTTGCCACGGGCAACAGTGCAAATATTTGGCTGCTTCTCCCGAGAGATTTCCTTCTCGCCGCTCGGTTCTCCTGTAGGTCTCGTTTATAAGAACAGATCAAATATCTCGAAGCGTTTTGTTTTGCTCTTTTAAGTCAGTCTGGCATGTAATCAGCGCCGCCCTGCATTTCCTCGACAGCTCACGGTGTAGTCATCAGCCCTGTGTGTGTGTCTTTTACACCGCGTTCCTCTCGCATGAGGCACTGACGTTTACATGTCTGCAGGAATCCGGCACGCTGAGTCACCGAAACCCCAGGCTTTGAGTCACACTACGAGTTACTGCTGCCATGCTTTGAAAGCCAGGCCATTTCCTTCACTTAATCAGTCCAACTTTGAACAACTTTTTAATTGCATGAATGCCACATGCATTATGGTGGTTTAATGTTTTAATAGAGAAGTGTTATCGAATGCGTCGTCTTTGCTGCCAACTTAAACTTTGCGCAAATTGCGTCGTATGGTGACCTATAATTACCTAAAAGACTGTTAAATGAATGACAGCAGTGGAGGTGATGAGTCAGTGGCCCATCTAAATGCCCACACTTGTGGTCTTCGCACTTGTCTACTTGCATGACAAATTTCCTGTATCTGGTTCAAGCGGGCGTGACCACAAGTGTGTCAATCTTTCGATTACCCAGAATTAGTGTTGCACGGTGCACCGATACTTCAAAAGTATCGCGATTCTCGGAAATTAAAATGTCACGATTCCTAAATGTACTAGTATCGATACTTCTAAGAATGACCGCGCTCCAGATTTGTAAGGCCGGCGACACACTGCGTGGCCGCTTTTATTTCGGCTCCCATGTTAACAGGTTAGAGCTAGCACACGCGTATAAGTATAAACAGTATAAAGTATACACTGAGCCGCGCGGAAGACGTGCGCATGCTAGAAATAGAACCGACGCCTATTTTTCACGCGACCTGCAAGCGTGTTGGAAGATAGAATAGAAATAGAATCGGAGAAGATGTTTCTATGTCATTTTGACACGAATACATATTAAAGGGATAGTTCACTTTGAAATTAGTTTCTGATATGTTTTAGCTTACCTCAAGGGCATCCAAGATGTAGGTGTCTTTGTTTCCGCAGTAGTTTCAATTTTGATATTTTTAGGTCAAACCGTTCTTGTCTGTCAGTCATATAATGCATGTCGATGGTCACTGGCTCAAAACACAAGCACAGAGTCCAAATTAAAACAATTCCCCACGTCCAAATGAAACAATTCCCCATCATAAGTACACATTGATGGCCTAAGACACGAAACGAGCGGTTTGTGTGAGAAAACGAACAGTATTTATATCGTTGTTATCTCTTGAAAACAGCACACGTCCAAATGATCTGACGGCGCGGGCGGGTATAGATATATACATAGATGTCGCCTTGGCTACGGTTTCGTTCCAATGAACTGCAGTAGCGAAGGCGACATCTAGTGTATACGTCTATACCCGCCAGCGGGTGGGTATAGATATATACACTAGATGTCGCTTGGCTACGGTTTTGTTCCAATGAACTGCAGTAGCCAAGGCGACATCTATGTATATATCTATACCCGCCCGCGCCGTCAGATCATTTGGACGTGTGCTGTTTTCAAGAGATAACAACGATATAAATACTGTTCGTTTTCTCACACAAACCGCTCGTTTCGTGTCTTAGGCCATCAATGTGTACTTATGATGGGGAATTGTTTCATTTGGACGTGGGGAATTGTTTTAATTTGGACTCTGTGCTTGTGTTTTGAGACAGTGACCATCGACCTGCATTATATGACTGACAGACAAGAACGGTTTGACCTAAAAATATCAAAATTGAAACTACTGCGGAAACAAAGACACCTACATCTTGGATGCCCTTGAGGTAAGCTAAAACATATCAAAAAATTAATTTCAAAGTGAACTATCCCTTTAATAAGTGACATTTTAATGTTTGAAAGTCTCTAGGTTTTGACATAAATGCAGATATAAATGTAATTAAAAAAAATATTGTCGATTTTTCAAATACTGCACCTCTCAATACAGAACGACATCCTGTAGCCTATTTTGCCGTCAACACTGCCAATTCTTGACTTGGTATCGAAACAATAATTTTGGTGTCGTGACAACACTACCCAGAATGCAATTGTTCACAGAGCTTTTTTGATTTGCAATACTTTGCATTTTAAACTTCTGAATGTCTGGTCAGAAACACAGTTTAGAAACGGCAGTGCTTCTAATTAAGTGATTAAAAAGCAGTTGCACGTGTTGTGCACACTATAATACACTGATCTCTGCAACAATATACTGTGCAACACGAGCCTTGCTCATTTACTTCCTGTCGCGTGCAAAGTGGCAAAGCCTGCGTGTGTGTGTGTGGAGACTCTGATCGTGTTGAGATTCTCTCGTATCTGAGGTGCGTAATTCACAGGGTTTGGTTAAAGTGCTTGAATCTGAAATAATTCTTGGAAAGCCCTTGAGAAACAGCCATGCTAATGCTAAGACAGCAAACAGATGAACATGCTAATGCTAAGACAGCAAACAGATGAACATGCTAATGCTAAAACGGCAAACAGATGAACATGCTAATGCTAAAACAGCAAACAGATGAACATGCTAATGCTAAGCTTGCTTGAAGTATTGAAAGACACTATATATGTTGTAGTTTAATTATTTTCGGGGAATGACTTCAGAGATCTTCGATGCCAGAAATATTAGACTTTATTGCAAACAAAGCCGAACGCCTCCTGCAGGCCAGGCGCTCCCGAGAAAATGTCCAGCTCACATATATGGGTCAGTGACGCGACGGGTCATTGTTTTTGTCCAAAGGCCTTAATAATAATAATAATAATAATAATAAATAATATAACAAATATTTAACATCCAAAGTATGTAAGGGTGATCTCTTTTACTTGGTTTTGATTATGTTTTACTACATATAAAGGTATTTTAAAGATTTTGAAGTGTCAAAAGGTCATTCGGTAAAACCGATATAGTAAATATTTAAATGGAATAATATTGTTTTTAATAATTAAAGGAACTACAATAATACAAATATAAAGCAGATGAGGCTCTTTTCCTGCTCTCCCTGTGCAGTGTTTCGCTGGAGTATGTGTGAGTGTTTAGAGTAGTCCAATACATGATTACATTTATGAGATCAGTGATAATTGTTTAATATTTCCTCTGTGGTACACACTATATCTCAACATCAATGTCAAATCAGCTTTTAACTTTCAAATCAGTGGTGAAACCCAATGACTTTTATCTTGTAAAAAATGACAAAAAACAGTGTTAATTTACTGTACAAACCACACACTCTTACTGTGAACACCTGGGGAAACTAAAACATGGTTTTCAAATATAGTTATATCTCCATTATTTATATATATATATACCTCCTATAGATTATGTTTGAGAGAGAGTTTGTACCATGTGACTTTACTGAAATAGCATTCTCTGCTGTGTAACATTCCTGCTCTCAGGCTTCCAAAGTTAAACCAAAGACACACACAGAGGAAATAATTAATAGTGTACACATGTATAGCTAAATTACTAAATAATAATAATAATAAAAAAATCTTCAACATATATTAAATTAGTTTAATTTTTTCCAATGATATTACGCAATATTTTCATGCAAAATGAGCACTGCAGCCGGTCTGAGACGGATATAAAGACATTTCGCACGACTATGAGCACAATATTGCTCCGTATCCGAGTATATGATACAGCTTTCACTCTTCAGGCCAATCATATATTCATGACTTTGAACAAAGAAAATGATATCTTGGCCAATATTATCCTTTCAGCAGTTGTGTGAATCTCACACAGACATGTTTTTGTGACCATTGCATTCTCTATAATATTTTGCATGCTTTGATACACACACAAATATATAAATGACGTTCTCTCGTTTCGTCTCTCCAGGAGAAAGAGGAGCAGCCATCCAAGTCCTCTGAGGAGGAGGAAGAAGAGGAGGAAGAGGAACAGTAACCAGCAACTCATGCTACCTCACAATCCAACGTTTATTCTTCCTGTTGACCAGAGCTGGACTGCCCCTCTCCCCTCTCCCCTCTCCCCTCTCCCCCCTCCCCCTCTCCTTCCCCTTACACTAGTGCCACCCTCGCCCTCCAACTCACCTTTACGCTCTAGCGCCCCCTAGTGTCAGGGAGGACTGCACACTTCATGCGCCTTCTTCTCTGTGTAACACCACTGGAAAAAGACTCAGAATACTGTATGTCCATTCATGGATGCATGCACATGTGTATGCACATCTGTATATGTCTCGCACTCAATGGGTAATTGGTCGAAAAGCGTCTGTCGTTATACTGGACAAAGATATGCTCTGATGGCGGCTTGACACACAACGCGATTTGCAAAATACTGAAGTTTTTTTTTTTTTTCTCTCTCTCTTTTTCGCAAACAAACGGTTTCAGGCCTTGAGAATTCAACTTTATTTTTTACAATTTCAAAGTCTAAGATAATGGTAGGTTGTGTGAAATTCATGTCGTTGTGTACTGGACAAAGGTGAATTGACCTACTCGTTTGTTTTTACTTGGGTTGTGTGTGTGTGTGTGTGTGTGTGTGTGTGTGTGTGTGTGTGTGTGTGTGTGTGTGTGTGGTAACTCGATGTCTCCAGTTATACTTTTAGCTTCTCCGTGATTCAAGCTAGAAATAAAAACGAGCATATTTTTGAGTGCGCATAATCTAGAGGTCTTTTAACTTTGTAATCAACATATCATTGAATGCTTTGTCGTGAAACCTTTGTTCTTCATAACTCCCTCCGCTTGTCTCGCCGCACCATCATGATTTCACTTTCATGATTTCGGCCCGTTCTCAGTGTAATTCAGCTCGCCGGATCTCCTGAGGAACCGATTGCCTGATGGGTTTTAACTTTTGGAAGTGACTTGATTTGTTTAACCACCGACTGTAAAGCATGGCAAGCCCGCTCCTTGCTCCAGAAGTGCTTTTATCAGCCCCAAATAAATCTGTTAATCTCGCATGCGAAATGTTAAACACTTTTCTTTCTTTTTTTGTTGTTGAATAGAAGATGCTAGATCATTCCATTTGCTCTCGATTTTCCTTGCGAACTTCCCAGCCGTGTCACTTCAGTCCGCTCAGACGACGTTCGCTCTCTTCTTCATGCTGGTTTTGGTTCGTTTCTTTTTTTTTTTTTTTTGACGTGTTAAATTCCATGTCAGGGAACGCTGATCGGTCCAGTGACTGGGTCTCCTCTCAGAACTTAATGCTGCTACAAACATGGTTAATTAAACCCGGAAAACTGCAACCAGGTCAGTTCTACTCTGGACTTGACCGTCACGTTCATACCTCACTTTACAACAGCCTATGACGGATTACTCTTCTCTTTCCTGACGACGTTCAGCTGGTCCCAGTGCAGTGTCTGATCCATTTATAACTATGTCTCCAAGTGTGGGATTTGTGTTGCTTTTATTTTTGTTTTTAAACTGGTTTTTTTCATTATATAAGCATCTGGACACGCCACAGGAATTACTGCATTGAGTCACAGAGATGCAAAACAAGTTCAGACTGTGGTAGAAATATAGGTTTGTGTGTGTGTGTGTGTTAGTTTATTTTTCTATACGTATTCGTTTGGTGCACTGAATTGACTTTTGATTTGTTGTATCATGGACAAAATGATTTAGTGTGGCACCTAAAGGTTAGGGCTTCTCTCTCTGTCTTTCCTCTCTCTGTAATGAACTACATCCCGCTAGTTGCTTAGCTCTGAGCCCCCGTTTAGTAGATCATGATGGTACTAAGGCTGGTTTTTAACATGCCCCCCCTCAATACTGATGTCTTGTTTTTATGTGCCCGTGCACAACTGGTTTGGGATCAGTCTTTTCAATGTATACACTCTGCATTTTCTATTGTGGACTGCAGGAATTTATACTCAAAATCGTAATAAAGTTAAGAATTCGTACATATCTTTGGTCTGGCTGTATTTCTTCAAATCTGCCTCTCTAAAACACACACATATTACATCTACGGCTGCTTGGCCACGATCACGGTCTGCATTTCTGCTTGGAAAACCTTTTTTTTTCTTTTAAATTATTAATTGTAAAATTACATGTTATATTGCCCTACATGAATTAAAAAAGATCACTTGGTTGATTCTCTCTGTCTCTCTCTCTCTGTACTTTGATGGAAGGGGACTTATATTTTTCTCTGTGTTTGCAGTGAAGATTATAATTTAGGATTTGTATTGTGAAATAATTTTTTTGTAGTTTTTTTTGTCTCTTAAAACAATTTTTTCTTTATTTTTATATCTGAACAAGATTAAAGGTCCATATATGAATCAAACATGTAACTTTATTTTAATAACTCTGCGTTGCAGCATGAATGTCACTGCTCATTTGAATAAAGTTGCTTCAAAACCTTGTTGAAAGTGAAATGTGCTGCATTTTGCTGTCAATGACTAAAGAATTAATGCAGATGTTGTAACAACAGTAGTTTTAATAGAAGTTAAACAAAACTACGTCAATAGAACTGAATGTGCAAGAAAGTCTCAATGGTCATGAAAAACCTGGAAATATAAGAGAACCAACATGGAAGTGGCAATTCATCGACTGGCCGCTTGAGGCTGGCTGCAGAAGGGAGTCAAATCTGCATCTCCCGCATGTTGAAATGCCCAACTTTACAGCAGGAAAAGACATGTTTACAGCCTGGAGCAAAAAGTGGCTTTGGTCTATACAGCTAATTCTGCCCTTCATGACGACTGTGAGGAGGGTGAATATTTTTATAACTCATCCGTTTAAATGATATTAAGCCTTAAATGTCTGCATCGTTAAGGGTGTGTCCACTTTTGAGTGACAGGTGGATTCCCGCTGCTGTGGTCATTAATCATCATTAGCCGTTTGTCTGCTGTCTGTTAGCCGTCACGTTACCTCAGCTCACTGTCTGACTAAAAATAAATAAACACCTGAACACAAACACACCTGAACAAGCACACACCTGAACGTGAACACACCTGAACACGCACACACCTGAGCACAAACACTCCTGAACGTGAACACACCTGAACGCACACACTTGAACACGCACACACCTGAACACAAACACACCTGAACGAACACCTGAAACACACACCTGAACGTGAACACACCTGAACGCGCACACACCTGAACACGCACACACCTGAACACGCACACACCTGAACGCGAACACACCTGAGCACAAACACACCTGAACGAACACACCTGAACACGCACACACCTGAACACAAACACACCTGAACAAGCACACACCTGAACGTGAACACATCTGAACGTGAACACACCTGAACACGCACACACCTGAACGTGAACACACCTGAACGTGAACACATCTGAACGTGAACACACCTGAACACGCACACACCTGAGCACAAACACACCTGAACGTGAACACACCTGAACGCGAACACACCTGAGCACAAACACACCTGAACGAACACACCTGAACACGCACACACCTGAACACAAACACACCTGAACAAGCACACACCTGAACGTGAACACATCTGAACGTGAACACACCTGAACACGCACACACCTGAACGTGAACACACCTGAACGTGAACACACCTGAACGAACAAACCTGAACACACACACTTGAACGCAAACACACCTGAACACGCACACACCTGAACACAAACACACCTGAACGAACACACCTGAACGCACGCACACCCCTGAAAGAAAACACACCTGAACGAACACACCTGAACACAAACACACCTGAACGCGAACACACCTGAACGCGAACACACCTGAATGCGAACACACCTGAACATGCACACACCTGAACACAAACACACCTGAACACAAACACACCTGAACGAACACACCTGAACGAACACACCTGAACACAAACACACCTGAACGCGAACACACCTGAACGCGAACACACCTGAATGCAAACACACCTGAACACGCACACACCTGAACGAACACACCTGAACACAAACACACCTGAACGAACACACCTGAACGCACGCACACCCCTGAACGCAAACACACCTGAACGAACACACCTGAACACAAACACACCTGAACACGAACACACCTGAACGCGAACACACCTGAATGCGAACACACCTGAACACGCACACACCTGAACACAAACACACCTGAACGAACACACCTGAACACAAACACACCTGAACACGCACACACCTGAACACAAACACACCTGAACACAAACACCTGAACACGAACACACCTGAACGCGAACACACCTGAATGCGAACACACCTGAATGCGAACACACCTGAACACGCACACACCTGAACACAAACACACCTGAACGAACACACCTGAACACAAACACACCTGAACACAAACACACCTGAACTCGAACACACCTGAACGCGAACACACCTGAATGCGAACACACCTGAACACGCACACACCTGAACACAAACACACCTGAACGAACACACCTGAACGCAAACACACCTGAACACGCACACACCTGAACACAAACACACCTGAACGAACACACCTGAATGCACGCACACACCTGAACGAACACACCTGAACACGCACACACCTGAACACAAACACACCTGAACGCAAACACACCCGAACACGCACACACCTGAACACAAACACACCTGAACGCAAACACACCCGAACGCGAACACACCTGAACACAAACACACCTGAACGCGAACACACCTAAACACGAACAAACCTGAACGTGCAGAAGCTTTGAAAGGAAAGTGGGTCTCCAGAAGCAGGGTTGATGAGCTGTGGATCCTGATTAAAGATGGTTGCATGTCTTAGCTCATGGGGCACATGACAAACTGAAGGAGCCGTCACAACTGCATCTGACATCGTGGGAACATTTGATTGTTTGGCTGCCTGATATGAACGAGTTTGCCAAGTAAACTTGGACTAACCAGAGGCCATTTCACACCCTTTCGGATGACTTCAGCAAGGCTTTCGGTACAGTCAACCACCTCGATCTTAGAGCATTCCTCTCATGTGCCACCAGGTGCTGGATTTCAGGAGACACAGAACAGATCTAACATTATCAAATGATTAATGGAAGAAATATTTGATAGAACCATTTGATATTTAACAACCAAGCACCACACTGTAAAATATGGAAGCTTGTTTCCGCCAAAAATGCGATTCGCAATTACAGGAGATAAAGTCAGAGTTGCAGAGAGGTGGACCGTAACGAAGTGCATTTACTTGAGTACTGTACTGAAGTACACTTGTTTGAGTATATATATATATATATATTTGGAAACTTATGGCTTTAACTTCACTATATTTGTAAGACAATTCTCATACTTTTCACTCCTACATTTCTATCAAGATCCTCGAGTCGACCGTCGCTTCTATGTAGCAGCTTTGAAAGTCAGTGGATGATTTTTTGCTTCTTTAAAACATGATTATTTTAGTTTTTTTTTTGCAGGCAGCCTATCAGTAATCACTCTTGTAGGGTCACGTAAAGTCCAATGATTTCACAGTTTTTTTTTTTGTTTCTGATCCGTTGATGGCAAAATGGAAGAAAACGCGGTTCCTCGGTGCAGTGTGCGCACTATAATAGCCATCCTTAGAAAGTTTTGTTTTAAATATTTGCTTTGTTTGCCTAAAACGAACCATATATCACAGCCTTCAAAAATTTGCCGTCTAATCTGCGGAAGCATTTTGAGGCATGTAAACTTTTCATTTCTGGTGAAAGGTTGAAATTGTCTGTGCTTTTAGAGCTAAAGTTTCAGTATGAAGCAGTGATCATTTCATTGACGAATAATTTTTGTCAATTTTCATCAACAACATATTTTCATTGACGAAAACGAGACAACAACTAAATAAAAAACTGTTTTGAATGACAAAAACTATAACAAAATTGTATTGACATTTTCATCAATTAATAAAAACGAGATGAAAATGTCCTTGCACACTGAGTCCGAAATTCGCGTCCGAAATTTCCGCACGTTAAAAAATAAATACGACCTCACGTTATGTCAATCACGCTTACACACTGCCTCCGAAACTTTCGTCCGTCATAAAAAAAATTCGGATCGGGTTCGATTTTCTGCGTTTTTCGCATCCGTAACAAGCATTTGAATGGTGTTTTGACAATTCAGAGACACCGAATCACGAATACGAAAAAACGCATACGAAAATGTCGTACTCAGTGTGCAAGGACCTTTAGGGAGGGACTATTTGGGAAGAGATCCAGTCAGAACTGATGCCCTGCATGAGATGCCCTGCAATGTAAATGCCTGGGAGAAAGCATAGACAGTGAAAGAAATGGACACAGCGACCCCACTGGATTCAACGGAGAAAAGTGAAGTCAATTAGAAGCACTTCTTCCCAAGTACAGCTCGCTGCATCCTGCGGTGGACGTCCAACCCGGCCCACATCCAAGTGTGACGTCGGAAGCCTCGCCCATGTCCAAATACGGCACGTGACTCGATTTGTTGTACGCATGCGCAAAATGGCGCTGCTTCCTGTCGGAAATATATTTACGGTTGTTATCATAGTTATTGGTTTATAATAAAGATGAGGTTATTGGTGTAGAGGTGTGATGCAACAGATTATTGGTGCAGTTAAATTGTGACGCTTTGGCAAGCTTGGAATGGTCTAATTCACAATTACTCCCTCAACAGCTGTATTAGACAATACGTTACCTCTGCATTGCTCACTGGTTTTGTAAGTTAATGACATGGTAGTACAAGTAAACAATGTACCTTAAAATGATATTTTTGTATTTCTCTTGTATTTCTGTTACACAAATGGTAATCAATAATCATGGTTTTGCTATAATAAACGTATAAGGGAGCATCTATACTTAAACTAAAACGAGTTTTTGTCACTTTCTTAATTATATGTACTCCAAACTGCACTTATAGTTACCCCTTCTAAATTAAAAAAAAATGTGGTTATAGAAATATTGCATTTTTACAACCAAATTAAGAATTCACTTATTAGTTAATGCCTGTTATAGCAAATGACTTTGAAATCAAATAATAGAACAGCAGAATGGAATTTATGTAAACCTTAAGTTAAAGAACCAATATGGTGAAACTCGAAAAATTAGAATATCGTGCAAAAGTTCATTTATTTCAGTAATTCAACTAAAAGCTGATACTAATATATAATATAGTCTCATTACATGCAAAGTGAGATATTTCAAGCCTTTATGTGTTATAAATTTGATGATTATGGCTTACAGCTACGTTGAATTACTGAAATAAATGAACTTTTGATCAATATTCTAATACATAAAAACCAGTTAATCTCTCGCTTCCCCTTCTGTACAGGTTTTATGAGTTTAACATATCAAAATATAACATCAGAATATCATCATAGTTCAAAATATCTTGGTCACAAATTAATATTTTAATTTAATATTTTGTGTTAATACATCAAGTTTACACACATTGGTCTAAAATGACCCATCTATGCAAGCGTGATAACTTTTTCTTAAAATAACCAATGTCACAGTTGTTCAGAGCAACACATTCACTATACTACTTAAAATCAATAGTATATTCCTGCACAATCGGAGGCTGCAGCTCGTTTATATACTGTCAATGCTGCAGCTTTAAGACCCCGGTAACAGGACCCTAGTTTTTTTGTGACAGCGCCACCTGCCGAACTGGATGATATAGCAATTTGGGCATGGGCGTGGTGGCTTCTGACGTCACACTTGGATGTGGCCGGGTTGGACGTCCACCGCAGGATGCAGCGAGAGGCTACTCCTTCTTCCTGATGGCTGAGCGTACTGCGCAGACTCACACTGAGCTTGACGACGTAGATGTGACGTGAGCAACCCGTCTGTCTTCTAGTAGCTGTGCCAAGAGAAATCTGAATCCTTCCCTTCCGAATCTTGCAGAGCCGGAGAGTGTGAGTAGGAGCTGTCCATGAGCTAGGAGCAGGAGAAACTTTTGCTAAGTATTCTGATTAATTATTTTGTCATTTTGCCTCCACGTCCCCCTGATTGCCCACGAGCTTCTCCTCCTGTCCATACGGTAATCTCTCTACTGTGCGACAGAGAGTCGCGTGATTATGACGCAATCGTTAGCCTATTTTTACAAAAACGGCTTCTACGGGGCCATAACGTAAGATACAAGGTAATGGAGCCTTTTATACATTTTCGTGTTTCTTTAGAAATAAATAATGGACAAATGGAGTCTTTAAACGCCTCAGATGTAAAGTTATTCGCTGTCAAAGTGACGCCAAAATGAATGGGAGTCAATGGTATGCTAACAGCAGGAGTCCGCTAATCAATGGCGGCGCCCGGGGAAGCTTCAGTTTTTTCCGAAACATTGGCCCCCTGGGAGAAAGAGAAGAGCAGACATATGGATAAATCTGAAGAAGCGCAACGACGCAAAAGAGAGCTCTACTCAGTCCGGTTTTGTGTGCGCGCGCAGAAAGCCGCTTCTCAGACACCAGCGCACGAGTACTGAATTGAGCTGTATTTCACGTCTTTTCGCACTTGATCAGAAATATTCACGTAAACACAGTCGAGTATGTCTTAAGTGAACGTTAACAGTTGGGAGAATATCGGATGTGTGTCTGTACTGGATCCGTGCATTCGGTCTTAAAGTGAGAGCAGCCTAATAACTCATAAGTCCATCATTAATGTAATCAGACAACAAAAGAAGAAGAGAAAATCACACAATGTTCTCAACTCAGTAACTTTAATAGCTTTCATAAGGGTTAATCTATATTTAATGTATACAAATAAATGTCTGCTTGAAAGAATGAAGAATGTTGTATGCAAGTTGTTAAAAGAAGGCCATGTTCTTGTTTCTTTGAGAAGTGCCGTTTCATTTCATTTTTAAGATAAATAAAGACATGTTATATGTCACAGCAGTTAAATCTGTCTGTTCAAACCTTAATATCATTCATATTAGCATGTTTTCTCCAGAAGTAGACTATAAAATGAGTTTTGAAATTTTAACTAAACCCATTCGATTTTAGTCGACTAAATCTGCTGTATATTTAGTCTAAAATTTAAGCTAGACTGAAACTAAAACAATTCAGATGACTAAAATTAAATCAAAATTTGCTGTCAAAATTAACGCTAGCATGGTCGGTCAAATATTTTGTTTTTATAGATTTTCCCGCCAAGTTTCCATAGCCTTGTGGATACACCGCTAACACATAGGTAAGGTTCAACAACAATGACGTTAGTTAGCATGCAAAAACGTAGTTGGGCTGATAAGTCCTTTCAGAAATATGTTTTAGCATAATCTTGCCAAATAAACACAATGTAGAAACCTCTCTTTTCTAGTGTGTTTTCAGCTTTGGAAAGAGCTTTGTAACTTCTAAACAAGTATTTAGAAGAGGTCAAGATAGTCGTGTGCTAGCATGATGGCACAGCCTGCATTCATAAATGCAACAAGAATAAAACAAAGGCAAATAATACATTTACTTTTGATCCATAAGTACTTTTAAAAGCAAGTACTTCTGCACTTTTACTTAAGTAAAAATCTGTCTTTACAACGCTCACTCGTAACGAGGTAATATTTGACCAGTAGTATCTATACGTTCACTCAAGTAATGGAAACCTCTGGAATGGCGAGATTATAAACAGCCTTTTTAATCATAAACTCGCAATTGAGAGATTGTGTCATAAAGTCACAATTACCTTTCTTATGTTTTATTCGCTTTCACAATAAACTCCTCGATAATATCAGTTAATTTCAGTGGAACTTCAAAATGAAAAGAATAAATACATTAATAAAAAGCCCTAGCCAGATTCACTCGCACACTTTTGCGTCACATTGCACAAAACCTCACATTTAACAATCAGACTGCACGCACAGTCAAGGAAGAATGCATACAAACTAAATTTGTGATTACATATCCGCTAGCTTTGAGGTCATCTCTATACAAAATATGACAAAATAACCTATCAGCAAATATATGTTTGATAAGTTATGCGATATGTGTACATTTTTCCATCAAAACAGGCCAAAAAATATTGATGCACTCACAATTTTTGTCCAATAACATGCTCTCTAGAATGAGAACGACTTTTGCTTCTGCTTCTGACTAGCATTAGCAATTACAGTGTGTTTGTTGGTTAAAAAAATAAATAAATGCTTTTACTTCATTTTCTTTTCCAACCAACAACTGCTAGAGGAAAGTGGACGGTATTAACCCATTTTGAAAGAGACTTCACTGCTTTCGCCCATGTTACAAGAATGGTTTTGTAGAATTATGACATAAACTAAAGGCGTTTTGAGAAAATGTCCCATTATTAACATAATTTCTTTGTCTATACAATGACATTTATTGGAGTCCAATGTTGTCTGGACTCCATCATTCTTCAAAATATCTTCTCTTGTAGAAAGAGAACGATACAGGTTTGGAACAACATGAAGGTGAGTAAATGAAGACGATGTTTTAGCACCATCTCATTCTGGTAAGTTCAATTATAATGCATGTGAATTTCCCAGAGCATGAGTGCATCCAGCGTAAGGAAACATGCTTTAAACAAGTTGACAAACTAGGTTGCTTGGAGAATAAAAAAAAACAGTTTTTGTGCGCTGTGATGGTTTAGCACGATGACCGAGTTGGGTCTTGGTTTACTCACAGAGAGCAATCACATTCATGCGTACTCAGTAAAATAAACAGCTCTCACGAGGATTTAATAGCACAGAATATCAGCAAAATACATCAAATTAAAATAAATAAATTCATTGAAACAGTGGCAAATGAACGTCCTTCTTATTCAGACAGCAAAGCTGCACTTTAAATGGACTATATTTGCAAGAGGAGACCTGAGGTGAACAAGTATGATCCCAACGCTTGAGTCATTTCTCATTTCACTAAAGCTCTTCTAGGCTCATCGCTTCAAACTGCCGTGGGAAAAACAGTAGCTTTATTGCTCAAAATTGTCCATCTTGTGAATCTGCAATACAGAACGATGAGACACAACATATGAAGTGACTAATTATTGACCAGATTAAGAGATTGTGTGTAGAATCATCAAAATGTAAAAGAAGTTTTTGTGGCAAACCTTTATTTTCATGCATCAGGATTCTTTGAAAGCAAGGGTCTGCGCTGTTGATAGGTCCTCATCCAGCCCTGGACCACCTGCAAACACAAAAGAGGAAAGATTCTTATATTTTAATGTGGCTTATTACATTGACTGGGATTAAAGGGTTTATTACACCGGAACATTTCATCATGAGACCAGGTGCTGTAAATATTTGGAAATATGTGTAAATCCACTTTGGTTGTCGTAGGTCTGAAACATTTGATATTCCTTTTTCTTAAAGTGACCTATTATGCTTTTTCAGATATTAGCTGTCATGTAGTATAAACAAAACGCTGTTTGTGAATGTAAATGTCTGCAATGTTTCAAAAATCAAGTGCAGATAAATGGAGCTGTTGTCTCCTGATTCTGAACCGCCTGAAACGAGTCGTCAGTAATTCCAGTCTTACTTCCTGCACAAACCTGCGTAGGTTTGTAACACATTTGCATAATGCCAGCCTATGGTCTTCATTAGCCGTCTGCGAACAGGGTCTACTTTGACCCTCAAACACTGTAGTTGTAGCTGAGACTGGAAGAGTTTGGTTCGTGTCGAGAAGATGCTGTTTTCTGAGCTGCCAAAGCAAATCCACTTTGATGCACTTCAAAATGATGAAGACTCGGAATTAATACAATAAAACCGACGCCTATGTTACTGTTCATATCACTGTGTATAAAGTGATGAGGAAGATAAAAATTCAGATATGGTAATGGACGTTTAGTTTCTGACACACTCTGTAAGCCTTCGACCAGTCACAACAGACTGGGCCATCTGACCAATCAGAGAAGAGTAGACAAATCATAACAGACTGGGCCATCTGACCAATCAGAGCAGAGCAGAGTAGACCAATCACAAAAGACGGGGTCATCTGACCAATCAGAGCAGAGTAGACCAATCACAACAGACTGGGTCATCTGACCAATAAGAGCAGAGTAGACCAAACGCAACAGACTAGGTCATCTGACCAATCAGAGCGGAGTAGACCAATCACAACAGACTGGGTCATCTGACCAATCAGAGCAGAGTAGACCAATCACAACAGACTAGACCATCTGACCAATCAGAGCAGAGTAGACCAATCACAACAGACTGGGCCATCTGACCAATCAGAGCAGAGTAGACCAATCACAACAGACTACACCATCTGACCAATCAGAGCAGAGTAGACCAATCACAACAGACTGGGTCATCTGACCAATCAGAGCAGAGTAGACCAATCACAACAGACGGGGTCACCTGACCAATAAGAGCAAAGTAGACCAAACACAACAGACGGGGTCATCTGACCAATCAGAGCAGAGTAGACCAATCACAACAGACTGGGTCATCTGACCAATAAGAGCAGAGTAGACCAAACGCAACAGACTAGGTCATCTGACCAATCAGAGCGGAGTAGACCAATCACAACAGACTGGGTCATCTGACCAATAAGAGCAAAGTAGACCAAACACAACAGACTGGGTCATCTGACCAATCAGAGCAGAGTAGACCAATCACAACAGACTGGGTCATCTGACCAATCAGAGCAGAGTAGACCAATCACAACAGACTGGGTCATCTGACCAATCAGAGCAGAGTAGACCAATCACAACAGACTGGGTCATCTGACCAATCAGAGCAGAGTAGACCAATCACAACAGACTGGGTCATCTGACCAATCAGAGCAGAGTAGACCAATCACAACAGACTGGGCCATCTGACCAATCAGAGCAGAGCAGAGCAGAGCAGACCAATCACAACAGACTGGGTCATCTGACCAATCAGAGCAGAGTAGACCAATCACAACAGACGGGGTCACCTGACCAATAAGAGCAAAGTAGACCAAACATAACAGACTGGATCATCTGACCAATCAGAGCAGAGTAGACCAATCACAACAGACTGGGTCATCTGACCAATCAGAGCAGAGTAGACCAATCACAACAGACTGGGTCATCTGACCAATCAGAGCAGAGTAGAGCAATCACAACAGACTGGGCCATCTGACCAATCAGAGCAGAGCAGAGCAGACCAATCACAACAGACTGGGTCATCTGACCAATCAGAGCAGAGTAGACCAATCACAACAGACGGGGTCACCTGACCAATAAGAGCAAAGTAGACCAAACATAACAGACTGGGTCATCTGACCAATCAGAGCAGAGTAGACCAATCACAACAGACTGGGTCATCTGACCAATCAGAGCAGAGTTGACCAATCACAACAGACTGGGCCATCTGACCAATCAGAGCAGAGCAGAGCAGAGCAGACCAATCACAACAGACTGGGTCATCTGACCAATCAGAGCAGAGTAGACCAATCACAACAGACGGGGTCACCTGACCAATAAGAGCAAAGTAGACCAAACATAACAGACTGGGTCATCTGACCAATCAGAGCAGAGTAGACCAATCACAACAGACTGGGTCATCTGACCAATCAGAGCAGAGTAGACCAATCACAACAGACTGGGTCATCTGACCAAACAGAGCAGAGTAGACCAATCACAACAGACTACACCATCTGACCAATCAGAGCAGAGTAGACCAATCACAACAGACTGGGTCATCTGACCAATCAGAGCAGAGTAGACCAATCACAACAGACTGGGCCATCTGACCAATCAGAGCAGAGCAGAGCAGAGCAGACCAATCACAACAGACTGGGTCATCTGACCAATCAGAGCAGAGTAGACCAATCACAACAGACGGGGTCACCTGACCAATAAGAGCAAAGTAGACCAAACATAACAGACTGGGTCATCTGACCAATCAGAGCAGAGTAGACCAATCACAACAGACTGGGTCATCTGACCAATCAGAGCAGAGTAGACCAATCACAACAGACTGGGTCATCTGACCAATCAGAGCAGAGTAGAGCAATCACAACAGACTGGGCCATCTGACCAATCAGAGCAGAGCAGAGCAGACCAATCACAACAGACTGGGTCATCTGACCAATCAGAGCAGAGTAGACCAATCACAACAGACGGGGTCACCTGACCAATAAGAGCAAAGTAGACCAAACATAACAGACTGGGTCATCTGACCAATCAGAGCAGAGTAGACCAATCACAACAGACTGGGTCATCTGACCAATCAGAGCAGAGTTGACCAATCACAACAGACTGGGCCATCTGACCAATCAGAGCAGAGCAGAGCAGAGCAGACCAATCACAACAGACTGGGTCATCTGACCAATCAGAGCAGAGTAGACCAATCACAACAGACGGGGTCACCTGACCAATAAGAGCAAAGTAGACCAAACATAACAGACTGGGTCATCTGACCAATCAGAGCAGAGTAGACCAATCACAACAGACTGGGTCATCTGACCAATCAGAGCAGAGTAGACCAATCACAACAGACTGGGTCATCTGACCAAACAGAGCAGAGTAGACCAATCACAACAGACTATACCATCTGACCAATCAGAGCAGAGTAGACCAATCACAACAGACTGGGTCATCTGACCAATCAGAGCAGAGTAGACCAATCACAACAGACGGGGTCACCTGACCAATAAGAGCAAAGTAGACCAAACACAACAGACTGGGTCATCTGACCAATCAGAGCAGAGTAGACCAATCACAACAGACTGGGTCATCTGACCAATCAGAGCAGAGTAGACCAATCACAACAGGCTGGGTCATCTGACCAATCAGAGCAGAGTAGACCAATCACAACAGACTGGGTCATCTGACCAATCAGAGCAGAGTAGACCAATCACAACAGACTGGGTCATCTGACCAATCAGAGCAGAGTAGACCAATCACAACAGACTGGGCCATCTGACCAATCAGAGCAGAGCAGAGCAGAGCAGACCAATCACAACAGACTGGGTCATCTGACCAATCAGAGCAGAGTAGACCAATCACAACAGACGGGGTCACCTGACCAATAAGAGCAAAGTAGACCAAACATAACAGACTGGGTCATCTGACCAATCAGAGCAGAGTAGACCAATCACAACAGACTGGGTCATCTGACCAATCAGAGCAGAGTAGACCAATCACAACAGACTGGGTCATCTGACCAATCAGAGCAGAGTAGAGCAATCACAACAGACTGGGCCATCTGACCAATCAGAGCAGAGCAGAGCAGAGCAGACCAATCACAACAGACTGGGTCATCTGACCAATCAGAGCAGAGTAGACCAATCACAACAGACGGGGTCACCTGACCAATAAGAGCAAAGTAGACCAAACATAACAGACTGGGTCATCTGACCAATCAGAGCAGAGTAGACCAATCACAACAGACTGGGTCATCTGACCAATCAGAGCAGAGTTGACCAATCACAACAGACTGGGCCATCTGACCAATCAGAGCAGAGCAGAGCAGAGCAGACCAATCACAACAGACTGGGTCATCTGACCAATCAGAGCAGAGTAGACCAATCACAACAGACGGGGTCACCTGACCAATAAGAGCAAAGTAGACCAAACATAACAGACTGGGTCATCTGACCAATCAGAGCAGAGTAGACCAATCACAACAGACTGGGTCATCTGACCAATCAGAGCAGAGTAGACCAATCACAACATACTGGGTCATCTGACCAAACAGAGCAGAGTAGACCAAACGCAACAGACTAGGTCATCTGACCAATCAGAGCAGAGTAGACCAATCACAACAGACTGGGTCATCTGACCAATCAGAGCAGAGTAGACCAAACGCAACAGACTGGGTCATCTGACCAATCAGAGCAGAGTAGACCAATCACAACAGACTGGGTCATCTGACCAATCAGAGCAGAGTAGACCAATCACAACAGACTGGGTCATCTGACCAAACAGAGCAGAGTAGACCAAACGCAACAGACTAGGTCATCTGACCAATCAGAGCAGAGTAGACCAATCACAACAGACTGGGTCATCTGACCAATCAGAGCAGAGTAGACCAAACGCAACAGACTGGGTCATCTGACCAATCAGAGCAGAGTAGACCAATCACAACAGACTGGGTCATCTGACCAATCAGAGCAGAGTAGACTTGGTTTTCTGTTACTTTCTCTTGCTGTAAACACTGCACAGTCATTTGCAATGCAGGTGCAAAAATACTTTAGTCAACATTTCTAAAATTAACTAAATAAATAATGAATTAAATGTGATTTTTAATCACTCTTACGTTCATGTATCTTTTTTATTTATTTATTTTTTTGAGTGTCAGACTTCATTACTTTTAATAAACTCCAATTCACAGTTCTGAAGATGTACGTTAACATATTTTAATGACATCACACTGTGTACAGCTCAACGTGTCAACCAACACAGTGACAAAACGTGCGTTTAAAGCCCACTGTATTACAGTTACAGATATACATGATCTAAAAATGTCCAGTTAACACAAAGTAATGTGAGACAGATTTGTAAGCGGTCAATTATGGAACGGTGGATCTGCAGTCCAGAAGACATTCCAGAGACATTCTAGAGACATTCCAGAGACATTCCAGAAGACATTCCAGAGACATTCTAGAGACATTCCAGAAGACATTCTAGAGATATTCCAGAGACATTCCAGAAGACATTCCAGAGACATTCCAGAAGACATTCTAGAGACATTCCAGAGACATTCCAGAAGACATTCTAGAGACATTCCAGAGACATTCCAGAAGACATTCCAGAAGACATTCTAGAGACATTCTAGAGACATTCCAGAAGACATTCCAGAGACATTCCAGAAGACATTCTAGAGACATTCTAGAAACATTCCAGAAGACATTCCAGAGACATTCAAGAGACATTCTAGAAGACATTCTAGAGACATTCCAGAAGACATTCTAGAGACATTCCAGAAGACATTCCAGAGACATTCAAGAGACATTCCAGAGACATTCCAGAGCGTAAATATTGAAGGGACAGTATTTATAAGAAATTCCTTTTCCTTAATTTCTTGCAATATATAGTGTCTGTTACACAATGGATAAAATAATGCATGTCTTTCTTTCTTATATATATTATAAATAATATTGTACATAATTTAAACATTTATGATTAGGAGCGGAGACAAACAATTTCCTCCTCTTCAAACTTTCGAGAATGGCAAAACACATGAGCATCACATTAACAACACATCATTATATAATCTTGCTTCAACAAGATGGATGAGAACCAGAAGTAAACCATGTTTACTCTTGCATCTGCCCAGGCCAGACTGTGACTCCATGGGTCGTAATGAACTTAATGAACTGGTTGATGAGGATGATGCCAAGGAAACTCTTGAAGGTCTCCTCTATCTCTGTGATGCTAGTGTCCTTTTCCACCACCGAGAAATTGGGTTTTCGGTTTTTATCGAGCCCTCCGAGGAGGAATCTAGTACATGTGTCGTCATCCCCTATAACGGCGATTCATTTCCCCCATCCAGGCATTGCGACGTTTTCTTATATTCGCTCAAATAAAAGGACAGAATCAGAGGGTGAAATGGTTTCCCATCCTGCAGGGGTCTTATGCTTTCGTTCATGTATCTTATTGTAGGAATTCTCATGGACTCAGAAACTTTACTGAAGATGTCTGTTATGCAACAAAGTTGAAAAATCTTGAACAGAGGGGTGTTGTGATTTAGGACAAATCACCAGATATCAGATACATTTATTTAATACTACATTTTTAGTCATGTGGTTCATAAATGTATGCTGTTCACATGGGGGGAAAAAAGTGGTTGTCAGTGTAAATGTTTACAGGAGCTTTCTTAATGTTTCAGTCACTTATTAGACATATTCCCATTTTTACTTAAAGGGTTCATGAACTGAGATATACATTTTTCCTTGAGCTTTTGGCATATATAAGGTCATCATACTATAAGAATATCCTGTAGGTTTCAGAACTGAAAACTTCCTTGGTAGTCCAAAAACAGCTTTTATTGTAACCAAGCCCAGAGAAGGACTCGTCCTGGAATCTAATAGATAAGCGAAAGACCGAAGAAGATCAACACCTACTTCCTCATCTCAACTTTGGCCCCTCCCACTGGCGTGTGTAGATGACGACGAGAGAAGAGCGATCATTGGATCAATGGACTAAAAATAACACTACCTTCCACAGGATCCTAATGCAAAGAGTGTCGTTATTTATTTTCAACAATGTGAATGTCTTAGTTGAGCATTATTTATTTGTATTCGGTACATTTCACTGTGGATTCTTTGGTAAATCAGTTGCAATTTCGGTGCAGGCTTTGCAAAAACACTTTTATGATATGGACTCGACAGTAATGCCACAACATTTAAGTAACCGTGTTATTTCTAATGCCTGTGATCTGAGACCAGTGATTTTGGATATGTAATGATTCATGTACAGTCAGCGGTTCTTTGTCTATGTGCCAGTAAATCAAACCAGTGAGTGACTTAACGGTCAACTTCACATTGTTTTCTTATAGTGGGATGAAAATAATCTGTTATTTAAACTGTTATGAAACTGTGATAAGAACGCTCCCTTTACAATCGCTGGAGCTGTCAATCAAACAGAGTGAGTTTATCAGTGACTCTGGCCAAAACTCCCACTATAAAGTCCATTTTATCACAGTTAGATATGATGAAAGCATTCGTTAGAGTGCAGAAATCGAGTTGCAATGATGAGATCACTGTTTTCATGCGCTTAACATGTCTGTGATCGGCTACACGCTCATCATCACTGCAACCTTTCATGCCACAATCTAAATGTAATGCCATAGATCTAAATATAATGCTATAAGCAACACTTCACACGATTAGTTAACCTCACAGCCAATCACAGCAGTGGGCATTTTCACTGAAGTCTCACAGCCAATCACAGCAGTGGGCATTTTCACTGAAGTCTTACAGCCAATCACAGCAGTGGGCGTTTACACTAAAGTCTCACAGCCAATCACAACAGTGGGTCAGTCTCACACAGACACGCCCCCTCAAACAGAGCGTTCAAATCAGAGGGCTAAAATCAGGTTAGGAAAATGCTTTTTATTTCTAAATAATTATTTTTTCTATGTAAAAATCATACCAACATTATAAGTGCACCACAGGAAACAATGCAGTTCATGGCCCCTTTAATAGCTGTCCAAAGCAAACAAGAGGAAACACTGTGTGGTATTTTGTATGTACAAGGGTTGGACGATGAAACTGAAACACCTGGTTTTAGACCACAATAATGTATCAGTATGATGTAGGGCCTCCTTTTAAAGCCCATGCAGCATCAGTTCATCTTGGGAATGACAGATTTAAGTCCTTCACAGCGGTCAGAGGGATTTTAGCCGTTCCTCTTCCAGAACAGTGTGATGCTGGTGGAGGAAAACTGACTCGCTCCTCCAAAATACCCCAAAGTGGCTGATAATATATAGATCTGGTGACTGTGCGGTCTATGGGAGATGTTCAACTTCACTTTCATGTTCATCAAACCATTCTGTCACCAGTCTTGCTGTGTGTATTGGTGAATTATCATGCTGATACATGACACCCCCTTCAGGGCACAATGATTGACCCATTAGGTGCACATGGTCCTCCAGAACGGTTCGGTAGTCCTTGGCAGTGACGTGTCCATCAAGCTCAGTCGGGAATGCCATGATATTACATCTCGAACCATCACTGATCCGCCCGTGCTTCACGCTGGACAGAAACAGTCCGGGTGTTCAGCCTCTTTGGTTCTTCTCCACACCGTAACTCACACGGATGTGGGAAAGACAGTGAAGACAACAATACATGTTTCACATTGTCCACAGCCCAAGATTTGCACTGTTGGCACCAATGAAACCGACATTTGGCATTGACACGAGAGACCAAAGGTTTGGCTATAGCAGCCCGACCATGAATTTTGACTTTGTGGAGATCCTGACGAACAGATTTGGTCGAGGTGCGCAATTAATTCTGCAGTGATTTATGTTTTTTATGGATACAATCCGGGTTAGTACCTGGATATCCCCTTCAGACAGCTTCCTCTTGTGTCGACAGTTACTCATGTTGGATGTGGTTCACTATGCCAACATCATTAACACATTTACACTATTGCCGTCCTGATCACAGATGAACCAGAGAGACGCGCGCCAACAATTTGTCCTCTTTTGAACTGTAATATGTGGCATGTCTCCCATCATGTTGTGTGGATTGCACTATTTAATGTTCACTATGCTTCTGCTCTGGTAATTCAGCCTTCACACTCTCCTCTTACTGATGGAATATAAAATCTTGAATTAATCCGCGGGAAAGCTGCAGCCAGGTGCTTTTCAAAGAAGACGCTGCCGTTATCTTGACTGTTATTGGCCAAATGACTCGCGTGATTAGCATATTCTGTCTTGATAATCTATAAATAGTGTTCCGGGGGTGGGGTTTATGTTAATTTTAGGGTTGGTGATGTCATTAACCCGGGAGGAGTGTGGTGTAGTCTCTACCAGCCGTTTGTTGTAGTCCTTAAAAAGCTATTTCTTTAAAAGCAAATATCTCCCTTTGCTTTGAACTTTCAGCGTTGTACCTTTGCAGATGTTGTTTATGCTCAAATAGCAGTGTAATTTATTCCTGTGATCAAAGCTGAATTTTCAGCATCATTACTCCGGTTCACACTGTAAAGTTGCAGGAGTGACGAGTGCATTTTAAATGCAGGAGTCCGAAATCCCGAAACTGAGATGATTGACACCGTGGTAACCATAGCAACATTCATGTTTGGACTCCGCTATTCCGACCAAAGAAATATCACAACGCGACAAAAGCAATTTTAACTAAAGCGTCGTGTTCTGCTAATGCTTGTAAAGGCTGCTTCACACAGCGACTCTAGCAGCGTTGCCATCTCCACTTATTATAAGCGCGTTTGGGCTTGTTGTTTGAGCTCGGGTCATAAAGCGATCGAGTTTATGGAGTTATAAAAGTGAGCAGGTGCGGGTCGAGATATCTTGGTCTTATTTTCAGCATAAAGCATTTGGATTTATTTCGGTTTATTGTGGGTTTGTTCTTGTTCACTGTCTTTTTTAGAAAGATCGGGCAACACGAATGAGTCGAGGCTCGTACCGCCTTCCCTGTGATTTCTTGCATCGCACATGAAGAGAAAAACATTTCGTTAGCCTCATAGCATAATTGCCTAAGTCATATTTCAATGTCTTTGGAAAACAAGAAGAAACAAAAAATGACTTAGGCAATTATGCCATGAGGCTAATGATGCAAGTTAAAATAACATCCGTCATTAATAAGCATTAATAAAACTTACAACCGAATTTAGCCAATGATGAGATCCTTAAGAAATCATACAAATATGCTGATTTATTGCTTAAGAAACATTTCTGATTATTATGAATGTTGAAAACATTTGGAAAAAAAAACACAAAATTCAATTTTTTTCATGATTCTTTGATGAATAGAAAGTTCAAAAGAACAGCATTTATTTTAAATGGAAATCTTTTATAACATTATGAATGTCTTTACCGTCACTTTTAATCAATTATTGTGTCTTTGCTGAATAAAAGCAAAGTATTAATATTGGTATACGTTGACATTTGCTTTCAGTAATCTCAATAAGAGTCAGCATTAGACATCAGTGTTTTTCATTTCATAACAGGATGGATTACCTTTGTGTCTTCCTCTTTCCACAGAATTTCCTGTTCGGCCTCGTTCAGCTCTTCGGTCGGGTCATAAGTGTAGACCGGAAGCAGCTGATGCCGCAGTCGATCAATCCTAAACGTGCACCAGACACACAAAGCAGCAAACAAACGCTCATTCTGACCCAGTGTTACTTCCTTCAGCACCTTCTGTTGAAAACAGAGGCTCAGGCGTTCAGCCTAACGTCTACTGTAGTGTTTCACAGAAGAAAAACATTTGGGTTTATGAAGTTTTGATTGACTAGCGGTCAAAAGTTTGGAAAAATTCAGATTTTTTTTTACTGTTTTTGAAAAATGCTCCCCAAGGTTGCATTTAAACCATGAAAAACACAGTAATATTGTGTAATATCATTACAAAACGTGGTTCTAGTGATGCAAAGCTGTATTTTCAGCATCATTACTCCAGTCTTCAGTGTCACATGATCCTTCAGAAATCATTCTGATATGAGGATTTGATGCTCAAAAACATTTCTTATTCTTATCAATGTTGAACACAGTCGTGCTGCGTCATATGTTTGAGGAAACTGTGATATGCTATCATTCAACGGTGTGGGGAGAGTAACGTTTAAAACAATCAGCAAGGAGGCCTTCAAGACATGTACAATGTTAAACAAGGTCTGTTCTTTTGAACTTTCTATTCATCAAAGAATGCATCACTGTTTCCATAAAAAGATATTAAGCAGAAAAAACGGTTTTCAACATCGATAAACATAAGAACCATTAAATAACTGAACAGCAAACCAGCATATTAGATTGATTTCTAAATATATATAAAGATTAATAAGACAACTTGTTCCCTCTACCCACTGAAAACTGGGATTCAGATGAATCTTTATACCCTGACCCCAACTTGTGGACTTTGTAAAAATAGGTTTTATTTGATTAATAATTCTAATTTACAACTTATTCAATATAAGACCATGCATAGGATACATGTTATTTTCTAATTTACCCATCGGTGTCCAATGTAACCTCATTAGCCCAGACACAGACCTCCTTTGTTCATGGCATTGTTCCTCTGTTCAGAATGTTTGCTGGGAGTTTACAGAGAAATTGTACATTGTTCTTAAGATTAAAATACCGTTCTCCCCTTATGGATAATGTGCTTATGAAGAGCACATTCAGAGACTGATGCTGCACCACATTACGCCAAATTAGTTTATATTGCTCAACTATTTGCATTTACATTTTAAAAAATAATTGCGACTTTTTATCTCACAATTGCGAGTTTACAATCTCACAATTCTGACTTTATTTCTCAGAATTGCGAGATATAAAGTCGCAATTGCGTGAAATAAAGTCACAATTGCGTGTTATAAAGTCACAATTGCGAGATATAAAGTCAGAATTGCGTGAAATAAAGTCACAATTGCGTGTTATAAAGTCAGAATTGCGAGATATAAAGTCAGAATTGCTTGAAATAAAGTTGCAATTGCGTGTTATAAAGTCAGAATTGCGAGATATAAAGTCAGAATTGCGTGAAATAAAGTCAGAATTGCGTGTTATAAAGTGTGAATTGCGAGATATAGTCAGAATTGCGTGAAATAAAGTCAGAATTGCGTGTTATAAAGTGTGAATTGCGTGAAATAGTCACAATTGCGTGTTATAAAGCCAGAATTGCGAGATATAGTCAGAATTGCGAGATATAAAGTCGCAATTGCGTGAAATAAAGTCACAATTGCGTGTTATAAAGTCACAATTGCGAGATATAAAGTCAGAATTGCGTGAAATAAAGTCACAATTGCGTGTTATAAAGTCAGAATTGCGAGATATAAAGTCAGAATTGCTTGAAATAAAGTTGCAATTGCGTGTTATAAAGTCAGAATTGCGAGATATAAAGTCAGAATTGCGTGAAATAAAGTCAGAATTGCGTGTTATAAAGTGTGAATTGCGAGATATAGTCAGAATTGCGTGAAATAAAGTCAGAATTGCGTGTTATAAAGTGTGAATTGCGTGAAATAGTCACAATTGCGTGTTATAAAGCCAGAATTGCGAGATATAGTCAGAATTGCGTGAAATAAAGTCGCAATTGCGTGTTATAAAGTCAGAATTCAGACTTTTTTTCTCGCAATTGCGACTTTAGATCTCGCAATTCTGACTTTATATCACGCAATTGTGACTATTTCACGCAATTCTGACTTTATAACACGCAATTCTGACTTTATTTCACGCAATTCTGACTTTATAACACGCAATTGTGACTATTTCACGCAATTCTGACTTTATAACACATAATTGCGAGTTTATATCTTTTCTCAGAATTGTGATATATAAAGTCCAATTGGACTTAATAGAATAGTCCAATAGTCCAACATTTTTTTCTCATAATTGCGAGAAAAAATATATCTCATAATATATATATATATAAATATATATATCTCATAATTGCGACTTTATATCACGCAATTCTGACTTTATAACCTGCAATTGGAAAAAAAATTACCTTTTTTATTTTTCACTCGGTGGCGGAAACAAGTGTATTATCTGGAGCGGAACGCGAAATCATTTTAAAGCCAGATTTTCACTCGGGGGGGATCAGAGAAATGTCCATCGAAGATGAGCAAGATGTGGGAGTATTGTGAAAGCCTACACAAAACTTTCCCCCTTTCTTCTGTGTCATGTGAAACTAGTAATAATTAAGCTTGTTTATAGGCTTGTTATACTACCAGTTATGAGGGACAATACGGTATTAAATATTTTATCAGAATAAAGCAGAAACACTATGAACGAAACTTATATATCAACATCCTAACCAAGAGAATACACTTCACTAGTCCATTGCAAACATTACGTTTAAACGTTAATGAAGTTAGTCGTTGCACACATGTGTATAGATGTATCAATCATTGTATTTCACTGTATGTTTTTTTTTTTTTTTTATTAGAAATTGAAGTACATTATATATATTTTTTTTTTACAAATGTTGAATTTAGATACAGTAGAATTAATTTAAGGCATGACTTTATATTTTAGGTGTTCATTTCTGTATTTCTGAGCGTGTAAATTCCAGATTACACTGAGTAATTGGCAGCATATGTTTTGTCTTTTTCTCTTTCTCCTCATACTGTATTGTTGTAAAATAAAAAAAGAGAATGATTTCTGAAGGATCATGTGACACTGAAGACTGGAATAATAAAGCTAAAAAAAATGCAGCTTTAAATGACAGGAATAAATTATATTTTACAACATATTCAACATATACTTTGCAACATAAGATTTACAACATATTGCTTAGTTGGGGACATTTACTAGCCTGGGTTTCCCCATGCTGTTAGGCAGCCTGGACACCATGGACCAGATTTTCCCCTCAAAAAGGGAACCAATCACAGAACGGGGAGGGAGCAGGAAGACGATGACGACGTCTATGCGACACACCGAAGCAGTTTGTTTATATCTATGGATCCAACATGGCATCAGACGTGAAGTTACCTTTCGATGCAGCCTTAGATAGTGTTCTAAGTAGTTTAGAACGCAAGTTTATTTCGTCTTCTTCCTCGTCGAATTTCTGTCGCTCTACATACGTCATCTGGTATAATTGAAGCGATTGGCTATGAGCTACGTACAGGCGCATTTGATAGACATTCGTAGCGCCCAATAAACGGCTCTGGGCATTCGTAAACCACGCCTCAAATACGAGAAAATGAACATGTGGTTCCCAGACCACGTCTCAATGAGACCAGGTCTAACGTTAGCCAGGCTAGACATTTACTTTAATATTCATCAATAATATTGATCTGCCTGCATTGACATTATCATATGAGAACTGAACTGGACATGGCATCACGGTTTTCTCCAGAGCCGCTATATGTATAAATGAAGTAAATTAATAACTTTTTTACAACAGAAATGAACCATCACTGAACTTACTGAAGCTGGACTGTGACACTCTTTTCTTCTGGAAACAAACTTATCTCTGGTAAGCTGCTTGGATACAATCTGTATTGTAAAAAGCGCTATATAAATAACGGTGACTTGACTATTCAAAAAGAAAATAGCTTTTTTTAAATGTAATAATATTTCACAATATTACTGCTTTTACTGTATTTTTGATTAAATAAACGCAGCCTTGATGAGCAGAAACGACTTCTTTTTGATTATTCCAATCGTAATTATTCCAATCTTTTGCATTCTTCTAATGCCTTTCACAGAGTGCAGGAGTGTGTTTCCTTACCTCCGTTTCCTCCTTATGTACATCACCTATGAAACAAAAAGGTACATCATTATTTCCTAGAAACAATGCCTGGAAAGCACATTGAATAACGTCTGTAATAACGTCAGAGATGCAGCTGACAAACGTCTGCGCGCGCATTCATAACAGAATAAAGGCCTTTTGTCTCTCTGGATGATCTGCTCAATCAAATGATCATGCGCCTTCACCTTCTTCCCCCACACTAGTGAGAAACACACAGAAGAAGCAAAGCCTGCGTGCAGATGTGTGTGTGTGTGTGTGTGTACGGCACCCACCACTGCTGCCAGGACCCCGATCACAGTGATGAGGAAGAAGGGCACGAGCACGTAGCCGACGGCCACATCGTGAGGAGGAGGAGGAGGAGGAGGAGGAGTGGTGCTGTTCATACTGAGGCCTTCACTGCTCGTCTTCTGCACGCATGTGACTCCCACATGCTCTCTCCGCCCCGCGAACCACTGCGAAACACAGGAGAATACACTTATTCATGGCCCAGGAATGCTGGGAAACGGCTAAAGGGGGTTCATCATGTTATTTCAAACTTGTTTGCACCTTATCTACCAGCTAGATCAGTCATACTATAAAGTTTCTTTAATCGGGCCTATAAACATTCCCGTTTACAACACTGCTGGGAGTAACGTTCAATCCAACATCGGAAAGTTTATTTAGTGATATTTTGAGATACAATATGTAGCCTGACTTAGATCCATATTTGTCCCAATGAAGTCTGAATGTTTTATGGGGTGTTCCCTTCTAATATCCTTAAAGTTTTTGTTCTATCTTCATTTGTCTAATTACTGTAATACAGCAAAATATATATATATTTTTTATTACAATTATTTTTGCTATTTAAATCCACATGTACATAAAGGCACTACATCAAATACTATTATAATGTAAGTATAATACACCATGCAGAGTTTTGAGCATTTAATGAGCATTAATGTTGTATTGTTATTATGCTGAGGAATTATTTAACGTATCATGATATAAGAATATAGTGATATTAAAGTAGCATGTGTGAAGGGTGAATAGTCCAAACAGCCTTTCTAAAGCTCTGTATCTGCAAAATAGAGCCGTTGACATGTCAACATACTCTTAATATCTGCATAACAATCACACACTAATCTGCATAACGCACAACTTCTCTCTATTAGGGAAGTGTGGCATTTGGATTTAACACAAAGCGTCCAGCAGAAAACTGCTTTAATACACATTTTACAATGACAAAGCGTTTATGTCGCACATGACCTAGCGGAAAAACTACGCATTCACTGACATTATCTGCTCCCGTTTGTTTACATAACGGTCGTTGCATTATTACGGTGGCCGGCACTGATATCATCAATGCCGCGATGATTATGAGCGGTAATAAATCATAACACTGGTGTCTGCTGCTGACTCACGTGAAAACATCATGACCAGTCAAACTTCACCATCGAGGCATGAAAGTAAACACACCTGATTCAGGCAAAAGAGCAGAGTGAGTGTCACTTAACTATAAGACGACTCCAAATCCAGTTATTGTAACACAAGTCATGGGTTTGTCTGACATTAAACCCCCACTGGCAGTGTTTACGGAAAGCAAGTCCTGCGATGAAAGGGAAACGATGATGATGGTGCTGGAGGGAGGAGTTATGAGTTATTCAATGCACGATATTGATCACCAGATGTCGCCACTGCATTAAATCCATAGACAGTACAAGAAATTAAATCATACTAGTGCATCATATCATATCATATCATATCATATCATATCATATCATATCATATCATTATCATATCATATCATATCATGTAATGTCATATTATATCATATCATATATCATGTAATGTCATATCATGTCATATCATATCATATCATATCATGTAATGTCATATCATATCATATCATATCATGTAATGTCATATCATATCATATCATATCATATCATATCATATCATCATGTAATGTCATATCATATCATATCATATCATATCATATCATGTAATGTCATATCATATCATATCATATCATATCATATCATATCATATCATGTCATATCATGTAATGTCATATCATGTAATGTCATATCATATCATATCATATCATATCATATCATGTAATGTCATATCATATCATATCATATCATATCATGTCATATCATGTAATGTCATGTAATGTCATATCATGTCATATCATATCATATCATGTAATGTCATATCATGTCATATCATGTAATGTCATATCATATCATGTCATATCATGTAATGTCATGTCATATAGGTTAATACAGGTGAAACCATTGCTATACATTATAAAAATTGCTATTCTATAACTGATATTCTTTTGTAATTATTTTATTTGCAGGTTTAAGGATTGGAGAAATAATGTTTAAGCTGTAGCACCGCTCTATTTGCATTTGTGTATTATTATTGGATTTTTATAATGCAACATTTCCAACTTATGAAACCTTGACGCAATCAGAAATTGCAAAACACACATCTTTAAAATAGCTTAAAAACCACGCCTACCAAAGACATGCCAGCCAATCTGAGGTCAGCAATTCCAAACGCCCACGGGTGATTGACAAGCAAAGTGCGTTCTCTGATTGGCTGAAAAGCGCGGACCGCCCCCTGGCTCTTTATTTTAGGGATTTCACAAAGGTTTCAGTGAGCTGTCGAGTTATATATTATATTCCTGGCACATTAATACAATAACAATAAATAAAAAAATAAAAAATATTATAGAAAAATAAGTGTGTATTTAATCAACACGTAAACGTCAGTGCGCTCTGAACCAGTTCCACCTCTACTGCGCAACCTCATATTCACAAACAGGAAACGCGCTTTGGGGTTGTGCGTGAGCTACGCAGTTTACGCAGAGCTCAGAGTAATGGCGTCTGTGCGACGACACCAGCTCACAAGACTCACAAAATGAAGCGACGGAGGGAATATTCATGTTAGCAGAGGGCCTTTAGAGGGGTTTTTGGCTGCGGGACTGCATTGAGAGGCGCAGAGCTGACAGGAGTTAAGGACTTTCATCAGTTCAGCGCGATGATAAAGCTCAAGTCCAACCAGACGCGCACGTATGACAGAGACGGCTATAAAAAGCGCGCGGCCTGCCTGTGCTTCAGGAGCGAGCGCGAGGAGGAGGTGACGCACGCCAGCAATCACTGCGTCTTTATTCTTACTTCAACAAATACATTAGCTCTAAAAATAACCAGCGTATACATTTAGCAGTGTGTAGGTGTTAGAAGTAGAGTTGTACGTGTGTATATGATGGATGTGTGTATTGTACGACTACAGAACGATATCTGATCTTATGTTTTGTTTTAGTTAAACATACCGTGGTTACCGTTACTAGAATTTCCGCCAATATGATACGGTTTTTGTTACTACGTATGATTTGTTAATTTGTTAATGATGACCACAGCCATTTTTTTGACCATGTTGACTAATACCAGGAAACCACAGTAATAACAATCTCAAAAGTAGCTCTATTAGTAGTAACGTTATTCAATATAACGTTCATTGAATATGAAACATTTAGTGTTGAATAATGTTTATTTGCCATGTTAAAATATTCCAGCGTTCAAGCACACAGTTTGTTGTCAGTTGTATTAATTTACATTTCCGTAGCCTTTACCCATGATTCACCCTCACTGTATCCCGTATCAGTGATTTTGTTAGCCTAGAGTCTAGACTAAAGCACTGAAACACAGCTTATGCTAGAAGTAAAAAGGGTTATGGTTGTATTAAAGTTGTCTCAGCACATTAAACCAGGATAGGAGGAGGAGGGAGTGATACGGATGTGGTGATGAGCAGATTATTGATCTGTGTGTGTGTGTCAGGTGCTGTTGGTGAGCAGCAGCAGTCATCCCGACCGCTGGATCGTTCCCGGAGGAGGGATGGAGCCGGAGGAGGAGCCCGGTGTCGCTGCTGTCAGGGAGGTGTGTGAAGAGGTGGGCTTTCCTTCTTTAAAACACTTACTTGTGCTCATTACTGCGATAATAGATGTGAAATCAAGGAGATTCGGTTCACTAAATGACTTTAAAAGCCAGGTTGTACATGTGTAATGCATGTTTGTTTATAATGCATAATGCTTATTTATACAACGGAAATTAATTAGATACAAAAAAGATGAATAAATGCCGTAAAAGTATTGCTTCCTGCTAGCTCATGATGCATTAACTCATGTTTGCTAAGTGAACGTTACTGTAAGTATTAACGTTTGAATGCTCTATTCCTTTGTTACAGTTTTCCTGACTCTTACATCTGCATCATTAGTCATGCAGTTCACACTTTTCCATGCTTAGTCGAATAATAGGGATTGTTCCACATGTGAGGGTTACTGGTCAGAGCCACACACACACACACACACACACACAAATAACCTTATGCTTACGTGACAAGCTCTTTTGTTTGCTACAGTGTATGCAGAACACATAGGGCTAAATCTGTTTTGTTTTTGTTAAATATTTTAATATGGTACTGTGATTTAGATGAATTAAGAGCGCTCTGTTCGCCAAAGACATCGACTTTGTAAATATTCTTTGCATTATACTTCTGAGAACTGTCTTTTCTTGAGTAAGATGTTTCGTGATCTGTGAAATGCTACATGATGTTATCCTGGGTTCCCGCGGATCCTTAAAAAGCCTTAAAATGTATTAAATAAGATTTTTTTTTACATTTAAAGTCTTATTTTTACTTATGAGAGATCTTATAGACGACACTATGACTTAGACGTATCTAAATCCTTTACCAAATTAAACCTATCTAATTAGCATACATATTATTATTTTATTATTATTTCTCTGTGGATTTGCTTTTTCACGTGACAATTCACGGCATTTACGACAGTGTATCACGTCTGTCTCCTGCACGCGAAAGGGAGAGAGAAGGTGAAGAAAATGGGTAAATGTGAGTTCAAATGTAAGTTCATTGTTTGTGCGTTTGGGTGTGCGAGATATATCGTCTATGATGATTGCGTAATTGTTTTATATGTTTTAACGATGTCTGAACGATCGAGTTTGTCACTCACGTGCTCACTGCGTGATGTATGCAGTTTTTTTTTATATATATATACACACACACACACACAGTACAGGTCAAAAGTTTGGAAACATTACTATTTTTAATGTTTTTGAAAGAAGGTTCTTCTGCTCATCAAGCCTGCATTTATTTGATCAAAAATACAGAAACAAAAATGTAATATTGTGATATATTATTACAATTTAAAATAATTGGTTTTCAATTTATTATACTTTAAATGATCATTTATTTCTGTGATGCAAAGCTGAATTTTCAGCATCATTACTCCAGTCTATCACATGATCCTTTAGAAATCATTCTGAGGATTCATTATCAAAGTTGGAAACAGTTTCTGCTGCTTAATATTTTTTTCATCACCTGTGATACTTTTTTAGGATACTTTGAATAAAAAGTAAAAAAAAAAAAAAAGCAGCAAATGTTTTAAAAATAGAAATCTTTTGTAACAACAATATACACTACTGGTCAGTGATTTGGGGTCAGTATTTTTATTTTTATTTTTTTATAAATCAATACTTTTATTCAGTAAGGATGTGTTAAATTGATAAAAAGTGATAGTAAAGAAGATTTATATTAGAAAATATTATTTTGAATAAATGCAGTTCTTTTTAACCTTTTATTCATCAAATATATTAGGCAGCAGAACTGTGTCCAACACTCATAATAAATCAGAATATTAGAATGATTTCTAAAGGATCATGTGATAGACTGGATGTCTCATGTGACACTGAAGACTGGAGTAATGATGCTGAAAATTCAGCTTTGCATCACAGGAATAAATAATTTTTTAAAGTATATTCAAATAGAAAACTATTATTTTAAGTTGTAATAATATTTCACAATATTACAGTTTTCTTTTCTTTTTTTCTGTATTTTTGATCAAATAAACGCAGCCTTGATGAGCATTAGAGACTTCTTTCAAAAATATAAAAAAATCTTAATTTTCCAAACTTTTGACCTGTACTGTGTGTATATATATATATATGCCCCCTAAATTCAAGATACACAGGCGTTTTTGTCTTATATCATATGATGTAGTTATACAATATAACAAGCAAGAGTGCCGTTTTCAAATGCAAAATTGCAAATGCGATATTTATATTATACAGCAGTGAAATGAACAATAAGTTAACCTTGTGAGTTACATTTTAGACACAATATTGTTTTTAATTTATTTCACCAACAAAGCTTTCAAAATGAAACCACAGCAGAACCGAGTCTCTGAGCAACAGACAGAAATGTGTTTTTTCTGACTGAATCCGTGTTTTGAACGAATCAGTTTAATTAATGATTCAATGATCCATTAAACGTGCTTCGTTCCTGAATGAATCAGCCGTGTGAACGAAGCGGTTGAATGAATGACTCAGTGACGCCACCTACTGGCAGTTTCAGTTTCATATTTTTAATTAAAAATTTGAAATCATTTCATATTTAAATATTGAATTGAATGTATGCAGACTAATTGTAAATGCAGTGTAAATATATTAATGCCACTTCTGATGCCACACTGATGTCACTTCTGCACTGCAAAGATGGGTTTTGTTGATAATGATTTCATTTGATTGGTAACGGCCCTATACGGTGTTAGTAATTTAGTTTGAATGTTAGATTTTGACATATAAGGTGATACGTACATCTAACAAGTTTAGAAAAAAAAGATAAAATACCCCTGGAAATCACTTTAAATAACATTGCCCTTTAATATAAGTAAATTTCTGTCACTGCTGTGAACTTTGTACACTGTGTTAACTAACCTTCAAACAAGTTTCATTGCCTTACAACACTCCTTCCGTGGCCTACAACTGCTCTTAATTGCTAGTAAGACTAAATACATGCTTTTCAATTGAACGTTGCCCGCCGGACTATCATCACTACTCTCGACGGGTCTGACTCAGAATACGTGGACACCTACTAATATCTAGGTGTGTGTAAACTCAACTTCCAGACTCACATTAACCATCTCCAATCCAAAATTAAATCTAGAATCGGCTTCCTATTCCTCAACAGAGCCTCCTTCACTCATGCGGCCAAACATGCCCTTGTAAAACTTACCATCCTACTGATCTTTGACTTTGGCGATGTCATTTACAAAATGGTCTCCAACACTCTACTTGGCAGACTGGATGTAGTCTATCACAGTGCCATCCGTTTTGGTACCAAAGCCTGTATTCTCTCGCTACACACTCGTCGCCAAACCCACTGGCTCCAGGTCATCTATAAGTGTTTATGAGGTAAATCCCCGCCTTATCTCAGCTCGCTGGTCACCATAGCAACACCCACACGTATAGCCTAAAGCCAACACCTCCCCTGGCCGCCGTTCCTCCAGTCCTCCAGGTCTCTGCTGCCAAAGACTGGAACGAACCGCAACAATCCTCGAAGCTAGAGGTTTCACTCACTTCAAGCGTCAGCCGTCAGAGCTGCTCATCGGTCACTGCACCTGCATATTGCCCTTCTGGAAATAGCCCGACTGTTTCATCCCCTTATTTATTTTTTTACTTCCGCTTATTTTGCACTCCAGCATCTCTATTTGCACATCATCATTTGCATATTCCAGTGTTTATGCTAATCTGAAATTTGATTCGCCACCATGGCCTATTTATTGTCCTATCTTCCTGACCTTATACTGCATTTTGCACCACATTTACGTTTCTATGGATTTTCTTTTGTGTTATTGACTGTGTGTTTTTATGTCTCATGTGTAACTCTGTGTTGTTCATTTTGTGGCACTGCTTTGCTTTGTCCTGGCCAGGTCGCAGTTGTAAATGAGAGCTTGTCCTCAACTGACCGACCTGGTTAAATAAAGGTGAAATAATGAACAAAAACTAGGGCTGGGAATCGATAAAAAAAAAATCGCACAATTTGCTGTAATTAATCGCATTTCCCCCAAACTTGTAATCATCAATATTTAAACGTATAATCACTAATTAAATTAAACAACACACAAAAAGGAGAAAAAAATTAAAATCTCCACACAAATTGGACAGAAATTAGCCCTATATTAAAATATTAAACATCAATATATCAATATTTTATTCTTCATTCAGTTCTATGCAACATACTCAGATTTAATAGATTTATTTTTTGACTAATTATCAAAATAAAGTATAGTCATACAAAGCTATTATTACCTGAGCATGTGATCAGAGCAGGTCATTTTACCATTGTTGCCCAGCATGGCTATACCAGCTCAGCAAGGCTATTGCAAACAGAAGTCTACTACTGAGAAATTTCACGTTATTTGAGTGGACTTTGCTTCTCCAGTGCGTGATCGGTACATGATTGGAGCGCTTGGGCCGTTAACGACAGAGCAGAACGCGCAGCGCAAACACGGAGCGGAACACTGAGCAGAGAGCGCAGCAGCGCGCCGACACACACACACACACACACACACACACACACAGAACGGAGAGCGCGGCGCGCACACGGAGCGAGAATGAAACCTGATCACGAACACGAAGGGGCGGGACGGCATATTTTCAGCCTTTTCAATAGCAGCCGCAACAGGAAGTCATTAAAACAAGGCAAAAAAAAGGGTGCTGCGTCAATTGCGTTATTTTTTTTAATGCGTTAAACATCTCAAATTAATCGCAAAGATTAACGCGTTAATTCCCCCAGCCCTAAAAAACAAACACACACACAAAAACACTGACCATCGCATAGAATATGAATAATATGAATGTCCTCATGAGTCAGCCGTCAACAACAGGCCTAAACCAGCCACTGCACCCGCACAAAACACACATGGCAAAATATCATCTAATTATTGTTATCAACAAAATCTTTGAAAATATCGAGATATCATTTTTTTGTCAATATCGCACACCTGTACAGTATTTACATTTGTTCAGGTCTTAAAAAGGTCTTAAAAGGCAGTGTTATAACCCTGTTGTGAATGTCCAGAGTTCAGCGTTTCACTCCACATGTGTTCATTCCCACAGGCAGGAGTGAAGGGCACGCTGGGAAGACTGGTCGGCGTTTTTGAGGTGAGCATTTTCTGATGGTAAACAACAGTCGATAAAGAAACTGTCAATGGTGTCGAGAATAAAGTCGTAATGTTTTGAGAATAATCTCACAGGAGGCATTTTACAAGAATACAATTTTTGAGATTAGTAGTAATATTTAGTGAAGCTTTTGAAGTAAAAATTATGATAATAATGTTGCAGCATTATAGATTTTTATTTTAATTAGGCCTGCCAACAACTAATCGATAATGATCGACAATGGAAATAATCAACAGCAGATTATATTATCGATTAATCATGTCTGCGTGTTTTGAAACGGAAAACATCCATCCGGGAAAAAGTGTCTAGAAAGTGATGTTCGTTCCCACACCTGCGCACTAACTATTTAAATGAATTTTTGCATTGACAAAACCATTATGGACTTTGTTAAAAGATATCCAAAATATCCTGCAGTTTTTGGTCACGATCCATAAATGTATATAATTGTGAATTGGAAAAAAAAAACGAAAATCTTATGCTGCTGGTTTTGTTTGTAACTCTTATTTATATTCATTTTAGCAACACAAAATCTCTCTCAAACTGACATTTATACATGTACCTAAACATGCTTTCGAGACAGGTTATGGTGCATTATATACTCAGGTGTGAATGTAGACCATGAAATATGGCACATTTATAGAAAATATGCTTCAATTTCACGGATTGGCACCAAGCTAAATTAAACATACACATTATAAATTAAGCAAAACTGTTTTGTTTTATACATCAACATTTTCAGTAGGTACTGTGTAATCACAGACAGATAAGAAAATAAGCACACTTCTGTCCAAGTTGGCTGAAATGCCTCAATGCTACCCTGTCCCCCTAATTTTGAATGCTGCCAAAAAATGGACAATTCTACAATATAATACCGATATATCGGTGCCGATAGTTGATTGGTGGAACTATCGTTATCATCAAAACTCCACACCGATAGTTTTACCATCTGTTTGCATTAGTTTATATCCAGCTGGTCACTTTTATGCATTCATTAGCCGGCGGAGTTTAATATTTAAAGCTCGTGACGTGATTGCTCTCTCAACATTGATGTGTTCATGCAGCCGACAGAAACATAAACAAATCAGAAATGCATTCGAATTAGTTCTTTATCACTACAATACATAGTTATTTTGATCAGATAACAGGGTTTTTCCTGGGTCAAAATTGGTCTTCGGTGGTGGCTGACCGACATGGTCATCCACACACAGCAAAGAGTACCCTAGTACCCACATGATCCGCAAGCCCAATATTCCAATATTGAAAATAAATGATACATTTAAAATAAATACAAAGAAACAGTTTGTGAATTTTTTTTTTTTTTTTTTTTTTTAGGTAATTTACTACACATTGTCATAGGCCTATACATACTGTGGATTATTAAGGCTAAATTTGACTAAACACTCTTGCTAAATTAGGTAAGCACACTTACTTTCTCATTTCAGATTAGGGGTGGGAATCTCTAGGCACCTCACGATTCGATTCGATTACGATTCAGAGGGTAACGATTATCGATTATTAAGGTTTTTTTTTTTTTTTTTTTACTTGGTACTTTTAAAGCAAAGTATTTATGATGACCCATAACGAACTTACTTCCATCTTCCTATATTAATTTTATTAATAAAACAAATGGAAGTTATTTGAACATTGCAAAGAACCAACATGTAAATAAATGTGTGCCTGTACTAGCAGCGTACTTGAGGTAAATTAATACAAACTTCAGCATATTCTGAATCTCTAGCATTTAATAATATACTTCTAACCAACATCCTCTGGTTATTTCAATGAGCAATATAATCCTTCAGACAAAAAAACATTTTGCTGTAGCAAATTCACAAACAGTTTTCGTTCAAAAATATAGAATGATGTACCAGCAGCTCTCATATAATGCTTGTGGACTTATGCATATTCTGAATAATTAGTAACATACAAAGCCTCTCTTATTCACAACTAAATAATAAAGAGGTATGACTTGAAATGTTTGCTGTATACCACAATCAAAAACAGCTTATACAAAAAAAGTGAATGAACATCTGCAGAGAGCACAGTCAAAATGTAACTTTTTGTGACTGGCATTGCACATATTGCAGGGCAGTACAACGTTCGTATAACAGATCAGTTTACAGTATATTGATGTGAAAACTAAATAGGCTTCTGAAAGCAGCTTTCATACAAAAAATACTAAATAGGTAACAATGAAATTGCCAATTTTCCATACGCAAGCTTTTAACGAAGAGGGTGCCGTTCGAATTTGGCGCTCAGGCATCATGCGTCTGTTATGTGCGCGCCACAGACTGCACGCGCACTGCACGTCCGCTAGAGTTCCGCCTTTTGCGTTCCGTCAATATTATGTTTTTTTAGAGATTAGATTTTTTTTGACATTTGTGTTTGTGAATCGATTCAGAATCGTCCACGTCCGCATCGCGATGCATATAAGAATCCGCGCGGTGCTGTGATCGTTCTCTCCGTCACTCCGTCAGTAGCCTGCTTCACTCACAAATCAAATAAGGCTTTGGCGGGACAAAAAATCGTTTTGGCGGCCGCCAAAAAAATTTCAATGTAGGAAAAACCCTGGATAATCAAGTGTTCTAAAGTGAGAGACTGTACATGTAATATAGGTCTACATTTATGTAAGTTTAATGGCCATCTTTAAGCATGACTCTTTGAATTTATATGAAATGGTAACACTTCACAATAAGATTACATTTGTAGCCTTAACTAAGGTTAATACATGTTGTAGACATTCATTACTCATTGAATTCATTGTTTAATTTCAAAATGTACTAATACTCATTTTTATTTGATCTGTTATTACCTTAGTTAATGTGCTATGAACTAACATGAATGATAAAGGTACAATTGTATTGCTCAAATAGTAATACATGCGGTAAAAACGTATATTGTATATTGCATAATGCATATAGTTAATGAAAGCTAGCTAGTACATCCTTGTTAACAAATGGGACTTGCAAAGTGTTACCTATGAAATATACATATGTGTCTAGCTAAAGAAACCCGCATTTGTAATATTACCTGTAATATTTTAATGTTTAAATTTCTGTAAATTTCATTTAGCACATTTCAGTTCCGCACTGTTTTACTGGGAGTGTATGTTTGTATTTAATCCCAGTATCCATTTAAAAAATATATATATCGGTTGAATAATCGGTTATCGGCATGTGCGGTCAAACCTAAATATCGGTATCGGTAAAATCCACCATCGGTCGACCTCTATAACACAGTGCATATTTACTCATCGGTATCATCTCTACCACTATCAGAGCCGTCATCCTATGTGGGTCTTTCCTCTGTTTCCTGTGAAACATTTGCACAATTTTGGCACCGACAAAAATCAGTACAAGACAGTCTTGCAGACACACAGGAACATCTTCCAGTCTCACATTTGTTATTGGACCGTGCAACACACTTTCAGGGGCAGGACTTCTGGTCATCCAGGTCACTGCTAGCTCACCATCCTCGAGGTGCCATCCATTGCCAACGGGTGAAGGGACACCTTTCAGAGGATGCCTCATGATGGCTGCTTGGTAGGTAGCTCAAAGGTAGACTGGTCTTGGTTAAAACTGCCTCCCAGATTCATAAACGCATAAACAAGCAACAGAAAATGCCTTTCTTTTGCCTTTGCCATAAAAGGCACTTGTAGAGTCACAACCTGAGAAGGGATGGATCCCAATAAGTGCCAAACACACACTTGTGCCAAGAGCTGATGACACCTTAAGTCAATGATCCTTGTTTTTGTTGCCAACCCCTGTGAAAAAATACAACCTACATGGTAAATCTGTCTGCAGACTTAAAGCAGTCACTGCCACATCAGCATCAGGGCTCTGATGACTACAGTTTGGTGTTCCTGTGCTGCATGTTGTGCATGTAAAAACACCCTGGTGTCACATTCCTCATGATCACATGTCAGATCCTCAACAGCACTGAGAGTTTGTACACCCTCCATTAGTCACGCAGTAACACAGGTCTCCGTGTGCTATGTACAAGCAAGGGGTAACGTAACATTCTCATTTTCCACTAGATATTTTCCTCTACATCTCATCAGCAACTTCGATGTTGGCACGCTCTGCATCAGCTGACCAATGACGTGACATCACTGCCAGACTCAAACTGTGCTTTGGCGCTATGGCTGGCGCTGAGCCAAAGACGGACGTGCTCCTATATCACAACTATTCAGTGTTTTTAACCACATAATATTTATTTTAGGTTTCAGACATACATATACTTTATAGCAAAACAATACATTTATAGCTTGTAAAATACACAATGGTGTCTATGGAGGCAGCAATAACAATCCACTCAAATATATTTGGATATTCATGTTTTATTCATATCAGATACACAGTGTATTACTCTATTCTTCTCCCAGTTCACCGGCCACTTACTTTAATGTATTTCGGGAGGAACTGATGAATTAATAAATCCAACAGACAGGAATCTCTGAATTGCGGCCCAAACAAACATGGCGGCGCCCGTCTCCCGCTACAGATCAAGATCATTTATAAAGGGTTTTAAACGACAAAACAAACTCACTTACACATATTTGAGAATCAGAATAGAAGATAGTTGATGGCATGGTAAGCAAGTTCATTAATATTTAGAAATAAAAGCGCTACATCTGTCATACAGCGCTATTTTGGCTGTGGTGAATCGCGTGCCAAGCATGACGCGTCACCATGGAAACATGGAGGGTATCGGGATGCCGGTGTGGTGAACAAATGAGTCCTACTGAAGAGATGAGTCCGAGCTTAGGACCCAAGCAATCCGATTGGTTCAAAGCATGTTTTATGGGTAATCGCTTTAGTGCCTGGTTACAAATCATACAAAATCACTTTATTATAGAAGACGTTTGTACTACGTTATAACGAGTCATTAATGTATTTAAACTTATGTTTCATATACTAGTATTTAACCGAAGCTATAGATTGTGAAATTAAAAATTTCTCGTTGTTAGTGTGTTTTTTTTAGTTAGCTTAGATGGTAGCCTACAGCTAACGTTATCCGATGATCGTGCTAGCTGAGCTTATAGCTTTTTAGCCTTGACTAAAGAACAGGCGCTATCTGTATAAACAAACAACATATTTGAGCTTCAAACAACTACATTCTCGACTGAAAAACTCTTAAAACTACATTTCGTGACACAATAACAGTAGTATTTTATTTTTTTATTCCGCAGTCACGTTAGCTACAAGTTATCGCGAGAACAGATTTAAATCAGGCATACTACTAGCCTACTAGGTCCTAAGCTCGGACTCATCTCTTCAGTAGGACTCGTTTGTTCACCACACCGGCTCAATACCGTGATGTCTGTCAGCCATCGTGATGGACGATGGCATCGCCTATCGGCCCAACCCTACAATAAACCCATAAGAGCTGATTTGTTTGTTTTAGCAAGTGAACCATCAGCACTGGCTAAAGGATATGACACCGTTCCCAAGGAGTGAGACAGAATTTCCCGCAGGTCTATCGTCCTACTTTGACCTATGACGAGCAATCTGGAGAATAGTTTCTTGTCGGCACGTAGCATCACTTCTGTGCCCGCTGCAGATTTCTTCTTTGTCTTTGCTTGGTCACTAAAGGTCGTCAGTGTTTGTGTTTTGATGGGAGCAAATATGTCAACTGATGGTGATAACAGTCTTCGGTCCGTAAACTCTTTGACAGCATTTCCACCCTTTTCCCCTCGTGATTCCTTCAGCTGCTGCTTGTCCCAGAGCTAAGACACACAATGCCATCTTGGTGTGTGTCAAAAGGATTCAGCATGGACTCTAGGGTGGAAATTATTCTGGTCACAGCCTTTTCATCAGCATGGATTCGTGTGCTGTCAAGGTCTTTTCGTTTCCTTATATGGGGAGATTCACCTGCCATTGCCTCACATTGTCTTGCTATGGCAGCCCTTTCATGTTGCGACGATATCCAGCGATACACTGCAGCTCGGTTCTGTGTTAACACCCTTCGTCTTGGAATCTCTGTTGCATGTTTGCTCAATGGCCTGGTCACAAGCAATCGAGAGAAACCCATGGACACTTTGATGTTGGACGTCCACTGGCCTTTAACACTGAGCTCACTGTGGCAAGAAGGTAGCCTGGAAATCCAGACCTAAATCTGAAAGATTAATGGTCTGGCGTCGACTAATGAAAATCAGCCAGCTCGAGGGGCGGCACCAAGCATGCATTTGAAAATCTCACTGCACGCAATTGGACAACACTACGACCAATCACAACAAGCCCCATACGCTTAGCTACCAGCGGAGCTAACTGCTAGATTAGACTCTTGCCGTATCCGGTCGGCAAAACAGCAAAAACGCCCTTCTTGCAAAGGAACTGTTCTGTTCCTCTTTTAGATAAAAAGCCAAGTCTAACTCGTTCATTGTAGCGGCCAAAGCCGTTTCAAACAACTGGTGTTCATCCATAGCCATCTTGCAATGTTTACTAATGACTTCGACGTCACAGCGCTGTCGTCATCTCGCCTCTGGCCCGCCTATATCAGATAACCCAATGTGATTGGTGCAGCTCAGATCGAGGGGCATATTTAATGAGCATCATTACTGGACACCAGAGTAACTCGCTGAGCAAATTCAACCTGTGCTCTCGCGAGAACTCTGGATTACCAGGGTAGCAAGAAGAATGTGTGAGGGGCAAATTGACCATTTCCATCCAGTATGAAGGTAAATACCTGGCATGGTTTATTGCGTACATAATTTACACGATCGTACGCAATAATCCATGCCATCATCAAGCGCACCGTTGACAGGTGAAGCTGCCAGTGCGATTATCTGTACCATGTCGATGTATGAACTCCAGAAGGCAAACGTTGAGTTCTTCTTTTAACAAAGTCTTCATACTTTCAACACATTTTGTCAAATTTCTCATTTGCACACAAAACATCCATTGTTCTGCGGTCCTGCATCTCCAAACCTCTTTCCTAGACTGCTCAGGTAGGACATGCATGTGTGACGTTCACCTAGTCTAATCACTGTACGCTGAGTAAAGTCGTCATCTTTCCAGCGGATTTGCTGAGCTTTGGCATATATAGCTTGGTCAGGAACTAACACTATATGGTCCAGTTCAATCTGATCAGCAATTTGGACACTTCGCTTCAGAATTGTGTCTGCCTTTGACATCTCTGTCGGTGAAGCCTCAATGACTGGAAGATAATACAGTGCTGACTTTGGCAGCACCTTGAAGCAATGTATGGAAAATTGGGGTGTGCTCGAATATTCGATGTGTAATTATTATTTTATTAGACTAATTTTCCTACGTTGCTTTGCTGGCCCGTAAATGCAGTGCATCCGTGATAAATCCCAAGCACTAACTCGCAGTTATCATTAAATCCACTGGGTGGCGCTGTGGGGCGCGTTAACAAGTGGATTGTGTTTGATCACATAATGCCGTCGTCTGCCTCGCGAAGTGGAATTACCTGGATGAATATTATCTAGCTAAATGATCTTACAAAATGGAATTACTTTTGATCAAATTAATGAATGAATCTGCGTTATCATAATATCATCACCACAATGAGAAATCACATGAAACCGCGGTCGAATGAGGAAGGAAAGACACCGGTCCATCACTGCCTTCACGACTGCAGGTAAAGCGCAGCTGTGGCGTGACTGATCAGAGATGATGACTTCTGATAGCAGAATTATTTAGAGACGTGTGCTTCCTTTAAGTTTCGTTGAGGGAGACAGATTGAGGTTTAAGAAGAGAAACGCAAAGTGCTGTTAGAAACTTCCCTTCACACTGTTATCTGTGTCTCTGAAGCATCTGTCAGCGGCAGCGCAGCCCGTTTCCTCACTCCAGCGTGTGGATATAGGCTAATTGCTTTTCTCAACATGAACATGAAACGATATAAACACGATAACCATATGCTGACTGACTCGAGTGTGTGTGTGTGTGTGTACGTTCTGTACAATAAGTGGAGCTTTATTAGCGTTTTTTCCGTTCGCACTGCTTGAGCTTAAATGCTTTTGTTCTTTATATTTTTTGTTCACACATTGTTTAATGTTTTCAACTAAAATAAAAGATATATTGTAAGCTTGTTGTGTATATTGCCTAATCATAAGTTGGTTCTAGACTGACAACCGTGTCCCATGATGCACAATGTCCTAGTCTATTTAGAAGTGACACAATTTGTGATGAACCAGTTAAATGGCGAACCGCTAAACCAAGACGCAATGATTTAGGGGTCTTCCTCCGGCCCTTAGATGCAAGAAATACAGTGTCTTGACAGATAGATATCACTTTTAGGTTCAAATCATCTGGAATATCAACATAATGGGCCAGTGTTGGTTCCTCAGTTGCACCAATAATCAAGGAAATCTGATTGTACAGTTCAATTGGCACGACAGATTTTGCTTCGCTTCACATTCAAATCATCTGACGTGGGTGGCCACGGGCACGTCGTACAGGGAGAGTCACGTAGGAGCATCTTTAATATTAATGCCGCGCTGTAAAGTGTCCTTGTGTCCTCTGCAGTTTTGCTGGAGGCCGTTGAAGTTGGTCGTTGTGAACCAGCTTTTGCACTAGCCCTGTTTTCACCGTCACTTTGGCTTGTTACCTCAGTTGACTCTGTCTGCCTGTCTATCAGCTTATCTGCAGACAATGTCTCAACAAAAACCATCTCACTGATGTTGTGGGAGTGAAACTCTAGCTGGGGGAAAGCACGGGCCAGCCTCCTCTTCAGTTTATCCTGCCTGAATCAAAAAGATAGAGTGAAAGATGATCACAATGGTATAAATAAAGATATATTCACACTGAATGTTTATTTTTTTAATTTTTTTTTAAATACACAACAGATTCTACACATTATAAAATATAATATAATAATAATAATAATAATAACCTTTATTTTATAAAGTGCCTTTAAAAGCAGCTTCTCAAAGCGCTGTACACATAATAAACAATTGTTAAAAGCAACAAGAAACACATCAACAGGAAAATGCAAGTTTAAAATATGTCTTAAGTTGACCTTTAAAAATGGCATATGTCTGAGCTTCCCTAAGTTCAAGAGAGAATTCCAAAGGACATAGAAAGAGAAAGCCCTGTCACCCCTAGACTTGTATACATAATATGATTATGATTATTATGAATGCATATGCAATATTTTTGAAAAATGCCCATCCCTAATGGAAACCTGTCCAGCTTGATATTGTGCATCTTTCAGCATCTATGGACTTTACAAAAACATCTATGGACTTTACAAAAACATCTATGGACTTTACAAAAACATCTATGGACTTTACAAAAACATCTATGGACTTTACAAAAACACTCGTGGTATTTAAATGACTTGTAGTTTGAAGCATCAAGATCTTCATGTTTTCCACCAGATTTAAAAAGATCTTTCTTAGCTGTCCTCTTGGTTTACAATTATTCTATGGCGGATGATCCTCTCACAGAAGATCTTGTAGCTGGCATCGAAGGTTGGCTCATTTCTGAAAAAGAAAACACATTAAAAACAGAAACGATGTATTACTTTGTGCCATAACTATTGCACAATGGCTTCAATTTTAAATGTAGTATAAATAGTAAGCTGACAAAGTGATTTGAGATTTTTATTTTATTTTATTATTATTTATTATTCTTCAGAAAGAAAATTATTTCTAGTTTCTTCTACCTTAACAAATCACTAAACGTTTTGTCATTTTGAATTACTAGTTGTGCAGTCAAGACCGTGTTTACAGACAAATCGACAATATAGATGGTCAATGCTTTACTTTTGAAATGTGAAAATGTGAGTGAATTATTAATTATTATTTAATAATGAAATATAATAACTCGCTGTTCTTCTGAGGTCCCAGTGACTGTTGCTCTAGACTTTGTCAAGAACCTGGTGTACTGCCTATAACAGGACTTGTGGTCTCGCACCTCCAGAGACACTCGGTCTTTGTCTCGAATATTTTTTTATTTATTATTTAACCTTTATTTAACCAGAAAAAGCTCTCTGAGATTAAAAATCTCTTTCACAGGAGTGTCCTGGCCAAAATGTGCAGCAGTACAATCAATTCCATCACAGATAAACATCACACAAACAGATTAAAGACACTTAAAAGCAGTTGCATATTGTTAGATCAACTTCCATTTGCCGGAGAACTGATTTGAAATGGTCTAGAGTCAGCAGATTTTCTAATTTTAATTTAGATCGGAGGAAATTCCAATCAAACGGCGCTGCATACATAAAAGACTTCTTACCTAGCTCAGTTCGAGTAAAAGGAACAGAAAGAGTATAAAAGTTTTGCGAACGAAGAAAATAATTCTGGATAATTTTCTGTTGCATAAAACAACAAAGATAAGAAGGCAACAACCCCAAGATGGCTTTGTAAATAATTAAGTACCAGTGCATTTTTCTTCCGGTAGACAGAGAAGGCCAACCTACTCTGTGGTACAAGGTGCAATGATGAGTTGAAGATTTACAATTTGATATAAACCTTAGAGCACCATGATAAACGGCATCTAAGAAAGAAAGAAAGAAGATAAGAAGGTGCAAACTGATATACAACATCACCGTAATCAAGGACAGGGAGAAAAGTAGCAGAGACTAATTTCTTTTTTACATTTAAAAGAGAAGCAAAACTTGTTCCTGAAATAAAACCCAAGCTTGATTTTCAGTTTATTCTTCAGTTGAGTGATATGAGAGCTAAAAGATAGGGCATCATCAACTATGATGCCTAGATATTTGTACTCTTTTACTAATTCAATCACTGTACCTTGAAAGGTCTGAAGAGATACTAAATTATTTTCAAGTTTTTTTGATTTGGAAAATAACATATACTTGGTTTTATCAGTATTCAGAACAAGTTTTAAACTGTGAAGCCTTAACTGAATAATATTAAAGGCTGACTGAAGCTTAGACAAGGCTTGAATATGCACAAGAATGCTAGTGTCTTCCTTCATCTCAGCCGCTTTCAGCCACTGGCCTGTAAATAAAAAAAAAAACCTGAATGAAACGAATTAAAACAAATAAAAGCCATTAAGCAAAAACTGTTAATAGTTGAACACTATTGAGTGTTCTGGCAGTAGCGGTGTGCTAAACAATGCAAATCTGACTCTGGCTGTAAAATAAACATGATATAAATGATGTAATTGCAATTGAAAGTTAGCCATGGTACCCAGCATAAGGGCATAACACTTCAAGTTCAAACGTGTGTGTGTGTGTGTTGTTTTTACCTACCTGCTGACATTTCTGCCTGTGAAAGATGGTCCATCTGGCGTGTGCCTCCCACAGTAATGTACTCGTCCGTTTTCTTACACATTATGCACAAGGCTAGCCTGACAAGCCAGAGCCACATCAAGATGTTGTGTCTGGGAACACACCGTTGGCACGGCTCAGTCCGAGGGGCGGATAAACGCTCGTCTTTCAGATTCCCTCTGCACGCAATAGGATAGCGCTTCAACCAACCAGAGCAACGAAGAAGGTGACGTAGTCAGAGCGGCAAGACTACGAACACATCTTCCTTTTTTAAGAATGACTTCAGTGCCGTTCTTTGTTCTTTTCTCAAAGAAAAGCTCAACTCCAAGTCCTCCAGAGTCGCGGCCAAAGCCGATTGGAGAGAACCGGAACCGTCGCAACTCTGCCGTCATTATGTCAAGCCCGCCCACCGACTCTATACACGATGTGATTGGCCTGACTAGAGTTTGGTTTTTCCAGCTCGCAAGCCAACGGAGAGTTGCTAGACGACCCTGGCTGCAAATTACATTTGCTGCCGCTAGGGTGCGTCTAGATTTCTAGGCTAGCACAAGGCATGAAGCACAGGACCAGCACAAGCTACTGGCATTCTACTAACTTTCTTTGTTGGACATTCAATAGCGGCACTAATGTTACCACCCGATGGCACAGACTGGCCTTGATCTTCAGGACGCGTTACTGGCAGGCCGGTCCTGGACCTAACTTTCTTTGTTGGACATTCAATAGCGGCACTAATGCCTCGTTTCCACTGAGCAGTACGGTACGGTACGGGTCTGTTAACCATGATCTGGCTAGCGTTTCCACTGCCAACAGTACCCTTGCTTGATAGGCGTGGTGTTTCGATCAACGTCATTTTCGCGCGAAGAAGAACATAGTAAACTACAATGGATGACATGCAGCAGATCTTATTCTTGCTCCTCGACATGTTTGTCACAAGAAGACAAGCGCCGACATTAGGCTTTTCTCAATATCAAGTACGCAAAGTTTGTACTTGCCATGTGCGACTCCTGTAGGCTACATGCAAATGGTACAGCGCGTTCTTAAAAGCGTCGCTGATACACCGGTTATCTCGGTTACTCTGTATGTACATTTTAAGCAACAATAAAACGAAATATGTTATTTAACACCACTATGCCTCTTTTCGTTTTCATTTTAAGAAATTAAACATTATAGGGACACAAATGTGGTTCATGCGCAACGTTATTCACTGCACGACGTTATTCTATAACGAAACGAAATTTAAAACACAACCCTAACGTTACCTCTTTTCGTTTAAAAAAATAAATAAAATAAACATATTCCAGGCAATATATGCTTTTTCACAAATGTTGCAATAAACATCAGTGATAATCTTGTAATTAAAAATGACAAGAAACCATATTTCTTTTTGTAAAATTTCAGTTTTATCAATAATAGCCTATATAAAAGTTTAAGTACAAGAAGCTATACAATAAGAAATAAAGCAAACAATTCAGTCAAATATTACAAGTAGTAAACACAAATAACGTTAATATAAAACTAAACTTAGCCCTCAGCCAAAACGATTGACAGGGAACTCATTATATATTCACGAGACCAAAGATCGCCCGTTAGGTCTACACAAGACGAATTATATCTCATGTTTAACCGTCGGAGTCCGCGACGAACGCCCAGGAAAGGCTCATCCAGCCGGGAAACATGAGCGCCGAGCGCCCGCTGAACGCATGGATCTCACAACCGGGAGAAAAAAAAAAATCATCTTTATAAATAAACCACAGATTTGAGCTTTAAACAACTACATTCTCGCCTGAAAAACTCTTAAAATTACATTTCGTGATACAGTAACAGTAGTATTATATTAAACTGTATATTAAAAAATGGCGCTTCTTATGTTGTCATTCCTCTTGTAGCACGCGCAAGTGACGATTCTCTGTCAACCAATCAACGTCCTGCAGTGAGTCTAGCTCCACCTTTTAGTACCGTTCCACTGTGCTAGGTACCCCAATGGAAGGGTACCTAAAAAGTGGTACGGTACGGTTCGGCATTTTGGTACCATTCACAACTTTTGATAGTGGAAACGCAAATAAATGCGTACCGTACCGTACCGTACCGTACCGTACTGCTCAGTGGAAACGAGGCATAATATTACCACCCGATGGCACAGACTGGCCTTGATCTTCAGGACGATGTGTGGCCGTTTCTCGGGCGCATCCAAGCGCTTTTTGTCAATGAAACGCCTGTAGCAAGTGGAGTGAAACCCAGCGTCTTCGGGAACATTGTCAAACTCGATTTCTAGACAATGTTTGTATGTTTCTGCCATTCTCTGATTCTCACCTTGCGAGCCAAGCCAGCGCTTGACACAGTGTCTGAATGTATCCCACCGTGTGCGTGTAAAATCCTTTGTTTCTTCTTTCTTTATGGACGTGAGCTGCGTGTAGCATTGTTTAAGATACTTTTGAAGGAGGTCTGGCCGATATCTACTCGATATTAACAACAAGGGCGCAGACATCTTGGACTAATGTTTACATGTCGTCCCAAAAAGCGGCCACCTTATTGGTCTAGCGGGAAGCATGTGACGATTGTTCCGCGGCGCCTCATCACTGATGATCAATCTATGATTACGCGAGGAAAGAACTATTGCCGACTTTAAACCGTAATAAAAAATAAACTGCAGGATTACACATGGAGAACTTTTATTTTCTCGCCCCAAAACAATAGATATTTTTATTAGAATGAAAATAATTGAGTGCCCCATATATGGGAACGGGATTAAACGTGTAAAGCGTCTTCACCTTATGGCCGATGTGTAGTTATTCACAGTAGTGGCGAAACATCTGAGAGGCGCGCTCGGCTCCGATGTAATGCTCAGATCTGATTTCTTTGTATAGAAAGTCACACTGTTATTTCTACTCTGCCAAATATTTCTTGTTAGATATTAAATGTAGGTTTCAAATTCTACACGTAAAACAAGCACTAGTATTTATATGATGGCAGTAACCGTAAAAGTGCTATTGTAATCAAGTATAAACGTAATATGATCGATCGATATGTGTGCTCCTCGTTAACATTTAGTCTAGCTTTGTTTTGTTTATCATTTTTTTTGTTTAGTTATTTTAAGTCCTGCTTTAAATTGGTAAGCAATTAGTAATAGATTTTTTGGTTTTGAATGTATAGTTTTTGTAACACATTTTTTACACAATGTATAGCATGGCCTACATTCATACATTCACTATACTTGCATTGCATTCAAATTGCACATCATTGGGCAGGATGTGGCATAAAAAAAATCTAATGAATTGTTATTGGTTTTAAATTAAAATGTTAGATTTCTTTTAATAATCTGTAATTATCATACCTGCAAACTTGTCGCTTTTCGGCGACAATCGCCGTTTTCTTGGTCAGTTGGGTCATTTACGTGAGTCGCGTAGAACCGAAGAGTTTTTGTTTGGGGGGGCAAATGTAGGCGCGTTGCGCGTGGTGAGCGCGCTCATCCGCCGGCGCGACCACAACACTGTCCAACATCAAATGGCAAACGTAATGCAAGCAGAACGAAACTGCTCGTTATTGTGTGGTTGACGAACCGTTTATCAGTTTGGACCAAAGCAGCGCGAGCCGATCTTGATAAAGCGACACTGTTACTACACAGCGCTAATAAGAGATCCAGTAAAGAAAGCATTTGAATTCGCCACAGAAGTATTAACATCGCTGCGAGATCTAGTGAGAAGCATTCACATTACTCCGTTATTAACGGATCAAACAGCGCTGACGTGGAAACCAGGAAGAAACATTGTGGCATGAATGAACTATCCAGTGTCCACAGATCAGTAACATTCACCATGGCTTTACTGTAGTAACACTAACTGCAACCATGTAAGTTTGGCAGGAATAGTAGGCTATAATGCCTTCAAGTAACATTACGTCGGTTTTATTTTGACATTATGAATACAATTGCTGCCCTCAAATGTTAATCATTCTGAACTAAAATAAACCTTTGTTTGTAACTACTACAATATTTTTTCCAAGGAGCTGTTTTGTTTTATATGCTCCTAAAAAGAGTCAATTATTGCTCCAGAATTGCTCGAAGTAAAAAAAAATCATACTTTATGATGTTAGTTTTAATAAAAAAAAAGAATACAAAAATTTAAATCAAGGAAATTTCTCTGGCATTTCTTTCTTTTTGCTGTATCAAAAATGTACCAAACCGAACCGCGACACAAGTGTATCGTATCGAACTGAACCGTGAATTTTGTGAACCGTTACACCCCTACTGTTTACACAACAGCTGATGCGAGAGTAAGTGTAACATAAAGCAATTTGGCAACTGTGTTAATCTCTTGTTGCATGGGATGCACCGCATATGCGCCGCATAATCTGCCGACACTGTCACCTTTTTTAGTCTCAGGAGTTTGCAGGTCTGAATTATTATTTTTTTTTATTTTTTTTTATCTGATTAATCAAATAATTAATGACCTGATTAATTGATGATCAAACATTAGTTGAAGCCCTCATTTTAATTTGTCGCTAAAACACTGTTGATTTATTCCCTGTGATTGTAGTATTTGTGTGAGGCGGTAACTTGTGCTGAAATGAGTTGTTTGTCTTCACAGAACCGAGACCGAAAGCACAGAACGTACGTCTACGTTCTCATCGTCACCGAGGTTATGGAGGACTGGGAGGACTCCGTGAATATTGGTAAGATTTTGAGAAAAGAAAGTAGGTTAGCTTGTGCCACAGTTATGATGCGTTTACTGAATCACCATATAATTATGAGTTAGTAGAATCCCAATAATCTGTTCTTGTTTGTCAAAACCGTAGTTATATAATTTAGTTAGAAAGTGGCAGCAACCTTATTTAGGTTGAGTTTAGATTAGTGCTGTCAACTTTAAAGGATTAGTTCACTTTAGAATAAAAATGTCCTGATGATTTCCTCACCCACATGTTATCCAATATATTCATGTCTTTCTTTCTTCAGTGGAAAAGAAATCCAGGAATAGAAAACCTTCCAGGATTTTTCTCTATATAGTGACTTCAATGGGGTCCAACAGGTTGAAGGTCCAAATGTGAGTTTCAGTGCAGCTTCAAAGTCTCGACACGATCCCAGATGAGGAATAAGAGTCTTATCTAGACAAACCAGCGGCCATTTTATAACAAAATAAACATTTATATACTTTTTAACCACAGATGCTCGTCTTGCACCAGCTGTGATGCGACACACATTACATGATCACGTTGAAAGGTCAAGCGTGATGTAGGCGTAAGAACCAACCTAGTGTTTACAAAGCGAACGTGAAAAGACTAAGACAAATGCTATTTACAAAAAAAGCTAAAACAACATTGAAGTTTGAGGAGAAAATGAGATGGAGTTTTTCGCCCTACATTTCTGAACCGAAACACACGTGATCTTTCAACGTGATCACGTAATGTGTGGCGCATCACAGCTGGTGCAAGACGAGCATCTGTGGTTAAAAAGTATATAAATGTTTATTTTTATAGAAAATGGCCGCTGGTTTGTCTAGATAAGACTCTTATTCCTCGTCTGGGATCGTGTCGAGACTTTGAAGCTGCACTGAAACTCACATTTGGACCTTCATCCCGTTGGACCCCATTGAAGTCACTATATGGAGAAACATCCTGGAATGGTTTCCTCAAAAACCTTAATTTCTTTCTGACTGAAGAAATCCGTTTTTTCTGTCATCCTTTGCCTAGCGTTACATGACATGATCACGTTCTTCTTCATGCAAATGCTTTTAAACTATTCAAGCGCGACAAGACAGAGAACGTCCTCACACACACACACACACACACACACACACTCACTCACACACACTCTCACACACACTCACACTCTTGAACGAACAATAACAATAACAACAGTCTTAAATAAAGTCTTAAATAAAGTCTTAAATAAAGTCTTAAATAAAGTCTTAAATAAAGTCTTAAATAAAGTCTTAAATAAAGTCTTAAATGAACATAAAGAGACAATGTGACGCGTGTGAGAGCCGCGTCTCTGTCCGCAGGTCTTAAAGGGACAGCAGCCACTAATGCTGTCTGTCATTAATGCTAATCAGAGAACAAAAGCGAACAGAGAGAACGACTCGCTGCTCTTCACTAAAGAACCTTTGTAGCTTTAATAAGGATCTAAATATAATTTATAGTGTATGTAGTGGTGACTGTTTGATAACTTTATTCAATTTCTGTATTCTCTACCTGTTAGGTTGGCAGGGCACAGGTAAATATGACATTTATTATGGGTTTATGTGAGGATTGTTTGAAATTTACTTAAATTAAAGCTTAATAAATGTAAAAAAAAAAAACTTGTAATGTTGAATGGCTATAATTAATAATGAAAAATAATTTTCATGAGACATCAATAGCTGTATTAATAACAGTGAGACTGGCCTTCATTCATAAAACGATGCCATTAATAAAGTATTTAATGTCTTTATGTTGTTTCCACATTCATTTGGAGATTAACTGTGAAATTATTACATTATTAAATATATTAAAAACTTGTTTTTAATCTTGATTAATCCCAGAAAAAAAATGTGATTAATCTAGACAGCACTAATTTAGATATAACTGTTAGCAATTGTGTTTTTGCCCATGTGACCTGGTGCGCATGCTTTATTTATTCATTGATACGTTTTTGCCGTGACGTGCATTGCCGTAGAAACACATTAGTGACCATGAGCACAGTCTCAAAGTCGTCGTCAGTCATTTGTGTTGTGTTGTGTTTTGTTCACAGGCAGGAAACGGGAGTGGTTTAAGACTGAAGACGCCCAGCGTGTGCTGCAGTGTCATAAACCTGTGCAAGCCTCTTACTTCCAAGCCCTTCAGCAGGACTGTGTGACCAGCAACGGCACATACAACATTAATCAAAACTCTCTCTCCGGCGTCAGATAACCTGCACAATCACCCAGTTTTCTACCTTTTCTTACCCGACTGAACTCCTCCTGCAACCACTATCACTGTTTTGTTTTTTTATTTCAGCACATTAATGACAACATTGAATGAAATCTGATTTGCATTTTACCAGCAGGTTTAGTGTTCAGATAAAGAATACAGTCTGGTGTGTGTGAGACAAGTCGAAGAATAGTTTGCAAATGAAAGTTTGTCTTGTGTTTTAATGAATACTTTGCATGAGATTCTCATTTCCTAACGTCAGGTTTATTGAACGCAACTGCTCTTTACTATTGTGTCTTGAAGTAGGTGGTGTTTAAAGAGAGAGCTGTACGATGATGTTTTGTGGCCCTTTGGTTCTGCGGTGTTTGGATATGCTGTTATATAGAGTTGGTTGAATTATTTGCATGAGCATGTCACACGTTAATGATCTTAAAAGGGTTTTCGTGACGTGAACTAAACCGAATGTAGATGTTTTCTTGGTCACAATGATGGACGGGGCCATTCGACGTTTGTTTAGTGGAAAAATCTCATATTCATAGTTTTTAGTTCTTTAAACGGCTTAACAAAATGGGTATAATGTCTTAAATTGATCAAAGTAGTTGAAATCAGCCAATATTACACACTCATGTTGGGAATTCTCACAAACGCAGGTACTGTCAGATTCGTTTTCATAAACACGTTTGCAAGATGTTCTGATGTTGATGGGGTTTAGTGGTTGGTCGACCACCACCTTTTACCATTGGAGGAGATTTTGATAGGAATTGAAGGGAAGTCTTTAAAGTCTAGTGGTTTTTCTGGGTCTGCAATCCTAGTTGTCCTGGTGAAAATGGTTTAATTCAGTGGCTTAATGTCAGTGCAGTTCACTGAGTGCACTTGTTTTGTTGTGGTACAGGGTTGTATTGAAGAGAGAAGAGAGCTGTGGAAGGACCTTCTGACGTCTTTGAGTTGAGGTGAAATGAGCCCGTTTAGGACATCGGTAGCATAAGTCTCGTACGCTGGACCTCTTCGGCGACTGCTGACGTTCTTCATCACTCTTCTGAGGGTTTCGCACCCGTAATCAGAGCACAATAGCAACCATTTACATATGTCTCGGTTATTTCAGTTTTAGTTGTAATAATTTCAAATCATTGTCTGTCCAGTCATAAACTATAACCATAGTGTGTGTGTGTGTGTGTCTGTGTGTGTACAGTATGTGGGTTTGTATGTTTGAAATAATGTGAATGAATAGTCGAAAGACTTGATGCCAAGGTTAGCTGTCTGTCTAATGAATTTGTTTGAAATGTTTACAACTTGATTGTAGTTTCTCTTCAGACACTGGATATTCACTGACCTCTTTTCATTTGTTGTTGATGACTGTTAATAATGGTGTCATTTCATTTTTAAAAGGCGCTTTTCTTGTTCTTAAACTATTTAATTTGTCCTAATTATAAATAGTTTCTTTTTTTTTTTTTATTGTTTCTGATTTATACATTTTTCACAAACATATACTTCAAATGAGAATTGTTTAGGTCTCAAGTGAACTTGTCTTATCAGTATTTCATGTTTTTGAATTATTAATTGGAAAGCTAAAAAGATATTGTTTTGTAATAAGATTAGTTCACTAAACCCAATCCAAAGTTGGTCCTCCAATGTGTGTATACAACAGTTCTTATTTCAATAGTGAACTTAAAAGCTGTGGCACAACAACAGCGCATTCAAAGGTGCAGTAAGTGATTTAAACACTTGATATTTGAAATCAAGCCAAACAAACACACACCCCTCCCTTTATTGCTCAGGCCCCAAAATGCACGAACATGCAATTAATGAGTGGATGTGTCTTTATCATAGCTGAACTTGCTCTCTCTCCTCCCCATCATGAGTGGACATGCCCCATACTGCTGATTGGCTCACTCTAATTCCTCCCCCATCACAAGTGGACACGCCCCATACTGCTGATTGGCTCACTCTAACTCCTCCCCATCACGAGTGGACACGCCCCATACTGCTGATTGGCTCACTAACTCCTCCCCATCATGAGTGGATACACCCCCTACCGCTGATTGGCTCACTAACTCCTCCCCCATCACGAGTGGGCACGCCCCCTACTGCTGATATGCTCACTCTAACTCCTCCCCCATCATAAGTGGACACACCCCCACTGCTGATATGCTCACTCTAACTCCTCCCCCATCATTAGTGGGCACGCCCCCTACTGCTGATATGCTCTCTCACACCCCCTACTGCTGATATGCTCACACTAACTCCTCCCCCATAATGAGTGGACACACCCCCATCATGAGTGGACACATCCCCTACTGCTGATATGCTCACTCTAACTCCTCCCATCACGAGTGGACACGCCCCTACTGCTGATTAGCTCACTCTAACTCCTCCCCCGCCATGAGTGGACACGCCCCCTACTGCTGATTGGCTACAAGTGTGTTGTGGCGCTCAGTCCGATCCACTTTCAACAGCGTTACTCAGAAATCGCTTACTGCACCTTTACCAGCTGTGGCAGAGACTGGTGATGTCCATCTAATGATGATTAATATGATCTTTCTCTACCCATTTATTACAATCATTAGTGGAATGTGAATAAGCAATGAAGAAAACACTCTTTGTACTGAAATTATGCCAGATTTGTTCCTGAATTGTAAATGCTGCATTGTTTGAAAAAAAAAGTTTTTACACTTATTCAATTTTTGTGTTGTAGAGAGAGATTTCTTTTGTTGTTTTTTTTGGTGTAAAGTATTCGAAAACATTTCAAGAATCTCAAAATCTTTCCTCAGTCGCTCCCCTTTTGTAACATTTCAAGCACACGGTTTACCCTGTATCGCTCTGCTGTATCTGATATTGGGAAAAGGAAATTCGACTGAAGACTGTATAACAGTTGTGTCAACAATCTATTAATAAAACATAAATGCTACATGCATATCATGAATCACAGGTGCAGTTGTTACAGTTTCTTGCCATTTCTTCTTGGTTCGGTTTGCATCACAAAGCAACATTTCTCAACAGACATAGTAAATATAAATAGTAGTTCAGTCACTCACAGTGTTGGCATATGTAATATGCAATAGAGGACACCAACCCGGGTACAGTTACAACATCATGTCTCAACCGTATCATGTCTCAATCTCTAGATTGTTCAGTGACCTTGCACAATGTCACGAAATAAGTCAGTTTTTAGAGCACAGAATAATGTTAGCATTGGTATAAGTTAAGTTTAACAGTCATAAAAGGATCATTATTCATTGTGGAAGGGACATGGTGAAGTGATAATCTTACCTTGGAAAAAACTTTTGCTGATATCTTCGGAGCTGAGGGACGCACGTCTTTCCAATCTCCCACGATCGATCGAAGAGAACTCTGACACACGTGTGCGGAGCAAAAATCACGGCGTGCACACAAGTTATGTGTCCCAAATGTACTCCCTGTCCCAAATGTAATCCCTATACACAAAAGACAGTAAGTGTAGCTACTTGAAATGGAAGTTCTTCTGAACCAACTTAGAGAAGAATAGCAATGTTGGGCCACAGGAGTCATGGGTAAATATTCAGCACAGGAGACCGTAGTTTAGTTTGGGGTCTGAAAGACTGGAGATAATGAGCAAACAGGAGATGAGAGCCAGTTTGAAGACATCGATGTAAACAGCTGCTAATGTGGCGTGGCTGTCAAGACCTAACCATGCATGTGAGTATCCAACCCTCAAAAGCTCATTCCCTGGGTAGAGGAGGGGAAATGTGGACATTTATATCGAGGCGAAACAGACGGTGGATCTTCTGCAGTGGAAGAGGATTGAGCTGAACTGTGATGGAGAGCTAAGAGTGAAGGCATGAACTTCAGCAAACCTGATTCCGACTTTAAAATATAGCGCAGGTACGTCTTTAAGTTATCTGCTAAAGAGCGCTTGATCTGGAAAACATCTGATAAACATCTTAGAAAATGCAGTTTTACATACATTCTAAATCATAAACATTTAGACATCTTCTAAGTGTCTATTTAACATCTGACAGGAAATGTGTTGGAGACATATTGCAGATGTAAATGCAGACATCATATAGACGTCTCGTTGATGTACGTGTGCTACCAGGGTTTAAACACAGCCTGGTCAGTGTGTGTGTGGAGAACAATGAACGCTGTGAATTGTAACAGCTTCAGTTATAGAGAAATACTCAATGCGTCACCTGGCGATACTCCCACATTTGTGAATCAGGCGGTGAAGATTAATTCAATGCTTAGAAGAAAGATGCCATGTGATGAAAGAGTGCTTTGTACTAATGTGTTTTACATAATATTTATATCCTCTGCTCTGAGCAAAGATTATATAACTGTTCAAAGTTTGGCCAACCTGAGGGGCAGGCATGGCCAAACACACAAAGTGTTGCGTTATTTTCCTGTTATTACTGTGAAGCTGCTTTGAAACGATCTGTATTGTAAAAAGCCTATAAGGTGACTTGACTTGACAAAGGCCTCTGCTGTTGTATTCACGTAAAGGCTCCAGAAGAGGAAGATGCAAGATTAGAAGATGCATCTGAAGGTGCAAGTATAATATAGTCTACTGTTATCTAAAACATAATATTGTAGGCCTAATATTTGTTTGACAGCAAAAAGGAATAAGGCATAAACAGATAAAACATGAATAGATTATCACTGTGATATAGCCTAGAGGAAACAAAACAATTTTAAAAAATCATACATTTCTTCCCAAATATGGACGGGATTGTAGAAATAAGCAGCAGCAGCCGCGCATTTTTCTCTCATCCTTGGGGAAAGAGCGTCGTGGATCGCGGTGGTCCCCTGTTCCCGGTGATTGACAGCCCCGGTTGGACCATCCCCCACCGGCGTGCGGAGAGTGCGCGAGCGCGTCGTTGCGCACATCGTGATCCGGTGGATGCGGAGGGACACGCGCGCGCGGGGTCACCTTCCATCACTGCGAGCGAGCGAGCGAGGAAACCGCACGCACGGCATTCATTTCGGTAGGAAACAATCTTATTTTCATGTTACGGCATGGTGAATAGTATTGTATGGTGCATATTTTAACTGGGTGTCGCTCTGTGTTGAAGTGTTTCTTCTGTTCAGACCTCTCTTCCTTTTTATACCCTGAATATTTTTTTCGTGCTTGTTTGCGGTGTATTTCGTGCACATCATGGCACGATATCATGTTAAATACCGACATGTCCACGCGAAGAAAATAAAAGCGATCGCGTTAACCGCGCGTCTGTATATGGCTTTACTGACCTTACTGGTTAAATATTAAAATTCAAGCTATCCATCCATCGAGTAAATAGGCTTGTTTGAAATTAAACATCACTGTAAGTGAATGAAATATCGGGGATTTCATAAAAAAAAAAAAAGAAAGGTCACTTTGAATAGCCTACAGCACAAATCATGCCAAAGAAAAATCAGAGCAAGGCCATGATGATAATCAGGATCGCTTATTTCTAACGTTATGAACATCAAACATGTAATATCACCTATGATATAGATTGTTTTTCCTCTGGTTAGGCAGATGGCGAGGGGTGATAAACAAAACACATATCACCAGAAATATAGAAATATCAGTCTGCCTGGGATTATTTCGTTCAAAATGCGATGAAAATCATTAAATCATCGGGCACGTTTGCTGTGAAACCTGTCGGAAAATAACGCAATTCAAGGAAGGCATCTCAACTGGTCGTTACGTAACAGCTAGCAACAACAACAACACTGAACACTTGACAGTCATCGATGAAGAAAAGCCCGAACATGACAGAATCAGCGATATTTACCTCACAGTAAGAGATATGAATGAATTAGTGTTTTCTTATTTTGCATTTATTTTGATTATAGGCTGTGATAGGTCATGTTTTAGATCGGCATGTCCCTTAACCGTCTTAAAATACACGAAAGGCACACTTGACTATATATTGGCAAAAGCTTCTTGTGTGTATCGATCAGAAGAACCTCCTGCAAATCTACCGGAGAATTTGATGGACTTTGACGCGCCCTTGCGTCATCGTCCATTGCATGTTTACACAGATCATTTTGGTAGACAAAAAAATAAAAATAAATAAATTGGTAGCCAATCATGCTGCTTCATGCTTTCAGATGACCACATAAGGTCTATCAGCCTCTGTATTCTAATATCATATCATTTTGATAAAGCAAGCAGATCGAGTTGTTTGGTCAGTCACTGGCTATGGCTTTTTAATCAAAATATCATCTGTTCATTTAAATATGGATTTTTTTCCATGTAATTGTATGGTCAGGTAGTCCCTTAATCTTCTTTTTTTCTTCAAATGAATTAATGTTGCTCAGTCATATTTACTACATACTTGGAGATTTCTTGCAGTGTTATGACTTTTCCTGGGTAAATATCCATTTGTTTTGTTCTGTGTGTTATCTGTTGTGTTGGGCGCTGTCCGCGGTGCTGAAACCAGATGTGTCCTCTTAAGAGTTTAGGAAATAGTGTTTCCATTCATATTTTCATGAATGTTGTAAAAATCAACAACTTTCTAGCGTTCTTACCAGCCAAAATGACAGTGTTCTGGTATTAAACATTAAAAGAAACACAGGTTTGTTGAATTTTCTCACACATTGCAAAAGTTCTGTGTGGCAGAATGAGACGCATCAGGTTAGTGCATTATATTTGTATTTAAATTAGATATTCCTCAAAACACAACAGAGAGGAAATAAGCTTTTCCCATTCAGAGTTTGTGTTCTGTTGGAAGATGATTATTTGACTAAATGTGGAGCTGATGAAAACTGAGCCATAATTTGAGTAGATGAATCTCGATTACACAAGCAACAGTGACTGAATTGATTTGATCTTTTAGACTAATGAATGTTTGTATGTAGAAGCTACAAGCTAATGAAGAGTGTAAAGCTTTCAATATGTCAGTCCGAGACCATCCGAGCATTTTATAGCTTTTATTTCAAAAGTCTAATTGAAGAAGAAGAAGAAGAAGAGATGGGAGAAATAAATGCAATTATCAAATCTTCATTTATCACCGCTCCATCAGGGTGGGTGGATGTTTTTCCATGACTTTCATGAACGCCATGAACTCTCAGCTTCGGTCCCTCTGGAGTAACCCAGGGTTATGTGTCTCGCTCAAGGGCGAAATGGCTCATCGGTTGCGAGATTTAACCATTACACCTCACTATCTACAACAGAAGGAAGCTTACCTTCATAATGCTCCTGTCTGCTGTATGTAGACAATCATTGTAGCCACTGAACCAGCAGTACAGGCTGTACTTTCCTTCCTTTTCCCCCTCAAACAATACATAGCGTCGTCTACTTAGGCGTTCACCATCACTGTCATTCCTTGTAATACTGTGTGTTTCTACAGCAGTTAATGAAGCAGTTGTCTGTCAGATTCAGTCTGACTTAAGATCATAGTTCAGTTAGATCAAGTTCATTTGTAGTCATACACACGAACCCTGCTGCGAGTTTGCTTCAATCATCCCTTCAATATTAGTGAAGCTGCTTTACATAATAATATGTTGATGTAATGATCAGACTGAAATAATTTGGGATCTTGTTAAAAAAATAAACTTCAGACACTTTTGGAAGTCTGAATGTTCGTCAAGCAGCTTTTCTCCATACATGTATATAGTTTGTGGGCAACACACACTTCTTAGACTGAAAAAATAAACCCCTTTCCATTTTCTGCTTGGTCACAGATTCAGGGTGAGTTCACACATGTAGTTCGGTTCACTTAGCACATTGGCATTTTTAGTATCAACCCTAAAGAGACCGAATCTAAAGGCATAGGGATGTTCACAACCTGATTGGTCGGCTTATATTACGTATTTTTCATGACAGAACTTCCCGAACATCCAGAACAATGCTGTGTTTTGGGATAAATGTGCTCGTTGTATGTGCGTAGCTACATGTGATGGTATTTCGACCAGCTGAGAACTCGTGAACAGCTTATATAATGTGTAAAAGAGTCAAAACAGCGTCAGGAATCCCTCCGTCAGCTTAGTTCGGAACGGGGCACGGTTTGCATGGAAAATTGGCCATGTGAAAGCGGTCATGCGGACCTGGGAGTGCGCCGGGGTACCGAACCCGAGACTACCTGAAGGAGGAGTTCGGTTGCACTCGAACTGTGAAAGCAACCTGGACTCGGGTGCGCAGTTGTTCAGGAAGAGTGTGAAACCAGACCAACGCTGCGTTCGGAATTGGACCGCAGCAAACGTGCTCAGTGTAAAAACACCCTTAGGTGTCTTAGGTGAACCAGAGTTCGTTTGGAAGTGGGCCGAGTGCCATCTTTTCAGCAACCCTCTTGATTGGTGCGCGCCAGAGTTCAGATGGCAGCGTTCGGCAATCAATCGCACCAGGGTTTGTTTTAATCAAACCAAACATGCCAACCCAGACAGCAACATAGTGTCGGCCCAGATCCGGCCCACATCTGGTACAGGTGGAATCCACGTGAACCAGATGTGGACTGGATCTTGGTTGACACTTGGGAGAAAGAACACCTGCTAAATAATTCAACCAAAGAACACACTAAATGCTGGGACAGTCTGCCCGTTATATATACTTGACAAATATGTTAATGCTGTTTTCTACATGAATAGGCATATTCATTATATTCTAAGTAACTTTAGTTAGTCACAGATTCACATGACTTCTTGGGTGGAGAAGGTGGGACTGTTTCCAATTTTACACCAGCTACGTTCACGTCTCTTGAGAGTCGAGAGCATCCCTTAGGCAGCTGTCAGTTCCTCTTCTTCAGTGGCAGGACTGGTTCCCAGCATGCACTGCAGCATGGATGACTCATGCAAACTACTGTGCTGCTGTTTACTGAGCTGTTTGCACGGATGTTGTGTCTGTTGCTCCTTTAGGGCATGATTATTGAGTGTCACCATTAAGTTTATCAATTTCTTCCATGGGACTCAAAAAAAAAGGAAATCCTGAAGACTATCAGCACAGTGGAAGAAAGTGATAATTGTTTTCCATACGGTTGCAATGAATAGGCAATGAAATTTTCCGCTAACCATGCAATATTTGTTTGAGAAACAAAGTTTTCATCGTGTTTCTGTTGCACATACTGTATAGAAAATGTATGCAACAGTCTTTAGTGCCAGACTTCATTCTAGTTCACTAGTAGCCCTTACATGACCTCACCCAGGCTTTATACCTAGGGGAAATCGCTTTTTAATTCACAGGATGAATCTAAAATGAGGCAATTGTGTCTGGCAATGGTCACATGTCATGTAGATAAAAGACTAGGACTTAAGCTGTGCTCTTAGAGTTGTAGTACCACACAAAGCCTCTGAAATGTCTTCTGAATGGCACTTTAAGTATGCCAAGTATGCTTTATTAATAATCAGTTACATTAATTAAATGGACACAGTAGTCTTGGCTTTTACAGCATTAGTTTGCTCAGCAAAACCTTTACAAAGTCAGCGGCATTGAACGCATCAAGGCTGCATGTCATCACTGAGCGTTCACTGTAGGACGCAGCAATCGAATAAAAGTTCAATTAAGGCAACAGTCATTTATTTATTTACAATGGAAATTCTTTGGCTTAATATCTATTGTTATAATGTTATATGACTGTGTATAAAATAGAATTGAAAATGTATTTAAATTAGTCGATCAGAAACATCACAACCTGGAATGGATATAACGGTCAGAATGTGTAACAAATAAAATAATTAAAATAATTTCAGACAGGCAAGGGTAATAATGTGGCTAGCACCTGTTAACTGAATGCTGAAACAGATGCTTCTGTTGATTATATCGGAAAGGATTTAGTTTAAAAGACAAGATAAATAAGAAGAGATTTCTCTTTTGTGGCTCTATAAAAATAAAAATGTCCATGTTGTACACAGGAGTCTAAAAAAAGCTAAATCATTTTTGCATCTTGTTGTAGCCGCACAAAAACAGGTAAGACATTTAGCGTTTGAATTGTTTCAAGATTATCTAATATGTGATTATACATAAAATGACCAACAACCTTAAAAAAAATGGCAAAATATGTGTGCATCATTGCTGTAGCAATGCCCTTATTGTGCAGAAGAGTTACTCAGAGCTAACAAGCCTGAACTAAAGTTTGGTCAGTTGTCTACACAGCTCACTTAGCACTGTAATGATTTTATATATTTGTTTTGCGCCAGAGACAATAAGATCAATGGCTTAAATAGATATAGCTTCGAATGCAGTAACACATATTAATGACTGCTAAATGTCTATTTAATGACAGAATTAATTGGTGACGGACTTCACAAGTCAACAAATCGGATTAATCATTTAAGACCTAATCTTGTGGGGTGGGATGGGGTTAATGAAAAGGTAGGTTTAGGTAGAGAAACGATGCAGCATTTACCTGTGTTTTATTATGAAGTATGTGCAGTTGGACTTTATAAAGTCAGCATTGGGTTTAAAGCACTCAGCATATTGGGAGGGAACAGTTATATTAGGAAGTTATTTATATCTGAAATCTGTCATTTGTGTCTTGACCAAGAAATGATAAAGAGAGACTGGTTTTATGCTCCCTACTTATACAGCAAAGACATAATTGATGAGAGCTGACACAACTCTAAAACGCTACAGCTCTACAATATGAGGTTCTCAGATGCTACATTTCTTGTACCATTATTATCTGTACAGGGTTTTCCCTAGTACACACAGATCATGCAGTCTACATAGGACTCCTGTCCCCCCGGGGAGACACCAAAGATGTTATGTAAGGACCGTTGGTAGTCAGATGATGACCTCGCTTCCAGTCCTACTTGGTCAGAAGATCAGCTTGCTCTCCACCCTGGTCCATCAGGGTTGCGTTTAACTCCACTTTTACACTCACAAATAACCCTAAGCACTTCCCCTCGGGGGAAATCCCCACCGCCATTTTGAAGTATGTTCAACTTCATCAAGTGGACAAGAAAAGCTTATCTGGACAGACCATCGACGCCTCAATTTTGACCGATGGAGCGAGTCTACTCATTTCACACTTTTCAGGCTGATCCATAGACCACAATGCAACACGATTGTGATGTCACAACTGCAACTCGCATTGCTCGCACTTAATTTACCCACAAGTGATCAAGGGCTTATGATCCAATTTAAAACCATTGCAATTGTGGCGCCAGTAGTGGGCACTTCTGCAGCAATGACGTACATACGAGTGAACGAGACGGAAGAGGTGGACTTAAAAAAAGTGGACTTGAACGTAGTCCAGGAAGTTTAGGGATTGCAATTATGTTTCATGTTCATCATTAATAAGTGCTAATTTCAGACTTTGTTAAATCCATCTGGGCAACTAGGTACAGGGTTCCCACGGGTCCTTGAAATCCTTGAAAGAATGTTTTCAAGGCCCTGGAAAGTCTTTGAAAATAAACATGCATAGATACAGGTCACTGGAAGTGCTTGAATTTATTTTGTGCAAGAAGTTTTCTGGAAAAAATTCCATATTCACTCCGGTCCGCTAATGTGTTATTTCGCCAACACTTCATGGCCTATGCACACTAGCTTGCTTGATTTACGTTAGTTACGTTAAGTGTTTCCCGCGTGAGGTACTTTGTGTTGTACGTTGCCATGATGTTCACATGCGCACGAAACTACGATGGTACCTCAACGTTTGTTGTTGGACACAACAAATGTGTCCCCACATTAAGTCCTTGAATTTGAGGGTATTGGACCTGGAAAGTCCTTGAATTTGCAGTCAACTAAGGTGTGGGAACCCTGTAGGTACATCTCATCCCAACTTGAAGCTGGATAATGGCTGGCCATTACAGTAATGCATATGGAGTAGTGGACAATATAGGTTATGGGGAATTTTGGGGAGATTGGATTTTGAAGAAAACAAGTTTGATGAACAAGAACAGGAGCTCTTAAAGTACTCTTAAAAATAAAAGTTCTGAAAGGTTTTGGCAGTGATGCCATAAAACAGTGCTTCTCAAACCTGTCCTGGAGACCCCCCCCCCCCCCCCCCACTGCACATTTTGGATTTCTCCCTCATCAGTCACACCCAGTTCAAGTCCTGAGCCGTTTCTCAATATACGTTCTTGTCTGTGCTTGTGTTCTGGTACTCTTCTGATTCACAGTTCACATCTAGCCAAGGTCAGTTCAAATCCCCGGATGTGTTCTTGATTTTATCGAGGATGCATCGAGAGGTGACTTGTGCGGACTTGAAGTAGCCAGGTATCCCAGAATGCATCTCGCATTAACCAGCAAGCGTCAATGGCAGAGGAGAAAACCAGCGTATTTTAAAAATACTATAGTTTTAAGCGTTTTTCAGGCAATAATGGAGTTGTTTAAAGCTCAAATCTGTGGTTTATTGATAAAGATAGCGCCTATTTGAAAATTTGATCTGACGTTCTCAGAGTTGTGAGATCCAGGCGATCAGCGTGCGCTCAGTGCTCATGTACCCCTCATGTACAGCCTTTCCTCGGCTAGTCCTTCTGACGTTTGCTCTGATGTCTCAGTAGTGCTTTAACATGAGGTATACTTTGTCTTGTGGATATCTATCTGGTGATCTTTTTTTCTCATGAATGTATAATTTGTTCCCTGGGAAATCGTTTTGGCTGTGGGCAATGTGAAATTTAATAACTTTATATATTTAGGCTATTTAACTTGACCTTTGTTGCTGACTTTGTACGTTTGAATGAATTGTTTGCTTGTACTTTTATAATGGCTATTATTGATCATTCAAACTGGCATTTAACAAAAAGAGACAGGGTTGTGTTTTGTCATATTTCATTTTATTTCAGTGAAGATAATCAGAGTACATATTCACATATTGCCTGAACCACATATTAATGTTTAATATTTTTTTAAATGCAAACGATTCCTTTTGTTATAAATAAACATGCCGTGAAGATAGATGTACGCTTTGTCTGAACCACATTTGTGTGGCTATTAATATGTTCAAGATTTTTTTAAAGAAAACGAAAAGATGCAGAGTGGTGTTTTATAACATATTTTGGAGATAACCGGTGTAGTCAGAGCGAGCTGAGTAAGTACGCAGCTGTACCATTTGCAGAATTTTATCTGAACTTTCTGTACTTGGTATTGAGGAACGCCTCTGCAGTCTCTACTAATGAGATGATGAGCTGAATCAGGTGTGTTAGATAAAGGAGACATTCAGAATGTGCAGAGGCGGAGGTCCACGGGACAGGTTTGAGAAGCACTGCCATAGAAGAGCCATTTGCTCCCCAAACAACCTTTTAGTGTACAGTTCTTAAAAGAACCCATTTTTTCTTAGTGTGAAGAACATTTTAATAATCTAAAGAACCTTTTTCCTCCATAAAGAACCTTTAGTAGAATGGAATGTTTCCATGAATGTTAAAGGTTCTTCATGGAAGCGTAGAATCCAAAAATGTAATTTTATTTTTAAGAGTTTGAGGTCTGGAGATAACAACTGGAGTGATGAAGCAGCGATGGGGATCCCTGGAGGTCCAACTGAACAACAGAATGGAGATGCAAAGTGGACCTAGGCCAGTTTTGAACTGAACTTGCATTTGCTTTTTGATCAGTCCTTCAGTCTTTGGTCTTATCTACAGTTCCAAGACTTGACTGGAGGGTTCCTACCCTCACTTTCCCCTCATCCACTGTCTTCAACTAATGAGGCCACACCAGAGGGTAAATACTCTACGTTTACTGCCTTTCCAAAACCGTCAATATCTGAGAGAGCTTGGGAAACTTGAGAAACCAGCTTGCCATTGACATCCAGTCGGCCCTTCAATACCTCAATATATCTCCCAGTAACTTAAGAAGGTTTCCCAGACTTTAAATAGTGTGGAGCTTAAAGATGGAGGACCTCATTAGGCATCCTTGACCTACATACTTCAAGGACAAGTTTCTCTCTCTTCATGCTACATGAAGACATTTGAGAGGTCCAGAAACATGTTTAAACAACACTGATCCAACATGAGCACATTGGATCGGGATAAACCACCAAGAGAGTGGAAGGAGCTCCACACACACAGACACAAAGTCCCCTTGCAATCTAAACCAATTGCAATGTGTCTACCATGCACTGATTAGTTTGGATAATTCTGAACTAGCCTTTATGCTTCACAGAGGCAATTTACATCTGCTGGCACAATATAGATGGCATTCTTTATTTCTTCATTGTGTTCAATAGTGTTCTACCTTTCAGAACTTCAGAACAGACAAGGAAATGCTGACTATTTTTATCTCATCCTGAATGCGGCCCAAGCAGTGGTAGTTCTGAGTGGTGACTAGTGTCTTCACAAACCTTTTCCCGAGGGTCAGTTTAGGTTTTGTTATTTATTGTGATAAATGTTAAAGAAAATGTCATCTGTATTGTTCTAGAAATAAGTGGCCTACACAGCCAACATAAAGGTCAGAGAGGTCACAAACTCACCCTGTTTCGAACATAATCTGAAATTATGCTTGGGAACATTGTTCAACAGAGCAAGCTCATTAAAAAGCTGCTAGATCTGCTGAAAAACTCTTTTAAATGGGAAACTGCTGCTTCAGTTACAGATGCTGTAAGTGATCCACAGAGAGCAAAAGAACCAAACAGATATGCAGATTCAACAGAGTACTCAGCAAAATAGTTAGTCGTCTACAACAGTGATGGGTCTGTGGAATAAGTCTATGGTTGATAACATTTGTCATTAAAGAGGATGGGGTGAAATTCACAACCCATCGGTGGAGTCGACAGCCATTTTAAGTAAAAGTGATGCATTCACAACACAAACCATGGATGCATTGAAAGACAATGAACCAAAATTATGAGTTTCCATGTTACACATGCTTTTGGACAAGTGGTTAGGATGATAGCAATGAACTTACACTCTGCATAAAGGGTAAAGCAGTGACTTTTCAGTGTTTAGGAAAGATAAATGGTGAATACGTAATTGTGCAGACATGCCATTCTTCCTGTTCTTAGCCAATTTTTTGGGCAATTATTATTATATGTAACAAAAGAAGTAGGTCTCTTTGTTGAGCACTTCTGTTGCTTGTCTTAGAAAGTTGAGTTTTTGACTGGGAATTGAATGTATTAAAAAATGTACCCGAGGCAGTTTTAAATAATCTTCAGTGACTGAAGTATTTACGCATTCGGCAGATGCCTTTGTCTAAAGCAACTTACACGTTTTATCAGTACGCAGGTCTAATATTGTAGCAGAATGTGATGAGGAAATGAATTAATCTGTCTTGCACAAGCAATTGTTTTGGGTTAAATAAAAGATTATGGGATTTCTCTAAATTACAGAGAGACCTGCATAGACAGACAGGAGTTGCCACAGTGAAGTGAATGGGCATTCATTGTCAGAATTCATGTGATTTCATTCTCAATTGAAGATCGCATCACTGTTAACAACTTACTAGACCACACCACTCTATTCTCTTTTTCTATGCATGTCAAGAATGTCCATCCTAGCATGACTTCAGCTTCAGTAGGAAAGCACTGCCGATTCACTGTACCATAAGATTTTCTGTGCCTGTTCTCGTTGAGTTCTACTTACAAGCCACCCTTACACTAATCAGGTGGTCCAGATGCTGATAGAAATAAAAGCAAATGGGACATGACTGTTATTTACAACAATGCAAGCAGCATAAATCTGGTAATTCTCACCTGCATCATCTTAGGGTGTGTTCACACTTGTCATGTTTGTTTAGATTAAAACGAACCCTAGAGCGATTGCTCTGTTAGTGCGGTTCATTTGAATAAGTGTGAACGCTGCCATCTGAAAAGATGGATCTCTGTCCGCTTCCAAACGAACTCTGGTGCGGTTCGAATGAAATATGAATGCAACACTGACCAAAGACATACCAAAAACAGGACATGATGTCATAAGATGCGACCCTAAGAAGCACAGACTGCTCAATTTTTTCTCGTCATATTCGTGATGTTGCTCATCACAGTTCAGTACAGGATCAGAACCGCGTCTCCTCACAGCAGATCTTCATTTGTGTGTGTGTGACGGAGGGATTCCTGACGCTGTTTTGACTCCTTTACACATTTTATAAGCTCTTCACGAGTTCTCAGCTGGTCAAAATACCATCATATGTAGCTACACATATACAACGAGCGCTTTTAGCCCAGAACACTGCATTGTTTTGGATGTTTGGTAAGTTCTGTTGTGAAAGCCGACCAATCAGGTTGTGAACATACAGTATCCCTGTGCCTTTAGGTTCAGTATCTTTAGGTTCGATACTAAAAATGCAAATGTGAACGCTAAGCGGACCCGGACCAAATGAACCAAGCGAACCGAACTACAAGTGTGAACACACCCTTAGATATGCAGTGCTGGAGAGCTGAAGATCGTATATTTTCGGGATGTAGTTTTTAACTGCTAAACCCATAATCCCATGTACATATCTGTCGTGTCTATTTTTGTTTGTTCATGTTGCTTGTTTCATGTGATTCCATTTTCTTCATGTGATTTAGTCATGTGTTTCCTGTCATGTGACCTCTGTTTCCTGCTTGTTCATCTGTCATGTTCTCGTTGGTTCAGTGGTTATTTTCATCAGTTCCACTTTGTCATTGTCAAGTCAAGTCACCTTTATTTATATAGCGCTTTGTACAAAACTGGTTGTATCAAAGCAGCTTCACATTGATAACATGAAAATAATAAAACAAAGTTTGTTTCTAGAAGAAAATTGCGTCATCGTCCACCCATAATAAGGCAGATCAATAATATTGTTGAATATTAAATGTCCCCAACTAAGCAAACCAAAAGCCAAGGCAACAGTGGCAAGGAACCAAAAGTCAGATTGGATCAGAACATTCAGAATATTATCCAGTTCATCTGGTTGGATGTCGGAGTCATCTCGCCGATATGGAGACGGGTTTGTTGAGGTGTCAATGAGGCCTTCATAGGGCTGATGTCTGGCACTTCAGGGATGTGTCGTGGTCGTGTCCAGGTGCAGGTCCACCATCTGATCTGGATACGGCCCGGATCCGGCTGACTTCAGTAAACCTCGGAATAAACAGAAAAACTAACATTAGCGTAGATGCCATTCTTCTTATGATGTAACGAGTACATCAGGTGTTATAGGAAGTGTCCCTGGATCTGGCTGACCTAATATATGCAGCCTAATAATCATTTAACTGATTTGAATAATATAAATGTGTAATGTTCTATATGAATGCCAGGTGAAAGAGATGCGTTTTTAGTCTAGATTTGAACTGACAGAGTGTGTCTGCTTCCCGGACAGTTTAGGTGCTAAATAGGAGAAGGATCTACCGCCCAGCAGTCGATTTTGATATTCTAGGTATTAGAATACAACGAATGATATTCATTGGTTGTTGTTGTCATGCATTTCCCCATGTCCATATGTCTAAGCCCTCATGTTTGCTTGTTGTGTATTGTTAAATGCAACTCACTGTTGGTTTCACGGTTCATGTTAAATGGTGATGGGAGAAACAAAGATTTTCAGAGCTTCTAATCAATTGGACCAATTGCTTAGCGAAATGATTCAGTTTCGAAGTGTTCGAAACGCCACACGCTGCTGACCCTTGCTGGTCAAAACAGTGGAAATGACAAAAACTCATGTCAAACATGCATTAAAACACCTTCTAACAAACACATTGCTGAGTTTTTTTTTAAATTAAACTCTATCAAATGCAATAAACTAATCAACTAATAAGATTTAATGTTGTGTCTGTGTAATATGTGTTCTTTTATACATTTTCAAGGCTTGTTTTGTTTGTTCCATTGATGGCTCAGCTAAACATGCGAATACGAGACTATTCACTATTATTCCTTTTAATTATACCAATGTCTCATTAAAATGTGTACAAATGTATAAAACTGATCAGAGATCAGGTAAAACCCATAGACACTTGTTCAATGGTTCACCGTTGAGGGGCGATCTCAGTAAATCCACATGATTCATGGGTTCACAGAGATCATCGCCCAACAGTGGTGAACCTTTGAAATTTCGAAACGTTTTTAAACAGTTATGACGTAACAAAGCCTCGTTACAAAACTTTGGCAGTTCGATACATGCTCTGAACCACTGATTTGAAACAAAAGATTTGTAAAGGTTTCGAAGCTTGTTTCAAAATCCCCCATCACTAATGTTCACGCCTGGTCAAGTTTGAGTCTGCTCAAGTTCATTTCATCATTTAGTTCATCTTTTTTTTTTTATTAAAAACTTTACTTCAACTCACCTGCAGTGGACTATCATTACAATATCTGTGAAAACTAGTCTTACTTTGGATTAGTCCAGGAACTGGAGCATAACCTTTCAATATTGAGCCCTTGATCAATACATTTAGCCTCCAGGTTCTTCCAGGGTGGCTGTCTCTATATTAAATAAACTGTTTAATAACAGGTAAGCAATAACAGCCATACTCTAGCTCAAACCCTTACATCAATCATTGTTTGTGTCCCAAAACACAATCCATCAATTCCACCATCTCCTCTTTGTCTTCCACATAATCAATTTCAATTGAGTTGAGATGAGTAGGTTTCTAACGTCTTTCGATCACAGGGTTTAGACCTCTTATTAGTTTTAAGCACTGTAAAAACATCTACTGGTCTATTTTCAGGTTTGCTCAATATTTAGAAATATTGACTTTAATTTTTTTTTACTAATAAGTTAAAGTAAATAAAGAGGTTTATACATAAAAATGCCAACCATGTGCATATGCTCCCTATTCAATGTCATTTTGTAGTTACAATTTTAGGTCAAAGTAGGTAATATTGGTAGCGTAGCTATATAGAAACAGAGGTCTATAATACCAGGACTGGGCTAGTTAGCATTCCCATTCATCTTAACGGCAGTTTCTCGGCTTGCGCAGGATTCTCCTGAAAGTGCACGATTTTAATGTTTTGACCTTTGCTAATGGAGTCTTTTGCTCAAAAACCATGACAATGCAGATCACAGCACACAGGTCAAAGTATCATAAGCCGCCTGATGTCAAAGGCAGCAGAAAGACTGTCAAAGCCCATTTCATGCTGTTAAGATTCCTCCTTAAATTGTCAAATAGATTTGTCGTTTACAATATATTTTGCTTGCTTTTTCCAGTTGTTTTTGTAGATGTGCTATTAGCACTATTAGCAATAGATGTGCTAAGTAACGGGTACGTTAAGCCACGCCCAATGTTTTGTACGTGAGTGGTCCGTAGTTGCTGAAGTAGGGTAGAGTGGGGGAAAACGCCCCCCTGGGGTAAAACACCCCCCACCTAATGTTCCCAAAATAACAACTAGAGGTAGTTAAGATACATTTTTACTGTTGCTATGCACAACGTTGATAACGGGGAAATACAAATCTCTATGGAGAAGCTGACACCAGTGACATATTTGAAGAGAAGAGGTAAATATTACATGGTAAATACTATAATTTTCAGATATTAGTAAATAAGTGTTTAAGAGAATATTGTTCTGCAGGATATCGCAGTGATGTATGATAGATGAATAGTGAAGTCTGTAGTTTGAGATCATATGTTATTTATAAGGAATATAATTATAGTTTAAATTGTTTTTTTGTTTTGTTTTTAAAGTCATAGCTTGTGGGGTAAAACGCCCCCTACGCTGAGGGGTAAAACGCCCCCCAGGGGGCATAGTTTCTCTCTATCATGATTACTATAATAACATATTTCTGTCTATCAAATCCTGTGTTTTACACTTAATGCAGTATAACTAGGTGGTAAAATCAAAATATTTGAACAAAACATGAAAAAATTACCTCAAGTGAGCATTAGCTAGCTAGCTTGCTACTACAGTTAGCTCACTGATGGAAGGTAGTTAAATTTGGCTATTTTGGACATTCCTGAAATAAATATTAATATATATACATGTTGATACATTACTTGCCTTTTACTTTTAGAGATTAAAAACTATTGTCTGTTAATTTTGCTGTTGATCTATGAAGCAAACTGGTTTGTAAGAAAGGGGGCATTTTACCCCACCGCTGGGGCAAAACGCCCCCTTTGTACAAAAATATTTTCAGTCAAAATGCTAATTAATTATGAAGGCTGAGCAATTTTAATATTTGGTGAATAACTCCTGCCATAGTCACTCAAAACTGGGATGGCAATTCTAGTCACATTTATGTTTTGTTTCACTGTAATGTCACATTTTCCTTAAGGGGGGCGTTTTCCCCCACTCTACCCTACTCAGTAAAAGTAACTGAACATGCAAAGCGAGTGTGTCGTTCTTCTTCCCGAGTCAGCCTCCTATCAAAATATATTACAGTGGCGACGAGGATTAAAAGTTCTTTTAGAGACTGTTAGTTGTAGAGAAACACTGTTGCACTTGTCGTAGAAGAAACTAAACAAAAGGAACAAGGCACGAGTGAAACGCTGCTAACAGACTGATCTAACATGGCAGCGATGCCGTTTGGCCGTGTGGATGAAAACAAGGAATTGAAGGAGGATTTTGAATCGTACATGGAGCGTTTTGAACAGTGGCTGCTGGCGAATTACATTGCAAGTGAGAAAAAGGTTAGTGTTTTTCTCTCCATGATCGGGGCAGAGACATGTGGACTGTTAAAGAATCTAGTCACGCCGACGAAGCCAAGTGAAATGACCTATAACGAGCTGAAAGCAGCGCTGTTGGCGCATTACAGGCCGCGACCATTAGTGATCGCGGAGCGCTTTAGGTTTCAGAAACGCAACCAAAAGGAAGATGAATCTGTGGCGGATTACATTGTGGCTTTGAGACAGCTGTCAGTGAACTGTGAATTCGGACAGTATTCGAATGACGCGCTCAGAGACCGATTTGTGAGTGGGCTAAATTCAGAGTCAATGCAACGCAAATTGCTGAGTCAGAAGGATCTGACGTTCAATCAGGCTTGCGAAATTGCGTCATCCATGGAGTTGGCCTCGAGAAACACGCTGGAAATTGTGGTTAAGACAAAGGATTTACAGTCAGTGAATGCGGTGAAGGAAACAAAACTTCCACTGGAGAGGAAAGGGGAAGTTTAAGGGGAGAGAAAATACCAGAAAAGAGACCAGAGACAAGAAGATAACAATAAATGTTACAGATGTGCTGGAAAACATTCAGCTAGAGACTGCGGGTTCAAGAATGAGAAGTGTCTTGCCTGTAACAAAATTGGACACATTGCAAGAGCCTGTAGAAATAAGAGAACAGAGGGACAGACACAGTATGTGGAGGAAGAGTGTTCTAATGAAAGAAAAGAGGATGAATCAGAGTTATTTGGTGTGTATACAGTATATACAACCTCAAATGGAAAGAAAGGAATTGTGGTGAATGTGAAATTGGATGGAAAGTGTGTGGATATGCAGTTGGACACTGGGGCAGCGGTGTCACTGATGTCAGAACTGTCATACAAGGAGTTCCTGTCTCACACACCGTTAAGCAAAGCAAGCATGCAGCTAACTACAGTCAGGTGAGTGCATAGATGTGCCAGTGCAGTTTGAAAAGCACAAAGTGACACTGCCATTGGTCATCGTCAACGGGGAAAGACCAACCATGCTGGGCCGAAACTGGCTGGAGGAAATTCAGTTAGATTGGCCAAACATTTTCATTGTGGAGAAAGCTGAAGTGGCCTCTGAACCAGCAGTAAAAGCAGTTTTGAGACGACACTCAGAGGTATTTTCTGACAAACCAAGTGCAATTAAAGATTTTAAAGCTTCTATCCGAGTCCGTCCTGATGCAACTCCGATCTTTCAGAAAGTGAGACCCGTTCCTTATGCTTTACGAGAAGCGGTGGAAAAGGAACTGGACAGACTGGAAAAAAAACAGGCATAATATATTAGATTGAAAGAAGTGAATGGGCAGCGCCAATTGTAGTCGTGCCAAAGAGCGATAAGTCCATCCGCATCTGTGGTGACTATAAAGTCACTATAAACCAGAATTTAGAGGAAGAAACATATCCGCTGCCCAACACAGAAGATTTGTTAGCTAAGTTGGCTGGCAGAACGTTGTTTAGAAAACTGGACTTGGCGCATGCATATTAGCAATTAAAATGAGCACTCAGAGAAATACCTCACCATCAATACTCACCGTGGCCTGTACAAGTACCATCGTCTCAGTTATGGAGTGGCCAGTGCTTGCAAGGGCTAGATCACGTCACCTGTTTCCTTGATGACATTCTTGTCACTGCTAGCTCAAAAGACGAGCACATCAGGAGACTGGACGAAATTGACTCAGAGTAAAACTTTCCAAGTGTCAGTTCATGCAAGGCAGCGTTGAGTATTTAGGGCACCGCATCGATAAAGAGGGTCTTCACCCAACTGAGGAAAAGGTGGCAGCGATTGTAAACGCCCCAAACCAAATAATTGTCACTGTGCTACAGGCTTTTTTGGGCCTCCTGAATTATTATGGTCGGTTATACAAAATCTGTCCAGCCGGCTTCAGCCTTTACACAATTTGTTAAAACAGAAGCAGCCATGGAGCTGGACTGCGTGACGGGTACGTTAAGCCACGCCCAGTGTTTTGTACATGAGTGGTCCGTAGTTGCTGAAGCACTCAGTAAAAGTAAGTGAACATGCAAAGCGAGTGCGTGTCGTTCTTCATCCCGAGTCAGCCTCCTATCAAAATATATTACAGTTTTCATTTGGACAGAAAGCACAGTTAGCTTTGAATGTCTGTTGCCCACAGAATAGTGTAGTGAGTGCATCTCCCAGCAGGTGCTAACTGGACCATGCTAACCAGCTTTGACCGCTTGGTTAAAATGAGCTTAGCCTCTTGCACGGTTCATGTGAGGAGTGCTATTGGCATGATGAGTGGCTTTTCCTTCCCATCCTTTCAAAAATGCTGTTGCCCTATCAGGATAATGATGGTGTCAAATGGTAATGCTATGGTATTTAGATATATACCACGGGACACAAAAAGACAACCTTTTATATACCATGCCATTTATATGGTTCTCCATTGTACTCCAAAAATGCAATGATAGCAGTTTTTCATGACCAAAAAGCCAAGTCAATAGGTTTTGAGACAAGGCCTACATTTTCCTTTGTAGTAAAAGTTGTACAGATGTGAATTATTTATGCCACTGTAGCATTTAATGTTTAGTAGTCTGTAACTTATGCTAATGGTAACAATATACATTGAATTTCATCCAGTAAGTCATCCGTTTCAGTTCTATGATTTGATGAGCTTAAATGCGTGACAAGTTTGTCCATTAGTATATATATATTCTTGTATGTGTAGTTACTATCGCTTTACATGTTTTTGAAGCATGCCCAGCCAGAAGTGATGAGTTTGCTAGATGTAATAACAGCACCTGCTTCAGGGAACAGTTTCTCCAGGAGCACAGTGAACATCTGCTCTACAAACTAGCTTGTTGTTTAAATGTATTGTTGTGTGGCAAATGATTCCTCTTTCTCTTTTATATTAAAACTAATGTGTGTGTATTGTCTTTGTTTACCCTTAAAAAAAAAGTATACTTCAAGGTCATGTTAGTAAGTATACTTTATGTAGTTAGCATACTAATAGCAATGTACTAGAAGTATATTTGTAAGTGTACTGTTTCAATACTACTTAGGACTGAATTGTCCCACTTTTGAGTGTATAAACGTATACTTTTAAGTATGCTTTAAGAGTAACAGTGTAAACTGTTTTAACCCTCTTTTTGGTGATAAACAATCTACTGTCAGGATTTACTAAAGACACGCAGTGAAAAATTAGCGCCGAAAAGGCGTGGACAGGGTTATTGTTGCTGTTGACCTTATTGCTTATGCATTTGTAGGAGTTTCCCGTTCAGTCCCAAAATTTATGGGAGGAGAGTATTTAAATGAATCAGGCCAGGTGAAATGCGTATGTACACTACCAGTGGACTAGCCTACACACAAATCCAGATACTCAGAATTAGCATCATATCTGTTTTCTTTATAAATCAATATTTCCAAACAATGTAAGTTTATAAGACAATATGTTAAACTATGTGGGAAAAAAAAGTATTTAATAGGCTATATACTCAGTCAAAATAGTAAACACAACTACAAGCCAAGTATACTTAGAATACTTAAGTATCTAACGATCAAAAGATTGAGTACATGTATAGGACAAATATACTGAGGCTTTTCTGTCAGTGTAAGTCAAGTATACTTAAGTGCAATTTTAAGTACATAAAAAGACTGAAAGTATACTTTCTCATTTTTAGTTTAAAATAAGTATATTAATTAATAATAGCACACTTGATTAACTTCTTTTTCATACATTTTTTCATAATCTAACATTATCATTTTTTGATAAGTAAATATTTTTGCATATTCAATAAGTGACACTAACAAAACACAATTAAAAGATTAATCCTCAACCAAAGTAAATATTTCCTTAGTTATTTTTTGGTTTTTGTTTTAACAGTTCTATGTGTACTTTTTTTTTTTTAATTGAATGAGCAAAAATATTAATGTTTTAGCACATACAGACACAATATTTTTACATATGTAACAGGGTTTGGAGGGTCTCAGTATGAAGAGGATTTAATAAGTCATTTAATAAGCGATTTGTTTACTATTACAGTGTACAAATGAATTAGTTTACTGGCACATCAATAATCTACTGTAAAGAAAATGCTGTCTTCCTCTGGTCGTCACTGCGTTGGTGAAGAGCGATGATCTGTGACAGGACTGCAGGAATCTCATTCAGGAGAAATAACAAATATTTGGGACTGTAGCTTTGAATCTCTCATCCCGTCTCCTGTTTCTCCTTCTTTCTATCTTGATTTTGGTCACGCTTTCTCTTGCCAACAGCCTGATGGGAGTGTCACGAGTGTGTGTGGCGTGCTGAGTTTAGAGATAAACCACTGAACATCTTAAGGTGGAGCTCGACCACTAGACTAGATCATCTCCACTTTTTATATTTACTATTTACTATAATCACAAAATCATTCCGGAAAATAGATGTTTCTACCGATCACTGTGTCGCCAGAGGATCACAAACACACATTCTCTCTCTCTCTGATGATTAATCTCTTAATGGCCGTTCTTCCACATTACATCAGACCCCTTGAACCTCAAGTCACATGACTTGCTTAATCACAGCTCAGCCAATCAGGCTTCTTCTGATGAAAGCCCTATCTGAGGGAGCGCTGTTCCCTGGCAACTCCCAGCATGCTTTTCTTACATGCTGTAAGCTCCTCGGTTATTAGCTGTGGCGTCTCTGCTCTGATCTGTTTAGCCAGAGCTCACCTGGGTGATCAGCCTCTCTCTCTCTCTCTCTCTCTCTTACACTCCTCCCTCACCATTTCACTGACGACACTTGCTACATACTTTCAATTGTTCCCAGTTTCTTTGTTTATCTCAGGCAAAGTGAAGTCCTTCCTTGCGGCTCAAATATTTTTGACAGAGCTATCATTTACTCGAGAACACAGTGCATGAATTTAGTTTGATTTAATTTTCACACCATTTTATATTAGTTTGAGCTGAAGCTATGGGTGTACAGACGACTCCATTGTCAAAACGATCCCCATTCACACAAACGCTGTATTCTGCTGCCAGGCCATTAGATGGCGATGAAACACTATAGACTGAACACGTAATATGCACGTCATCGTCTTCAGAAACTCGCAATTTTGTTGTTTAAACGGAGACCGCTTTCAAAAACTTGCACTTTGAAACCCATTTTCAAAACTTTGTGTTTTCACGCACACAAAACGCCGTTGTCGTGTAAATGAACGAAAAAGTTTATGTTTTTAGTTGAAAACGGTGTTGTGTAAACGGCCCCATTTTTAATGATGGAGAAGAGCATGGAGCGATGTATCCAGTCAAGCGACCTTTCAGGATTCAACTTATTATGATCTAAAGTCGGTTTTAACCGCCTTTTCAGATGTTTCAAATCATATGTGCATTATTAAAGTCAAATGACTGTGAAAGTAGGCACTGCAGTGCTTTGAGTGACTGTGGACAAAAGTAATCTAATGTTTGTTTCTAATAGTTCAATAGGTCAATAGTTCAAATAGTTTGTTTCTATTAATTAGAAACTTCTTATCAGGCCAGTATACTTACCAGGGAGACTGGTGTGATATATTTAGCAGCAGTCTCTGAAATCTGCTTACTATAATAGGTTTACATGTATGTGCGGTAGTTTTCATTCACTAGACATTTGTTAACACAGTGTTTCCAAAGAAAACCATCCAATAAATAGTGACATGTACTATTTCATGAAACAATTTAGTGCTCCAGAAATGAATTATGGCCAGGTTGCACAAGTCAGAGTCACAATTATTCTTTGTCCTGATCCCATTTCTTCCCTCTTCTTTGGTTTCCCTGAAGCTCAACTAGTCTCACGTAGCAAGACGTTCAGACTGATGGCTTTCATTGGCCAAGGACTTACCAGAGTCCATCTGACCGACATGTAAAGCAAACAATCACAGTTTGTCATGTTTAGGGGTGTGAAAATGTAACGTCGATGTCAATACGTCCTACAATAACAGACCAGCGTGCATCTAATAAATGATTCATTCAAGAACGTCGTGCAAGTGTGCTGCAATGAGCACTCATTTTCAAAGTTATAAACACGTGGGGGTTTGGCCAAAGCCACTCGAAGGCAAGTCTGCAACTGAAAAACGCAAGAGGCCTTTCTTTTTTTAAAATGGATGTCAATGGAGGAGAGGCTTCACTACGCTGAATAAACCGCTGAAGAAAAAGCTTATCATTTAATGAATCAACAGCCCATCTGCTAATCCTCAACATATTTGCTCTTAAACAATCATTTAGATTGATCTATTTTTAGAGTTTGCGCAAAAAACAACAACATCTGTTTTATAAGAGAAGTCACAGACAATTGCGTGACAGGTATGATTCAGTTCACGGCACTTCTCTTTCATTTCTGTTGTATATTTTGTATATGTTATATTTCGGTTCAGCCGTGACGTCTGAGGCTGGTAGACCAGGTCACAAACACACATACTGATAAAAATATATTGCTTAAATGCACTATAAATTGCTGTGGATAAAAGTAGCTGCTAAACATAAATATTAAGGGTGTCAATTTAACACATTAATTTAGACCATATATGTAGTTATGCTGATATGTAGACATTTAATAATGTTCTCTGACCTCTGACCTGTATGTGTAGTCCCTAATATTTCCAACCATCAGAGCATTTAAAGCTTGAAGTACCAAATGCAAAACGTCTTTTTGCAAGTTTGTTGGTAAAAATTAACGTTAACTTTTTACATATTCTTCAACTATGGTACTCTTTGAGCTAGAGATTTTCAGAAAATAAAAACATTTCTACAAACAGTTTTTTAGTATCAGTTGGTTTCTCAATCTGTCTAGAAACCTTCCCTTAAGTTGGCTGTGATGATTTGCATTGAATAATATATATATTTTGCCATTTTTATCAGACAGTCCAAGAAAACGGTCATTTCCATCACATAGCAAAACATGTGTTTTGAAAAGAAAATAATTAAATATCTTCTGTTATAAATATATTTGATTAAATAGCACACAAATCTCTGATCAAATTTGTAATTTATTTATTTTTCATAAATGTAACTGTAAAGATTTGACAATGTTTACACTAAAAAACACCTAAAACTAGATCACTGGAACATTTCATTTACTTATCATAGCTCAAAAATCATGTATTTCTCAAAGTGTATACACATATCTTACCCCTAACTGCACAATTATCAACACCACTGAATATAGTTGTTTTGATTGTATGTTTTTTATATATTTTACTTTAAAATATGTGTTGTGGTGGAAATGACATGGCGTGGCGGAAGAGACAGTGTGTGGCGGAAATGACATAGATAGGCAACTTCCAGTAAAAAACAATTTTTCTACTGCTCTATGGTGAACCAGAGGAAATCAATAAGCAACAACATTAGTGAACAAAAACATATAATCAATATTTTTAAATGAAAAACAATTCAAAAAATGAAAAAAAAAAAAAACCATGAATATGTGTTAAAAATCAGCAAATCATTTCTTCACTGCTTTCTACATGCTGAACTAGAACAAACAAACTAGAGCAAACCCTTTATGTCATCATTGCCTTAATATAACCTTAATATAACCTGTAGAATATAATGTTGAATAACAGATAAAATAGGCAATATGTAAGTGGATCTGATTTTATTCTTTCTCTATATGATCTTGACCTCTATGCTGTGGTATTGCTTGCCATCTTAAAGAAAGAGCCAAGACATCATGTCAAACTTACTTATCTATTGTTCTCTTATTTACCAACAATATTGTAACAATAACAAATAATAAAATATTTCCTTACTACCTTAACTTAACCTTTTCATGCATGAATTATGATAACCTCAGGCAGGATTTTTTTCCTATGTGTTTTTATTGCTCTTAGGGCATGAAAAACAAGATTTGAATAGTTTTTTGTTGTTGTTTTTTGTTTTTTTACACATTTTTCAAAGAGATTTTCAGATGTCCACTTGAGTGGACAGCATGCGTTTATAGTTTAAACTGAAGAGATACTGTATTAAACATACCGTAATACAATTCACGAGTTCACACTTACATATAATTTGAAGGGGTAAGTTTAATGCGTATTTGGCGTGCTGTCCGGAGGGAGGGCTCCGAGCTCGGAGTTCGGCCCGAACCCAGAGTGCTCCCCCCGTATGTAAGTGTTTTAGGACTAGAAGCGTGGAGAAGGGGTGGTGGAGGGATGCTGCAAAAACTGTCAATGGAATGAGGTGAGACTGCGGAGTATATATGCACCTCTTACCATTGATTGCTGAGTGCTCTCCACTTGTGTTAATTATCTGAACGTGCTCCTCCCGAACCTTGTTAATAAAACATCATTAATCAAACAGATAAAGTATGTGTATTTAACAAACTAATCAATAAAATTATATCAAATCATGTGAAAACTATAAAATATATACAAAAAAAATATAAATGCAAAATATTGCAAAGGCAGTTGAACTTGATACAAGTTGCACTTCGCGTATCTTTGATATCAGAACATGCGGACGTGATTCCATCAGAATTTTCTACAGTCTGTCAAAGTACAACTGTGGAAACCATTCAGATGCTCCCTCCAGTGCACCAGAGTATGGAGATTTACCCTTATTAGCTGATAATTCTGATTATGTTCAAGATGGACATGCACATTTCTATCATAGCCCTCCTCTGAGAAAACCTAGCGATACGTTTTTTTCAATCTCATCTGAAATGATCAGTGGTGGGGGTAACGCATTACAAATAACATGCATAATGCATTCAGATTACTTTTTGATGTTACAAGTAAAGTAATGTGTTACAAGTAACATGCATTACCTAATCAGATTACTTTTTGATCTAACAAGTAAAGTAATGCATTACAATTCACATACATTATGTAATCACATAACTTTTTTGATGTCAATGAAAATTACATTCTAATAATACAAATACATTTATTTACAGTCAAAAAAGTCACTGCAGATTAAGTATTTTCAAAAACAATATTCACAGTATAAGTATGAACTGTAGCTGAAATATAGCCATTGATGCATGAGGTCCACTATAGTGGACAGATGATTAATCAGATTTTTCTCCCAATCTAAAATCAAAACTTGGAAAATGTAACTATGATAGGACTCATTAGGTATTGCTTGATGCTGCAATATATATATTTTTTTACCTACAAGAGTCTCCTAGGATAGAAGGAATGGGTGGATATTCCAGAGCAACTTGGCATTTCTGACTGACCATTGGCCATCTTGGTTTGGAGGGGGAAAAAATCAAAACACAACGGCTTGCCACTTGGTTGCAATGTATAGGATGATGCATCAGGGTCCACTGAAGAGGATGGTGTGCAACTAAGCCAAAAAAACCCGTGCAAATTTAAGAAAATGCTTTTTTAATAGCTGTCCACTGTAGTGACCACTATGCATGAAAGGGTTAATTAATTATATATTTTTTTACATTAAAGTTTTAGTATTATAGCCCAAATAATTATAGCACGAACAATGTCATTTCCACCACAACCTGTCTTTACCACCACAATGAACACCGTGGTGGAAATGACTGTGGTGGAAATGACATTTCCCCCCTTTCTCTCTAAAATATCATGCTATGTTAGCCTGCTAATATTAGTTTTAGAGTTAGCATTAAATATACACAAATTACACATTATTAAATTAAATGTATCCAGTTATTTGTACGTCCATGTGAAATATGAGCCGTTTGGAAATGACGACTAATAAACATACTCTCAGTTTTAGTCATATTTACCTTGATTTTTCTTCTATTCATTACCCCCTAAAGAGGTCACCCTTTCACCCAGCCAAGTGGTCCACTGTGGGGTTTCTGTTGCTATGGTTACCAGGTATACAAACCTAAAACAATGATCCCAGGATTCTATTTTGTACAGTGTGGTGGAAATGACAGTGAACCCAAGGGACAAGGGTTCTACTTATGAAAAATATAGGAAAATGTGAATAAATATTGCAATATATAATATGTATAATTGAATTAGACATTATTTTATCATTTGTACTTGAAATCTACATTATTTAAATATTTAATTTAAAATTAAGCGAGGTTGAAGGTACAAAGTCTGGCTTAGGGACAGAGGGAAAACAGTAAAAACCATGCATAAAAGGCCTCATATTATATAAAAAAAATAATGACTGAGCCATGATACATTTTTTATAAGTTCCCCTTTGGGTGAAGTAAGTGTGGCAAAAACAAAAAATAAGAAATGTTTTTTAGATTTTATTATTTCGTCCAGGGACAAGAAAAGTACCATAGTTAAAGAATCACCTAACAGTAAATTATGCATAATTACATGCAACTAACCCTCAACCAAATCCTAATCCTACCCTAACCCTATATTAAGTACATGTAGTTGCTTAATATTACACAGTACTTAAAGGGCCCCTATAAAGCTATTTTAAAGTTTCCTAATATTTACCGAGTATTTTTCTAATATATTGCGGTGAACACGTGGAAACTGTATCAATAACAGTCCATGTATGCAATATACATTAGCCGAGCTCTAGAGTGAATGACTGATGTAACATAAACGTTGGTAAAACAAATCTTGCTCCATGCTTAATCTTTCCTCAAAGTAGTGAGAACAACAGAGGATCTGCATTAATAGACACAGTTATAGGTAATCGTGGGCAACTGATCAGCAGAAGTATTTCAGTAAGACAGTGATAACGTGAGTTAGCCAGTTAGAAGGAGACCTACACAATATAAAACTCAAAACTAAGTATTTTGAACACCATCTTTCAAGAGCAAGCGGTGTGCGAATCCTACACTGAACTCTGAGATTTGAGAAGCAGTCGTCAGTGAAATAAAGGGAACACAGCAGAAGTTTAGGATTATACTGCTGTGATATCGTGGTAAAGATGAACTTTAACCTCTGATTCTCCACATGCTCGTCCTTGGGCAGTGGAAAAAAACTGGCTTTACCTTCACATTGTAGAGCACAGCGTCTTCATGACATGATGCTCTCCAGTATCACAGGAATCAGCTGCTGGTTTGAGTTTTCCCTGGTGTCTGCGCGCGCAATAAGTGGGCGGGCAATATGCTAATGTTTCATCTTGACGTCACAACGAAACGGCTTATGACTCGTTTGAAAAACGATTAATTTCATTGACTTTTTGAATGAAAATTTTCATTCAATTTTCATAAATCCATTATAGGGGCCCTTTAAATATATAATTACACTGTAACAATGACACCTTAAAATAAAGTGTAACCAAATGAAGAATATATTGACTTAGCCAGTTTGTTCCTATAATTAATCTGCCACATTAATATAATGGTTTAAATAATGAATAATTGATTGACAGTCCTTGCAAATAAAGGAAGACAGATGGAGAGCAAGCAAGCAAAGTACTGTTAAAAATCTGTAAATGAATACTGAAGGGGGGGCGAATTAAAGTCTGCCTCGAACGCATGGCATGTTTCCTCATTACATCACTGTTGCCAAGGTGATGATGTCATGCTAATAATGACATGTCTCTGTGCACCCCATAATCACACACACACTCTCTCTCTCTCTCTCTCTCTCTCTCTCTCTCTCTCTCTCTCTCTCTCTCTCCTTCTGTCTGTGTCAGTCCATGTCCACCAGAACATCGTCCCCACAGTTCACCTGACTATTCCCTTATTTCGTCACTGGATTTATTTTAGTTGTCCAAACCTGTGGGGGCTTCGCTTCAGGAGCCTTGTGCTGTTTGTCTGGCTGCTTGCAGGTTTAATTCGATATTAGATGCATTAAACATGCTGTGTGTGAATGAAGCATCTCTGACAATATATCTTAAATCTTAAATAACACACCACATTTCAAATTATTATCAAGTAGCCTGTTGTACATGTGATTTAGTATGTTAGTCAACACATCAAAATAAGTGTACTTCTTTAAAGCTAAACAAAAGATTCTTAGTGAAAGTTAATGCTTTAAAATTTCATTTACAATAAAATTGGTAATTTGACATTTTTACAAAGTGCCTTTTAAAGGTGTACTTAAAGGGATTGTTCACTCAAAAATGAAAATTAGCCCATGATTTACTCACCCTCAAGCCATCCTAGGTGTATAAGACACTCTTCTTTCAGGCGAATACAATCAGAGTTATATTAACAAATATCCTGGCTCTTCCAAGATTTTGAAGCTCAAAAAAGCGTGTCCATCCATTATAAAAAGTGATCTATACGACTCCAGGGGGTTAGTAAAGGCCTTCTGAAGCGAAGCCATGCGAACTTTATTAGCTAGTACTAGCTTCCGGCAGACGGCCGTACGCATGGTTTTAGGGTGAAAGAGTGACGCTTGACCCGACGCATTGACGAACGAGTGCAGAAGATAGAGCAAAATAAAACACTGGTCGCAAATTAGAAGTCTAAAACGAGAAATTTAAAGGGACACTTCACCCATTTGCATTAAGCTTTGCATTGTTAGAAACCCAGTCATACTATTGAATGGTCGTGCAACACTCTCTCATTTTCCCCTGAGACGGGAGAAATCCATTATTTACCTCTTACACTTCCTCCTACAATGACGCAAAAATCGTCATTTTGCTTCATTGTAGGAGGAAGTGTAAGAGGGGGGGATTTCTGTTGAGACTACAAGCACTCGTTCCTCATCTTTCCCAGGGGGCGGGACCCTCTCACGCTACAGACCTATTACAGATCAGTGGGTGGGACTTTACTCTCTGAAACTGAAGGCAATATCCTCCATCTTGTTTGAAGCTAAGCTAACAGGCGCTGTGGAGACAGATGTAAAGTTATGACAATAGCGGAGGAGAGTACTCAATATGATATAGACTAGAGGAAGAGGATTTCGGAAGTCTGATGCTTGAATCAGGTGTTTGTGGCTACCTTTACAAGCCGCATTATAGCGAAGAGCAGCCGAGGCAGAAGACCTGCCTGCCGCGGACGAGGAGCCCGGACTGGCTCGAGTTAGGGCGGACTGGTGGCGCAGGTGATCTCACTATGCAACTACGAACCGCTACGAACACAGAGATAGAGTCCGTCTGTGGCAAAGATTTTCAACTATGACAATTTCTCCTGGACGAAATCTCTGAATCAGACGAGGACACGGACGTTTGTGTTGTGAACTAGTTTCCTAGTTTCGCACCGCATATGTTCTGACTGAACATCCAGGTACCATGCAATAATTCACCTTTTCGAAAGAAATACAAACGAGGAGTAATGCACTAATGAGTTCGCCAACTAACTAGACATTTTGTGTGAATGTGAAATTAATTTCAAGCTCTGGTGGTAGCTAGCCTTGTAGACGGAAGAGTGATTTCTCTTATAGGCAGATATGCGCTTTCTGGATAAGTGGGAGTGGCTTGCGCAGCTGTGCAATGTGGTGCATTGTGGGAGTTGTTGTCTTTCATACAAATGCGTCCTGAAGTTATTTTTTGTCTTTTCTCGGTCACAAAGGCACCAAATTCAAAATTTCTTTTACATTTCGACTACATATATGACCCACTTTAAATAAAAAACAATGTTCAAATGGGTGAAATGCCCCTTTAAAGAGAAATGTTGGAGAATTTCGACATAAGATACTCCTACATCGCGTCAGGGATTACTCTATGGCGCAGGTCGACTCGTGCAGTGTGTGTACGGTCATCTGCAGGAAGCTAGTTACTATAGCCAATAAAGTTTTACATATGGAGTCGTATGGATTACTTTTTATGATGGATGGATGCATTTTTTTTTTTTTGCTTCAAAATCTTGCCTCCCATTATAAAACTTGGAAGAGCCAGGAAATTTGTAAATATAACTCTGATTGTTTTCGTCTGAAAGAAGAGTGGCATATACACCTAGACGGTGAGTAAATCATGGGCTAATTTTCATTTGTGGGTGAACCATCCCTTTAAGAAACAGTCATGAAAGTGTATTGTCTTTATCTCTGTATTGGGGAAAAAAACAAAAGCAAATGTACACATTTCCTCTCACTAGAGCAACCCAGCAACTTTCCATCACAATGTTCCCCAGTGTTCGAGTGTGATCCCCCCCCCTCTCTCTCTCTCTCTCTCTCTCTCTCGTTCTCTCGCTCCTCCCCGTAACCCCTTGCCTCATGCTGTCTAAGCCATTCAAGTAGAACACCGCAGGATTATCCTCTACATGAGCTCCTGACACACTCCAAAACCCAGACCGCATAAGAATCTAGTGGAGAACAAAAAAAAAAAAAAAACACAGATAGTATCACCAGCCGGACCTGTGTAATGATATCTGGAACATTTTACTCTTAAAAGGTCCTAACATTGTTTGTGGATGGGTTCACTGTTGGTAAGTTCATAGGGGTTTTTCTTTTTCTTTTTTAAACAAAGAGCTAAATTATGTGTGAGTGGAAGAACGTTTCCTTACGTTTGGTTCTGCTAGGGGTCTTTTTGGGCATTTTCGAGTAGATCAGTGATTTATCTTTTATGAAAACCACTGCAAAAACACAGATGATACTGCTAGAAATATCCTCTACAAGTCAAATGCTTGGACACACTTCACTGAAATGTTCTTATGTCTTTTTGATCTGCATGCTTTTGATAAAATGCATAAATATGACTATGCATTTCTCTAAACATGTATTTTATTATTAGTGTTATTGTTTGTTTACATGGATGAGATTTAGTGGATATTGTAGGAAAAACAGCTCAAAGTGTCCAGGACGCATGAGGTCCTGCTGAAAAGACATCCCGTGAATCTCATGAAGTTGGTTGAGAGTGAGCAAAACTGGATAGTATTTAGTATTCTAAATATCTAAATAACAGTATCATAAATGTAAATACTGTAAATATCCTCTTTTGATATGCTTATGTAGCTCAATGGATAATCCTAAAGGAATAACAGAAACAGCAGCAGATTCAGCATGCTCTGCAGTGAGTAGTTCACATTACAGCACTGTCTTGTCTTCTGATAATAACTAATGATAGTTTTTTCAAGTTGCTGGCAACAATTTATGTTAGACTAGGTGTAATCACTGTAATTAGCGCATTGTAACTCAGTTCAGAAAATGTTGTGATAAAATGCCAGCGAAGTGACAGAAGCAGCCATTATTTTTCACTTTAGGGCAAATTCACTTTACGGTCGTGCCAGTATTGCACTCAACATTGGTGCAAAAACATTACTAACCACTTGCAATCGAGTGTCCTCCCCTGTGAAAAACAAATGTGCTTGATTGCATTGAATGTGCACTTGTAGTGTACTTCAAAGCTTAAATGTAAATTTAAAAACATATAAACATAATAACATATTAATAAAACGTGTTCTAAAGAGAGCGCAGTCATGTTTCTTAAAGGGATAGTTCACCCAAAAATGAAAATGTGTCATCATTTACTCACCCTTAAGTTTTTCCAAACCTGTATCAGTTTCTTTCTTCCGTTGAACACAGAAGAAGATATTTTGAAGAATGTTGTATTTTTTTCCTACTATGGAAGTCAAGTCTACCGTAAAGTGTTTGATAACCAACATTCTTCAAAATATCTTGCTTTGTGTTCAACAGAAGACATAAAAATGGGTTTGAAACAACATAAGGGTGAATAAATGATGACCGAATTTCATTTCTGGGTGAACTATCCCTTTAACACACTTAAGTACACTTAAAAAGTGCAAAACTATCCCTTTAACACACTTAAGTACACTTAAAAAGTGCAAAACTATCCCTTTAACACACTTAAGTACACTTAAAAAGTGCACTTTGTAGTAATGTCAAATTAAATGTTTTACCTTAAAGTGCATTTTAAGTCACTGTGTTTTTAATAAACTTGTGTAATGCTTTAAAGAAGTGCACTCATTCTGATGTGTTGACTAACAAACTAAAGCGTACTTAAACTACTTTAAGTGTAGGGTGTTATTCAATATTAGATTTTAGGTTAATAGATTTTAAATTAACTAAATTGCAACTTCATTACAAAAGTGCATTTCTTGATATATTTAAACACAAGACATACATGTTTTAATAAAATTATATTAAAGTATATTCTAGTTTACCAGATTTGGCAGTAAACTTTTGAAGTAATAATGAAATTACACATAAAGATGTAATTATGTCCTTCTTAAGTGGGTCAAAAAGCACTAAAGGGTTTAATATAATAAGCATAAAAAGCATTTAATATAAATTTAAACTATAATACATTTTCATCTAATTTAAAATACCATTAAGCGTCCTCCTATTACATAATACATTAATTCCACACTTAAGTATATTCTCTTTTTAAAAGTATGCTACAGTGTACTTCTTTTTCACAAGGATCAGTTATTGTATACCATTAGGACATGCATATGTGAATGAAGTAACCAGATGTGGGCCGGATCTGTCTGGGTTGCCACATCGTTTCACAAAATCAGCGCTTTGTCTACTGCAATTAATATTGTGCTATTTAAAAGAGATGTTTTGTTTATCATAGCACAAATAATTCATCAAATTACTCAAATTACTTATTCATCAAATTAGCACTCTCTCAACATATTAAAAAAGCAGACTCAGCCCAGACAGCAACATAGTGTCGGCCCAGATCCGTGGATTCCACCCGGACCAGATGTGGGCCGGATCTGGGCCGACACTATGTTGCTATCTGGAAGGTGCCTGGATCATATAGTGCACGAGTGATCGTGTGCTGCAAGTACTCCAGATCCTGCTAGCCTGCTGCATCCCACACAACCCAGAGCTGACCTGCAAGATGGGGAATTGTGCCACGCTTTCGGCACAGATTTTGATTGGCTGTCAATGTTTTTATTGACATCTGCGGCAAAAGAATCATTCTTAAAGTGATTGCAATGATATGTGTTGTTAATGTTATTGCTGTTGTGTGGACTTATTTGTGCACTATTCACAAACAAATATAATTAATATTTTATCGTCCTTGGTGTAGTTATTAGGGGCCAAGCCCCGAAGGGGATAGTCCCTATTGTATCCGTTAGTTTTCTTATTTCCCGAATGGGAGTCAATGGCAGCCCTATCAACGGAACGTAGGAAAATGATGAAATTTGGTGCACTTGTAGTGATGGTAATGAATAGTAATTGTACCAATTTTGGAGTCTCTAGGACCAACTCTATAGCGCCACCACCAGTTCAAATATTCAACATTGAAATGGTTTGACTTTTGAACCCTTTGATCTAGAAAAATGACACTTAGTACACCTGATTCCTCTCATCATGGTGATCACAATCAATGTCTTACATTAAGACTCCGCCCATTACAGTGGTGGCCATTTTGAAAAGTACAGTATTTTGTTTTTTTCGCTACTCCTTCAAATTTTGTCCAATTTTTACGAAAATAAAGAGGGATAGAGTTAATTTTCATCTGTACTTCTGAACCAGCTGTTTTTTTCATGTATGTTCAATTTCTGCTGTTTTTACTTTTCCTGCTCTTCACTGCTCTTGCTGCTGCTTCAGGGGCTTGGCAGCGATATTTCTTTATTCTTATTGAATTGCTCCCCAAGACGTCTCAGAAGAGAAACAATATTCTCTCATTTTGGTCGTCATAATCTGAATGAAAAGAGAGCTGAATACGGACAGTCTCGCAAATCATGAAATATTAATATTAGTAATATCACTTGTACTGTTGTCCTCCTGACACTGAACACAAAGGGATTGCTGATACCAGCTTCGCCTCTATGTTTTCTATGACATGATGTTTATATGGTGACTGGTTAACCATAAATGAGAAATGTAATGAGTCAGTCTTGGCATCAGCATACATGTTGTGAAGTTGAATTGTGAAGTGGATATGGTTTCATGACATGATTCATGGGCACTTCTAATTCTAATGAGTGAGTTATAAGAAAGTACACTTTGTTTTAAGAAAGAATTTTCATGCTTGACATAAGAGCATTAACATGCATAAAAGCAAAACAACTTGTAGAGATAACACTAGAAAAGGTCATTTAAAAGTGTGTTGAGCAAAAAAAGTCAATATATTCTGTGTAAACACTCTTATTGTCTTAAACAGTTTGTTTAGTGTACAGTACCCCATTGTTCAGAAGGATTAGACAGCTTTCTCAGAAATTATTGTAGAAAATCCCATTAAACCATCCATATATGCTCTAAAAGCAGTCAATTAGAGACATTGGGCACAGTGTAGTGTTTAGATGAAGGGATTTTCACAGGGGTTTTCATTGTATTTTGAAATACGCTTTATGTTGTGTTTTAGACAAACATGTCTTGACAGAAAATTACCAGTATCTTTTCCTTTTTTTCTGCAGATTTTTTTTCTTTTTTTTTCTTACAGTGTATGGTCTGTTTTGTTTTAACCCTTCTGTTAATGTATGTTCAGTGATTTCAGTACAGTGTGTCTTCCTTGAATGTGCAAACATCACTAGTGAAGAATGATTTTGTTTGAATGAATGAATGTACAGTATGAATGTATGCATGTATGTATGTTAGCATGTTTGCATGTATGTATGTGTGCATGTATGTATGCATGTGTACATGTATGTCTGTATGTTTGCATGTTTGCATGTATGTATGCATGTATGTATGTATGCATGTATGCATGTATGTATGTATGTATGCATGCATGTATGCATGTGTACATGTATGTATGTGTGTTTGCATGTTTGCATGTATGTATGTATGTATGCATGCATGTATGCATGTGTACATGTATGTATGTGTGTTTGCATGTTTGCATGTTTGCATGTATGTATGCATGCATGTATGCATGTGTACATGTATGTATGTATGCATGGATGTATGCTAGTTAGTTGGCCGTTATATAGCCATGAGGAGCAAATAGCTAATAAACTGTGAAATCTGAAGACTCTTATAAGATGGCTGCCTGTGTCATTATGCTTCCTCTACTGTGCTCAATGTGTGTCATCAGACATTGTGGGCTTAAGGAATCTGGGTTTTAGAAACTGGGTTAAAGACTCATTAAACCACATTCACTTTTGCATTGCTCAGGGGTCCAGGTTTACTGTGTTATGAATCTGTGTGTATCAGCCTCAGACATAGTTCTTGGTTTGTGAAGCCATGTTGTGGTAGAGTGGGTCACAAAGCTTCTGCTTTATTTTTGCTGTAATTAGTTTTGACAGCAACTGTTTGTTTTCCTTTGATAAGCAATTTGCGGTAAATAAAATGTGTTAATTAGTAACGTAGCATTTCTAGCCTTTTTTTTTTTTTGCATGTAGTCAGCAGACTTATGAGTGTTCACAGGAGTGTTCCTGTAGCTCGAACAGCGGAGCACTGCACCAAGGTCATGGCTTTGATTTCCAGCAAGTCATTAACTGATAAAATGCATGCTTTCCTTAAATGCCAAGCCACTTTGGATATACGCATCTGCCTAACCCTTGTGAAAAGAAGAACACTTTAGCATACTTTTGAAAAAAGGGTCCTTATTACGAATATGTAAAAGAATATACTTTTATACATAAGTGCAAACTGAATGCAAGGTTTTTAGACACATGTTAACATGTTATTAATAATTCAATAAAAACATTCTATACCTTAAATTTATATTAAATAAAATTTGTTTAATTTAAGGGTGCATTTTGACCCACTAAAGTAATACTTCAGTACATCTTTATATGGTATTTCATAATTACTTCTTTTGTCTTTGTCTTTTGTCTTTTGTCTGGTTAACTCTTTCCCCACCATTGATGAAATTTCACTGTTATAAAAAAAAAGAGCTGTCTAGAAAGAGGACAACTAAAAGAAAAAATCTTGCTATATCAGTGCAAGTAAAAGTTGTAAAATTAGCCAGACAGCAACATAGTGTCGGCCCAGAACCGGCCCACATCTGGAATGGGTGGACATGTACCAGATGTGGCCCGGATCTGGGCCGACACTATGTTGCTGTCTGATAGGTAGAGATAATTATTATGATAAATAAGCATTGCTAAATACCCGACGATTTTGTCTTTAAAAAACCTTTAATCTGGAGTACGAACATGGGGAGTGACTTTATTGCATCAGTCGTGTTACTTTGCTCACAGCTGATTGGTCCAGGTTCAGTTTGAGATCTATTACACAGCACAGGTTAGCCGCTACTCTTGTGATGAACACTGCTAAAAGCCGAACCACTTTCACGGTGCCTAAAACCCAGGGTTGGTGCAAACTAAACTGAAACACACCTTAACCGTCTTCATGGTACAGGCCCCATGTTCTAGCTGGCGTACTCACTTTTCCTTGTAAACAATCAGCGAGAGGTTCGCTCTATGAACGCAATAATACACTTTTTTTAAACTGGGTACAATGAGATGACATTGGGTCTTATTCAGTAATAACTGAATACCTTATTCAGATTTATATGCACATTTGAACTTCTAACAAAAACTTTCCACGTAAGTCACAACACATTCCTATGCACATGAATTTGTTCTTATCATCGTTCAGATGTTGATGAATTCAGTCTTCTAAATGACTGACTGCGTGCCCGAGGTTAGTCATTTACATTAAACACGCCCAAACCATGGCCATATATGGGCTTTCCACACAGCCTTTGCGTTCGTCGCTCTCAGCAAACATGACGCTCTCAATTTAAGATCTATATCTGTTTAAAATTCCATCTTAACATGTTTTTAAGGCCTCCAAAAGTATGTGATTTTTGCGTACGAGTGGTTTCAGTGGTTCTTAAGTTGTTTAAATTTTAGAACGAAAGTTATTGATGAATCATGAAAACGTTCGTACGCAGATTTCACGCTCAAATTCGTGCGAACTCATCGAACCTTACGATTTGAAATGATTTGTTTCAGTCTTTTTTAAGTGGAACTTCCCCAAACCGGAAGTGCTTCCCGTAATCTGAAACGCAGTCGAGGCTCGTCGGGAGAAAGGTGGATAACGCAGAAACAGATGTCACATCGGAAGAGAGGCGTACGCACGTTTTTTAGTGTGTACATTCGTTTCTCTGAGTCACACGTTCGCACATTTGAGAAATGATATTGGATCATGTGTTTGATAACCACACTTCTTCTCTTGAATCTGAGTATTTTATCTTTTGGTTTATCATTTCCGACAAACGTTTTGTGAAATGTTTCGTTTGAAAATTGTGCTTGTGCTTTCTTTCAAACAAATGCCATTTGGTTTGATGTTTAGTTATCTATTGAAATGGCATTCATACATATTTTGGGTGTGACTTAGGTGTCCAAACAGTGTCTCTGTGTCTCTCTCTCTCTTTTAGTGCTTGAGGAAGTCCGCTTTTCTGCAGACGTGTTCAGTCTTGCTTCGCATCACCCAGCACGATGTCTGGCTCTTACGATGAATCCACTGTCTCTGATGAGGCCATGGACAGCTTTTGGGAGGTACAAAGACCACCGTTTCCTTCCTTTAAATGCTACACTGCTAAGTCATTCAGCCGGTCATCAATAGTTGTGTTGTGATTTAGCCAGCTATAGTCGGAGAACAGGGGGATGTTGTGTTCACAGTCTCAGCATCTGCCAGAATCCTCACAACGAGCTCCATTTACACGACTCTGTCAGGGCCTGTGACGTTGCCAAAGCTCTTCACATCGTCCTTTGTGAGGGTCTGGCAGCCTGTACAATCTTAGCATCATGTCAGTATTATGTCAACATTCAATCATTGCCCAGATAGCGATGCAGACCTGGTGTTGTGTGTGTTTTTTTGTTTGTGTTTCAGCAATATTAAGTAGAGGTCTACTTCCAGCCAGGCTATTGAGTTATCAGTGCACCTGCATCCTGACTGTGTGTCGGTACACCTGACCGTGAATGAAGAGTGTGTGTGAATCAGTGTGTGCGACTATGAGTTTTTATTTACAGGCTGATTTGACTCATCAGAGCTTGTGTGAAGGTCAGTGTAGCTGAACGTCGTGGTTAAACCTGCCTGAAGGAGAACTGTACTATACAATTTGTTAAGAATGAAAAACTCGTATATCACGTATTGCATCTTGAGGAATAATTAGTCTACGCAAGGATAACGTACATCCTGGCAGTCGATATCGCAAAACAAAAAACCAGCAAGGTTTGTATCTAGATGTACATCATCCCACTTATTTCACGTCAACTTGCCACATAAGTAAATAAGGCGACACTTTATTTTACAGTGTCCTTGTTACATGTACTTACCATAGTAATAACAGTAAATTATGCATAATTACATGCAACTAACCCTCAACCAAATCCTAATCCTAACCCTATAGTAAGTACATGTAGTTCATTCATATCACTTAAATGTATAGTTACACTGTAACAAGGATGCATTCAATAAAGTGTAACTATAAATAATTAGACACAGAGGTAACCCTTTATTTTAGGGTGTCTGTGTTACAATATAATAATGTAATAATAATTAACTACATGTACTTACTATAGGGTTAAGTGCATGTAATTATGCATAATTTATAGTTATTACAACAGTAATGACACATGTAACATGTAACAAGGACACTAAAATAAAGTGTTACCGTATACTATACATAGTGTAGTAATAACAGTAAATTATGCATAATTACATGCAACTAGCCCTCGACCAAACCCTAATTCTAACCCTAACCCTATAGTAAGTACATTCATTCAAATTATTGAGATGTATAATTACACGGTAACAATGACACCTTAAAATAAAGTGTAACCGTAAATAATTAGACACAAAAAATTGATTTGAGCTGAAATATATGATAAGCTTCCATGAAGAAAAGCAGTTCCTGGCAAGCAGCTTTGAGCTAACAAGTTCAAACAAGATGAAGATTTAAGGGATAATGTACAGTCATACCACAAATTAGATTGCACGATGATTTTCACTGCATAAATAATGAGGGGGACATTAAATATTAATTTGAGAAGAAACCATTTTATTGTCACCATGAAATCAATTTTTTCTTTTTCTTTTATGGAATATTGCAGTATTTATGAGTAATGATTTATCTGTGAACATCATTATTTGCTTAAATTCATGTGCCTCACAATCTTTAATCAAAATAACTTCCTCTCCCTCTTGCAGCAACATCATCTCTTCTCTTCTCTGATGACGAGGGCGGGGCAACCTGTCACTCACATGAGATCAGCCAATAGCAAACCACAACCATCCAATCAATTCCACATGGACAAAATCAAACCCCGCCCCACATTCGTTCTTGTTCCAGAAGCTATTTCTCTCGGATATACGTCACTATAGGGAAGAAAAGACTATTTCATGTCGACTTTAAAATCTTACCTGCTTGTTATATTATAGTCCATAACAGTGTACAAAACAATCGTTTGTCTGGCAACAAGACGAACACCTTCAATATTACCGTAGGCCTACTGTTAATATGAAAGTCGTCTTGTTTTAATTGACAGTAAATACAATCGATAATTAAGGTGCAAGATTGCACCAGCTGCATTCGAACGAAACGAGAGAGTGCGTGTCCATCCGTGGTGCAATACGAGAGACACGGAGAAAGCGTCGGATGACCATCAGTGCTATTAATGATGGTCATTATGGGGTAATAACTGACCAATCAGAATCAAGCATTTCAGAGAGCTGTGTAATATACACTGCCCTCTAGAGATGGGCATTATACCTGCTGATTTTTCAGCATTTTGCCTACGTCAGTCATTTAAAAGGCATGTTTATAAATTCAGGCTATGTGGAGACGTTGTGTCTTTCATTGGTTTAAACCTCCCTGAGCTTTCTTGGACGTGTATGCAGTCGGGATGTCATTGTTAGTGCAGTGAAGCGCAGGATTAGAGCACTAGCAGCACATGGACACAAAGCTGTGGCAGTCATTGCATAACTTCACATGCACAACAATGAGTCCCATCCCCCTCATATCATCTCCTCTCCCACTCGCACTCATTCCTCTGTGCTTTCTTATGCCCCCTGCAGGCACCAGGGGGAACTACACGCTCCTCCTGCAGAGCCGCAAACATTTCCTGAAAAATAAATAAATAAAAATGTATTATATTATATTATGTTATATATTATATTATATTATATTATATTATATTATATTATATTATATCATATTATATTATATTATATTATATTATATTATATCATATTATGTTATATTATATTATATTATATTATATGAATTATATTATATTATATTATATTATATTATATTATATTATATTATATCATATTATGTTATATTATATTATATTATATTATATGAATTATATTATATTATATTATATTATATTATATTATATTATATTATGTTATGTTATGTTATGTTATATTATATTATATCATGTTATATTATATTATATTAATTATATTATATTATATCATATTATGTTATATTATATTATATGAATTATATTATATTATATTATATTATATTATATTAATTGGTGTAAATTCAGTTATTATTTTGTCTTATTATATTATATTATATTATATTATATTATATTATATTATATTATATTATATTATATTAATTGGTGTAAATTCAGTTATTATTTTGTCTTATTTATACATTACCATTCAAAAGTTTAGGGTCAGTCATTTATTTTTTTTAAAGAAATTAATACTTTTATTCAGCAAGGATGCAGTAAATTGCTACAGTGATTTCTAAAGGATCATGTGACACTGAAGACGAGTAATGATGCTGAAAATCCAGCTTTAATCACTGGAATAAATAGTATTTTAACATATATTCAAATAGAAAACAGCTATTTTGAATTGTAATAATATTTCACAATATTACTGTTTTTATTGCACTTTTTACTGTATCAAACAAGTGAAGTCTTGGCAAGCGTAAGAGACTTCTTTCAAAAACACGAATGAATCTTTTGAACAGTAGTGGTATGTACACATACAATAACTTAATCAGGGCAGTACTAAATTTAAGAACTAAATGCAATTTTCAGAATCCATCTTATATTATTATTATTATTTATTTACTTTTTAAATGAAAAACATCTTGCAGATTCTGCGTGGACTATGTAAACGTATGAGCAGAATTGTACATCCAGTTGCATGTAATATGATGTGAAATGAATTATGATTTTTTTTTTTTTTCTAGGTGGGGAATTATAAGCGCGCAGTCAAGAGAATCGACGACGGCCATCGACTTTGCAATGATCTTATGAACTGCCTTCAGGAACGCACCAAGATTGAGAAGTCCTACAGCGCGCAGCTCACCGAATGGTCCAAAAGGTGGAGGCAACTGATCGAGAAAGGTCAGTTATATCAGTCTAAAGCTTCTTTCTTCATCCGCTCAGGAGTTTTTAAGCAGTTATTAACTGTGATTTAAATCATAGCCATAAAAAAGTTTTCTTTATAAGTTCATACATCTCTGATTTTGTCATCTCGTTTTATTTGTGTGTGTGTGTCCAGGGCCTCAGTACGGTTCTGTGGAGCGAGCCTGGTTAGCTATGATGACAGAGGCTGATAAAGTGAGCGAGCTTCATCAAGAGGTGAAGAACGGTCTGATGAACGAGGACATTGAGAAGGTGAAAAACTGGCAGAAAGACTCGTACCACAGACAGATGATAGGGGGCTTCAAGGAAACCAAAGAGGCAGACGAGGGCTTCAAGAAAGCCCAGAAACCCTGGGCTAAGAAACTCAAAGAGGTACAAAGAAAAGGTTTTAACTGTCAGTTCTGTGTTAATGTCACTCTATGGCTTTTTTATGCCATATTTATATTAAATATGCATAGCAATGCATGCAGTCTAAAATTCAACTGAAGTGTTATGCTTAATATATGTTTGTATGTTTAAAGGAACGGTTTAAATTCTTTCATCATTTACTCCGTATGACTTTCTTTCTTCGGTGAAAGACAAAAGGAGACAGATTAAAGACTGTCCTGGTCGCTTTTTTCCCAAGGCAATTATAATTAATGAGGACTAAATCTTTAAAGGAGAAGCACCATAAACTAAATACCAAGTCATATGTGATTGTGTGCATTGTGTAAACATGTGTTTGTTATTCACTGATAATCTTCCCATTGTGTGAGATATTGGGCCCTATCTTGCACCCAGCGCAACTGACTTTGTACACCGACACATGTATCATTCCTATTTTGCACCCGCGCACAGCAGACTTTTCCCTCGGCAGACGCACGTCGGTAAATTAGGGAATGAACTTGCGCTCCCGGGGGCGGTTCAGTGAAAAGAGGAGGCGTGTTCCGGCGCAAACGTTCCCTGGTGCTATTTTGCAGGTTTAGAAAACAATTCCACCACTGACCAGGAAAATCCTAGTCTAAAGTCAGTGGCGCGTTGCGCATGTTATTCAAATGCTATTTTAAGGGCGCATGCTTGGCCATAATCAATGTAGCGTGTGCACAACGCGCATACACTTTGCTTATCTCATCTACACACAGACGCAGCAGTTCTCATTTTTAGAAAACCATACATTATTACAAGGAAAAATATTAACACACGAGGGAAATCATTGTTGTGTCCATGAAGATGTGAAAAAAATAGGCAAAAAATCTAGCTTACACATTTACCCAAATTATTATACGCCTGTTTAACCGAAGCTAATTTGGGTGTGTTTCTCCATCCCCAATGTCACTTCTCTGTGTTTTACGGCCCTGACGAGAACGTCGGTCTCCTCGGCTGTGAACCGCTCCTGGCGTGCGTCTGGCAAATCCACCGTTATAATAGCCATCCGCCATGGAACAAGCACACCTGCTCTTAAAGGGAATGTGAGATGATGCTCTGATTGGTTTATTTCACATTAGGCCTATGCCCAAACCACACCTACGAGTAATGAAGCTACTTCAGACCAAACCATTTTAGATTTGCGTCGGGAGCAAGAGTCATTTATCCCGCCGGTATAATAGCCACAGCGCCCGAGATCCGCCCACAAAGTTACTTGAGTTTCGTGCTTGATACTTACGTTTCAGATCGTTAAAATAGGGCCCATTAACTTCTATGACTGGATTATTGAATCAGTCACTTAAACTCAAGAACCGGATCAGTTTTATTTGTGAACGAATCATTCAGACCAGTTTGTGAACTGGATCAACTGATTCAGTGAAAAGAATGAATTTTCTTTTCGAATATCTCAACTTGACAAATGAGCTTCAATGAACAAGACAAGGAGAGCTAGACTAGATTTTCAGTAAATCGGCCTGTTTCTCACAGAGCTATTGTGTAGTTTAGGACTATGTTTATGGCACTTCAAGGTGCTTTTGCATCCTTTTTGCATTTTTGCCTCAGTCTCAATCATTGCAATTGCATGTACAAGAACAACCAGTACAATATACAGCATGTTTCCTTCCACGATCCATTGAGAAAAGAAAGTCATATGCTATAGAACGGAAACTATAGCAGGAACTAAACTGTTTGTGGAAGCGTTCTAGTGTCCTCAGAACTGACCTTGACTATTATAAAAACTAATTTCAGTGAGTTCAGCTAACCGGTCTCTAAGCTTCATTCGTTCAGTTGCAGTATTGCGGTCATTTAAACGTGTCATGATGTCTGGCTGCAGATGGAGACGGCTAAGAAGACGTATCACATGGCATGTAAAGAGGAGAAACTGGCTGCGGCCCGCGAGGCCGACGCTTCTGTCACTCCAGACCAGCAGAAGAAACTGCACGAGAAGACAGAGAAATGCAAACAAGATGTGCAGAAGGTGCGGAAAACAGCCATGACAAACATAATTCAAGTACTATTCACTTTTAAGCTCAAAGTATACTTTGAAAATCGAATAAAAAAACAAGCTTCACAGAACATTTAATGCATGGCAGAATAATTCATTAATGGGTATAATAATGTGAGCCGGTACACAGGAATTATAATTGTGGGAAACAGTGATTTTTTTACAGCGCATGCTAGCTTTCTCAGATAGCCTAAATAGCATGCGTTATGTGGAAACATCTAAATGAACTGGTAAAAGAAAAAAGATCATTTAATCTGACTATATCAACCTGACAAATACATAAACTGAAGTACTTTCTGGTCACTGGTCAACCCTGTTGTGAATGATCCTGATCCTGAATTCCCGGCACAATCTAACTTTTGTATAATTTATACCACCACACGGACATTTTACATTTATATATATGTATGAAGAGTTCAGATGCAAAAGCCTCTAAGTGCCATCTGAAATATTCTTCTAGAATGATCATTTTTATCAAGCTCGTATATTTAAGTTAAGTTATTTCACTTAAATGACAATTAATAGGTAATTTTCATTGCCATTTAAGTTAAATTACTGAACTTAAACATACAAGCTTGATAAAAATGATCATTCTAGAAGAAAATTTCAGATGGCACTTAGAGGCTTTTGCATCTGAACTCTTCATATATATATATATATTGAACGTTTGGCCTAATGCATAAATTGTAATTGCATTTAATTGAATTGAGTCATTTATACAATTCTTACAAATGTGTACATACAGCAATGCTAAATACTTAATACTCATATTTGAGAAAAGAACTGGATCTAGAGCGCAACTGATCTGGGAGAGTTTTTCATTCACTATCTTACAACATTGAGCGATTAAAATGAGCAGTGACTCTTGAGTGAAGAGTTATGACATTTAAAGATATAACAATCGCTCTCTCTCACTGTACTGAATTATTAAGTTACAGTCCTATAATGGTATTGCTAAACTGTAATTCCCACTGGATGATGCAGCTCGTGACGTGTGTTTGTGTGTGTGTGTACGGCAGGCGAAGGAGAAGTACGAGAAGTCTCTGGACGAGCTGTCGAAGTGCACACCGCAGTACATGGAGTGCATGGAGCAGGTGTTTGACCAATGCCAGCAGCACGAGGTCAAGCGGCTGACCTTCCTCAAAGAGGTTCTTCTGGACATCAAACGACACCTGAACCTCACCGAGAACCAAAAGTCAGTGGGAACCACACAACCAGTGTGTCTGTGCTCATTTACAAAGAAATTAATTCGAGGTTTTGTCGAGATACCAAAACAGGAGATCTCATTAGTGATCAAACTCTTCTAAGAGTTGAATTTGCTAGCGCTTCATACGTCTGGCTCGTGATCCGGTGTCAGTGGGCAACAGCTCACTGGAGCTAAAGCAATGCAAACTGTGGAAAACTGTTCAAACTTTTCAAACACAGAGTGTGTCTCGCAAAATCACTTGACTGCAGCTCAGTGAATTACACACACACACACGCGCACAAAACCAGTTTGGTCTAGGGAAACACACCCCTGAGCGGCTCGTTTCATTATTCAGCGGCTCGGTCCGCATTATTAACCAGCAGAAACTCATTCGCTTTACACCGGAGATTCAAATGTCACGCTGTTTCAGGCCATCTCTGTTCAACTCAGCACTCCTGTCTTTCTCCCGCCTACCAACACGCAAGGAAAATACGTCTGTAAAAAAGCACTTTACGTGCACACACACAGAACGAGCACGAGAGCGTTTTCTGCGCCGAACATTAGCGATCAGTTCACACTTCATAATTCAGGATCACAGTTCATATCTAGACTGAAGCTTTTGTGAACATATACTCTACACGCACACACATTTCATTACGTTTTCTTAAAATAGAGATTGCACTTGTCTTGGTGGGTCCTGGATTGGAAAAGTTTGGGAACCCCTGGTCTAGTTGACTTGTTGTCTAGCTGTAATGCATTTGTCAGAGCTTAATGTTAAGTGTGTGTTTTTGTGTTTTCCATGCTATAGCTATGCGTCAGTGTACCGCGAGTTTGAACGCACCATTCTGGCTGCCAACACACAAGAGGATCTCAAGTGGTTCAGTAATAATCACGGTCCTGGCATGCATATGAACTGGCCCCAGTTTGAGGTACACAACTTTGAATGAACAAAGAGGTTTTAACAGTTGTGTGACCTTGTCTAGTTTTGCTTATAAGGTACAAGAGACCGGGGTTAGTGGTCACATGTGAAAGTTGTCACAGACTCTAATATCCCAGTAAGGCTTTAAGTCAAAGGTCCAGTTGCACTCTAGACGTTTTCATGTTTCTTAAACCTTGTTAAAAACCAAAAATTAGGATTTCATTTGTTACCTTTTCATTTTCTCACATGTTTTGTTTACGATTTGCTAATAAGCCATTAAATACACATTTTAAATGCAGATAATCTATTAAATATGCTTTTCTTATTACTTTTGATTTCATATTTCAGAAAAGGTATTCTCATTCGTATTTAGTGTGACTATATGCTGGCGTGTTTTTTTTTGTTTTCCTGAAAGATAATGGAAAATGGAAATGTTTAGCAGCGCTTTGTAACAGATTTTCTGTTCTGAATCTGTTCCTCTCAGGAATATAATCCAGACGCCACCAACGCTGTTGCCAAGAGAGAAAAGAAGAAGCCAGACGGAGTGGCTCCCGCGACTCCAAACACAGAGCACGCGGGTCAGGCCGGCGACCGTGGCAGGTCAGACGTCATTCCTGCTTTCTTTTACGGAGAATATCCTTCTCTCTTTTCAGAGGTTGACTGCTGTCCACGTCACTCGTTCAAATTAAGATTCTGTGAAGTTCGACAGAGAACTCACTTCTGAGTAACTATCTTTCTGGGGGGTGGATGCATTATAATCATGAAAATTTAAATAAAATAATAATGTTGGTGACACTTTAGTTTAGGGTCCAATTCTCACTATGAACTAATTGCTTATTAGCATGCATATTACTAGGATATTGGCTGTTTATTAGCACTTATAAAGCACAAATTAATGCATGACCATACTATTATTAAGCAGTAATTTGGAGTTTATTGTGTCAAATTGTTTTTTTTTTTTTTCGGCACATAATTTACCTTTGGTAATTAAATAGCTTTTTTTATATTTTATTTTTTTTATTTAATTATATTTGTAAAATTGGCTTTTATGGTAATATTTACTTTTTTATTGTCAGTTTCAGAACATAATCACTGAATACATTATTATTCATTATTCATTTTATTGTCTGTGATATACTTGCTGGATAGATCAATTAAAACAGTGCACAGACTCACAGATATTTATTTTCATTTTATGCATTTGATTTACTTTCATATCTAATTCATCTTGAATGTGCCTGATGATAACGCTGATCTCTGAGGGATCTGACTGAAAATACATCTTACACAGGGCAATCTCTTTTTTTGTTGTCATATTTTTGTCAGTTTGTTTCAATTAAAATCTTGTAATAATTATGATTATGAATAATATTTTTCGTCTTCTCTTTGTTTTCGAACCATTTTCATCGTTAATGAAATTAACACTGTCTTTGAGTAAGTCACAAGATTTAAAATCACGTAGTCGTTTGATTCAGAATGGGTTGCTAGCTACAACTGTCTTAAGAATTACATTAGATAACTAATTACATCTGTCTGCTAGTGAGCTAGCATAATATAGCAAACCAAAGTATATCATGCTAACAGCACACGTCCCCTGTCTCTGTCTAGTGTGAGCAGCTATGACAAGAACCAGGCGTACTCCACAGAATGGTCCGATGACGATCAGCCCGCCGGATACTCGGGGAACGAGACGAATGGCGGGGGAAACTCTTTCGAGGATGACACGGTCAGCAGAGGAGGCGTGCGAGTGCGGGCGCTGTATGACTATGAAGGACAAGAGCAGGATGAGCTGAGCTTCAAAGCAGGTAAAGTGCAGTTAGCTAAAATGCCAATCAAAAAAACTGATGTTAGCTGTCATTAGTGGTGTTACTGGAGCAAAACATCACCATGTGCAAATCCTTTTGATTTAGATATTTTTGAGTAAAGTACTTGTTCAAATTAACAACTTTGGCAAATGATGTAATACTTTTCATTCAATGAAATTATATGTCTCTAATTGTATTACTCTAATGGATTCTTTTGCATGGATTCACATTTACTACATAATTTGGTTACATAAAAATGACAAAACATAAAAATGTTTGATCAAATGATCTCAAAATCAGTGTATGTCATTGCATTCCCTTGTAAAAAAGAGAAGGACACTAAGAATATACTTAAATGCAAACTGTAATTTCATGCTAATTGTAATTATATGAAAATTCATCATAGTTTACATTTATATTAAATGCTTTTTGCTCTTTTTTACCAAATTAAATTGGACCTCTTTACGTGTGATTCCATAATTACTTCTATTGCCTTTAAAAAGCAAGAATTGTCATTTCTATTGAAACTTGTGTCATGTTTTTAAATAAAGTTATAATTACACGTTTGTAATGATGAAGGCACAATTTGGTACATTTACAATATAGTAACTTTAAATATAATGTTGAATAACACACAACAGTTACAATTATGATCAGTACTTTAGATGTGCTTTAGTATGTTAGTCAAACACATCAAAATAAGTGCACTTCTTTAAAGCACAACAAAAGATTAAAACATGATTTCCATTTTATTTTCAAGTAAAACTTTTAAAATCTAACATCAAGTGCTGTTTTTTTAAAGTGCTTAATTGTTTTAAGAAACATAACTTAAGAAGACCTTTAACTCAAAAACTTTTACAAAGAAATTTTACAAATGTTGTTTTTTTTGGTGTCAAGGAACATTACTAAATTGTTTAAAATATTAGCCTAGAACAAGAAAAACTATTTGCCACTTGGGTAAGCAAAAATGACCTAATTCAAGATGTATTCTCTGAAAACAAGTCTTTATGTAGAATGCCGTCCATATATAACACATGCTTTTTCTAGGGATGCACCGACATGAAAATTCTGGGCTGAAACTGAAAATTCTGGAAGCACGTGGTTGAAAACCAAAAAAAAAATGTATTAATATTAGACTTTTTAATTAAATTCAATAATTTATTGAATCTGAATTTAAAAAATACATGCCAATCAAATAAAAGAATCACACTTTTATTTAAAGTCACACAAAATATTTTTAAAAATATTAAATATTAGGGCTGCACGATGGATATATCGCTTTAGCATCGATACCGCGCAGAGCCGCGCAGACAGCACGCGAATGCCGAATTCAGTTCTCTTTCTCTTTCTTTTGAGCTTAAACGGACACATACACGTAAAATGAAGTCAAAATGCCCGTCTCGGCGAGTATCCTCGTAAACACAGTCGGTTGTGTGTTTTTTAAACAATTGAGAAAGAAAACTTATATTAGATCCGTGAATTCGTCTTAAAGGAAGAGCAGCCTAATGTACCAATGGTGATCAAACAACAAAAGAGAAAGAGAAAATGACTTTTGTAGCTTTAACAGCTTTAAAGGGATACTCCACTTTTTTCGGAAATATGCTCATTTTACATCTCCCCCAGAGTTAAACAGTTGAGTTTTACCGTTTTAGAATCCATTCAGCCGATCTCCGGGTCTGACGGTACCACTTTTAGCATAGCTTAGCACAGATCATTGATTCTGATGAGTCCAGTAGCATTTCTTTCAAAATGACCAAAGAGTTTCAATATTTTTCCTATTTAAAACTTGACTCTTCTGTAGTTAAACCGTGTACTAAGATCGACGGAAAATGAAAAGTTGCGATTTTCTAAGCCTATATGACTAGGAACTACTCTCATTCCGGCGTAATAATCAAGGAACTGTGCGGCTGTACCATGAGTGCAGCAGGCGTAATGATATGACGCAGCGCCTGAAAATAGGTCTAATAAGTTAGACAAACTTAGTCCCGGTCACGTTGGAAGAAGTTACCGAGCTGGGGACTATTTTCAGGCCATATAGGCTTAGAAAATCGCAACTTTTCATTTTCCGTCGATCTTAGTACACGGTTTAACTACAGAAGAGTCAAGTTTTAAATAGGAAAAATATTGAAACTCTTTGGTCATTTTGAAAGAAATGCTACTGGACTCATCAGAATCAATGATCTGTGCTAAGCTATGCTAAAAGTGGTACCGTCAGACCCGGAGTTCGGCTGAATGGATTCTAAAACGGTAAAACTCAACTGTTTAACTCTGGGGGAGATGTAAAATGAGCTTATTTCCGAAAAAAGTGGAGTATCCCTTTAACAGTAACAATTGTAGTTATGTTTCATTTATACAGTGAAGACTGTTATTTTACATTTGTATACAGATTGTAGCGGGTGGGGAGGCATTTATTTTCGTGGCGTAATAAACGATAATTTCCGGCGGCCGAAATTTCGGTGCATCCCTAGATTTTTGACTGTACATATGGCAGTCAGTTATAATATGTATCACCCACAGGTGATGAATTATCAAAGATCGAAGAGGAAGATGACCAGGGCTGGTGCAGAGGTCGTCTGGACAGCGGCCGGACAGGCTTATACCCGGCCAATTACGTTGAGGAAATCTGATCACCTGACTGGAGGACAACACACCTTTGGAGGCAGCTCTGATTGTCCGATCTAATAACATGGCAAAAACGCCAGAGACTTAATATGAACGACTTTCCCTGAAGATGTGCAATGCAGTCTTGTTTAAAATCAAAAAAATCTTAGTAAAAATATCCACACTGTATATATATATATTGATCTTATCTGCGAGGCTGGGAAGAGCTTGCTCACTACTAATATCTGTTTGCAAATATTTAAAAATAATATACATACTTACAAACAGATTTGAACAAATAAATGACCCATCAGTTATGCAAGTACAGGATACACATTATTTGTGCTGATTACATTTAAAATTATATTACAGACATGAGTATAGAATACTCCTATTAGCATAATATCCAACTGAACAGTTATCCATAAGGCCATTCTGCTGTATTTTAATACAAAGTTCATATAACAGATTCAGTGTGCAATTACGGGGTACTCGTCCAGTGTCACGGTGTTTAAACAGAATATGACTCACAACAGGCTATCCGGTTTTCCTCTTACTGTCTCACCATCAGTCCATGCCTTGTTGCGCTGATTATTCTATTAGGTATCGTCTTGATGTCTGTGTCTTTACGCATAGCAGCATGTGCTATGGAGCATGTAGCCCTTGATTCCTCAGGCCATCTGTACTGTATGCAAATCTCACAGTGACCACAGGGGGCGGCAGACTCAATGTCAACCTCAAACCAGGAAGTGGTGGAACTAGAATATCTATGGCTGTGTCCGAAATCGCCCCCCTATTCCCTTAAGCAAAACTTCCTTTTGAGGGGACAGCCATTTGTGGTGGTGTCCGAAACCATAGTGGACACTGTCCAATGTGGGTACAGCGTAATATCATACAGGTCTAAATACCTTTTTTAATTGATAATTTTTCCATGGCAGAGTTCAAGATACATATTTTCATTACTTCTGGAGCTGCCAGTTTGCTAAGTTTCAAATGATTATTAAACAGCAAGCCCACTCAGTGTCCCAGTTCACTCATTCAAGTGGACTATAGTAGTGGAGTAATGTGGGGAATAGTGAATGAGGGTATATGGGGCGAATTCAGACACAGTTTTGTTCAGAACAGAATACTACCCTAGTAGTAGTATAAAATGGATACTGCATACTATTTTTAGAAATAGTATGTGAAACAGTATGCATTATGCAGCGGGAAACTTTTCAAACAGTTGCATGCAATTGTTGGCATGTGACGTCTTCGTGTTGCATGCGAGTGGTGTCCAGGTATCGTCGAACAATGCAGTTGTTTTGAATTTGTGAATTTTGAGACCTCCGGAATAGAGACGTCAAACTAGATTTTTTTTTTCTTTTTCGTCATGCTAGAAACGGAGGGTCAAGCACATTGCATATTAGTATACTGTTGCTAAATGTACAACATCAATCTGGGTATTCCATGCCTACATACAATTTGCATGCTGTACACAGTATACATACATACTATATACTGCATAAAGAGTACAAATTGTAAGTGTGCTGTTCTGAACATGACTCATGTTCTCCAATTGGATGTGTCATCTCATGTTTGTCAAAGTCATGTGTTGTAATCTGTTACTCCAAGAAGGTCTTGTATAAGCAGTCTTGTCTCTATTTGGCATGTGTTCATGGTCACTTCTTGTACCAAATCAAGGATCCTCAGATGGACATGAATGTTTTCTGTGCATGATTTGGGCTACTTATGCACAGCGATTTTAAAGTGCCCCTACTATGCCATTTTAAGGTTTGCTCATTTTGTCTCCTAAAATAGGTTTACAAGCATCAAAAAGTCAAAGAACAGTTATATACATATACATATACATATACACTCATAATATACATTGCAACATCACCGATTGCTTCACAGTGTCTAAACCAAAGGTGTCCAAACTTGGTCCTGGAGAGACACTATCCTACAGTGTTTACCTGCAACTAGCCTCAACACGCCTGGCTGGAAGTTTCTAGAATGCCTAGTATGTGTTTAATTGTTTAACAGGAGCAGGATTGGACACCACTAGTCTAAACGGTTCGATAAAGGATTTAGTCCCTCTATGCCTCTCCTTTTCCGAGATCTTCCTCTGCTCTGATTGGTCAGATGGCCCAGTCATGTTGTGATTGTTCGACCGCTTAAAGCGTGTGTGGGAAATTAAACGGTCATTACCATATCTGAATTTCAGCTATGGATCTTTTTCAGCACTTTATACACAGCGATTCGAACAGTAATGTTGGTGTTGGTTTTATCGTATCAATTCCAGCCCGATTCCTCATCCTTTAAAAGTGCATCTGAGTGGATTTGCTTCGGCAGCACAGAAAACAGTGTATTCTTGACATGTCGACAACACAAACTCAACTCTTCTGAACCATTCAGTTCAAAAAGAAGGCCGAAAGCACTTGTTAGAGGCGTTACATAAGTGCCTATTACCAACATATTCCAATCTGAATTTATTTAATACATCGTTTGACCGGACCTAACTGTTTATATATATATAAACATAGGCTATATGTGTTTGCGTACATGGTATCAGGAAGCAACGTAATACGCACATGACGACAGGAAGGTGACAGTTACCCTTCCCACTTCTGCTAGTTTTACTGAGATATCTTTTCCCGTGCAAATTGGCCATTATTATTACAGACGTCCTGTGGTAAAATTGCCAATTGCCTTGTAAAACTAATCCCATCCGAATAAGGGCTTAAGACTGGAATTACTGACGACTCGTTTCAGGCTGTTCAGAATCGACTTTCTTTTGGGAGACAATAGCTCCATTAACTTTGATCTTTGAAACATTGCAGACCTTTTACATTCACGAACAACTATATTACACACTATACGAAAGGTAATAATCGAAAACGCATAATAGGGGCACTTTAACAGACTTAATCAGTGAGTGAATTTCACAGCTGGACCATCACATTCATCACTAGTTGATTCACTCTGAGGAATCCCTGTAGTTTCATGGCCTGTTATCTAACACGCACTGCTTTTGCATCAAGTTGATTATTAACTTCGATTAATTTTGAAATAATAAAAAAGCTAAAAGGTTCACACAAAGTGGCAACATATGATTTGCTGGCAATATACTGTAAATTGGTCCCGGAAGTATTTGGATATTTAAGTCACTCATTGCAATCCATTGGATTTATTTGACAGAAAGATAGCGCAAGCACACTTCTCACAAAAAAGTGTGACTCGAATACATTTTGCGATCACTGTATTTTATTCCTTCCACCGCTGACCTCTGTATGGCGTACCGCCACGATTTTGATAAGGCAAGCAGTGCTCCTTGTGTGCCTGTATTTTCCAAATTGCAGTACTGAGAATATGTGGATCTGTGTATCGTTCATGAAGTTTCAGTGTGGGAGTGAAAATGAACAACAAACAGGATGTGACACAATACATTCAGAGGAAAGACCGCCTAGCATCTTTGTGATTGAAACTGTTCAGTCTAGAAAAAAAAAGAGAACTCGCATTGTCAAAATATTCCGTAATGTACACAAAAAAGAAGTACAAAAGGGTACATGTGTCGGGGTTATCGTATTGGGGTGTATCCTCTTTATTATATTCAGTGTGTATGAGTTGTGTTTATGTATAGAAAATAAAAATTGTAGTTTAATTGTAAATGTTGGGTAACAAAAAAACTACGCTTTGAAAAAAATAACACTGTAATGCTATATAGGTACCATATTGTATTAATATGATTTTGATTGCAATGAAATCACTATGTACCATACCTGTATAAATGCGTGTGGGTCCACGCCGTCATATTTGTATATGATGATGTAATTTATTAAGATTATATTCTACTGTAACTGTACAACTGTGTTGAGTAGAGACAAACCGCTAAGTTGCGACAGGAAAGAACCGTGTAATTTAAATGCTATTTTTAATGTTGATTTGTTCTTTATGCAAATGAAAGGATGAAGGTTTATGTTGTGAACGTTACTCTTGCAGTGTAGAGGACGTGTGTATGTTCATAGTTAGTTGATGTAAATTGATCTCCTTGCTGGTGTAGTGCCTCCTCATCCATAACATAATGTTCATTTATATATGCATAAAGTTAATGATGATGAACATAATGTTGAAAACCTGATTTGAAGTTTTTGTGCTGAAGTCAATATTGCAATATTAGTTTGGAAGGAGAAAACATGTTTGTTGAGAAAAATGTACAAAATGTGTGCTCCATTTTTTTGTAAACGAAGTTTATATTAGTTTCTCCTTGTCTCAAAATACTTTACATGCTTCTTTTTGTTTTTACCAATTCATTTGGAAAGGTTCACACCTACTGAAAAAACATAGTTCCCTTTTGTGGTCACTACGAGTTACGTCAGTGACGACGAATGGGGTTTCGCTTAGAAAGCCTATCACCTTCGAGTATATAAAACGAGCCAATGGCAAAGAAATGCCATGGGTCTGTGGAATTTGCATAGCGTAACTCCGCCCCACCTCGTGGGTATATAAGGAAGTACGCCGGCAACATGCAGATATGTTTTCGCTTCGGAGCCAAGTTTTCACTTCACTCCACAAGCCAAATCTGAGATCTTCATTCTCCACTCTTCGAGACGAGCTTCTCTCCAGGTGTTGGTGTGACGGCGAGTTCCAGCAAGTGCACATTCCCTGCTGATCTGTGCAGTGATCTGCCAGTGTTTGTGTGTTCATCTCCCTGGTCGCTTCAACACTCTGCGGAGACTTTTTCTCTCACGTCTTTTTAAAGATGCCTCGCCCGTGCACTTCTGGTTGCGGTCGCTTTATATTTGACTCTGATGGGCACAATCGCTGTCTTGCGTGTCTGGGTGTTGATCACGCTAAGGCAGCGTTTGTGGATGAGTCATGTTCCCATTGGCTCCATCAGGCTTGGCTACGCGATTCAGTTTGCGTGGTCTCCTCCCCGCTTCAGGGGAGTCCGCTTCACTATGGTCGGTGGCAATGCCCCTGTCATGAAAGCGGAGGTCGCCACCCTACTGGCGAAGGGTGCGATCGAGACTGTCCCTCCAGCCGAAATGAAGTCCGGCTTCTACAGCCCCTACTTCATTATACCCAAGAAATCCGGTGGGTTACGACCAATCCTGGACCTGTGCGTCTTGAACTGCTCCCTTCACAGGATGCCGTTCAAGATGCTCACGGCCAAATGCATTTTCGAATGTGTGCATCAGGATTGGTTTGCAGCGATCGACCTGAAGGACGCCTACTTCCATGTCTCCATTCTACCTCAACACAGACCGTTCCTACAGTTTGCTTTCGAGGGGCGGGCATACCAGTACGCGGTTCTCCTTGCATCTTCACGAAAGTCGTCGAGGCAGCCCTTGTTCCCCTCCGGGAACACGGGGTTCGCATCCTGAACTACCTCGACGACTGGCTGATCCTATCTCACTCTCGAGACCAGGTTTGCGAACACAGGGAACTAGTGCTCTGGCACCTAGCTCGTCTGGACCTTCGGGTCAACTGGAAGAAGAGCAAACTCTGCCCCGTGCAGAGGATCTCTTTTCTCGGTATGGAAATCGACTTGTGCAAGATCAGACCCTGTGCAAGATCAGGGAGGACGAGGAGCAGGTCATTTTGGTTGCCCCGTATTGGTACAACCGGACCTGGTTCTCTGAACTAGTAATCCTCGCGACAGCACCTCCCTGGCCAATCCCTCTGAGGAAGGACCTCCTTTCTCAGGGACGGGGCACCCTGTGGCACCCTCGCCCCGATCTTTGGAACCTCAACATGTGGCTCCTGGATGGGACGAGACAGGTTTGAGTACCCTACACCACCAGCGGTGGTGGCCACCATCATTTCCGCTAGAGCATTTTCCACGAGACAAATTCTGCAAATTCCGCAGACCCATGGCATTTCTTTGCCATTGGCTCGTTTTATATACTCGAAGGTGATAGGCTTTCTAAGCGAAACCCCATTCATTGTCACTGACGTAACGTCTCCGTTCCCTACTCAGGGAACGAGGGTTACATACGTAACCGAGATGTTTTTGTTGCAATACATTTGTGTAACAAAATGCACCTGGTTAGAAGAAAAAAAAAATTGTACAACATACCACTTTTTACAAAGCATATTGTCCCAAAGCATCTTAGAGAATAGTACCTCCAAAAAATTTAAATAAAATGAAAAAGTATGCTCAGGATGTTCAAAAAAAATATCCACATATAGTGGATTATACGTGATTTACAGTGGATTTGAAATATTTCATTAGGGCATGTATTTCTTAGCCTGACTACGTCAGACTTATTACTTCCGCTCAATTTCATTTCGCTTCTGTACTCAGTCTGAGACAGCGTAATAGCTTTCCGTTTTCCTCCGGCCTGAAAACAGCCGGCCAATCAACGAACAGAGGGCGGGCTGAGAGCCACTGATTGTACCGTGGATGCGTAGATTTACTTCACATAATCTGCAAAAGTCGTTCACAGCCATGTTCACTCCGGTATTTCGCTCGATGGTTTTGTTTTCGCATCATACTACATGTGTTTACAGTGGAAGTTAGATGCGGCTGAGCATGCGCATAACATACGCCATAACCAAACGTTATGTGATTGGCTTACGCCTCCCCGCGAGAAAGAAAGCGCTTTTCAATTATGCCATGCCAGACTCTGTCTACGAAGCAAAGCGAAGTAGCAGAGTTTGGTATTACCAGGCTATGTATTTCTTGGGAGTCCCTCCAACAATTAGGGCCCCCAAACAATTGAGGTACATAAACAGAATAAGAAAAAAATAATAATCTGAAACCCTTGTCCATTAGCCATACTTATAATAACAGCCACTTGAATTTTGTACATCCATCACAGTGGGTCAGGAAGCAACATATGTTTGTCTGGAGTGATGAGGGTTTGGATCTGGATCCAGTGAACCCCTGGACGGGTGTCACAAAGTGTGGGCAAAGAAGGGACGAAGTGAAGAACACATCCGCTTATAGGGAAGACTCTAAAGTTTCCTTTTACTGAAACTTGTGTAACCTAATGATTCCTTAAATTCTCCACTTAATGACTATATTATTCATATTCCAGCACCAGTCAGATGGAGGTATAATGGTTGAGACAAATTAGTCACATATCTAATTAATATCTGAGGAGAAACACTAAAAGTTAAACAGTAAACTGCAAAAAAATAAAGTCAGAATTGCAAGATATAATCTCGCAATTCCGAAAAAAGTGAAATAATTAGCAATTCTTATGATTCTGAATTACCTTTTATTATTATTATTATTATGTGGTGGAAACAAGCTTCCATAGCTTACAGCCTACAACAATGTAATTAAAATAAAATGACAAAATAACAAATTTTAATAAGTAAATGAAGAGATGTCATGTCGATCACAAGTTCAGTATGGAGTACCTCAAGGCTCAGTACTAGGACCGTTGCTTTTCACCCTGTACATGGTACCCTTGGGGGATATCATTAGGAAGCATGGCATTTGTTGTGTATTTACGGGTTTCCTCATACCCTCCTATGTTACATGATGTTTCTACGTAAACACCATAAAGTTTGAGCGTGTCATTGTTGGAATAAACGGCAAGCACTTGGTTTATGCTTACTCCTGCCTCTCATGTATTTCCTAGAAAATATAAAGAAATATATAATATAGCTGGAACCTTCGTACCACGTTACGTTTAGTTGTTTTTGAACATTAGTCAGTGTTTCAAGACTAATGATGATTGCGGCGCGGATTCCCCACCCCGACCACGCCATTCTCCATGAGCTGTACACAGCTGCGACAGACGGAACAGAACGAGTTGTCTTCACTGTAAGGAAATCAGATGAATCAGTAAAGCAGTGGAGTGCTTAGACCGAACGTTTTGACTACTTTGTGCTGGCAAACGAAATAAAAGATTAAACAATTGTGCCAACATTTCTAATTGTGCCATGGGTGTGAAAAAGTTTAATCTGCTGCGCAGATTACACCTGTTATACACAACAAATCACAATGATAGTCCCAGAAAAATTCAGTTCACAAGGTATATTTATTCTCTAATTATATAATGTCCATAATAATAATTACACCAAAACAAACTCCTTTAAAAAGGAGGAAAGAAATGGAAAAATAAATTAAAATCAAATTAAAATAAAGTTCAACTCAGGTTTGAAATCCGTGCAGAAAACGTGTCACGCTAATCCACATGCAGATTCGTGTCCACAGTCATTAAAAAATTGTCCATAAAAAAGAAAAGAGAAAAAAATAATCATTGGATAAACATTTCATTCATTTCGTTGTAAAACAACAACATCAAACAACAATTTTAAAGGGCAGTAATAATCATGAAAATACACTAAGCACACAGAATGTGAGAATGTGAAAGGTATGCGAGTGGGTGCGTGTGTAGTAGAGCTACTTGTAATGGCGGCGCAGAGGTACTGACCAAGTTTGCAGGTATGAAGGCAGCGAGAGAGTATCGCGGGTCATTGTCAGACACCCAGATAGGCGGATAAGCAGCCTTGACTTGTCTTCAGAACAGCTCATAAATAAAACAGTTGGTCTGGAAATGCAACGCTTCAGTTGAACTTTGCGACTCACCAGACATCAAACACAGGAAGCATCAGATTGACAAGCGGCCGTCTCTCCACAATAATCACATCACATGCAAACAAACAGATGACGCCCTTTTCCAGGTACGACACACTTCTCTATATCTTCCTTCCTTCCGTCGTTAATTGAATCCCTCCACCCATTCACGGAAGTGGCAAGTGAAAGTAAAACAGAAACAAAGTTGTGGCACAGATTTTCTACACTGCCACACACTGGGTAAAGGATCACTGAATCAACGCCTCAACACTTTTCTACTTTCTTACAGAAACACCCCCCATGCCACCACCAAAGTGTCTCCTGCCGCCGCTATGTTCAAGAGTTTGTTTGCACTCATCTGGATTTGTTGAAACCCTGAAAACAAAACAGACTGTTCAAGCACAACAACACCTTCAGATGGAACGACGTCTAAAAGCAAAACGTTGTTTCAGACCTGGAGACAAAGTGCTAGCTCATAACTATGGGAAAGGTGTCAAATGGCTACCAGCAGTAGTGATTGCACAAACAGGGCCAGTGTCTTACACGGTTGACCTTGCTGATGGTCATCTTATCTGGAAAAGGCATGTAGACCAGTTACTAGCTGCAAATTCATGTGACAACTCGGGAGAACAGGTGACGATAGATCCTTACCTGGAAATTGCTCCAGAATACCATCATCTGTCTGAGAATTCTTCCACACCAACCCTCGAGAATGCTCTGACTGAGACTCTGCCAAGTCAGGTGAAAGAGAATGTTCCAGGTACAAGTCAGTCAGTGCACTTGTCAAACCAAACCCCTGCAAAAGAGACTGTAACTGTGAATGTACCTACAGTTCGGCCATATCCTAAAAGAGAACGTCGACCTCCAAATAGACTGACGCTCTAGTTAGTGACAAACCCACAACAATGGGGCAGAATAATCCCCTGGGTCATTTCCGGGAATAGAGGTAGTCTACCCTCTTTCCCTAGTTAGTAAAAAAAAAAAAAAAAAAAGTCTTATGTATATGGTTTGTTTGCATATGCATCTAAAGCTAAATAAATGTTACTGTTGAAGTAATGTTTTTCTTTTCTTTTTTTTCTTACTACTTCAAATTTAGGATGGAGGAATATATATTTATGAAATGCAAATGGACCCTTCTGTGTTTCCTCATTCCCTCCTATGTTACGTGATTTTTTTCTAGTTAGTTAGTAGTACTACCTACTATAATAAATGTATAAATGTTTTACTGACATTTATCAATAAGGAACTTGCTTCACAGCATTTTTCTAGTTTCAAAACCTGCTCCTCAAACAAATACCATAAAAGTGCCACAAGTTCCATATACGTAAACGCCTTAGAGTTTAAGTGTGTCATTGTTGGAATAAACGGCAAGCACTTGGGTTATGCTTACTCCTGCCTCTCGTGTATTTCCTAGAAAGAAAAAAAGAATATATATAACAGCATTAGTTTTCACTGTTACGTTGTTTATACTGATGAAAGCTCTATATTTATTCATGCCCCGACGAAATTTACCAATGCACAAAATTAACGGAATGCATACCTGATATAAAAATTTGAATGACTAGTAATTTCCTAATACTTCCTAAAAAAAAAGTTTTTTATAAAGTTTCTAATTATTGGGCAAAAAACCTCTGCACGTAATAACCTAGAATACTGTCTAACAATTAATGGCTGCTCTGTCAAGTCTTCATCGTCGGTTAGGAACCTGGGTGTGCTGTTTGATACCAATCTTTCATTTGAAAGCCACGTTTCTAGCATCTGTAAAACATATACATTTTTAAAATATTGCTGATTACTTACAAAGCACTCAATGGTTTAGCTACCCAATATTGAGCGAGGTCTTAACGCATTATAATCCTTCACGTCTATTACGATCTCAAAATGCTGGCCAATTGATTATACCTAGAATATCAAAATCAACTGCAGGCGGTAGATCCTTTTCACCTTTAGTACCTAAACTTTAGAATAGTCTTCCTAGCATTGTTGGAGAAGCAGACATACTCTGTCAGTTTAAATCGAGACTAAAAAACACAAAACACTTTCACCTGGCATACCCATAGAACATTATCAATTTCTTATTATTCAAATCAGTTAAATGATTGTTAGACTGCATAAACTAGGTCATCCGGAACCAGGAACACTTCCTATAACACCTGATGTACTCAATACATTATAAGACGAATGGCATCTAAGCTAATGTTAGTCTTTCTGTTTATTCCGAGGTTTAATGTAGTCAGACGGGCCGTATCCAGATCAGATGGAGGACCTGCACCTTGCATCATTCTGTTGACTACAAGTAACTTCACAACTACATGCCAACTAACTCTCATTCGAGTATTAGTAGACTGCCTGCCTAATATCTGCTGACTCCTTATTTTGATGCTCCCCCAAAAGACATACTACTGACTATGAGTAACTTTCAAGGAACTTTATTGATATTTGCCAGAACATGTAGACAATTGTAAGGGAGCTAGGATCAATATAACTCAAAGGGTGATTGAATTACAGTGAATAAGAACCAAATTAATATGCAAATGATTCAGAATTAATATGTAACACTTTATCAACTATTCGTCCACCGATAAATTGAGATTAGGGTATTTAATCAATTCTGGACAGAATATTATACCGTGGCCTATGGTAATAATGTAATAAAATTATGATCAATTATGAAAATGATGATTATGAGCAAGGTAACAAAATCTACAGTTTAAGGCAGTAACTTGTAAGCACACAGCACAAGTTCTTGACTAGCGTGAACCTGGATCTGAAAAGCCTGTCCAATGCGTGGTGCGGCCAGAACGGGTGCAGTGCTAACCAACAACTTCACATTATCAAAAGCCTGTTTACATTGCGAAGACCACTAAAATTTTAAGTTCTTCTTCCACAAATCAGTCAGAGGGGCAACAACTGCAGAAAAATTCCTGTAATAGCTCACCATACCCAAAAACAGCATAAGCTCTCGTTTAGTACTAAGTTGTGGAGAGAAATTATTGATTGCCAAGACCAAACTCACACTTTGCCAAGTTGACCGTGAGCCTAGCCTCAGCCAAACATTCAAAAAGTTCTCTAATACATAAAAGATGCTGCTCCCACATATCACTGTATACAAATACATCATTTAAGTAGACAGCACATCCGTTTAAACCAGAAGTTACTTGGTTCATCAAGCATTAAAAGGTAGAGGGCACACTTCTAAGACCAAAACTTATAACAGAGTCCAGAAGGAGTAAAGAATAAGGCAATCTCCTGTGCACGAGCTGTTAAAGGCACTTGCCAATGTGGAAGAAATTTAATATGTTCTATATGTTTGCATTTTCTTATATTCATAGAATCTTAGAAATATGATGATAATCAGATGAATGTAGTGTTGATACATATTCTTATTAATATATGTATGTGTCTGTCCTTGTATATGACAAAAGTTAATGTGACTGAAAGTTTGACCGAGTCAGAGAGTCTCCATTCAAGGGTGTAATATGATTAAGCATAATAGACAAATCTAAACAATATGTTAGTTATGGCTAAGATGTATCTTGATGTAGCCTCGGGAAAACAACCTTGGGGGAGGAACAACTATAAAGAATGAAGGATACCCCCCACTCGTTGCACTTTGTAATGACTGTATGACTGTTGACCTTTCCTTGCAAGGGAATAAATAATTGTTAAAGACAATTGATACCTGTTTGTCTCTTATTCATGATGTAAAATTGTTTGCCACTACACCAATATTCCCTCAATAAATCGAAATTACTGTGTAACAGAGCAGACAGAATCTACACAATGGGCCTGAAAACTGCACAGAAAGGAAAAGCAGGAAAAGGCAACAGAGCCAACACCGGATCACCTGAACAAAACACACAAGAATCTGTTTCGATCAAACAAATGCTTCATCTTCCTTTGTTTGTTCAACTAATTTTCTTTAGCCATTTGACCTGCTAAGATTAAGCAACATCTGAAACCATTAACATATTGTAGCAAACTCTGAGGTGCATCGCGACTCATTTGAACTAAAACCTAAACTGTCATGAACTACCTCAAGAGTCGCCAACAATAACCAGGGTAAACCCTCCTCCCAATTTTAACTTCATACAGTAAGCCCGCAGCAAAGACTTAAATGACTGTTGGAAGCGTTCTAAAGCCCCCTGACTCTGTGGATGATAGTCACTAGAATGGTTTTGCTTCACACCAAGCAAGACTTCCTGAAACATGTGAGATGTATTATTTGATCCTTGGTCACTTTGGTTAACCCTATTCTGACACATTACTGTAAGAAGATAAGAATTTCCTGACTTAGAAGGGGGTAATAGACCCACAACGTCATTCGCTGATATTGGATAAAGCTGTGCTGGATTTATGTACTGATTTGTCTTTCCTGTTTTGTTGATGCCCAAATGACCAGCTACGCCTCCATGTGCAGTGCGTAAAACAGTTTCTCAAAGAGACATTGGTAAAACCACCTGGATATAAGTCTGATCCAAGGGTACTTTACTACCAGACAGCCATTTCCTTAACAGGACCTCATCCTTGACAAAACAGCCTCTTGCTGCACTCGCAACCTCCTTAGGGGACAATATGGCAGACAGACATTTCCTTGGGTGGGATCCTCCCTTTGTGCCACAACCAAATACTGGTGAGAAACAGAAGGGGAAAGAAAAGAAAGACATTTTTGGATGACAACAACTCCATGTTCTGAATTTCTGAAACATATTTACTTATTGCACGAGCAACAGCACTAGTCACAAACAACACTTATACGTAAAAAGGTATTTTAAACAACCTTACCGTGTGACGGGTATAACTAACGAGAAAATACTGTTATTATTGTTATTTCATGGTTAATATGTCATTGGCTCCTGTAGTGTTATGATGCAGTACCGAAAGAATCCGACAGGGGATGGAGTGAGCATGGAGAGTTAATAACAGGCACATGGGTTCCCTTCCCCCACTCTTATAATACACAGATTGAGGGAAATGCAACAAGTGTTCATGTTGTCTGTTGTTTAAAATATCTATGTTCCCCTTTTTCTGGTAAGCTGACCTTTGAGTCCTAGGGCTGAGTACGGTGTATCTCCCCATCTACTTTGAGTGTTTAAGTAGGGTCCCTTGCCTCCATTTATCACTTTATAATCTTAAAAAAATAAATATTATATTTGTTGATTACTTTTCTCAGTGTGTATTTGTCTTTTGAATGTTTTACAGTTATTGACCTGTAACAGGAGAGACCTTGCTGCGTGGAGTTTGCATGTTCTCCCCATCCTCCGGGTGCTCTATTTTCCCCCACAATCCAAAAGATATGCAGCATAGGTGAATTGAACACATTAAATTGCCTGTAGGTGTGAGTTAGTGTGTCTGTGTGTAATCCCTGTGATGGACTGGCCATCCATTCTAGGTGTCTCTTGTCTGTGGTCCGAGACGCTGGGATAGGCTCCAGCATCCCTGTGACCTTGCAGAGGATAAATCGGTTTGGAGAATGGATAGATGGACCTGTAACAGTCATACATTCATGATGTCAACTCCAAAAAGATTTAACTGTTAAATTAAAACTGCCATGTGTCCTGATTGATAGGGGACAAAACATGTACAACTTGGATCAATTGGTGGAGCTGATTCAAATCAGCTGTTTCAGTCATGTACTTTAAGCAATTTGAGAGCAATCCTCGGCATTTCTCTGAATTCAAGCAAGTTGCATGCCAGGAAAAGAACCTTGATTCCAATGGCAATATTAATACAAGTGGAAGTTTGGAACTCTTCAGCTATGGAATCAGCAGAGTGTTGGCGACTTTTATGCACCATGTGCCTCAGCACTCGGTGACCCCGCTCTGTGACTTAAGTGGTCTTTTGCTTCATGGCTGAGTTGCTGCTGTTCCTAAATGCCTCCACTTTCCAATAATTCCTCTTACAGTTGACCATGGAATGTCTAGCAGGGATAAAATTTGACTAACTGACTTCTTGCAAAGATTATTAAAAATGAAATACTTTAATGCATTATATATAAAGGCTTCAAGTAAAACGTAAATTTTTTTTTTTTTTTTTTTTTTTACTGTATATGGGAAGTTGTCAAAACTGTGTGGTTGGACACACACAATGAGGAAGATGAAGATACAGAACCGTGACAGAAGCAAACATGATGGAAATATTTTATTCGTCAAGAAATTTGCGATAAAATATAACTCCAAACTACTTTGCTGTAATGAATGCACACAAACAGAAAACGACTACAATGGGATCTATACAGTAGCAGAAAAACAAACTCTTTTTTTATAGCGTTTTTGGACCAATAATGATCCAATATGAATCTCTTGCATCATGATTAGCACATGCAGAGTTTATGGATGTTCTCCAAAGGCTGAGGAGATTTACCTTTAGGATTATAAGCTTTAGGATTGAAGTTCTGACTTCTGCATTGTTGCGAGTCCCCCACCACCACCACCACCAGCACCACCATCTGAACTCAAAATCAACTCTATTCAACTCATTTCGATAGACAGGCCTTTTTCACTTGTCCATTTTTTTTTTTATGGCATCATGAAGGGTTGACATCTTTTTAATAATTTAATAACATTATAGTTTACGTGAACAAAAAATAAAAAAAAATTAAACACTCATTTAAAAACTCATTCAATTATATAGTATTACTTCATGAACACTGTAAAAAGAAAAGAAAAACTAGTTATTTAATTTAATACCATTACTCTGCAGTCATAAAACATCCACCCTCAACACATGTATGGTTCACTGTTTTGAATTACACTTCCTCTATAATGATAAAGTTATATCTTTCTGACATAATTTATCTTTCATCCAGCAGGGATGTTCATCTAGCTCTCTTAAAGACCTATGGTGATCGCTGTAGAGTGATGGAAGTCCAAAGATCTGCGCCTTCTGCGTCTAAGTCCAGGGTCGCATGACTGAAAATGACAGACATTTAAAATTACTTGAACACATTCTACAGTGTAATTTTCATTGTGTTTTCTTTATTATAATAATCATACAGTAATTTATCTGGAGGTTGCTGTTAAAGCAATGCGAGGGGTGAATCACTAAAAAAAACACTTTGGTTATTGAATATTTTACCTGTGCACATCTTCCATTCTGCACCAGGCAGAGGTGAACCTTACAGTGCAAAAATATGTGTTCAGAAGCTCCTGTGAAGGTGAACATCCTAAAGGAGAAACGGCTTGTTGTGTCAATGCCATTCTGTACAACCTCCACTGTTCCATCCTCAGGGTTGGGGCATCTAGAAAAGGCAGACAAAATATGAATAAGGACTTATATAAAGCCTATAACACTTTCAGTGCACCGTTAAACACACAATCCAAAATTTCAAGCAAAATGATTTATTGGTCAGAAATGGTTTTTATTAAGTGATGCATTGTTTCCTTTTCCTAGGATTTCAGGGGGCCTAATTCAATAAAACCACACTTACTTTATTATTTCACAGTTTTCCCTTTTTGAGAGGACAATAAATGTAGCCAGTTAACCATGGAAACTTCAAGTCAGTTACTCACTCTCTAATAATCAGATTCCACCGAATTTCATATTCGCTATCATTAACTGGTGTGGCCCAGCAGTTGTCCAGAACTGTTGCAATCTGACTTCTATCCACTCCTTCCACCTCAACCGCCACGTACATTTGCTGGTTAACCTGCACTTCCACACCCCCCTCAAATGGGCGGGTAAACTGTGCATCATGGTAAGGAATCATGTAGATATGGTATGCGCCCTGGCCAGGAAGGTCAATGCTTATCACACTGTGGGGCAAAATGTAAAAAGTTACATAAAACAATGGGGTAAAAATGTATGTAAAGAATGAACAGCAATGGTCATGACTAAAATATAGAAAATAGCAACAGCCACTTATAGTACAAATGCACAGTAAGGTTGGGAAGCATTAAGAATTTAATTCCACAAAATGATTCTGGTACACAACTGATTTGCTTACGAATAGACAATATTTAGAATATACCTTCTTATTATAGATTCGTATTACTGCCCTCTGTCACCAGCAGCATTAATGGAGCTTCATTAATTTTTTTTCTAATATTTGTTTTATTTGTTTTATTTTTTCTTGACTTTTATTATGAAGTTGTCTCATAATAATGCCTCAGTTTCCTGTTTCTTTGTACAACATGCATCCTTAGGGCCCTATTTTAACAATCTAAGCACATGGTCTAAAGCGCACGGCGCAAGTTCACTTAAGGCGTGTCCGAATTCACCTTTGCTAGCTTAACGACAGGAAAAATGGTCGGAGCGTCAGGCGCTTGGTCTAAAAGCATTGTCCCTATTCTCTTAATGAGTAATGGGTGTGTTTTGGGACTTACTATTTAAACAACGTGGCGCAGGACGTGAAAATGATAACTGCGTCGGACTGAAACTAGCAAAAAACACTTGCGTCGCACTTGGCGCGGAATTGCGCCGGGTGTAAGATAGGGCCCTTAACCTGTATGTTTATAATAGGCGTGGGGGGTTAAAGACTTGACTGGGTAGCATCAATCCGTTAGCCCCTACTGATGGATGCAGTATCTGTTGCCTCTCTGGGCACAGCCATGGGGTACTACAATCTTTGCTTAAAGGACAAGATTTTAGAGGACAAAACTCGCTTTAGGAGCTAGGAACTGGCAACATAAAGGGGAGAAACACACACAAGACAAGTGTAAGACTTAAAAAGGTAAGAACGTTTTTTATTATTTTGTAGTCAAACCATTAAATAAAGATTAAAACATTAAACATTAACCATTAAAACAAAGAATGAAAAAAAGACAAACAATAAACTTAGAAAAATATCTTATTCCTTAAGATATTCAATGCAATTTGTCTCTGCCCACTGTCACTAGATCAAAGTATTATAATATTGAATATTTCACCATTAAGTAATATTCACTAATGCTCACAATGCTTTATAAATCTCAGTTTAGTTAAACCCCTATTACCTGTAGGTAATCTAATTCAGGCACATACAACTTGTTGTTAACAGTCACTATAGTTTGCACTCTAGTTTCTTGCAGAGCTTTTATATTTAATTTGCTCTGTCAAGGTTCAAGCCACAGTAATTCTTAATCAAATATCATTATGGACTATTAATTAGCTTGGTTCACCACAAGTTAAATTTGTATTTTAACACCAAATTTATTTTCCTTAGCACTGACTGTTTCTTTCTGTTAGGAACACTTGAAAAGTGTAAACAACAACGATAACAATAAAAACAGGTATAGCAATGTTTGTTTCAAATCAACCCAACTAGATAAAAAGGGTGTTCTTATACAGTATAGATCTCAAGACTCAGTTCAATTTGTCACCAGTTTAAACCCAAGTGATCCACATATGTAAGACTTGCATTTTAAAGTTTGTTCGGGAAGATGAATGTTGACAACATTTTAGTTCCAAAGGTAATGAGTGTCCTAATCCAGTGGTCCACAAACAGAATTGATCCAGCCATAATAATGACTCAATCAAAGAAACTATTTGTCCTACCACTCGGTCGATGAAACCATTGACGTATTCTTGAAGTATTCTCTGATTCTGTCTTGTTCCTTCTGGTTGGCTCACCAGTCCTACTGCCCCAGTGCAAGAGAGCAAGGACAATGCTCAATCCAAGAATTGTCACCGTTGAAATAAGCAAACTCAGGACCAGAAGACGAAATGAAAAAGGAAGATTCCAAAAATAGAGAGAGAAAAGAGAGGTAAAGCCCCCCCGGCTTTGCAAACACAAAGCCAAAAGCATAATTAATATCTGTTTTCTTGGATTTTTTTTTGTCATCTCACAGCATCATAATATTTTTTACAGTTCTCTAAACATTTCAGTAAAACATATGTAGCCCATCACTTAACATTTTATTCATAACTTATTACTCTAAATGAAACATGTATAACTTACAAAGTACACTTTATCTGTGTACTGTCAGTCCCATTTCCTTAATTTTTTATATAATAAATCTAAAATTTGGTGTATGTGGTCAATGTAATATTTATTAGTTAACATATCCATGTGCTGCTACTGCTGCTAGCAAGCTAACTCCACATGCCGCATGTGTGTCATCACCTATTTTTAACCACAGTTTGCACACTACTTGTTCAACTACTTCTGTATTCTACTTATTATGACTCAGAGCCAGGCATTACAACATTCAGCACACATGTCTTTATACAGACAGTTACCCATGAGAAGAAAGATTCCCTTTCAGTCGGTCACTTTCAACGTTACGTCGGATGACCGATGAATAGGAATCTCGTTAGAGAGGCCAATCTACTTTGAGTGTAACTAAAACGAGCCAATGCACATTGGCATGCGATAATTGCATCAGCTGCTCTGCCTCGCAGCACGGGTATATAATGAGCAGCAGGGGCATCGCATCTTCAGCTTTTCGCTTCGGAGCTGAGCGGTTCGTTTGTTCCTGTCTCTAATCTGCAAGCAGTGTTCTCTAAAGAGCCAGTTCTTCAAGGAAGACGCTTTCTATTCATTGATGTTTGTGTGATGGCACTACAGTGGTGATTGAGTCCTCTCATTTGTGTATGTGCGCCCTCAGTGAGTGCTAAAAAGCTGTTATTAGAGCTGGTAAGAGCTGCGCCTTCAGTGAGAGAGTGAGGCGTGTCGTGACAACACTTCTGGGAACCATGTCTGGTTGACGTTTCCGGTTGAGGCCTCTCGCTCTTCTGTGTGTCGTGTGCTGTCGAGCTACCGGGCTGTAGCGCGGGTTGTCACGGCAACCCAGCACTCACTGTGCGCTCTAGGTGTACGAACTGGAAACGTCAACCGGATCTGGTTCCCAGAACTCGTGCTCTTCACGATAGCCCCTCCCTGGTGCCTAGAGTTCGGGCCGGGCGATGCCCACGTGGTACTGAGACCCTGGCCTGGCAATGTGCCCAAGGTTACTACCACTCCCTTCAGTGACCAGGTGGTGAACCTGCAAGCGCTGCCCCCGGAGGAGGCAGACCCAGCCCTGGGTTTGCTCTGTCCCGTCCGTGCTCTGCGATGATATCTAGACAGAACTGCAGGACCTCAGACCAGATCTTTGTCTGTTACGGAAGCCAGCAGAATGGAAAGGCTGTCTCCAAGCAGAGGATGGCCCACTGGATAGTGGATGCCATCGCCTTGGCTTACAAAGCACAAGGCATGCCTTTCCCGCTCAGGTTGCGAGCTCACTCAACACAAGGTGTTGTATCCTCCTGGGTGCTGGCATGTGGTGCCTCGCTAACAGATATTTGTAGAGCTGTGGGCTGGGCGACCAACCCAACACGTTCGTTAGATTCTATAGCATGCGTGTAGAGCCGGTATCCTCCTGTGTTCTCACCTCACACGGGTAGAGCACAGAGAGGCCCATCTCTTGTCGGCTTGTGGCGCCTACAGTTGTGCTCATGTCTCCTGACTGAAAAACCTCCTGCCTGAAAAAGTCCTCCGTCACCCTCGGCAGTCGGACGTGGTGGAGCGTATGGCGCCAGGCCTATATCCCGCTAAATTCTTGGCTCTAGGCTAGTCTAGGCTGGGTGCCATATGTGTGACCCTGCGGGGATCCCATTTGATGCTTTTTTCCACGGTTGCTCCTAAACAGAAGCCTGTGTCTTTCCCTTGGAAGAACCCATCTCTTAAGAGATAGGTGTCACCCCAGTAATTCCATATGCAAACAACCCCACGGGGTTAGCCCATATGTTATCTCCATATGACTCCTTCGGAGAAGGATGTGGCTTTTTTTTTTCAATGGTAAGTGCACACTTTCCCAGTGTTATCCAATAGTCTTACTGGTAGGGAATTCCTATTCATCTGTCATCCGACATAACGTTTAGAGTGACCGACTGAAAGGGAACGTCACGGTTACGTGTGTAACCCTCGTTCCCTGAAGGAGGGAACGGAGACTTTACGTCCCGTTGCCACATCTGCTGTGCTGGGGCAGCAGGGTGACAGGCTCGGATCCTAAGTGAAAACCTGAAGATGCGATGCACCTGCTGCTCATGATATACCCGCGCTGCGAGGCAGAGCAGCTGATGCAATTATCGCATGCTGATGTGCGTTGGTAGATTGGCCTCTCTAGCGAGATTCCTATTTGTCGGTCAGGGAATGAGGGTTACATACGTAGAGACGTTATTACTCAAAGATTATTATTACTGTTAAGGGCTGTCAGTTGATTAAAACAATTAGTCATGTTTTCAGCATTAACATGAACTATCTTGAATTTGGAATCTGTTGAAATGTTATATATTTTCCTTTCCAAATGTGGATCCACATCAGGTGATTCTTTGCCTCCACATGTGCATTGAATTAGTAATGCACACATAGCAAGTTGATTTCCGGTTTGGGTGAACGCTTGTTATGTTGGCTGCTGCAGTCAGTTGGTTTGGAAGGAACTTTTATTGTGGTTGAAGCAACCTCACTTGAACTCTGCCGAGCATTTTTCATTTTCCATGTACCATCATGGGCTGATTGAATCCGTAGACCTGAATGCGCTGAATTACCAGGTAGTGATGGGAGATATTAATCTGTTCGAAACTTCGAATCAACTGAACCAATTGCTTCGCAAAATTATTCACAAGTTCTCGAAACGCCACATGCTGGAGACTCCTGCTAGTCAGAACAGTGTAAATGCAGTGAAAACTCAGCCCAAACATGCATAAAAACGTCTCAAGTTACGACTGTAACCTCTGTTTCCTGAGAACAGGGAACGAGACACTGTGTTGATGACGCTTTGGGGAACATCTCCATGTGAACCGGTGTCTGAAACACGTATCTAATCACAGCAATCATATTGACCAGTGACAGCCTATGACGTCACTACTAATGCGACCCGGAAGTATATAAGGGGCGCCTAGAGAACATGTCATCTACTTATCGTTTGAAGGGACTGTTCAACAGGCATCCCGAGGCATGGCAAAAATGACACAGTGTCTCATTTCCAGTTCTCAGGGAACATAGGTTACAGTCGTAACCTGAGACGTTCCCTTTCGGAAGGGAACTCGCACTGCGTCGATGACACTTTGGGGTACGATATACCTACACCACCATGCTGAGGGGAGTGCATGCCAATTATGACTGAGACAAAAACGTCAGAAATGCTAAACACTCCCCCTTCTGGTCACATACAGGCTGTCAGTGACAGTATTCCCTACGGCCACTGCTCAAACTATGAGCCTCAAAAGAGGCCTACCAAGGTCGCTCAAAGGCTTGGAACCAACAACTTTCCTTTAAGGGAATATGGCCAGGGGGTCATAAGGAGTGTCGAAAGGAGTCCAGTCACTTTCTGAGGGGGACATAAAGTCAACCCCCATGCCACCAGGGAGGCTGACCTGGTCATATTTACTGACCTAGTCTTGCCAACAAACTGTCTGTTTCCTAAACAGAGTTTCTAACTCACTTGTGGAGGCATCCGATAGGGAGGACTGCAGAAAGTGGCAGTAATCGCTCACAGACCGGATCATAGAGACGGGCATCCTGGAGAGTAGAACTCAGCATAGCGCTTTCTAACCCTTGCAAACGAGGGGAGTAACTCTACTCGAATCTGGGTCTACACAGTGCTTTTACAGCCCTGTGGAGGCTGGGCACTCTAAAAGGCAGAGCGATCCTCAGATAGATTCTGGAACACTATGCTCAAACCTGATAAGTATTGACCAGGCTCTGGGCTAGAATCAGGGAGGCTCCATGGGGGGCTGCAACGTGATGCTTAATGCCTTTGCAGTGCTAAGCATCCATCTCGTTGGGGAGCCGCCTTCAAGGAGTCCTGTTAAGGCCTAACTACTTGATAGCGAGACTATTGGCAGAGCTAGCCTCAGAAGCCAGGTGCTCTCACAGACATTTATGTGGGCCTGTTTATACTTATTTAACATTGCCAACAGGCAGTGTACTCAGCAGAAGTGCTATCCACCCTTTAAAGCAAGGGGAGTACAGTCTTATGCTACCAGACTATCGAGGAGGCCTACTGTAAGGCCTACAGCTTCGAATGTCACGGGCGTCAGCCCAGGTAGTGCTTTGACTCTAAAGGCCAATTTATACTTCTGCGTCGAGTGTACGCCGTGGTGTACGTCGTAGGCTACGCACGTAGGTGACGCCGTCGTGAGCATTTATACTTCTGCGTTATGTCTGTGTTACTCTACAGTTACACCACCGAGACGCTAGTTGGCGGAGGCGGGTTTTAATTTTCCACTGTGTTTAGATTCCTCGCGGCTGTTTTGAGTTTAGGCTACTAGCGTCTGAAAGAGAGTGGATCATGTAGGAGTTGGAGCTTATCGAGGTGGAATAACAGTTTTAGTGAAATTACTAAAACTAAAAGGCAGAAACTAGAGAAGGCGTCGGAGGAGATGGTACGTGCGACCTGTGAACCTGTTGACGGTTGAACCGAATTTAAAAATGACGGGCGGTGCAGAAGAACACGCCGGAAATGTGTAGGAGGAAATGCGATGCTACCAAGTCGACCAATCACAGATCTTGCGGTCCGCGTCGTCGCGACGCGTAGTTACATTTTTGAGGAGGTGCGCGTCAGGGTACGGCGAAGGGTACGACGTATGATACGCGTCTATGCGTATGCTACGCCGTACCTACTACGCGCACCCGACGCAGAAGTATAAATTGGCCTTAAGGGAGAATACTCAACCATCCCAGATGGGAGGGAGTAACTAATCTGTCTCTACCTGAGCCTGGGTGGTGAAGGGTGATAACATACGAGCTATGAGTAGCGAAGTACACTAAATAATGACCCTAATAAGAGGAGTACTATTAGCATGACCCTGAGAAATGTATCAGGGTCAAAGCCTATTATCTTGTATTTTTTACAAGACATATTTTATATTCTCTACTAAACCCAAGGGAATAGAGGCCTCAGTAAGTGGCCAGTGGCATTCAACCTTATAATTTGAATTATTTTATTCAAGGGGCTCAGCGAAAAAATCCTTTTTCAACTTAAGGCCTTGTTGGATATACTAGCTACTATACTCAGCTCAGCAGTGGAGGATTAAACAACAAAAACAGCATTACCAGCTTCACTTATTACAAACAGTTTGACTTTATTTCTGTCATACGTCTACAGAAGTTCTTGAGAATTAACAGAGGTTTTGATGTTGATGATTTACATTATGGAGACATGTTTCATGCTGCAATGCATGCTGGGAACCATGGATGAGTTTTATACTATGGTAGCTCCCAGATGTCTGTGTGTGACTAAATATAGCAGTAGTTCAAAATGTTTTGTGCACATTGCGTACATTTTTTAAAATAAATTCTGATTAACATAACAACATTTGGTCTTTTTGTTATAGTGTCATGAAAAATATAGTTTTAAAGGGGTCATATAATGGTACATGCACTTTTACAAGTTGATTGTACTGAAATGTGTGTTGGCAGTGCCTGTACACAACCATCATAAAATGATAATAATCCATCCAGTGGTTTTTTTTTAATCTTCTTATATGTTTCCTCCTGTCTCAAATCAAGCTGTTCGATATTGTGACGTCACAATATCGACGCCCCTCCCACGATGGCTTGATTGACAGCAGCGTTTCAAACACAGACCCGCCCCCGTGAGCGAGCTGTCAATCATAGCACGCGCCGACTGGCGCGTTCATTGTTGATAGCTGGAGTGCTGAGCAGAATGGCGTCTAACGATTGTGGTGTTCTGTTCTTGGGTGTAATAAGGAACACAGCAGTCATATTGATGATGTTTCTAAATCCGTACAGCTAATGACGCAGTGGCTGAGTTTGTTTTCGAAGGGAATATTCCCCACGATCAACGTCAATGCTTTCATGTTTGCGCGAATCATTTCACCAGACTCGAGACTGCTTTACAAACGAGGGTCAGTATAAAGCTGTTTTTGCTAAGAAGCTGCTCCAGAAAAAAGGATCAATACTAACTATTCGTGTCCCTGCTGAACCTCCAGAAGAACAAGTGAGTGTAACGTTTTATTGACCTTTATATTAATCTTTGCAAATAGCTAGCACGCTTCATGATGAATGTGGCTATTTTTACACTCAGGGTACATTATGGCATGTTTTCTATGTTCGACGTTCTCAATATAATTCATAATCCCACGTTTATAATGAACAACGCGTTATGGTTTTTGTATTATTATTTTAAACGGTGTCCGCACAGAACAGAGGGGCGGGGTGAGCAAAGCTCATTATCATTTAAAGACACATGCACCTGAAACGGCGTGCTGAAAACAGCTGTTTTTGACCTGGTAAAATGAGTGTTTTCTTACAATACTAATGAGAATTTTTAATTAAAGTATATTACAAACTTTTAAATTAGACCCTAAAGAATCATATTAGCTTGTACAAAAATGACATTATATGACCCCTTTAATACAGTGATAAACCTTGGGATGTGATCTGTGACTTGGTATAATTAATAATGATAACATCATCAATAAATACCCAACAGATTATCCCTAGAATTTCTCTTGGCTTTTTTGCCATAACAATTGTCGTATAAACACACAGTTACAGCAGCCAGAGAAAAACTAAAGCTAAAAAGTCCAATGCCCTATGGACTAAAAAGCCCAATGAAAGCAAACATTGATCACCATAATGGTGACTGTACAATTATTTTATTTTCAATAAATCATCAACATCTAAACCTCTGTTGATTCTCAATAAGAACTTATGTCGCTGTATGACATGAATAAAGTCAAACTGTTAGTAATAAGTGAAGCTGGTAATGCTGTTTTTGTTGTTTAACCCTCCTCTGCTGAGATCTTGAGAGATCGGTTAGTTTTTAGCATTGTTTTGGGATTTAAAGGGATTCTGCTGTCTGAGTTTTGTGGGACACCATTGTGCTGAAGAGTAGAGCCTGTGCTTCAGTCCAGCAGAAGAGCAAGAAACACTGATGATATGATGGATGTTGCTTTATGTAAAAGGCATTTAACTATTGAAGTGATGTCTGTTAACTTTAAGTTTTGTTTTTTCAGTTAAGTTTCTGTTTAAAGGAGAACTTGGTAACTTTTTTAACTTAATAAAACTGTCTAGAAATCATTTGGATGGTTAAACAACCTGTTCTAGTGATATTGGTGACTTTCCCCGCTCCCCCCAGCGTTCCCAGGCGGAAAACCAACCTTGCAACTTTGGGACTACCGTCCCGGCAAGATAGAAATTGGAAGTCTCGTGAGAAGCGAGAACAAGAACGAGAACGAGCGCGAAACACGAATTGCTTTACGGCAATTCAACATAAACACACGCACATGTATAATGATTACCCACCTCGGTAGACATAGCTCCACACGATACAGTTGGCTTGCTCCGATCAAAACAAACGCACATGAGCAGCGGTAGAGAGGGGGAGGAGGCCGCCGCAAGTGAGTTTCTTACGACAGTGTTGTTATATAAGCACCCCCACAGCTATAGGGGGAGCTCGTGGGGAAAACATGCGACAACAAAAGGGAAAATCAGCGAAGAAGTGACTAGAGTTCGCTAGAGTTGCCGAGTTCAGCTTTAATAAATACAAATTAATGTCATTGTAATGACACTCTTTTTTTTGTGTGTTTTAATATTAGAAACTTACGAGTAAAACATCCTTGAGAAATTTAAGGCAATCGTTTTCCATGTTTTCGAAGTACAAACAACTAATTACATTTTACAGTGTAAATATATTGTAAATACATTTTTTCAATATTTGAAAGGCGGCAATTCCTTATGTATTATTCAATATATTGTAATATATAATACATTGTATTAATGCAGTATATTTCACCATACAGTATAATATATTGATCATAAAAATATGGAAATATATTTTAGTTCCGTAAGGGAGTAGGCTATGCTTAGCAAAGTCAGACTGTAGTATGTCATTAACAGCAGCAGCACAAATAGCAAATTCATACTGTAACATTGTGCATATCATTAACAGCAACAGCACATTCAAGTTCAGTATTGGAGTGAATATTGTTAAAGGATTAGTTCACTTCAGAATTAAAATTTCCTGATAATTTACCATTTACTATTTAACCACAAACGCTCGTCTTGCAGTAGCTCTGCGATGCACCATGCATTACGTAATCATGTTGAGAAGGTCACGCGTGACGTAGGCAGAAGTACCGCGGTAGGGCGAAAAACTCCCATATAATTTTCTCCTCCAACTTCAAAATCGTCCGACATCGTTGTTTTACCCTTTTTTTTTTGTTTTTTTGTAAAGTGCATTTGACTTAGTCTTTGCACGTTCGCTTTGTAAACACTGGATCGGTACTTTCGCCTATGTCGCGATTGACCTTTCCAACGTGATCACGTAATGCTTCGTCACAGCTGGTGCAAGACGAGCATTTGTGATTAAAAAGTATATACATTGTGAAAATGACCGATCGTTTGGCTAAATAAGACTCTTATTCCTCGGCTGTGATCGTGTACTATAGAGCCTTTGAAGCTGCACTGACACTGCAATTTGGACCTTCAACCTGTTGGTTGTCATTGAAGTCAACTATACGGAGAAAAATCCTGAAATGTTCTCATCAAAAAACTTAATGACATTGTGGTGATTAAATGATCAAGAATTTTTTATTCTGAAGTGAAATAATCCTTTTAAAGTGAAAGCAGCAGAAGAAAGCAATCAATGTAGTTGCGTGAGGGTACGGTGAAAAAGCGTTGCTGGTAGTAAACTCATTACACAGTGTCTGCACTGGAGTACCACGCTGTTGACGCGACAAACAATTGTGCAAATCCATTTGTCTTTTGTTTCAAGTAGTGTGAGCACTTAAAGCAAGTCAGAAGTTGTGTTGCTCGCAGCGTGCCACGTCCACCGTGGACACCGTGGTTTCTAATGATTTTGTCGCGTCATTTTCACGCGTCATACAAAATTTAAGGTTCCTTACAACAGAAGCCTTTGTGTTCAAAGGATTTTACATTTTCTTAAAGGAAGTAAAAAGAGACTTTATATCAGAGGAGAACATTCTAAAATTGTGATTACAGTGAATGTTTCTGGCTTTGTGAAGATGAAATTTACCCAGAAGATAGCTTTTAGATTATACGTTCTAATTGTTATGTGCCAGAGTCTCTTATTTAAAAAAAACAAAAAAACATTTGTTTTATATTTCCTGACAATGATGCGCTTTGACAGGGATGTGGGACACGAGCAGGAAAGAAACAGTCATTCTCTTTTCTAATAACTTCATGTTTTCTCCTGATGTTCCAAGCAACTGCACTGCATAAATGCTTTTCTTACTTAGTATTTTTGTCTTGTTTCCAGTCCAAATATAAAAAAATTCTTAATTCAAGATGCATTTACTATATGAGTAAAATGACATTAGATATTGTGTCCTGTTTTCCGGGGAATTAATCAAAATTAAGTGAGTTGATGCTTACAAAAAGCTAAATTATCTGGCAATGGTGTAAGAAAAATAATCTTAATTCAAACAGAAACAAAACTGTGCTAAACAGAATTTGATGTGCAAGCAAAAAGTTTTTTTTTTTTTACTTTACCACAGTAAAAATGCGAATATAATAGGCCTGATCTATTATATTTGCATTTTTACTGTGGTAAAGTAGAAAAGAAAAAAAAACGCTGCAGGACAAACTAAAAGCGAACCAAAGGAAGAAACGTTTATAATCCCCTGCGAAAATGGGCAAGATGTGAGTAAAGATTTAGGAAAAGAAACCCAAAATGTCCAATGGAATATTGTTAAATTCACTGATAATCGGGTGACCAGATTGCAAAACACAATACAAAGCCGACAAAGCATACATTTATTGGCTCACATGACACACCTCTCTCATTCGGCACGAATCCAAATGTTTCCATGGCTGCAATTTAACATTTAATTGCTAACCTATTATTTATTTTGTAAACAAAGCTTTGTGCTTCACTCGTGTCATAATATTCACGTAACACAGCATTCACGTAGAATTTATTTTTTTTGCTGGACCACCGCCTGTGATGCGGTTGTCAAGTTTACCGGCACAGTCCTAATATTGCTGCAATCTCTCCTTGAGGAATTCAATAGTTTCCCATAACAATGTTCACATTGTGAAGTCAGTTGTAGTTCTTGTGTTTCTGCTTGTCTCTTTTTCTGTTCTCTTCTTTCCTTCAGTGATTCTGCTTGTTAACAGGCTTATTAAGGCTGAGATGACGCCATATGTAATATACACAGATCTTGTGGCTCAGATAAGGTCCAGTTGTGGTTTATTTCTTTGCTCTTGGCTGACATGTGGCATTGCTATGGCCTGCTTGTGGCCCAGATCTGGCAAAGAGGAGTGAGCCGGCCAAGGGCCGTCATTCCACTCTGCATGTGGGCCAGATCATCTTTCCACATGTGCCAGATGTAGACCGGATCTGGGACGTCACAACGTTGCTATGTGGGTGTATATTTCACCGTTCCAGTGTTAATTTTGACAGCAAATTTTGATTTAGTTTTAGTCATAGTTTTTTTTTTTACTAAAATGACATTTAGTTTAGTCATATTTTAGTCATCTGCATTGTTTTAGTTTTAGTCTTGTTTTAGATAGACTTGTTTTAGATTTAGATAAACTTTTTATCTTTTAGTGATAAAAGTGATTTTAGTCGACTAAATCTACAGTAGATCTGATCTACTGGATCTACAGGAAAGAATGGCACCGGAGCAGCGGGCTGAGAACCAGACGGACCCGCTCCGAGAAACCAATCAAAAGATTTGGCCAAAACCAAATCTTCCTAGAGTGCAGAACAGATAGTCCCACTCCACCTGATCAAAGTCTTTTTCAGAATCAAGCGATATCAAAACCTCTGGTATGTTAGGTGGGGAGGGACTGTAAATAATATTTAAAAGACTTCTAGCATTAAAAAAGGAGTACCGATTCTTTATGAAGCCAGTCTGATCCGACGAAATATTGGAGGAAACAAGCGCCTCAAGATGTCGGCCTAGCAGTTTCGCAAGAATCTTAACATCTAAGTTTAGGAGGGAAATGGGACGATAGGAGATGCACTGAGAGGGACTCTTTCTCCAAAATAAGATAAATAATTGCTTCACGCATAGTTGGGGGTAGAGAATTAGAGGACAAAGATTCTTTGAATACAGTGAGGAGCAGAGGGGCAAGTGTGTCTGATTTTTTTTTTAAGGAACTCAGATGGGAAGCCATCTGGGCCCTGGTGACTTACCACATTGCATACTTCTAATTGCGTCTATAATCTCTTCTACCGAAATGTCTTTCTCTAGGTCGGATGCCAAATCTGGGTCCAATTTGGGAATATCCAAACTATGAAAAAAATTGTCTAGGGCAGAATTATGATCTGGTGGTTCTGAAGTGTAAAGAGCAGCGTAATAGCGACGGAAACATGAGTTTATCTCTGATCTTGACCCTTTTTCTCATTATGATTTGACCTTGTTCATCACTAATCTCCAAGATATACTGTTTAGCGGTCTTCTGACGCAACAGGTGCTAAAATTTTCCCACCCTCTCTCCATATTCATACGAAATATGCCTAGATTTTAGTACAAGGCTTTCCTCTGCATTGAACCATACAAAATGATCTACCCCATCAGATATGCTTTCAGTGTTTCCCAAATTGTTAAAAAAGACATCCCCGGGGTCTTATTGTGAGACAGAAAGAGATCAATCTCTGATTTAATAAAATTCATAAAAGTTTCATCTGAAAGGAGGAGGGGATTGAACCTCCATTGGCGGTATCCAGGATTGGATTGGTATTTACAGTCAGCGACCATATAAAGAAGTTTATCATCAATAAAAAAAATAATCGATTCGTGAGAATGAGTTATGGACTGGAGAAAAGAACGAATAACCTCTAGAGGTAGGATTTCTGAACCGCCAAATATCAGTCAAACCATATCTCTGAAGAAAAAGATGAACTGTTTGGGATGACTTGGATTCAGGGCACAATCTAGATGATCTGCGATTATTTATATATATATATATATATATATATATATATATATATATATATATATGATATGCATACATCCATAAGAATGCCAATTGTCCAGAATGAAGCCTTGCCACTTAGTTAAACACAAAAGTCCCAATGTCTCTTATAACTATTGGACCGAGATAAATTACATCTCTGCACTCTCAGCTTCCCAAGAAGAGAAAAGCAACAACAAAAAAACAAAAACAAAAACAAAAAAACAACATATTATATTATGCAATTTTGCAATTTCTTTTAGCTCGTTCTCAAGAAAGCTGAAGTCTTCAGAAAGGGAATTTTTAAGTTCCGCCCTGATAACGACCAAGATATCCTCTCTCAGAGAGGCTAGAATATCTGCTTTCAAATCCTCCATGTCCGTCGCCGATTCTATCTGCGAAATGCGAGGCATGTCACCGGAAGCGGTAGAGGTTTGCATGGAGGATGTCTCCGGCCTAGCGTTCGCAGGGCCACTGTATTTATATTTACGCAGCTTAGTTGCCATTGAAGTGACCGACACGGATACCAGTTGTTAAGAGGGGTCTCACGGGTATTAGAAAACAATGTCCACAATAAATTCGCCGAAAATGCGCTATAAAATAATACTTTAAAAGAAGCTGTACAGGAGCTAAGTTCCTCAAGTCTTAGTCCTCACTAGCACCACCCGGGCACCAATATTTTAAAGGGGTGGTTGATTGCTATTTCACTTTTTTCATTTTAAATACTGTGTAATGTTGCTGTTGGTGCATGAACAGTATCTGCAAAGTTGCTGCGCTGAAAGTTCAACGTAAGCGGAGATATCGTCTTTTAAAAATCAGGAAGTTTAATGCCTACAAAAACGACTCGAATGGGACTACAACGAGATACTTCCCGGGTTTTATACGTAACTAACCCATACATTTACATCAACCCTCCCTCCGGAACATGTTCTGCTGTCGAAGAGGAGGAGTTATAGTGGAGAGCTGTAGCTGTCAGGTCTTCTGTGTTCAGGCTTCCTACAGACGCTGTAGTTCGTCAACAATGGTTAAAATTTAAGTTTGATTATGTTCCTGACAATTACAATCGTAGTTTAGCTCTCTGTGCTGCGCATTTTACGGAAGACAGCTTCCAGAATCTACACGAGTTCAATGTCGGATTCAACAAGAAACTATTACTCCAACATGAAGCAGTTACAGCTATAAAACCAGAGGCCACAACCTGCAAGTAAGATTTAATCATTTTAAATGTATTTGCCTGTATAATTTAAGACGTAATGTTTTAGTTTTATCAAGGATGTAAAAAAATACCAGCGCTGGCTTTAGTATATGACAGATGCGTACAAACATTTTGGATCCGAATTTGTAATATGTAGAAATTTTGTAAACGTATTTTCCATGTATACTTTATGACGTAATTTTTTTATTTGATCAAGAACGCAAACCAATGCCAAAGATGTTTGGTTATAGTAGCTAGTTAGTTCGATGTTATTTTGTGTGTATAAGAAACGTGTGCAAACTTCAAAAAATTATCGCAACAGCGAACTTCAGCTGCTGTTATCATGTAAGAAAACGACAAACTGAGTAAACTACCGGTAAGTTTTGTGAATAGTTAAACGGTTGTTCTTTCTATCAATAAAACAATATCTTTAAAAAACGGTATTACTCAGTCATGTATTCAGTTATATTAAATGTTTAATCAGGGGGAAACCGTATCTCAAAAGCTAACAAACAGTAGCATTTTCAAGTAACAGTGTGTGGAAATTATTTGAGAAAATAATAATAATAAAAAAAAATTACCATTCAGAAACGTTTAGTAAGAGCCGTGTTTGCGGAGGTTCTGCTTGACTCTCTTCATCACCGCTCTCTGGGTCTGATTCTGGCTCAAACTGATGAGGCAATATTGACACCATTACATTTGACCGGGCCAGGAGCACATGCAACTGTCGCCCGTAAAGGAAATGGGCGTGAAGATTCCGGACGCAGTTTAGCCAATTACAACACACCGGCCGAACTAACCAATCTGAGCTCATTGCCTGTTTCTGAGGGAGTGGTTTCATAGACTCAGGAAGTCAACCGGTCGTTCAAATGACAGAGGAGGAAGCGGCTTACAATAAAGGTGAAATTTATGAAAAATAAGGCGTTTTTTAACAAACGAAACACGAAGACATGTTATATTGCAGCCCATAAACACAATCAAGCAAAGAAAAAAGGCAGTAAACCACCCCTTTAATAATTCAGAAAAGATGGATCAATACAGTGTATCCGTGTCGGTCACTTCAATGGCAACTAAGCTGCGTAAATATAAATACAGAGGTCCTGCGAACGCTAGGCCGGAGACATCCTCCATGCAAACCTCTACCGCTTCCGGTGACATGCCTCCCATTTCGCAGATAGAATCGGACATGGAGGATTTGAAAGCAGATATTCTAAGATTGATATCTGGCTAAGGCCAACTAAGATTTCAGCATGGAGATAAAAGTTAGGATTATGATTTTTCTGTTGTACTACAGCACACCGTTTAGTGTATTGTAGAGTGAACAGAACAATAACTTTAAAAGAAGCAAAGTGAGTGCAGAGGAGGCAGCAGAGGTGGTGACTTTTTTTGTGGGGAATGGTCTTACTACTCTGGAAGAAGTTAATTAGACATGGGAGAGGGGTGTGTGAGAGAGTTTGAGTTAGATCCGTTTTGTGAAACTTTTAGTGTCACCAATTTCTTGGATTATAGCTTCTTAGAGTATAGCTTCTCAGAGTGTACCGATCTTATTTTCAAAGCTTATTAGAACAATGAATGCAAATTATAAAACGAACTACCATTTTTATTTCCTCCTAACCTTTTGGAAAGGAGATCCTGGAAAACTGTTACTGTAATTAAAATGAACCTGCTCAAAATCTAGAATCAGGGTGGCCACTACAACAAGATGAACTAACCCACACGGCTATATAATATAATTAACGTGGCATGCAAATGAGCATAGAAAACTGATCACACAATTTTTTTTGTATGCTCCTGGCAAAATGCCCATATCGTCTATACCTGAATGCATAAACTGTGACTTGACGTAATGCAGACATACCTGCTGTAACTGGTTAGATTTATTCTTCAACCAGTGGAAAACCTCTTCACGATGTTCAAGGAGTAAGTGGGGCAACGATCGAAATCTGGGGTCCAAGGGAGTACTCTCAAGCGGATAATCCTGTTCCTTTGTGTATCTGCTTGAGAGGTTTTGCAGGATGGCAGTCTTCATGTTAACTATAGTTGTAGAGTCTTTCTCGTCCAGTGTCATGCTCTGTTCAATCATGTGACAAGGTAGTGCTCTTTTCATCAGACAGGCCAGTGGTCGTTTTTTTTTTTCTTTTTTCGGTTTAAGGTGGTTTACTATTTCTTCGGCATGACTGGTGTCGGCGCTATCCAGAGTATCGAGTTGACGGGCTATGCCGTTATAGCCGCTTGTTGCTCGATATAGCATTCCAGCATTTCCATTAAGCTGTTCCATCATCTAACAACATCCATGATAAACTTGTGCGATGCGATATCAAGCATCTTTTGCTTTGCCGCAAGCACAGCTGTTTCTGTTGCACTGCAGTGAAAGAAAGCCACGATTTTCCTCACGTGACCAAGCAAGCGACTAATGCAGGGAACATGCAATCCTGCTTGCGAAGCAAGATTCAATGTGTGCGAAAAACACTTAATATGAGGTGACAACCCGTCTTCTCTCACTGCCACCTACATGTTGCACGCGTTGTCTGTAACGACAGCAATGCTATGAGCAGATCTTTCAAGCCTATGGCCGCTTTTAAAACTTCGGCTATGTTTGTACTAGTGTGTGAAAAAGCGAAATCCAACATTGTCGACAACAGAGAATGGTCTCTTGTCTTTTGCGATTAAAAACTCAAGATACACCTGGTTATTTCTTGAGCTTTTGCACTTGACTGAGACCACATTGCAGCGAACATACATTGTATAGATGTTTGGCCTTCTTTCACTCTCTTTTTCACACCCAGTTGCAGGAGTTTGTCATTGTGGTGCCGTTTTAAATGACACATCATTGTGTGATTGTGAAGGCAGTGAATGCACGTGTTACACAGGTGCGGTAGCTCAACCAATAGGATAAAACAGACATCATATCGTAAAAAAATTGCCATAACTCTACGATACACATAGTAACATTTTTGCATCAAGATACATATCGTACCATGATTTTACACCCCTTACAACGATCGTTACACCCTTCTGCAGCCACTTCCTGTTTAAACGACATGGGTAAATTGCAATCGAGGATTTTGTTTTGTAAATCAAGCACAATTTAATCGAGGAATCTTGTTAGCCCTATCTTGAAATGAATGCCACTTTAGTTCTACTTTCTGAGTAGGAGAGTAGTTTTGCCACAAACTCAACTCCGTCATACTGATATTGCATGACAGCTTTTCACCTTGATGAGAAATTTTGTCTCATTTTTAATATTGCAAGATATCGTCACTCCCCTTTGGGGCAAGAGAGCAGTTTCTGATTGTTTCTTTTTCTCTCCTGTAAACTGATGTCCAACAGTATACTGATGCCTCATTATATTTCTGATACTTGTGCTACTTTCGAAAACAGGACTAATGGATTTGGAACGTTCACACTGACCTCCACTGTAGACAGCCTTAAACTGTTCCAGCATGACACGACAACAGTTTCCCCCGTGTAGACACAGTGTAAGAGTGCAAACAAAGAAGAAAAACTATACAATCCCAGTAATTTTTTTTTTTTTTTTGACACTTGAAATAAAACTGTCCTTTGAAACAAAGAAAGAAAGAATTCCCAACCCTACTGCAGAGTTACTATGATCTTATTAAACAGAGAATGATGAAGGCAACCAAATGATTCAAATATATGGGACATTTCCAATCTCACACAAATTACAAATCTTATATATTTCATTCCTACCTCTGTTCAGCTTGTATGTCCTTGGGCATAGAGAGAGTCTGGATCAGAGGGTACACACAAGAAAATGTAATATTCATCCATCTCAGTCTTGTAATAACACCCATCGGCAAGTTAGAATGAATGGAGTTTTGGTAGATGAAGTGAGTGCCATTGCTCTGTGAGGACATTAACAAATATCAATCTCAAGTAAGTTTACTAATCGTCACATATATGTATAGATTAAAATACATCATCAGTCTCACTGGTGAGGAACGGATAATCAACCGAGCATTACCGATAGAGTGGTACCACAGATGTGGTGTTTATTGTCAAAATGAAACAGAACCCTGCCATCTTTAACAGTCCCTGTGCAGTTGGGATCATTTAGGTGCAGGATCTCAGGAGGAAAATCAGATTCAAAGAGTTGGCAGCGGGAAAGAGACATGGTGCCAGTGCTGCTGGCACAGAACTCTGTGGCATCTGAACAGAAAGAGGATTCAGTGAATTATCTCTTGTATTAGCCCGTATTGCCATTTGTGTTGATCCAATTTATTTGCAGTGCAGTACATCTGCTTCAGCAAACTTACCAAAGATTTCAGGATTAGGTCTTTGTCCTTCCAAGCAACCACAGCCATAGCCATCTCTAAAACGGCAAACCTCATTTCCAGTGCAGTTTAAGGTATCACAAACTAAATGAAAAGAGATGAAAAATCGGAATATCATAGTAGCTAAGGTAAAACAAGACAGAAAAATGCATGGATCAATTCCCCCTCCTATCCCCTCCTCCATAAAAATGTTAATGTATGTGCTTATTGCCTTTTATTATAAATGACTAAACCCAGGATACCATTCACAATATTGCATTTTGATTTCAGTTGGCATATATCTTTTGAAACTATCTCAGTAAACATTTGAAACAATCATCATTATAACATTTTTACAATGCAAAAACCTGATCAAACTGTTGTCAAATGCTCAGATTTAATAATGTAGCATTACCTTGTGACCTGTTATCTCTAAACCAGAAAAGTATTTCACACCACAAATGGATAACATACTGTACACTATATGGTCAAAAGTATTGGGACACCTGACTATTAGGAAAACAAAAAAGGGAAAGTCCTATAAATGCAAAAACAGGACCAAAGCACGCACATCACCAGCAAAAAATTGCACACCAAAAGTTGCACACCAAGGCTCCAAAAAAAAAGAAAGAAAAAGAATAATGGACACACACAATGGGAAATGTTTTGAGCACTTCAGGCTCTTTGTCGAAACGTTACCAATTGTGTGAGTCCATTATTATTATTATTATTTTTTGCATTTTTGGAGCCTTGATGTGCTGACATTTTTTAAAACTCCTATAAATGCACATGTAATAAGGGTAGCCGCAAAAATAACTGTCCACACGTTTTAATCACTAATTTTTCACTTCATGTCTTTAGTAAATCCTGACAGTAGTTTTTTAAAGTGTTAAATCACCCAAAAATGACAATTCTGTCAGCAATTACTGTGTACAGTAATTAGTTGAGTAACTACAGTGGCTCAAACTTAAGCTTATCAAGTGACGAGAATACTTTCTGTGCAAAAAATGTAAAAAAATAACGACTTTATTCAACTATTCATTTTCTTCTGTGTGAGTTCACGAGAGCGCCACGACTGAGAAGATGGGTCTCGATGTAGTATTTTAAATGGTTCTACAGTGTGCATTTCCTGGAATCGTAAAAGTGCCTTACCAATGGCGCAAAATGAATGGCTTACCTTTCACACTTCATCTTCTCAGTTCTCGCGCATGCGTCGTGTCTCTCGTGAAGTCATGTCAGAGGCCCACACAGAAGAAAATTAATAGCTGAATAAAGTCGTTATTTTTGTTTGTTTTTCCGCACAAAATGTATTCTCGACGCTTGATAAATTTAAGGTGGAGCCACTGTAGTCACTGGGACTATTTTAACGATGTCTTTAATAACTTTTCTGGGCCGGCAGATGCAATTACCTAGCAGCCTATGAAGGAGTGAGACAGCTCTCAGATTTCATCAAAAATATCATAATTTGTGTTCCGAAGATGAACGAAAGTCTTACGGGGTTGGAACAACATGAGGGTGAGTAAAAACTGACAGAATTTTCATTTTTGGGTGAACGAACCCTTTAATGCCAAAGACAATGCAGACACAGGGAGAACAGGAAAACCTCCTGTTTTCAAAAAAAAAAGTTTGCACTGCTGGTTCAGTCAGGACTCAAACCGGGGGCTGTCTTGATGTGAGACAACAGTGCTACCCACTGAGCCACTGTGCTGCTCTGCAAATAAATATCTCTGTGGTTAATATGGATCTATCATCATTTTCAATTGTTGTTTTTAACTTCACTCACTGGTATGCTAAGATAGTCCTGGTGCTCTTCAAAATATGCTCTTTTATTTCTGTTTTGAAGGCCTCAGGTCTCAAACATTACCTCAGATTGTGACCCAGTTTCTCTATCTCATTTCTTTAGCAAGTGAAAAACGAATTCATTTCTATTTGTTCTCAATCAGAATAATTTAAGACACACTAGTAATTGTACAGGTATCAACATAACAAGAAGAACGAAAACAAAAAGAAGCACTGTGCAGGGGCCATACAGAGAATGTTAAATAAAAATGATTGAAAATAAATTACATTACCATTGTAAACCTGAAAAACCCAGCGACCATTAACATTGACATTGCTGTTGGATGTCAATTCAGAGGACGTCAGTAAGGAAGTGTATGAGTGTGCCAAGTCCACTGTACCATAATAAGCCTGCATAAAAAAAGATATGTAAATTGACAGTTTGTAAACTGATTCTCTTTTAAATTGCAGCAACACTTTGAGACTTACTAGCCATTGTTGTCTTGTTTCTGCAATGTTGCCGTAGTTGAAGAGGATGAAGGAGTGGTCAACATTGGAGAGCAAAACCAACTGAAAAGTAACTACCTTCAAAACACAGATGAACAGCATTCAGAATCTTTCAAAGAAAAATACACAGTACTGGATAATCTATATTGATAGAGTACTGACTAGGGCTGGGCGATATACCTCACGAGACGTTGCTGTGCATGCTGTGTGCACGTCACGGAAGCTTAATGTTTGCATGCGTTTTTAAGCATTGTGGTTTAAAAATAAGTGATTTTAAACCATTGAAGTGCAATAGGCAGCAAAACAGAACTCGTTTTGATATATGTGCATGGACTGAGAGACTGTTTCTGAGTGCTGTCTAAGAGATGCGCTCACATGAAGCCCACTGCTCAGTAAGCGCGTGTGTACTGAACAGGGTTATATTGCCGCTTTATTTGCCTTGAACGATTAAATACACACACTTGTATGTGTCAAAATGCCTGTCTTTGCAAGTATCCTAGTAAATACAGTAATGTATGCCTTAAGTGAACATAGAAAATTGAGATAGCATGTGGACAGTGTATTGGAAACAGAGCAGCCTAATATTCCTGCTGTCTTTCATTCATAATCAAGCAACAAGAGAGAAAATCACTTACTGCTCTGGACTAAATCACAATTTATGTAGCATTTCTTATTTAGTGCTTGAAGTTTGACAGTTTATTTCATCACTATTGAAAAATATTATTAATTATTAATTATTTGTCTTCAGTAAGCTTTTTTTGGGCTAGTATTAGTTTTTTGTGATATTGACATTGGTGACAAGAATTATGAAATGTCTATGGTATCAAAAATATTGATATTATAAAAACCTTATTTAAAGCAAAAATGACTTATCGTGAAATAAAATTACTCATATCGTAATATAAGATTTTGGTCATATCGCCCACGCCTAGTACTGACAAATTAGGTCTTACCCCTTCACCAGTAGAGTATGGCACACTGTCCCAGGTAGCAACAAAAGCTGATGAAGCACTAAACGTTATGTTAGGGTAGTATTGCTTAACAGCTGCAGTGACTTGTTCCAGTACAGCGCTGCTTGTGTCCTCTCTATAGGAGATCGTTCCTCCACGTCTATTGTCAAGGTGAGTCCAAAGAGGAGCAATAATGTCTCTTCCAGAATTCAGAAGGGGGATGTTGTCGGACAGTTGCTCAGTAAATGTTAGAAGGCCATTGTTGTTCACCTAAATTTAAGACAAAACATTTTTGTGTTGTAAGGGGAATATATGATAACATAATTAAGAGGTAGAATGAGCTACATTTTCTACTAGTTAACTCTATGAATCAAAAGACTTCTGAATGAACAATTACAAAAACTTGAACATTGAGATATAAAAAGTTTGAATAAAGTGAAGCAAGTACTTTAACTCATTCAGAGGCACTTATGAATTTAGATGCAAGTAGATAAAAAAAGAAAAGAAAAGTAAAACAACAAATAAAAATACTTACAAAGGTGTGATTGTGTGTGCGTCCAAAATATTTGAAAGGCTGCTGCAACTTAAAAGCTTCGGAGCTTCCATTATCCAATCGGGGGGTTACTATTTCTCCATTCCCAAATGGTAGGAAATTAGATGGTACTAGGAAAAATGTAAGGGAGAAGGAATCCTTTAGTTCTTCCAAGAAACAGAAGCTCTCTCACACACACTGCACTGGTTAAAAGTTTTAAAGGGGAATTCACTAAGAATGAATTGTGCTGGTTCATACTGTTGTTTATTTTAATGTGTCCCATATGATTTTAGAACCCGACTCACAACACGAATGATGTAAATACGGTACAGGAGTTAGGGTATTATGGCCACAAAACTACTGCCCATCAGAATTTGCCCAGGTCAGTTCCCTAGCTCGCAGGCCGTTTCTAAATGTGCAAGGTTGTGGAGAGTACAGCAGACTACTACAATCTGGCAGATTTTCTGGGGTTGTGAAGTACGACTCCCCAGCTGCGATCCAGCACCTGAATTGGCTTTTTAAAAGGCTGAAAGTGCACTCAACTACACGGTGCCAGGGAAAGCTCAACTGCAAATAAGTTTCACGTTTTGAGTTAGAACACGTCATGCTTCAGTGGCACAAAAGTTTACTGAATTCACCCCTGAATACCTTGTCATAACCAATAGGACAACTCGTAGGCTTACAGTTTGGTGAACCATCAACATGGAAAGACCAGCAAGCAGTCACATTGACATTACTGCTCGACAAGAGTTCTTGGACACTGGATGCTGGAATTGTGAAAGAACTGATAGAGTCCACAGTGTAATAGCCAGCCTGTAGGAGTAAACAAAATGTTTTTAAGTTCTCATTCTATTGAGAGAGAGAGAGAGAGAGAGAGAGAGAGAGAGAGAGAGAGAGAGAGAGAGAGAGAGAGAGAGAGACTGTTTTCCTTCTTTTTTATGAACAATTCCTTTTGAATTGTATATCTGTATTTGTTTTTCTCATTTGTAGAGTGCACAAGAAACAGTCAGCTACTTCACTTACCTGCCAAGGTAGTCCTGTTTCTGCAACATCTCCATAATAGATCAGGATGAAAGAGCGATGAACATTGTAGGCTAAAACCACTTGGAAAGAGGCCACCTTCAAAACACAGACAGAAAGCATTGAAAATCTTCCAAACAAACCAGACGGACCATTCATTGAAAATCAAAGATTACTGTAGGTCTTACCCCTCCACCATTAGAGTATGGCACACTGTCCCATGTAGCGACAAAAGCTGAAGTAGCAGCAAAAGGTATGTTAGGGAAGTATCGCTTAACAGCTGCAGTAACTTGTGTCAGTGCAGCACTGCTTGTATCCTCTCTATAGGAGATAGTTCCTCCAAGTCTATTGTCAAGGTGAGTCCAAAGAGGAGCAATGATGTCTCTTCCGGAATCCAGAGAGGGGTTGTGGGCAGACAGCGGCTCGGTAAACGTTAGATGGCCATTGATGTTCACCTAAATTTTTGCCCCATATTTTTCAAAAGGATTGTAAAGAGAAGTTTGAAGAAATTAGGGGTATATAAACAACTTGTAACTGCATGATTGTGTGGGTTGTGGAATGTGACTCTTACAAAGATCTGACTGTATGTGCGTCCAAAGTATTTGAAAGGCTTCTGCAAGAAAATGACATCAGAGCTTCCATCATCGGCTGTGGGGACCACTATTTCTCCAACCCCAGAAGGAAGGAAATTAGTTGGAACTAAGGAAAGAATAGGTGAGAAGAAATTATTTAGCTCTGCTGAAGAACAACAAGCCCATAAAAGGTACAGGTTAAGCCTGAGCTTCTGGTTGCGTTGGCTTACAGTTCGGTGAGCCGTCCACATGGAAAGAGCTGCGACCATTCACATTGATATTACTGCTGGATGAGAGTTCTGAGGCACTGGTTACTGGAATTGTGAAAGAATTGACCGAGTCTGCCGTGTTGTAACCAGCCTGTAGAAGTACAGTAAATGAATAGGTTTTAGGCCCTCAACCTGTTACAGATATAACTGTCTTTTGCAAGAAAGTAAGGAATGAAGTGATGCAAGGGCAATTCCTTGTCATTTCTATCATTTGCACAAAAAAAAACAAGGACCTGTCTCCACTCACCAGCCAAATTTGTTCGGTGTCTGCAATGTCTCCATAGTTGATCAGGATGAAAGTACGACGAACATTAGAAACTAAAACCATTTGGAAAGAAACCACCTTCAAAATACCAACAGATGTCATTAAAAACCTTCACTCTTCACAGGACAACACAAATTCTTCTTTAAACAACAATTAGATCTTACCCCTCTACCAGTGGAGTATGGCACATTGTCCCAGGTAGCAACAAAAGCTGATGAAGCACTAAACGTTATGTTAGGGTAGTATTGCTTAACAGCTGCAGTGACTTGTTCCAGTAAAGCACTGCTTTTATCCTCTCTATAGGAGATCGTTCCTCCACGTCGACTGTCAAGGTGAGTCCAAAGAGGAGCAATGAAGTCTCTTCCACAATTCAGAAGTGGGATGTTGTCGGACAGTTGCTCAGTAAATGTTAGAAGGCCATTGTTGTTCACCTGAAAATTAGCATAAAATATGTTTGTGTGTTGTAAGAGGAAGTGTACTGACAAAATTAAGAAGTATAATTTACCACAATTTCTACTAGTTGATTCTACGAATCAAAGTCCTCTGAATTTCACAATTACAAAAACCTGTACATTAAGATATTAAAGTCTGAACAAAGCAAAGCAAGTACTTAAACCCATATAAAGAGTCTTGTGATTTTAAATGCAATTTGATGAAACGTGTCTCTAAATATGCAAAATAACAACTAAACAATGCTTACAAAGGTCTGATTGTGTGTGCGTCCAAAATATTTCAAAGGCTGCTGCAATATAATGGCTTCGGAGCTTCCGTTATCCAATCGGGGGGTTACTATTTCTCCATTCCCAAATGGTAGGAAATTAGATGGCACTAGGAAAAATGTAAGGGAGAAGGAATCCTTTAGTTCTTCCAAGAAACAGAAGCTCTCTCACACACACTGCACTGGTTAAAAGTTTTAAAGGGGAATTCACTAAGAATGAATTGTGCTGGTTCATACTGTTGTTTATTTTAATGTGTCCCATATGATTTTAGAACCCGACTCACAACACGAATGATGCAAATACGGTACAGGAGTTAGGGTATTATGGCCACAAAACTACTGCCCATCAGAATTTGCCCAGGTCAGTTCCCTAGCTCGCAGGCCGTTTCTAAATGTGCAAGGTTGTGGAGAGTACAGCAGACTACTACAATCTGGCAGATTTTCTGGGGTTGTGAAGTACGACTCCCCAGCTGCGATCCAGCACCTGAATTGGCTTTTTAAAAGGCTGAAAGTGCACTCAACTACACGGTGCCAGGGAAAGCTCAACTGCAAATAAGTTTCACGTTTTGAGTTAGAACACGTCATGCTTCAGTGGCACAAAAGTTTAGTGAATTCACCCCTGAATACCTTGTCATAACCAATAGGACAACTCGTAGGCTTACAGTTTGGTGAACCATCAACATGGAAAGACCAGCAAGCAGTCACATTGACATTACTGCTCGACAAGAGTTCTGGGACACTGGATGCTGGAATTGTGAAAGAACTGATAGAGTCCACAGTGTAATAGCCAGCCTGTAGGAGTAAACAAAATGTTTTTAAGTTCTCATTCTATTAAGAGAGAGAGAGAGAGAGAGAGAGAGAGAGAGAGAGAGAGAGAGAGAGAGAGAGAGAGAGAGAGAGAGAGAGAGAAAGACTTTTTTCCTTCTTTTTTATGAACAATTCCTTTTGAATTGTATATCTGTATTTGTTTTTCTCATTTGTAGAGTGCACAAGAAACAGTCAGCTACTTCACTTACCTGCCAAGGTAGTCCTGTTTCTGCAACATCTCCATAATAGATCAGGATGAAAGAGCGATGAACATTGTAGGCTAAAACCACTTGGAAAGAGGCCACCTTCAAAACACAGACAGAAAGCATTGAAAATCTTCCAAACAAACCAGACGGAATATTCCTTGAAAATCAAAGATTACTGTAGGTCTTACCCCTCCACCATTAGAGTATGGCACACTGTCCCATGTAGCGACAAAAGCTGAAGTAGCAGCAAAAGGTATGTTAGGGAAGTATCGTTTAACAGCTGCAGTGACTTGTGTCAGTGCAGCACTGCTTGTATCCTCTCTATAGGAGATAGTTCCTCCACGTCTATTGTCAAGGTGAGTCCAAAGAGGAGCAATGATGTCTCTTCCGGAATCCAGAGAGGGGTTGTGGGCAGACAGCGGCTCGGTAAACGTTAGATGGCCATTGTTGTTCACCTAAATTTTAGTCCCCCATTTTTCAAAGGGATTTTAAAGAGAAGTTTGAAGAAATTAGGGGTATATAAACAACTTGTAACTGCATGATTGTGTGGGGGTGGAATGTGACTTACAAAGATCTGACTGTATGTGCGTCCAAAGTATTTGAAAGGCTTCTGCAAGAAAATGACATCAGAGCTTCCATCATCGGCAGTGGGGACCACTATTTCTCCAACCCCAGAAGGAAGGAAACTAGTTGGCACTAAGGAAAGAATAGGTGTGAAGAAATTATTTAGCTCTCCTGAAGAAAAACAAACCCATAAAAGGTACAGGTTAAGCCTGAGTTTCTGGTTGCTTTGGCTTACAGTTCGGTGAGCCGTCCACATGGAAAGAGCTGCGACCATTCACATTGATATTACTGCTGGATGAGAGTTCTGAGGCACTGGTTACTGGAATTGTGAAAGAATTGACCGAGTCTGCCGTGTTGTAACCAGCCTGTAGAAGTACAGTAAATGAATAGGTTTTAGGCCCTCAACCTGTTACAGATATAACTGTCTTTTGCAAGAAAGTAAGGAATGAAGTGATGCAAGGGCAATTCCTTGTCATTTCTATCATTTGCAAAAACAACAAGGACCTGTCTCCACTCACCAGCCAAATTTGTTCGGTGTCTGCAATGTCTCCATAGTTGATCAGGATAAAAGTGCGATGAACATTGGAGACTAAAACCATTTGGAAAGAAACCACCTTCAAAATACCAACAGACGTCATTAAAAACCTTCACTCTTCACAGGACAAGACTAATGTATCTTTAAACAACGATTAGATCTTACCCCTCTACCAGTAGAGTATGGCACATTGTCCCAGGTAGCAACAAAAGCTGATGAAGCACTAAACGTTATGTTAGGGTAGTATTGCTTAACAGCTGCAGTGACTTGTGCCAGTACAGCGCTGCTTGTGTCCTCTCTATAGGAGATCGTTCCTCCACGTCGACTGTCAAGGTGAGTCCAAAGAGGAGCAATGAAGTCTCTTCCACAATTCAGAAGTGGGATGTTGTCGGACAGTTGCTCAGTAAATGTTAGAAGGCCATTGTTGTTCACCTACAATTTAGCACAACATATGTTTGTGTGTTGCAAGAGGAAATATACTGACCGAATTAAGAAGTAGAATTTGCCACAATTTCTACTAGTTGATTCAAATAATCAAATGCAAAATAACAACTAAACAATGCTTACAAAGGTCTGATTGTGTGTGCGTCCAAAATATTTCAAAGGCTGCTGCAATATAATGGCTTCGGAGCTTCCGTTATCCAATCGGGGGGTTACTATTTCTCCATTCCCAAATGGTAGGAAATTAGATGGCACTAGGAAAAATGTAAGGGAGAAGGAATCCTTTAGTTCTTCCAAGAAACAGAAGCTCTCACACACACACTGCACTGGTTAAAAGTTTTAAAGGGGAATTCACTAAGAATGAATTGTGCTGGTTCATACTGTTGTTTATTTTAATGTGTCCCATATGATTTTAGAACCCGACTCACAACACGAATGATGTAAATACGGTACAGGAGTTAGGGTATTATGGCCACAAAACTACTGCCCATCAGAATTTGCCCAGGTCAGTTCCCTAGCTCGCAGGCCGTTTCTAAATGTGCAAGGTTGTGGAGAGTACAGCAGACTACTACAATCTGGCAGATTTTCTGGGGTTGTGAAGTACGACTCCCCAGCTGCGATCCAGCACCTGAATTGGCTTTTAAAAGGCTGAAAGTGCACTCAACTACACGGTGCCAGGGAACGCTCAACTGCAAATAAGTTTCACGTTTTGAGTTAGAACACGTCATGCTTCAGTGGCACAAAAGTTTACTGAATTCACCCCTGAATACCTTGTCATAACCAATAGGACAACTCGTAGGCTTACAGTTTGGTGAACCATCAACATGGAAAGACCAGCAAGCAGTCACATTGACATTACTGCTCGACAAGAGTTCTTGGACACTGGATGCTGGAATTGTGAAAGAACTGATAGAGTCCACAGTGTAATAGCCAGCCTGTAGGAGTAAACAAAATGTTTTTAAGTTCTCATTCTATTGAGAGAGAGAGAGAGAGAGAGAGAGAGAGAGAGAGAGAGAGAGAGAGAGAGAGAGAAAGAGAGAGAGAGAGAGAGAGAGAAAGAGAGAGAGAAACTTTTTTCCTTCTTTTTTATGAACAATTCCTTTTGAATTGTATATCTGTATTTGTTTTTCTCATTTGTAGAGTGCACAAGAAACAGTCAGCTACTTCACTTACCTGCCAAGGTAGTCCTGTTTCTGCAACATCTCCATAATAGATCAGGATGAAAGAGCGATGAACATTGTAGGCTAAAACCACTTGGAAAGAGGCCACCTTCAAAACACAGACAGAAAGCATTGAAAATCTTCCAAACAAACCAGACGGAATATTCATTGAAAATCAAAGATTATTGTAGGTCTTACTCCTCCACCATTAGAGTATGGCACACTGTCCCATGTAGCGACAAAAGCTGAAGTAGCAGCAAAAGGTATGTTAGGGAAGTATCGCTTAACAGCTGCAGTGACTTGTGTCAGTGCAGCACTGCTTGTATCCTCTCTATAGGAGATAGTTCCTCCACGTCTATTGTCAAGGTGAGTCCAAAGAGGAGCAATGATGTCTCTTCCGGAATCCAGAGAGGGGTTGTGGGCAGACAGCGGCTCGGTAAACGTTAGATGGCCATTGTTGTTCACCTAAATTTTAGTCCCCCATTTTTCAAAGGGATTTTAAAGAGAAGTTTGAAGAAATTAGGGGTATATAAACAACTTGTAACTGCATGATTGTGTGGGGGTGGAATGTGACTCTTACAAAGATCTGACTGTATGTGCGTCCAAAGTATTTGAAAGGCTTCTGCAAGAAAATGACATCAGAGCTTCCATCATCGGCAGTGGGGACCACTATTTCTCCAACCCCAGAAGGAAGGAAACTAGTTGGCACTAAGGAAAGAATAGGTGAGAAGAAATTATTTAGCTCTGCTGAAGAAAAACAAGCCCATAAAAGGTACAGGTTAAGCCTGAGCTTCTGGTTGCTTTGGCTTACAGTTCGGTGAGCCGTCCACATGGAAGGAGCTGCGACCATTCACATTGATATTACTGCTGGATGAGAGTTCTGAGGCACTGGTTACTGGAATTGTGAAAGAATTGACCGAGTCTGCCGTGTTGTAACCAGCCTGTAGAAGTACAGTAAATGAATAGGTTTTAGGCCCTCAACCTGTTACAGATATAACTGTCTTTTGCAAGAAAGTAAGGAATGAAGTGATGCAAGGGCAATTCCTTGTCATTTCTATCATTTGCAAAAACAACAAGGACCTGTCTCCACTCACCAGCCAAATTTGTTCGGTGTCTGCAATGTCTCCATAGTTGATCAGGATAAAAGTGCGATGAACATTGGAGACTAAAACCATTTGGAAAGAAACCACCTTCAAAATACCAACAGATGTCATTAAAAACCTTCACTCTTCACAGGACAAGACTAATGTATCTTTAAACAACGATTAGATCTTACCCCTCTACCAGTAGAGTATGGCACATTGTCCCAGGTAGCAACAAAAGCTGATGAAGCACTAAACGTTATGTTAGGGTAGTATTGCTTAACAGCTGCAGTGACTTGTGCCAGTACAGCACTGCTTGTGTCCTCTCTATAGGAGATCGTTCCTCCACGTCGACTGTCAAGGTGAGTCCAAAGAGGAGCAATGAAGTCTCTTCCACAATTCAGAAGTGGGATTTTGTCGGACAGTTGCTCAGTAAATGTTAGAAGGCCATTGTTGTTCACCTACAATTTAGCACAACATATGTTTGTGTGTTGTAAGAGGAAATATACTGACCGAATCAAGAAGTAGAATTTGCCACAATTTCTACTAGTTGATTCAAATAATCAAATGCAAAATAACAACTAAACAATGCTTACAAAGGTCTGATTGTGTGTGCGTCCAAAATATTTCAAAGGCTGCTGCAATATAATTGCTTCGGAGCTTCCGTTATCCAATCGGGGGGTTACTATTTCTCCATTCCCAAATGGTAGGAAATTAGATGGCACTAGGAAAAATGTAAGGGAGAAGGAATCCTTTAGTTCTTCCAAGAAACAGAAGCTCTCTCACACACACTGCACTGGTTAAAAGTTTTAAAGGGGAATTCACTAAGAATGAATTGTGCTGGTTCATACTGTTGTTTATTTTAATGTGTCCCATATGATTTTAGAACCCGACTCACAACACGAATGATGTAAATACGGTACAGGAGTTAGGGTATTATGGCCACAAAACTACTGCCCATCAGAATTTGCCCAGGTCAGTTCCCTAGCTCGCAGGCCGTTTCTAAATGTGCAAGGTTGTGGAGAGTACAGCAGACTACTACAATCTGGCAGATTTTCTGGGGTTGTGAAGTACGACTCCCCAGCTGCGATCCAGCACCTGAATTGGCTTTTTAAAAGACTGAAAGTGCACTAAACTACACGGTGCCAGGGAAAGCTCAACTGCAAATAAGTTTCACGTTTTGAGTTAGAACACGTCATGCTTCAGTGGCACAACAGTTTAGTGAATTCACCCCTGAATACCTTGTCATAACCAATAGGACAACTCGTAGGCTTACAGTTTGGTGAACCATCAACATGGAAAGACCAGCAAGCAGTCACATTGACATTACTGCTCGACAAGAGTTCTGAGACACTGGATGCTGGAATTGTGAAAGAACTGATAGAGTCCACAGTGTAATAGCCAGCCTGTAGGAGTAAACAAAATGTTTTTAAGTTCTCATTCTATTGAGAGAGAGAGAGAGAGAGAGAGAGAGAGAGAGAGAGAGAGAGAGTTTTTTCCTTCGTTTTTATGAACAATTCCTTTTGAATTGTATATCTGTATTTGTTTTTCTCATTTGTAGAGTGCACAAGAAACAGTCAGCTACTTCACTTACCTGCCAAGGTAGTCCTGTTTCTGCAACATCTCCATAATAGATCAGGATGAAAGAGCGATGAACATTGTAGGCTAAAACCACTTGGAAAGAGGCCACCTTCAAAACACAGACAGAAAGCATTGAAAATTTTCCAAACAAACCAGACGGACCATTCATTGAAAATCAAAGATTACTGTAGGTCTTACCCCTCCACCATTAGAGTATGGCACACTGTCCCATGTAGCGACAAAAGCTGAAGTAGCAGCAAAAGGTATGTTAGGGAAGTATCGCTTAACAGCTGCAGTAACTTGTGTCAGTGCAGCACTGCTTGTATCCTCTCTATAGGAGATAGTTCCTCCACGTCTATTGTCAAGGTGAGTCCAAAGAGGAGCAATGATGTCTCTTCCGGAATCCAGAGAGGGGTTGTGGGCAGACAGCGGCTCGGTAAACGTTAGATGGCCATTGTTGTTCACCTAAATTTGAGTCCCCCATTTTTCAAAGGGATTTTAAAGAGAAGTTTGAAGAAATTAGGGGTATATAAACAACTTGTAACTGCATGATTGTGTGGGGGTGGAATGTGACTCTTACAAAGATCTGACTGTATGTGCGTCCAAAGTATTTGAAAGGCTTCTGCAAGAAAATGACATCAGAGCTTCCATCATCGGCAGTGGGGACCACTATTTCTCCAACCCCAGAAGGAAGGAAACTAGTTGGCACTAAGGAAAGAATAGGTGAGAAGAAATTATTTAGCTCTGCTGAAGAAAAACAAGCCCATAAAAGGTACAGGTTAAGCCTGAGCTTCTGGTTGCTTTGGCTTACAGTTCGGTGAGCCGTCCACATGGAAGGAGCTGCGACCATTTACATTGATATTACTGCTGGATGAGAGTTCTGAGGCACTGGTTACTGGAATTGTGAAAGAATTGACCGAGTCTGCCGTGTTGTAACCAGCCTGTAGAAGTACAGTAAATGAATAGGTTTTAGGCCCTCAACCTGTTACAGATATAACTGTCTTTTGCAAGAAAGTAAGGAATGAAGTGATGCAAGGGCAATTCCTTGTCATTTCTATCATTTGCAAAAACAACAAGGACCTGTCTCCACTCACCAGCCAAATTTGTTCGGTGTCTGCAATGTCTCCATAGTTGATCAGGATAAAAGTGCGATGAACATTGGAGACTAAAACCATTTGGAAAGAAACCACCTTCAAAATACCAACAGACGTCATTAAAAACCTTCACTCTTCACAGGACAAGACTAATTTATCTTTAAACAACGATTAGATCTTACCCCTCTACCAGTAGAGTATGGCACATTGTCCCAGGTAGCAACAAAAGCTGATGAAGCACTAAACGTTATGTTAGCGTAGTATTGCTTAACAGCTGCAGTGACTTGTGCCAGTACAGCGCTGCTTGTGTCCTCTCTATAGGAGATCGTTCCTCCACGTCGACTGTCAAGGTGAGTCCAAAGAGGAGCAATGAAGTCTCTTCCACAATTCTGAAGTGGGATTTTGTCGGACAGTTGCTCAGTAAATGTTAGAAGGCCATTGTTGTTCACCTACAATTTAGCACAACATATGTTTGTGTGTTGTAAGAGGAAATATACTGACCCAATCAAGAAGTAGAATTTGCCACAATTTCTACTAGTTGATTCAAATAATCAAATGCAAAATAACAACTAAACAATGCTTACAAAGGTCTGATTGTGTGTGCGTCCAAAATATTTCAAAGGCTGCTGCAATATAATGGCTTCGGAGCTTCCGTTATCCAATCGGGGGGTTACTATTTCTCCATTCCCAAATGGTAGGAAATTAGATGGCACTAGGAAAAATGTAAGGGAGAAGGAATCCTTTAGTTCTTCCAAGAAACAGAAGCTCTCTCACACACACTGCACTGGTTAAAAGTTTTAAAGGGGAATTCACTAAGAATGAATTGTGCTGGTTCATACTGTTGTTTATTTTAATGTGTCCCATATGATTTTAGAACCCGACTCACAACACGAATGATGTAAATACGGTACAGGAGTTAGGGTATTATGGCCACAAAACTACTGCCCATCAGAATTTGCCCAGGTCAGTTCCCTAGCTCGAAGGCCGTTTCTAAATGTGCAAGGTTGTGGAGAGTACAGCAGACTACTACAGTCTGGCAGATTTTCTGGGGTTGTGAAGTACGACTCCCCAGCTGCGATCCAGCACCTGAATTGGCTTTTTAAAAGACTGAAAGTGCACTCAACTACACGGTGCCAGGGAAAGCTCAACTGCAAATAAGTTTCACGTTTTGAGTTAGAACACGTCATGCTTCAGTGGCACAAAAGTTTAGTGAATTCACCCCTGAATACCTTGTCATAACCAATAGGACAACTCGTAGGCTTACAGTTTGGTGAACCATCAACATGGAAAGACCAGCAAGCAGTCACATTGACATTACTGCTCAACAAGAGTTCTTGGACACTGGATGCTGGAATTGTGAAAGAACTGATAGAGTCCACAGTGTAATAGCCAGCCTGTAGGAGTAAACAAAATGTTTTTAAGTTCTCATTCTATTGAGAGAGAGAGAGAGAGAGAGAGAGAGAGAGAGAGAGAGAGAGAGTTTTTTCCTTCTTTTTTATGAACAATTCCTTTTGAATTGTATATCTGTATTTGTTTTTCTCATTTGTAGAGTGCACAAGAAACAGTCAGCTACTTCACTTACCTGCCAAGGTAGTCCTGTTTCTGCAACATCTCCATAATAGATCAGGATGAAAGAGCGATGAACATTGTAGGCTAAAACCACTTGGAAAGAGGCCACCTTCAAAACACAGACAGAAAGCATTGAAAATCTTCCAAACAAACCAGACGGAATATTCATTGAAAATCAAAGATTACTGTAGGTCTTACCCCTCCACCATTAGAGTATGGCACACTGTCCCATGTAGCGACAAAAGCTGAAGTAGCAGCAAAAGGTATGTTAGGGAAGTATCGCTTAACAGCTGCAGTGACTTGTGTCAGTGCAGCACTGCTTGTATCCTCTCTATAGGAGATAGTTCCTCCACGTCTATTGTCAAGGTGAGTCCAAAGAGGAGCAATGATGTCTCTTCCGGAATCCAGAGAGGGGTTGTGGGCAGACAGCGGCTCAGTAAACGTTAGATGGCCATTGTTGTTCACCTAAATTTTAGTCCCCCATTTTTCAAAGGGATTTTAAAGAGAAGTTTGAAGAAATTAGGGGTATATAAACAACTTGTAACTGCATGATTGTGTGGGGGTGGAATGTGACTCTTACAAAGATCTGACTGTATGTGCGTCCAAAGTATTTGAAAGGCTTCTGCAAGAAAATGACATCAGAGCTTCCATCATCGGCAGTGGGGACCACTATTTCTCCAACCCCAGAAGGAAGGAAACTAGTTGGCACTAAGGAAAGAATAGGTGAGAAGAAATTATTTAGCTCTGCTGAAGAAAAACAAGCCCATAAAAGGTACAGGTTAAGCCTGAGCTTCTGGTTGCTTTGGCTTACAGTTCGGTGAGCCGTCCACATGGAAGGAGCTGCGACCATTCACATTGATATTACTGCTGGATGAGAGTTCTGAGGCACTGGTTACTGGAATTGTGAAAGAATTGACCGAGTCTGCCGTGTTGTAACCAGCCTGTAGAAGTACAGTAAATGAATAGGTTTTAGGCCCTCAACCTGTTACAGATATAACTGTCTTTTGCAAGAAAGTAAGGAATGAAGTGATGCAAGGGCAATTCCTTGTCATTTCTATCATTTGCAAAAACAACAAGGACCTGTCTCCACTCACCAGCCAAATTTGTTCGGTGTCTGCAATGTCTCCATAGTTGATCAGGATAAAAGTGCGATGAACATTGGAGACTAAAACCATTTGGAAAGAAACCACCTTCAAAATACCAACAGACGTCATTAAAAACCTTCACTCTTCACAGGACAAGACTAATTTATCTTTAAACAACGATTAGATCTTACCCCTCTACCAGTAGAGTATGGCACATTGTCCCAGGTAGCAACAAAAGCTGATGAAGCACTAAACGTTATGTTAGGGTAGTATTGCTTAACAGCTGCAGTGACTTGTGCCAGTACAGCGCTGCTTGTGTCCTCTCTATAGGAGATCGTTCCTCCACGTCGACTGTCAAGGTGAGTCCAAAGAGGAGCAATGAAGTCTCTTCCACAATTCAGAAGTGGGATTTTGTCGGACAGTTGCTCAGTAAATGTTAGAAGGCCATTGTTGTTCACCTACAATTTAGCACAACATATGTTTGTGTGTTGTAAGAGGAAATATACTGACCGAATCAAGAAGTAGAATTTGCCACAATTTCTACTAGTTGATTCAAATAATCAAATGCAAAATAACAACTAAACAATGCTTACAAAGGTCTGATTGTGTGTGCGTCCAAAATATTTCAAAGGCTGCTGCAATATAATGGCTTCGGAGCTTCCGTTATCCAATCGGGGGGTTACTATTTCTCCATTCCCAAATGGTAGGAAATTAGATGGCACTAGGAAAAATGTAAGGGAGAAGGAATCCTTTAGTTCTTCCAAGAAACAGAAGCTCTCTCACACACACTGCACTGGTTAAAAGTTTTAAAGGGGAATTCACTAAGAATGAATTGTGCTGGTTCATACTGTTGTTTATTTTAATGTGTCCCATATGATTTTAGAACCCGACTCACAACACGAATGATGTAAATACGGTACAGGAGTTAGGGTATTATGGCCACAAAACTACTGCCCATCAGAATTTGCCCAGGTCAGTTCCCTAGCTCGCAGGCCGTTTCTAAATGTGCAAGGTTGTGGAGAGTACAGCAGACTACTACAATCTGGCAGATTTTCTGGGGTTGTGAAGTACGACTCCCCAGCTGCGATCCAGCACCTGAATTGGCTTTTTAAAAGGCTGAAAGTGCACTCAACTACACGGTGCCAGGGAAAGCTCAACTGCAAATAAGTTTCACGTTTTGAGTTAGAACACGTCATGCTTCAGTGGCACAACAGTTTAGTGAATTCACCCCTGAATACCTTGTCATAACCAATAGGACAACTCGTAGGCTTACAGTTTGGTGAACCATCAACATGGAAAGACCAGCAAGCAGTCACATTGACATTACTGCTCGACAAGAGTTCTTGGACACTGGATGCTGGAATTGTGAAAGAACTGATAGAGTCCACAGTGTAATAGCCAGCCTGTAGGAGTAAACAAAATGTTTTTAAGTTCTCATTCTATTGAGAGAGAGAGAGAGAGAGAGAGAGAGAGAGAGAGAGAGAGAGAGAGAGAGAGTTTTTTCCTTCTTTTTTATGAACAATTCCTTTTGAATTGTATATCTGTATTTGTTTTTCTCATTTGTAGAGTGCACAAGAAACAGTCAGCTACTTCACTTACCTGCCAAGGTAGTCTTGTTTCTGCAACATCTCCATAATAGATCAGGATGAAAGAGCGATGAACATTGTAGGCTAAAACCACTTGGAAAGAGGCCACCTTCAAAACACAGACAGAAAGCATTGAAAATTTTCCAAACAAACCAGACGGACCATTCATTGAAAATCAAAGATTACTGTAGGTCTTACCCCTCCACCATTAGAGTATGGCACACTGTCCCATGTAGCGACAAAAGCTGAAGTAGCAGCAAAAGGTATGTTAGGGAAGTATCGCTTAACAGCTGCAGTAACTTGTGTCAGTGCAGCACTGCTTGTATCCTCTCTATAGGAGATAGTTCCTCCACGTCTATTGTCAAGGTGAGTCCAAAGAGGAGCAATGATGTCTCTTCCGGAATCCAGAGAGGGGTTGTGGGCAGACAGCGGCTCGGTAAACGTTAGATGGCCATTGTTGTTCACCTAAATTTGAGTCCCCCATTTTTCAAAGGGATTTTAAAGAGAAGTTTGAAGAAATTAGGGGTATATAAACAACTTGTAACTGCATGATTGTGTGGGGGTGGAATGTGACTCTTACAAAGATCTGACTGTATGTGCGTCCAAAGTATTTGAAAGGCTTCTGCAAGAAAATGACATCAGAGCTTCCATCATCGGCAGTGGGGACCACTATTTCTCCAACCCCAGAAGGAAGGAAACTAGTTGGCACTAAGGAAAGAATAGGTGAGAAGAAATTATTTAGCTCTGCTGAAGAAAAACAAGCCCATAAAAGGTACAGGTTAAGCCTGAGCTTCTGGTTGCTTTGGCTTACAGTTCAGTGAGCCGTCCACATGGAAAGAGCTGCGACCATTCACATTGATATTACTGCTGGATGAGAGTTCTGAGGCACTGGTTACTGGAATTGTGAAAGAATTGACAGAGTCTGCCGTGTTGTAACCAGCCTGTAGAAGTACAGTAAATGAATAGGTTTTAGGCCCTCAACCTGTTACAGATATAACTGTCTTTTGCAAGAAAGTAAGGAATGAAGTGATGCAAGGGCAATTCCTTGTCATTTCTATCATTTGCAAAAACAACAAGGACCTGTCTCCACTCACCAGCCAAATTTGTTCGGTGTCTGCAATGTCTCCATAGTTGATCAGGATAAAAGTGCGATGAACATTGGAGACTAAAACCATTTGGAAAGAAACCACCTTCAAAATACCAACAGACGTCATTAAAAACCTTCACTCTTCACAGGACAAGACTAATGTATCTTTAAACAACGATTAGATCTTACCCCTCTACCAGTAGAGTATGGCACATTGTCCCAGGTAGCAACAAAAGCTGACGAAGCACTAAACGTTATGTTAGGGTAGTATTGCTTAACAGCTGCAGTGACTTGTGCCAGTACAGCGCTGCTTGTGTCCTCTCTATAGGAGATCGTTCCTCCACGTCGACTGTCAAGGTGAGTCCAAAGAGGAGCAATGAAGTCTCTTCCACAATTCAGAAGTGGGATGTTGTCGGACAGTTGCTCAGTAAATGTTAGAAGGCCATTGTTGTTCACCTACAATTTAGCACAACATATGTTTGTGTGTTGAAAGAGGAAATATACTGACCGAATTAAGAAGTAGAATTTGCCACAATTTCTACTAGTTGATTCAAATAATCAAATGTAAAATAACAACTAAACAATGCTTACAAAGGTCTGATTGTGTGTGCGTCCAAAATATTTCAAAGGCTGCTGCAATATAATGGCTTCGGAGCTTCCGTTATCCAATCGGGGGGTTACTATTTCTCCATTACCAAATGGTAGGAAATTAGATGGCACTAGGAAAAATGTAAGGGAGAAGGAATCCTTTAGTTCTTCCAAGAAACAGAAGCTCTCACACACTCACACTGCACTGGTTAAAAGTTTTAAAGGGGAATTCACTAAGAATGAATTGTGCTGGTTCATACTGTTGTTTATTTTAATGTGTCCCATATGATTTTAGAACCCGACTCACAACACGAATGATGTAAATACGGTACAGGAGTTAGGGTATTATGGCCACAAAACTACTGCCCATCAGAATTTGCCCAGGTCAGTTCCCTAGCTCGCAGGCCGTTTCTAAATGTGCAAGGTTGTGGAGAGTACAGCAGACCACTACAGTCTGGCAGATTTTCTGGGGTTGTGAAGTACGACTCCCCAGCTGCGATCCAGCACCTGAATTGGCTTTTTAAAAGACTGAAAGTGCACTCAACTACACGGTGCCAGGGAAAGCCTCAACTGCAAATAAGTTTCACGTTTTGAGTTAGAACACGTCATGCTTCAGTGGCACAAAAGTTTAGTGAATTCACCCCTGAATACCTTGTCATAACCAATAGGACAACTCGTAGGCTTACAGTTTGGTGAACCATCAACATGGAAAGACCAGCAAGCAGTCACATTGACATTACTGCTCGACAAGAGTTCTTGGACACTGGATGCTGGAATTGTGAAAGAACTGATAGAGTCCACAGTGTAATAGCCAGCCTGTAGGAGTAAACAAAATGTTTTTAAGTTCTCATTCTATTGAGAGAGAGAGAGAGAGAGAGAGAGAGTTTTTTCCTTCTTTTTTATGAACAATTCCTTTTGAATTGTATATCTGTATTTGTTTTTCTCATTTGTAGAGTGCACAAGAAACAGTCAGCTACTTCACTTACCTGCCAAGGTAGTCCTGTTTCTGCAACATCTCCATAATAGATCAGGATGAAAGAGCGATGAACATTGTAGGCTAAAACCACTTGGAAAGAGGCCACCTTCAAAACACAGACAGAAAGCATTGAAAATCTTCCAAACAAACCAGACGGAATATTCATTGAAAATCAAAGATTACTGTAGGTCTTACCCCTCCACCATTAGAGTATGGCACACTGTCCCATGTAGCGACAAAAGCTGAAGTAGCAGCAAAAGGTATGTTAGGGAAGTATCGCTTAACAGCTGCAGTGACTTGTGTCAGTGCAGCACTGCTTGTATCCTCTCTATAGGAGATAGTTCCTCCACGTCTATTGTCAAGGTGAGTCCAAAGAGGAGCAATGATGTCTCTTCCGGAATCCAGAGAGGGGTTGTGGGCAGACAGCGGCTCGGTAAACGTTAGATGGCCATTGTTGTTCACCTAAATTTTAGTCCCCCATTTTTCAAAGGGATTTTAAAGAGAAGTTTGAAGAAATTAGGGGTATATAAACAACTTGTAACTGCATGATTGTGTGGGGGTGGAATGTGACTCTTACAAAGATCTGACTGTATGTGCGTCCAAAGTATTTGAAAGGCTTCTGCAAGAAAATGACATCAGAGCTTCCATCATCGGCAGTGGGGACCACTATTTCTCCAACCCCAGAAGGAAGGAAACTAGTTGGCACTAAGGAAAGAATAGGTGAGAAGAAATTATTTAGCTCTGCTGAAGAAAAACAAGCCCATAAAAGGTACAGGTTAAGCCTGAGCTTCTGGTTGCTTTGGCTTACAGTTCGGTGAGCCGTCCACATGGAAAGAGCTGCGACCATTCACATTGATATTACTGCTGGATGAGAGTTCTGAGGCACTGGTTACTGGAATTGTGAAAGAATTGACAGAGTCTGCCGTGTTGTAACCAGCCTGTAGAAGTACAGTAAATGAATAGGTTTTAGGCCCTCAACCTGTTACAGATATAACTGTCTTTTGCAAGAAAGTAAGGAATGAAGTGATGCAAGGGCAATTCCTTGTCATTTCTATCATTTGCAAAAACAACAAGGACCTGTCTCCACTCACCAGCCAAATTTGTTCGGTGTCTGCAATGTCTCCATAGTTGATCAGGATAAAAGTGCGATGAACATTGGAGACTAAAACCATTTGGAAAGAAACCACCTTCAAAATACCAACAGACGTCATTAAAAACCTTCACTCTTCACAGGACAAGACTAATGTATCTTTAAACAACGATTAGATCTTACCCCTCTACCAGTAGAGTATGGCACATTGTCCCAGGTAGCAACAAAAGCTGACGAAGCACTAAACGTTATGTTAGGGTAGTATTGCTTAACAGCTGCAGTGACTTGTGCCAGTACAGCGCTGCTTGTGTCCTCTCTATAGGAGATCGTTCCTCCACGTCGACTGTCAAGGTGAGTCCAAAGAGGAGCAATGAAGTCTCTTCCACAATTCAGAAGTGGGATGTTGTCGGACAGTTGCTCAGTAAATGTTAGAAGGCCATTGTTGTTCACCTACAATTTAGCACAACATATGTTTGTGTGTTGAAAGAGGAAATATACTGACCGAATTAAGAAGTAGAATTTGCCACAATTTCTACTAGTTGATTCAAATAATCAAATGTAAAATAACAACTAAACAATGCTTACAAAGGTCTGATTGTGTGTGCGTCCAAAATATTTCAAAGGCTGCTGCAATATAATGGCTTCGGAGCTTCCGTTATCCAATCGGGGGGTTACTATTTCTCCATTCCCAAATGGTAGGAAATTAGATGGCACTAGGAAAAATGTAAGGGAGAAGGAATCCTTTAGTTCTTCCAAGAAACAGAAGCTCTCTCACACACACTGCACTGGTTAAAAGTTTTAAAGGGGAATTCACTAAGAATGAATTGTGCTGGTTCATACTGTTGTTTATTTTAATGTGTCCCATATGATTTTAGAACCCGACTCACAACACGAATGATGTAAATACGGTACAGGAGTTAGGGTATTATGGCCACAAAACTACTGCCCATCAGAATTTGCCCAGGTCAGTTCCCTAGCTCGCAGGCCGTTTCTAAATGTGCAAGGTTGTGGAGAGTACAGCAGACTACTACAATCTGGCAGATTTTCTGGGGTTGTGAAGTACGACTCCCCAGCTGCGATCCAGCACCTGAATTGGCTTTTTAAAAGGCTGAAAGTGCACTCAACTACACGGTGCCAGGGAAAGCTCAACTGCAAATAAGTTTCACGTTTTGAGTTAGAACACGTCATGCTTCAGTGGCACAACAGTTTAGTGAATTCACCCCTGAATACCTTGTCATAACCAATAGGACAACTCGTAGGCTTACAGTTTGGTGAACCATCAACATGGAAAGACCAGCAAGCAGTCACATTGACATTACTGCTCGACAAGAGTTCTTGGACACTGGATGCTGGAATTGTGAAAGAACTGATAGAGTCCACAGTGTAATAGCCAGCCTGTAGGAGTAAACAAAATGTTTTTAAGTTCTCATTCTATTGAGAGAGAGAGAGAGAGAGAGAGAGAGAGAGAGAGAGAGAGAGAGAGAGAGAGTTTTTTCCTTCTTTTTTATGAACAATTCCTTTTGAATTGTATATCTGTATTTGTTTTTCTCATTTGTAGAGTGCACAAGAAACAGTCAGCTACTTCACTTACCTGCCAAGGTAGTCCTGTTTCTGCAACATCTCCATAATAGATCAGGATGAAAGAGCGATGAACATTGTAGGCTAAAACCACTTGGAAAGAGGCCACCTTCAAAACACAGACAGAAAGCATTGAAAATCTTCCAAACAAACCAGACGGAATATTCATTGAAAATCAAAGATTACTGTAGGTCTTACCCCTCCACCATTAGAGTATGGCACACTGTCCCATGTAGCGACAAAAGCTGAAGTAGCAGCAAAAGGTATGTTAGGGAAGTATCGCTTAACAGCTGCAGTGACTTGTGTCAGTGCAGCACTGCTTGTATCCTCTCTATAGGAGATAGTTCCTCCACGTCTATTGTCAAGGTGAGTCCAAAGAGGAGCAATGATGTCTCTTCCGGAATCCAGAGAGGGGTTGTGGGCAGACAGCGGCTCGGTAAACGTTAGATGGCCATTGTTGTTCACCTAAATTTTAGTCCCCCATTTTTCAAAGGGATTTTAAAGAGAAGTTTGAAGAAATTAGGGGTATATAAACAACTTGTAACTGCATGATTGTGTGGGGGTGGAATGTGACTCTTACAAATATCTGACTGTATGTGCGTCCAAAGTATTTGAAAGGCTTCTGCAAGAAAATGACATCAGAGCTTCCATCATCGGCAGTGGGGACCACTATTTCTCCAACCCCAGAAGGAAGGAAACTAGTTGGCACTAAGGAAAGAATAGGTGAGAAGAAATTATTTAGCTCTGCTGAAGAAAAACAAGCCCATAAAAGGTAAAGGTTAAGCCTGAGCTTCTGGTTGCTTTGGCTTACAGTTCGGTGAGCCGTCCACATGGAAGGAGCTGCGACCATTTACATTGATATTACTGCTGGATGAGAGTTCTGAGGCACTGGTTACTGGAATTGTGAAAGAATTGACCGAGTCTGCCGTGTTGTAACCAGCCTGTAGAAGTACAGTAAATGAATAGGTTTTAGGCCCTCAACCTGTTACAGATATAACTGTCTTTTGCAAGAAAGTAAGGAATGAAGTGATGCAAGGGCAATTCCTTGTCATTTCTATCATTTGCAAAAACAACAAGGACCTGTCTCCACTCACCAGCCAAATTTGTTCGGTGTCTGCAATGTCTCCATAGTTGATCAGGATAAAAGTGCGATGAACATTGGAGACTAAAACCATTTGGAAAGAAACCACCTTCAAAATACCAACAGACGTCATTAAAAACCTTCACTCTTCACAGGACAAGACTAATTTATCTTTAAACAACGATTAGATCTTACCCCTCTACCAGTAGAGTATGGCACATTGTCCCAGGTAGCAACAAAAGCTGATGAAGCACTAAACGTTATGTTAGCGTAGTATTGCTTAACAGCTGCAGTGACTTGTGCCAGTACAGCGCTGCTTGTGTCCTCTCTATAGGAGATCGTTCCTCCACGTCGACTGTCAAGGTGAGTCCAAAGAGGAGCAATGAAGTCTCTTCCACAATTCTGAAGTGGGATTTTGTCGGACAGTTGCTCAGTAAATGTTAGAAGGCCATTGTTGTTCACCTACAATTTAGCACAACATATGTTTGTGTGTTGTAAGAGGAAATATACTGACCCAATCAAGAAGTAGAATTTGCCACAATTTCTACTAGTTGATTCAAATAATCAAATGCAAAATAACAACTAAACAATGCTTACAAAGGTCTGATTGTGTGTGCGTCCAAAATATTTCAAAGGCTGCTGCAATATAATGGCTTCGGAGCTTCCGTTATCCAATCGGGGGGTTACTATTTCTCCATTCCCAAATGGTAGGAAATTAGATGGCACTAGGAAAAATGTAAGGGAGAAGGAATCCTTTAGTTCTTCCAAGAAACAGAAGCTCTCTCACACACACTGCACTGGTTAAAAGTTTTAAAGGGGAATTCACTAAGAATGAATTGTGCTGGTTCATACTGTTGTTTATTTTAATGTGTCCCATATGATTTTAGAACCCGACTCACAACACGAATGATGTAAATACGGTACAGGAGTTAGGGTATTATGGCCACAAAACTACTGCCCATCAGAATTTGCCCAGGTCAGTTCCCTAGCTCGAAGGCCGTTTCTAAATGTGCAAGGTTGTGGAGAGTACAGCAGACTACTACAGTCTGGCAGATTTTCTGGGGTTGTGAAGTACGACTCCCCAGCTGCGATCCAGCACCTGAATTGGCTTTTTAAAAGACTGAAAGTGCACTCAACTACACGGTGCCAGGGAAAGCTCAACTGCAAATAAGTTTCACGTTTTGAGTTAGAACACGTCATGCTTCAGTGGCACAAAAGTTTAGTGAATTCACCCCTGAATACCTTGTCATAACCAATAGGACAACTCGTAGGCTTACAGTTTGGTGAACCATCAACATGGAAAGACCAGCAAGCAGTCACATTGACATTACTGCTCAACAAGAGTTCTTGGACACTGGATGCTGGAATTGTGAAAGAACTGATAGAGTCCACAGTGTAATAGCCAGCCTGTAGGAGTAAACAAAATGTTTTTAAGTTCTCATTCTATTGAGAGAGAGAGAGAGAGAGAGAGAGAGAGAGAGAGAGAGAGAGAGTTTTTTCCTTCTTTTTTATGAACAATTCCTTTTGAATTGTATATCTGTATTTGTTTTTCTCATTTGTAGAGTGCACAAGAAACAGTCAGCTACTTCACTTACCTGCCAAGGTAGTCCTGTTTCTGCAACATCTCCATAATAGATCAGGATGAAAGAGCGATGAACATTGTAGGCTAAAACCACTTGGAAAGAGGCCACCTTCAAAACACAGACAGAAAGCATTGAAAATCTTCCAAACAAACCAGACGGAATATTCATTGAAAATCAAAGATTACTGTAGGTCTTACCCCTCCACCATTAGAGTATGGCACACTGTCCCATGTAGCGACAAAAGCTGAAGTAGCAGCAAAAGGTATGTTAGGGAAGTATCGCTTAACAGCTGCAGTGACTTGTGTCAGTGCAGCACTGCTTGTATCCTCTCTATAGGAGATAGTTCCTCCACGTCTATTGTCAAGGTGAGTCCAAAGAGGAGCAATGATGTCTCTTCCGGAATCCAGAGAGGGGTTGTGGGCAGACAGCGGCTCAGTAAACGTTAGATGGCCATTGTTGTTCACCTAAATTTTAGTCCCCCATTTTTCAAAGGGATTTTAAAGAGAAGTTTGAAGAAATTAGGGGTATATAAACAACTTGTAACTGCATGATTGTGTGGGGGTGGAATGTGACTCTTACAAAGATCTGACTGTATGTGCGTCCAAAGTATTTGAAAGGCTTCTGCAAGAAAATGACATCAGAGCTTCCATCATCGGCAGTGGGGACCACTATTTCTCCAACCCCAGAAGGAAGGAAACTAGTTGGCACTAAGGAAAGAATAGGTGAGAAGAAATTATTTAGCTCTGCTGAAGAAAAACAAGCCCATAAAAGGTACAGGTTAAGCCTGAGCTTCTGGTTGCTTTGGCTTACAGTTCGGTGAGCCGTCCACATGGAAGGAGCTGCGACCATTCACATTGATATTACTGCTGGATGAGAGTTCTGAGGCACTGGTTACTGGAATTGTGAAAGAATTGACCGAGTCTGCCGTGTTGTAACCAGCCTGTAGAAGTACAGTAAATGAATAGGTTTTAGGCCCTCAACCTGTTACAGATATAACTGTCTTTTGCAAGAAAGTAAGGAATGAAGTGATGCAAGGGCAATTCCTTGTCATTTCTATCATTTGCAAAAACAACAAGGACCTGTCTCCACTCACCAGCCAAATTTGTTCGGTGTCTGCAATGTCTCCATAGTTGATCAGGATAAAAGTGCGATGAACATTGGAGACTAAAACCATTTGGAAAGAAACCACCTTCAAAATACCAACAGACGTCATTAAAAACCTTCACTCTTCACAGGACAAGACTAATTTATCTTTAAACAACGATTAGATCTTACCCCTCTACCAGTAGAGTATGGCACATTGTCCCAGGTAGCAACAAAAGCTGATGAAGCACTAAACGTTATGTTAGGGTAGTATTGCTTAACAGCTGCAGTGACTTGTGCCAGTACAGCGCTGCTTGTGTCCTCTCTATAGGAGATCGTTCCTCCACGTCGACTGTCAAGGTGAGTCCAAAGAGGAGCAATGAAGTCTCTTCCACAATTCAGAAGTGGGATTTTGTCGGACAGTTGCTCAGTAAATGTTAGAAGGCCATTGTTGTTCACCTACAATTTAGCACAACATATGTTTGTGTGTTGTAAGAGGAAATATACTGACCGAATCAAGAAGTAGAATTTGCCACAATTTCTACTAGTTGATTCAAATAATCAAATGCAAAATAACAACTAAACAATGCTTACAAAGGTCTGATTGTGTGTGCGTCCAAAATATTTCAAAGGCTGCTGCAATATAATGGCTTCGGAGCTTCCGTTATCCAATCGGGGGGTTACTATTTCTCCATTCCCAAATGGTAGGAAATTAGATGGCACTAGGAAAAATGTAAGGGAGAAGGAATCCTTTAGTTCTTCCAAGAAACAGAAGCTCTCTCACACACACTGCACTGGTTAAAAGTTTTAAAGGGGAATTCACTAAGAATGAATTGTGCTGGTTCATACTGTTGTTTATTTTAATGTGTCCCATATGATTTTAGAACCCGACTCACAACACGAATGATGTAAATACGGTACAGGAGTTAGGGTATTATGGCCACAAAACTACTGCCCATCAGAATTTGCCCAGGTCAGTTCCCTAGCTCGCAGGCCGTTTCTAAATGTGCAAGGTTGTGGAGAGTACAGCAGACTACTACAATCTGGCAGATTTTCTGGGGTTGTGAAGTACGACTCCCCAGCTGCGATCCAGCACCTGAATTGGCTTTTTAAAAGGCTGAAAGTGCACTCAACTACACGGTGCCAGGGAAAGCTCAACTGCAAATAAGTTTCACGTTTTGAGTTAGAACACGTCATGCTTCAGTGGCACAACAGTTTAGTGAATTCACCCCTGAATACCTTGTCATAACCAATAGGACAACTCGTAGGCTTACAGTTTGGTGAACCATCAACATGGAAAGACCAGCAAGCAGTCACATTGACATTACTGCTCGACAAGAGTTCTTGGACACTGGATGCTGGAATTGTGAAAGAACTGATAGAGTCCACAGTGTAATAGCCAGCCTGTAGGAGTAAACAAAATGTTTTTAAGTTCTCATTCTATTGAGAGAGAGAGAGAGAGAGAGAGAGAGAGAGAGAGAGAGTTTTTTCCTTCTTTTTTATGAACAATTCCTTTTGAATTGTATATCTGTATTTGTTTTTCTCATTTGTAGAGTGCACAAGAAACAGTCAGCTACTTCACTTACCTGCCAAGGTAGTCTTGTTTCTGCAACATCTCCATAATAGATCAGGATGAAAGAGCGATGAACATTGTAGGCTAAAACCACTTGGAAAGAGGCCACCTTCAAAACACAGACAGAAAGCATTGAAAATTTTCCAAACAAACCAGACGGACCATTCATTGAAAATCAAAGATTACTGTAGGTCTTACCCCTCCACCATTAGAGTATGGCACACTGTCCCATGTAGCGACAAAAGCTGAAGTAGCAGCAAAAGGTATGTTAGGGAAGTATCGCTTAACAGCTGCAGTAACTTGTGTCAGTGCAGCACTGCTTGTATCCTCTCTATAGGAGATAGTTCCTCCACGTCTATTGTCAAGGTGAGTCCAAAGAGGAGCAATGATGTCTCTTCCGGAATCCAGAGAGGGGTTGTGGGCAGACAGCGGCTCGGTAAACGTTAGATGGCCATTGTTGTTCACCTAAATTTGAGTCCCCCATTTTTCAAAGGGATTTTAAAGAGAAGTTTGAAGAAATTAGGGGTATATAAACAACTTGTAACTGCATGATTGTGTGGGGGTGGAATGTGACTCTTACAAAGATCTGACTGTATGTGCGTCCAAAGTATTTGAAAGGCTTCTGCAAGAAAATGACATCAGAGCTTCCATCATCGGCAGTGGGGACCACTATTTCTCCAACCCCAGAAGGAAGGAAACTAGTTGGCACTAAGGAAAGAATAGGTGAGAAGAAATTATTTAGCTCTGCTGAAGAAAAACAAGCCCATAAAAGGTACAGGTTAAGCCTGAGCTTCTGGTTGCTTTGGCTTACAGTTCAGTGAGCCGTCCACATGGAAAGAGCTGCGACCATTCACATTGATATTACTGCTGGATGAGAGTTCTGAGGCACTGGTTACTGGAATTGTGAAAGAATTGACAGAGTCTGCCGTGTTGTAACCAGCCTGTAGAAGTACAGTAAATGAATAGGTTTTAGGCCCTCAACCTGTTACAGATATAACTGTCTTTTGCAAGAAAGTAAGGAATGAAGTGATGCAAGGGCAATTCCTTGTCATTTCTATCATTTGCAAAAACAACAAGGACCTGTCTCCACTCACCAGCCAAATTTGTTCGGTGTCTGCAATGTCTCCATAGTTGATCAGGATAAAAGTGCGATGAACATTGGAGACTAAAACCATTTGGAAAGAAACCACCTTCAAAATACCAACAGACGTCATTAAAAACCTTCACTCTTCACAGGACAAGACTAATGTATCTTTAAACAACGATTAGATCTTACCCCTCTACCAGTAGAGTATGGCACATTGTCCCAGGTAGCAACAAAAGCTGACGAAGCACTAAACGTTATGTTAGGGTAGTATTGCTTAACAGCTGCAGTGACTTGTGCCAGTACAGCGCTGCTTGTGTCCTCTCTATAGGAGATCGTTCCTCCACGTCGACTGTCAAGGTGAGTCCAAAGAGGAGCAATGAAGTCTCTTCCACAATTCAGAAGTGGGATGTTGTCGGACAGTTGCTCAGTAAATGTTAGAAGGCCATTGTTGTTCACCTACAATTTAGCACAACATATGTTTGTGTGTTGAAAGAGGAAATATACTGACCGAATTAAGAAGTAGAATTTGCCACAATTTCTACTAGTTGATTCAAATAATCAAATGTAAAATAACAACTAAACAATGCTTACAAAGGTCTGATTGTGTGTGCGTCCAAAATATTTCAAAGGCTGCTGCAATATAATGGCTTCGGAGCTTCCGTTATCCAATCGGGGGGTTACTATTTCTCCATTACCAAATGGTAGGAAATTAGATGGCACTAGGAAAAATGTAAGGGAGAAGGAATCCTTTAGTTCTTCCAAGAAACAGAAGCTCTCACACACTCACACTGCACTGGTTAAAAGTTTTAAAGGGGAATTCACTAAGAATGAATTGTGCTGGTTCATACTGTTGTTTATTTTAATGTGTCCCATATGATTTTAGAACCCGACTCACAACACGAATGATGTAAATACGGTACAGGAGTTAGGGTATTATGGCCACAAAACTACTGCCCATCAGAATTTGCCCAGGTCAGTTCCCTAGCTCGCAGGCCGTTTCTAAATGTGCAAGGTTGTGGAGAGTACAGCAGACCACTACAGTCTGGCAGATTTTCTGGGGTTGTGAAGTACGACTCCCCAGCTGCGATCCAGCACCTGAATTGGCTTTTTAAAAGACTGAAAGTGCACTCAACTACACGGTGCCAGGGAAAGCCTCAACTGCAAATAAGTTTCACGTTTTGAGTTAGAACACGTCATGCTTCAGTGGCACAAAAGTTTAGTGAATTCACCCCTGAATACCTTGTCATAACCAATAGGACAACTCGTAGGCTTACAGTTTGGTGAACCATCAACATGGAAAGACCAGCAAGCAGTCACATTGACATTACTGCTCGACAAGAGTTCTTGGACACTGGATGCTGGAATTGTGAAAGAACTGATAGAGTCCACAGTGTAATAGCCAGCCTGTAGGAGTAAACAAAATGTTTTTAAGTTCTCATTCTATTGAGAGAGAGAGAGAGAGAGAGAGAGAGAGAGAGAGAGAGAGTTTTTTCCTTCTTTTTTATGAACAATTCCTTTTGAATTGTATATCTGTATTTGTTTTTCTCATTTGTAGAGTGCACAAGAAACAGTCAGCTACTTCACTTACCTGCCAAGGTAGTCTTGTTTCTGCAACATCTCCATAATAGATCAGGATGAAAGAGCGATGAACATTGTAGGCTAAAACCACTTGGAAAGAGGCCACCTTCAAAACACAGACAGAAAGCATTGAAAATTTTCCAAACAAACCAGACGGACCATTCATTGAAAATCAAAGATTACTGTAGGTCTTACCCCTCCACCATTAGAGTATGGCACACTGTCCCATGTAGCGACAAAAGCTGAAGTAGCAGCAAAAGGTATGTTAGGGAAGTATCGCTTAACAGCTGCAGTGACTTGTGTCAGTGCAGCACTGCTTGTATCCTCTCTATAGGAGATAGTTCCTCCACGTCTATTTTCAAGGTGAGTCCAAAGAGGAGCAATGATGTCTCTTCCGGAATCCAGAGAGGGGTTGTGGGCAGACAGCGGCTCGGTAAACGTTAGATGGCCATTGTTGTTCACCTAAATTTTAGTCCCCCATTTTTCAAAGGGATTTTAAAGAGAAGTTTGAAGAAATTAGGGGTATATAAACAACTTGTAACTGCATGATTGTGTGGGGGTGGAATGTGACTCTTACAAAGATCTGACTGTATGTGCGTCCAAAGTATTTGAAAGGCTTCTGCAAGAAAATGACATCAGAGCTTCCATCATCGGCAGTGGGGACCACTATTTCTCCAACCCCAGAAGGAAGGAAACTAGTTGGCACTAAGGAAAGAATAGGTGAGAAGAAATTATTTAGCTCTGCTGAAGAAAAACAAGCCCATAAAAGGTACAGGTTAAGCCTGAGCTTCTGGTTGCTTTGGCTTACAGTTCGGTGAGCCGTCCACATGGAAAGAGCTGCGACCATTCACATTGATATTACTGCTGGATGAGAGTTCTGAGGCACTGGTTACTGGAATTGTGAAAGAATTGACAGAGTCTGCCGTGTTGTAACCAGCCTGTAGAAGTACAGTAAATGAATAGGTTTTAGGCCCTCAACCTGTTACAGATATAACTGTCTTTTGCAAGAAAGTAAGGAATGAAGTGATGCAAGGGCAATTCCTTGTCATTTCTATCATTTGCAAAAACAACAAGGACCTGTCTCCACTCACCAGCCAAATTTGTTCGGTGTCTGCAATGTCTCCATAGTTGATCAGGATAAAAGTGCGATGAACATTGGAGACTAAAACCATTTGGAAAGAAACCACCTTCAAAATACCAACAGACGTCATTAAAAACCTTCACTCTTCACAGGACAAGACTAATGTATCTTTAAACAACGATTAGATCTTACCCCTCTACCAGTAGAGTATGGCACATTGTCCCAGGTAGCAACAAAAGCTGACGAAGCACTAAACGTTATGTTAGGGTAGTATTGCTTAACAGCTGCAGTGACTTGTGCCAGTACAGCGCTGCTTGTGTCCTCTCTATAGGAGATCGTTCCTCCACGTCGACTGTCAAGGTGAGTCCAAAGAGGAGCAATGAAGTCTCTTCCACAATTCAGAAGTGGGATGTTGTCGGACAGTTGCTCAGTAAATGTTAGAAGGCCATTGTTGTTCACCTACAATTTAGCACAACATATGTTTGTGTGTTGAAAGAGGAAATATACTGACCGAATTAAGAAGTAGAATTTGCCACAATTTCTACTAGTTGATTCAAATAATCAAATGTAAAATAACAACTAAACAATGCTTACAAAGGTCTGATTGTGTGTGCGTCCAAAATATTTCAAAGGCTGCTGCAATATAATGGCTTCGGAGCTTCCGTTATCCAATCGGGGGGTTACTATTTCTCCATTCCCAAATGGTAGGAAATTAGATGGCACTAGGAAAAATGTAAGGGAGAAGGAATCCTTTAGTTCTTCCAAGAAACAGAAGCTCTCTCACACACACTGCACTGGTTAAAAGTTTTAAAGGGGAATTCACTAAGAATGAATTGTGCTGGTTCATACTGTTGTTTATTTTAATGTGTCCCATATGATTTTAGAACCCGACTCACAACACGAATGATGTAAATACGGTACAGGAGTTAGGGTATTATGGCCACAAAACTACTGCCCATCAGAATTTGCCCAGGTCAGTTCCCTAGCTCGCAGGCCGTTTCTAAATGTGCAAGGTTGTGGAGAGTACAGCAGACTACTACAATCTGGCAGATTTTCTGGGGTTGTGAAGTACGACTCCCCAGCTGCGATCCAGCACCTGAATTGGCTTTTTAAAAGGCTGAAAGTGCACTCAACTACACGGTGCCAGGGAAAGCTCAACTGCAAATAAGTTTCACGTTTTGAGTTAGAACACGTCATGCTTCAGTGGCACAACAGTTTAGTGAATTCACCCCTGAATACCTTGTCATAACCAATAGGACAACTCGTAGGCTTACAGTTTGGTGAACCATCAACATGGAAAGACCAGCAAGCAGTCACATTGACATTACTGCTCGACAAGAGTTCTTGGACACTGGATGCTGGAATTGTGAAAGAACTGATAGAGTCCACAGTGTAATAGCCAGCCTGTAGGAGTAAACAAAATGTTTTTAAGTTCTCATTCTATTGAGAGAGAGAGAGAGAGAGAGAGAGAGAGAGAGAGAGAGAGAGAGAGAGAGAGAGAGAGAGAGAGAGAGAGAGAGTTTTTTCCTTCTTTTTTATGAACAATTCCTTTTGAATTGTATATCTGTATTTGTTTTTCTCATTTGTAGAGTGCACAAGAAACAGTCAGCTACTTCACTTACCTGCCAAGGTAGTCCTGTTTCTGCAACATCTCCATAATAGATCAGGATGAAAGAGCGATGAACATTGTAGGCTAAAACCACTTGGAAAGAGGCCACCTTCAAAACACAGACAGAAAGCATTGAAAATCTTCCAAACAAACCAGACGGAATATTCATTGAAAATCAAAGATTACTGTAGGTCTTACCCCTCCACCATTAGAGTATGGCACACTGTCCCATGTAGCGACAAAAGCTGAAGTAGCAGCAAAAGGTATGTTAGGGAAGTATCGCTTAACAGCTGCAGTGACTTGTGTCAGTGCAGCACTGCTTGTATCCTCTCTATAGGAGATAGTTCCTCCACGTCTATTGTCAAGGTGAGTCCAAAGAGGAGCAATGATGTCTCTTCCGGAATCCAGAGAGGGGTTGTGGGCAGACAGCGGCTCGGTAAACGTTAGATGGCCATTGTTGTTCACCTAAATTTTAGTCCCCCATTTTTCAAAGGGATTTTAAAGAGAAGTTTGAAGAAATTAGGGGTATATAAACAACTTGTAACTGCATGATTGTGTGGGGGTGGAATGTGACTCTTACAAATATCTGACTGTATGTGCGTCCAAAGTATTTGAAAGGCTTCTGCAAGAAAATGACATCAGAGCTTCCATCATCGGCAGTGGGGACCACTATTTCTCCAACCCCAGAAGGAAGGAAACTAGTTGGCACTAAGGAAAGAATAGGTGAGAAGAAATTATTTAGCTCTGCTGAAGAAAAACAAGCCCATAAAAGGTAAAGGTTAAGCCTGAGCTTCTGGTTGCTTTGGCTTACAGTTCGGTGAGCCGTCCACATGGAAGGAGCTGCGACCATTCACATTGATATTACTGCTGGATGAGAGTTCTGAGGCACTGGTTACTGGAATTGTGAAAGAATTGACCGAGTCTGCCGTGTTGTAACCAGCCTGTAGAAGTACAGTAAATGAATAGGTTTTAGGCCCTCAACCTGTTACAGATATAACTGTCTTTTGCAAGAAAGTAAGGAATGAAGTGATGCAAGGGCAATTCCTTGTCATTTCTATCATTTGCAAAAACAACAAGGACCTGTCTCCACTCACCAGCCAAATTTGTTCGGTGTCTGCAATGTCTCCATAGTTGATCAGGATAAAAGTGCGATGAACATTGGAGACTAAAACCATTTGGAAAGAAACCACCTTCAAAATACCAACAGACGTCATTAAAAACCTTCACTCTTCACAGGACAAGACTAATGTATCTTTAAACAACGATTAGATCTTACCCCTCTACCAGTAGAGTATGGCACATTGTCCCAGGTAGCAACAAAAGCTGATGAAGCACTAAACGTTATGTTAGGGTAGTATTGCTTAACAGCTGCAGTGACTTGTGCCAGTACAGCGCTGCTTGTGTCCTCTCTATAGGAGATCGTTCCTCCACGTCGACTGTCAAGGTGAGTCCAAAGAGGAGCAATGAAGTCTCTTCCACAATTCAGAAGTGGGATTTTGTCGGACAGTTGCTCAGTAAATGTTAGAAGGCCATTGTTGTTCACCTACAATTTAGCACAACATATGTTTGTGTGTTGTAAGAGGAAATATACTGACCGAATCAAGAAGTAGAATTTGCCACAATTTCTACTAGTTGATTCAAATAATCAAATGCAAAATAACAACTAAACAATGCTTACAAAGGTCTGATTGTGTGTGCGTCCAAAATATTTCAAAGGCTGCTGCAATATAATGGCTTCGGAGCTTCCGTTATCCAATCGGGGGGTTACTATTTCTCCATTCCCAAATGGTAGGAAATTAGATGGCACTAGGAAAAATGTAAGGGAGAAGGAATCCTTTAGTTCTTCCAAGAAACAGAAGCTCTCTCACACACACTGCACTGGTTAAAAGTTTTAAAGGGGAATTCACTAAGAATGAATTGTGCTGGTTCATACTGTTGTTTATTTTAATGTGTCCCATATGATTTTAGAACCCGACTCACAACACGAATGATGTAAATACGGTACAGGAGTTAGGGTATTATGGCCACAAAACTACTGCCCATCAGAATTTGCCCAGGTCAGTTCCCTAGCTCGCAGGCCGTTTCTAAATGTGCAAGGTTGTGGAGAGTACAGCAGACTACTACAATCTGGCAGATTTTCTGGGGTTGTGAAGTACGACTCCCCAGCTGCGATCCAGCACCTGAATTGGCTTTTTAAAAGGCTGAAAGTGCACTCAACTACACGGTGCCAGGGAAAGCTCAACTGCAAATAAGTTTCACGTTTTGAGTTAGAACACGTCATGCTTCAGTGGCACAACAGTTTAGTGAATTCACCCCTGAATACCTTGTCATAACCAATAGGACAACTCGTAGGCTTACAGTTTGGTGAACCATCAACATGGAAAGACCAGCAAGCAGTCACATTGACATTACTGCTCGACAAGAGTTCTGGGACACTGGATGCTGGAATTGTGAAAGAACTGATAGAGTCCACAGTGTAATAGCCAGCCTGTAGGAGTAAACAAAATGTTTTTAAGTTCTCATTCTACAGAGAGAGAGAGAGAGAGAGAGAGAGAGAGTTTTTTCCTTCGTTTTTATGAACAATTCCTTTTGAATTGTATATCTGTATTTGTTTTTCTCATTTGTAGAGTGCACAAGAAACAGTCAGCTACTTCACTTACCTGCCAAGGTAGTCCTGTTTCTGCAACATCTCCATAATAGATCAGGATGAAAGAGCGATGAACATTGTAGGCTAAAACCACTTGGAAAGAGGCCACCTTCAAAACACAGACAGAAAGCATTGAAAATTTTCCAAACAAACCAGACGGACCATTCATTGAAAATCAAAGATTACTGTAGGTCTTACCCCTCCACCATTAGAGTATGGCACACTGTCCCATGTAGCGACAAAAGCTGAAGTAGCAGCAAAAGGTATGTTAGGGAAGTATCGCTTAACAGCTGCAGTAACTTGTGTCAGTGCAGCACTGCTTGTATCCTCTCTATAGGAGATAGTTCCTCCACGTCTATTGTCAAGGTGAGTCCAAAGAGGAGCAATGATGTCTCTTCCGGAATCCAGAGAGGGGTTGTGGGCAGACAGCGGCTCGGTAAACGTTAGATGGCCATTGTTGTTCACCTAAATTTGAGTCCCCCATTTTTCAAAGGGATTTTAAAGAGAAGTTTGAAGAAATTAGGGGTATATAAACAACTTGTAACTGCATGATTGTGTGGGGGTGGAATGTGACTCTTACAAAGATCTGACTGTATGTGCGTCCAAAGTATTTGAAAGGCTTCTGCAAGAAAATGACATCAGAGCTTCCATCATCGGCAGTGGGGACCACTATTTCTCCAACCCCAGAAGGAAGGAAACTAGTTGGCACTAAGGAAAGAATAGGTGAGAAGAAATTATTTAGCTCTGCTGAAGAAAAACAAGCCCATTAAAGGTACAGGTTAAGCCTGAGCTTCTGGTTGCTTTGGCTTACAGTTCGGTGAGCCGTCCACATGGAAAGAGCTGCGACCATTCACATTGATATTACTGCTGGATGAGAGTTCTGAAGCACTGGTTACTGGAATTGTGAAAGAATTGACCGAGTCTGCCGTGTTGTAACCAGCCTGTAGAAGTACAGTAAATGAATAGGTTTTAGGCCCTCAACCTGTTACAGATATAACTGTCTTTTGCAAGAAAGTAAGGAATGAAGTGATGCAAGGGCAATTCCTTGTCATTTCTATCATTTGCAAAAACAACAAGGACCTGTCTCCACTCACCAGCCAAATTTGTTCGGTGTCTGCAATGTCTCCATAGTTGATCAGGATAAAAGTGCGATGAACATTGGAGACTAAAACCATTTGGAAAGAAACCACCTTCAAAATACCAACAGACGTCATTAAAAACCTTCACTCTTCACAGGACAAGACTAATGTATCTTTAAACAACGATTAGATCTTACCCCTCTACCAGTAGAGTATGGCACATTGTCCCAGGTAGCAACAAAAGCTGATGAAGCACTAAACGTTATGTTAGGGTAGTATTGCTTAACAGCTGCAGTGACTTGTGCCAGTACAGCGCTGCTTGTGTCCTCTCTATAGGAGATCGTTCCTCCACGTCGACTGTCAAGGTGAGTCCAAAGAGGAGCAATGAAGTCTCTTCCACAATTCAGAAGTGGGATGTTGTCGGACAGTTGCTCAGTAAATGTTAGAAGGCCATTGTTGTTCACCTACAATTTAGCACAACATATGTTTGTGTGTTGAAAGAGGAAATATACTGACCGAATTAAGAAGTAGAATTTGCCACAATTTCTACTAGTTGATTCAAATAATCAAATGTAAAATAACAACTAAACAATGCTTACAAAGGTCTGATTGTGTGTGCGTCCAAAATATTTCAAAGGCTGCTGCAATATAATGGCTTCAGAGCTTCCGTTATCCAATCGGGGGGTTACTATTTCTCCATTCCCAAATGGTAGGAAATTAGATGGCACTAGGAAAAATGTAAGGGAGAAGGAATCCTTTAGTTCTTCCAAGAAACAGAAGCTCTCACACACACACTGCACTGGTTAAAAGTTTTAAAGGGGAATTCACTAAGAATGAATTGTGCTGGTTCATACTGTTGTTTATTTTAATGTGTCCCATATGATTTTAGAACCCGACTCACAACACGAATGATGCAAATACGGTACAGGAGTTAGGGTATTATGGCCACAAAACTACTGCCCATCAGAATTTGCCCAGGTCAGTTCCCTAGCTCGCAGGCTGTTTCTAAATGTGCAAGGTTGTGGAGAGTACAGCAGACTACTACAGTCTGGCAGATTTTCTGGGGTTGTGAAGTACGACTCCCCAGCTGCGATCCAGCACCTGAATTGGCTTTTTAAAAGGCTGAAAGTGCACTCAACTACACGGTGCCAGGGAAAGCTCAACTGCAAATAAGTTTCACGTTTTGAGTTAGAACACGTCATGCTTCAGTGGCACAAAAGTTTAGTGAATTCACCCCTGAATACCTTGTCATAACCAATAGGACAACTCGTAGGCTTACAGTTTGGTGAACCATCAACATGGAAAGACCAGCAAGCAGTCACATTGACATTACTGCTCGACAAGAGTTCTTGGACACTGGATGCTGGAATTGTGAAAGAACTGATAGAGTCCACAGTGTAATAGCCAGCCTGTAGGAGTAAACAAAATGTTTTTAAGTTCTCATTCTATTGAGAGAGAGAGAGAGAGAGAGAGAGAGAGAGAGAGAGAGAGAGAGAGAGTTTTTTCCTTCTTTTTTATGAACAATTCCTTTTGAATTGTATATCTGTATTTGTTTTTCTCATTTGTAGAGTGCACAAGAAACAGTCAGCTACTTCACTTACCTGCCAAGGTAGTCCTGTTTCTGCAACATCTCCATAATAGATCAGGATGAAAGAGCGATGAACATTGTAGGCTAAAACCACTTGGAAAGAGGCCACCTTCAAAACACAGACAGAAAGCATTGAAAATCTTCCAAACAAACCAGACGGAATATTCATTGAAAATCAAAGATTACTGTAGGTCTTACCCCTCCACCATTAGAGTATGGCACACTGTCCCATGTAGCGACAAAAGCTGAAGTAGCAGCAAAAGGTATGTTAGGGAAGTATCGCTTAACAGCTGCAGTGACTTGTGTCAGTGCAGCACTGCTTGTATCCTCTCTATAGGAGATAGTTCCTCCACGTCTATTGTCAAGGTGAGTCCAAAGAGGAGCAATGATGTCTCTTCCGGAATCCAGAGAGGGGTTGTGGGCAGACAGCGGCTCGGTAAACGTTAGATGGCCATTGTTGTTCACCTAAATTTTAGTCCCCCATTTTTCAAAGGGATTTTAAAGAGAAGTTTGAAGAAATTAGGGGTATATAAACAACTTGTAACTGCATGATTGTGTGGGGGTGGAATGTGACTCTTACAAAGATCTGACTGTATGTGCGTCCAAAGTATTTGAAAGGCTTCTGCAAGAAAATGACATCAGAGCTTCCATCATCGGCAGTGGGGACCACTATTTCTCCAACCCCAGAAGGAAGGAAACTAGTTGGCACTAAGGAGAGAATAGGTGAGAAGAAATTATTTAGCTCTGCTGAAGAAAAACAAGCCCATAAAAGGTACAGGTTAAGCCTGAGCTTCTGGTTGCTTTGGCTTACAGTTCGGTGAGCCGTCCACATGGAAGGAGCTGCGACCATTCACATTGATATTACTGCTGGATGAGAGTTCTGAGGCACTGGTTACTGGAATTGTGAAAGAATTGACCGAGTCTGCCGTGTTGTAACCAGCCTGTAGAAGTATAGTAAATGAATAGGTTTTAGGCCCTCAACCTGTTACAGATATAACTGTCTTTTGCAAGAAAGTAAGGAATGAAGTGATGCAAGGGCAATTCCTTGTCATTTCTATCATTTGCAAAAACAACAAGGACCTGTCTCCACTCACCAGCCAAATTTGTTCGGTGTCTGCTATGTCTCCATAGTTGATCAGGATAAAAGTGCGATGAACATTGGAGACTAAAACCATTTGGAAAGAAACCACCTTCAAAATACCAACAGACGTCAATAAAAACCTTCACTCTTCACAGGACAAGACTAATTTATCTTTAAACAACGATTAGATCTTACCCCTCTACCAGTAGAGTATGGCACATTGTCCCAGGTAGCAACAAAAGCTGATGAAGCACTAAACGTTATGTTAGGGTAGTATTGCTTAACAGCTGCAGTGACTTGTGCCAGTACAGCGCTGCTTGTGTCCTCTCTATAGGAGATCGTTCCTCCACGTCGACTGTCAAGGTGAGTCCAAAGAGGAGCAATGAAGTCTCTTCCACAATTCAGAAGTGGGATTTTGTCGGACAGTTGCTCAGTAAATGTTAGAAGGCCATTGTTGTTCACCTACAATTTAGCACAACATATGTTTGTGTGTTGTAAGAGGAAATATACTGACCGAATCAAGAAGTAGAATTTGCCACAATTTCTACTAGTTGATTCAAATAATCAAATGCAAAATAACAACTAAACAATGCTTACAAAGGTCTGATTGTGTGTGCGTCCAAAATATTTCAAAGGCTGCTGCAATATAATGGCTTCGGAGCTTCCGTTATCCAATCGGGGGGTTACTATTTCTCCATTCCCAAATGGTAGGAAATTAGATGGCACTAGGAAAAATGTAAGGGAGAAGGAATCCTTTAGTTCTTCCAAGAAACAGAAGCTCTCACACACACACTGCACTGGTTAAAAGTTTTAAAGGGGAATTCACTAAGAATGAATTGTGCTGGTTCATACTGTTGTTTATTTTAATGTGTCCCATATGATTTTAGAACCCGACTCACAACACGAATGATGCAAATACGGTACAGGAGTTAGGGTATTATGGCCACAAAACTACTGCCCATCAGAATTTGCCCAGGTCAGTTCCCTAGCTCGCAGGCTGTTTCTAAATGTGCAAGGTTGTGGAGAGTACAGCAGACTACTACAGTCTGGCAGATTTTCTGGGGTTGTGAAGTACGACTCCCCAGCTGCGATCCAGCACCTGAATTGGCTTTTTAAAAGGCTGAAAGTGCACTCAACTACACGGTGCCAGGGAAAGCTCAACTGCAAATAAGTTTCACGTTTTGAGTTAGAACACGTCATGCTTCAGTGGCACAAAAGTTTAGTGAATTCACCCCTGAATACCTTGTCATAACCAATAGGACAACTCGTAGGCTTACAGTTTGGTGAACCATCAACATGGAAAGACCAGCAAGCAGTCACATTGACATTACTGCTCGACAAGAGTTCTTGGACACTGGATGCTGGAATTGTGAAAGAACTGATAGAGTCCACAGTGTAATAGCCAGCCTGTAGGAGTAAACAAAATGTTTTTAAGTTCTCATTCTATTGAGAGAGAGAGAGAGAGAGAGAGAGAGAGAGAGAGAGAGAGAGAGAGAGAGAGAGAGAGAGTTTTTTCCTTCTTTTTTATGAACAATTCCTTTTGAATTGTATATCTGTATTTGTTTTTCTCATTTGTAGAGTGCACAAGAAACAGTCAGCTACTTCACTTACCTGCCAAGGTAGTCCTGTTTCTGCAACATCTCCATAATAGATCAGGATGAAAGAGCGATGAACATTGTAGGCTAAAACCACTTGGAAAGAGGCCACCTTCAAAACACAGACAGAAAGCATTGAAAATCTTCCAAACAAACCAGACGGAATATTCATTGAAAATCAAAGATTACTGTAGGTCTTACCCCTCCACCATTAGAGTATGGCACACTGTCCCATGTAGCGACAAAAGCTGAAGTAGCAGCAAAAGGTATGTTAGGGAAGTATCGCTTAACAGCTGCAGTGACTTGTGTCAGTGCAGCACTGCTTGTATCCTCTCTATAGGAGATAGTTCCTCCACGTCTATTGTCAAGGTGAGTCCAAAGAGGAGCAATGATGTCTCTTCCGGAATCCAGAGAGGGGTTGTGGGCAGACAGCGGCTCGGTAAACGTTAGATGGCCATTGTTGTTCACCTAAATTTTAGTCCCCCATTTTTCAAAGGGATTTTAAAGAGAAGTTTGAAGAAATTAGGGGTATATAAACAACTTGTAACTGCATGATTGTGTGGGGGTGGAATGTGACTCTTACAAAGATCTGACTGTATGTGCGTCCAAAGTATTTGAAAGGCTTCTGCAAGAAAATGACATCAGAGCTTCCATCATCGGCAGTGGGGACCACTATTTCTCCAACCCCAGAAGGAAGGAAACTAGTTGGCACTAAGGAGAGAATAGGTGAGAAGAAATTATTTAGCTCTGCTGAAGAAAAACAAGCCCATAAAAGGTACAGGTTAAGCCTGAGCTTCTGGTTGCTTTGGCTTACAGTTCGGTGAGCCGTCCACATGGAAGGAGCTGCGACCATTCACATTGATATTACTGCTGGATGAGAGTTCTGAGGCACTGGTTACTGGAATTGTGAAAGAATTGACCGAGTCTGCCGTGTTGTAACCAGCCTGTAGAAGTATAGTAAATGAATAGGTTTTAGGCCCTCAACCTGTTACAGATATAACTGTCTTTTGCAAGAAAGTAAGGAATGAAGTGATGCAAGGGCAATTCCTTGTCATTTCTATCATTTGCAAAAACAACAAGGACCTGTCTCCACTCACCAGCCAAATTTGTTCGGTGTCTGCTATGTCTCCATAGTTGATCAGGATAAAAGTGCGATGAACATTGGAGACTAAAACCATTTGGAAAGAAACCACCTTCAAAATACCAACAGACGTCATTAAAAACCTTCACTCTTCACAGGACAAGACTAATTTATCTTTAAACAACGATTAGATCTTACCCCTCTACCAGTAGAGTATGGCACATTGTCCCAGGTAGCAACAAAAGCTGATGAAGCACTAAACGTTATGTTAGGGTAGTATTGCTTAACAGCTGCAGTGACTTGTGCCAGTACAGCGCTGCTTGTGTCCTCTCTATAGGAGATCGTTCCTCCACGTCGACTGTCAAGGTGAGTCCAAAGAGGAGCAATGAAGTCTCTTCCACAATTCAGAAGTGGGATTTTGTCGGACAGTTGCTCAGTAAATGTTAGAAGGCCATTGTTGTTCACCTACAATTTAGCACAACATATGTTTGTGTGTTGTAAGAGGAAATATACTGACCGAATCAAGAAGTAGAATTTGCCACAATTTCTACTAGTTGATTCAAATAATCAAATGCAAAATAACAACTAAACAATGCTTACAAAGGTCTGATTGTGTGTGCGTCCAAAATATTTCAAAGGCTGCTGCAATATAATGGCTTCGGAGCTTCCGTTATCCAATCGGGGGGTTACTATTTCTCCATTCCCAAATGGTAGGAAATTAGATGGCACTAGGAAAAATGTAAGGGAGAAGGAATCCTTTAGTTCTTCCAAGAAACAGAAGCTCTCTCACACACACTGCACTGGTTAAAAGTTTTAAAGGGGAATTCACTAAGAATGAATTGTGCTGGTTCATACTGTTGTTTATTTTAATGTGTCCCATATGATTTTAGAACCCGACTCACAACACGAATGATGTAAATACGGTACAGGAGTTAGGGTATTATGGCCACAAAACTACTGCCCATCAGAATTTGCCCAGGTCAGTTCCCTAGCTCGCAGGCCGTTTCTAAATGTGCAAGGTTGTGGAGAGTACAGCAGACTACTACAATCTGGCAGATTTTCTGGGGTTGTGAAGTACGACTCCCCAGCTGCGATCCAGCACCTGAATTGGCTTTTTAAAAGGCTGAAAGTGCACTCAACTACACGGTGCCAGGGAAAGCTCAACTGCAAATAAGTTTCACGTTTTGAGTTAGAACACGTCATGCTTCAGTGGCACAACAGTTTAGTGAATTCACCCCTGAATACCTTGTCATAACCAATAGGACAACTCGTAGGCTTACAGTTTGGTGAACCATCAACATGGAAAGACCAGCAAGCAGTCACATTGACATTACTGCTCGACAAGAGTTCTGGGACACTGGATGCTGGAATTGTGAAAGAACTGATAGAGTCCACAGTGTAATAGCCAGCCTGTAGGAGTAAACAAAATGTTTTTAAGTTCTCATTCTACAGAGAGAGAGAGAGAGAGAGAGAGAGAGAGTTTTTTCCTTCGTTTTTATGAACAATTCCTTTTGAATTGTATATCTGTATTTGTTTTTCTCATTTGTAGAGTGCACAAGAAACAGTCAGCTACTTCACTTACCTGCCAAGGTAGTCCTGTTTCTGCAACATCTCCATAATAGATCAGGATGAAAGAGCGATGAACATTGTAGGCTAAAACCACTTGGAAAGAGGCCACCTTCAAAACACAGACAGAAAGCATTGAAAATTTTCCAAACAAACCAGACGGACCATTCATTGAAAATCAAAGATTACTGTAGGTCTTACCCCTCCACCATTAGAGTATGGCACACTGTCCCATGTAGCGACAAAAGCTGAAGTAGCAGCAAAAGGTATGTTAGGGAAGTATCGCTTAACAGCTGCAGTGACTTGTGTCAGTGCAGCACTGCTTGTATCCTCTCTATAGGAGATAGTTCCTCCACGTCTATTGTCAAGGTGAGTCCAAAGAGGAGCAATGATGTCTCTTCCGGAATCCAGAGAGGGGTTGTGGGCAGACAGCGGCTCGGTAAACGTTAGATGGCCATTGTTGTTCACCTAAATTTGAGTCCCCCATTTTTCAAAGGGATTTTAAAGAGAAGTTTGAAGAAATTAGGGGTATATAAACAACTTGTAACTGCATGATTGTGTGGGGGTGGAATGTGACTCTTACAAAGATCTGACTGTATGTGCGTCCAAAGTATTTGAAAGGCTTCTGCAAGAAAATGACATCAGAGCTTCCATCATCGGCAGTGGGGACCACTATTTCTCCAACCCCAGAAGGAAGGAAACTAGTTGGCACTAAGGAAAGAATAGGTGAGAAGAAATTATTTAGCTCTGCTGAAGAAAAACAAGCCCATAAAAGGTAAAGGTTAAGCCTGAGCTTCTGGTTGCTTTGGCTTACAGTTCGGTGAGCCGTCCACATGGAAAGAGCTGCGACCATTCACATTGATATTACTGCTGGATGAGAGTTCTGAGGCACTGGTTACTGGAATTGTGAAAGAATTGACAGAGTCTGCCGTGTTGTAACCAGCCTGTAGAAGTACAGTAAATGAATAGGTTTTAGGCCCTCAACCTGTTACAGATATAACTGTCTTTTGCAAGAAAGTAAGGAATGAAGTGATGCAAGGGCAATTCCTTGTCATTTCTATCATTTGCAAAAACAACAAGGACCTGTCTCCACTCACCAGCCAAATTTGTTCGGTGTCTGCAATGTCTCCATAGTTGATCAGGATAAAAGTGCGATGAACATTGGAGACTAAAACCATTTGGAAAGAAACCACCTTCAAAATACCAACAGACGTCATTAAAAACCTTCACTCTTCACAGGACAAGACTAATTTATCTTTAAACAACGATTAGATCTTACCCCTCTACCAGTAGAGTATGGCACATTGTCCCAGGTAGCAACAAAAGCTGATGAAGCACTAAACGTTATGTTAGGGTAGTATTGCTTAACAGCTGCAGTGACTTGTGCCAGTACAGCGCTGCTTGTGTCCTCTCTATAGGAGATCGTTCCTCCACGTCGACTGTCAAGGTGAGTCCAAAGAGGAGCAATGAAGTCTCTTCCACAATTCAGAAGTGGGATGTTGTCGGACAGTTGCTCAGTAAATGTTAGAAGGCCATTGTTGTTCACCTACAATTTAGCACAACATATGTTTGTGTGTTGAAAGAGGAAATATACTGACCGAATTAAGAAGTAGAATTTGCCACAATTTCTACTAGTTGATTCAAATAATCAAATGTAAAATAACAACTAAACAATGCTTACAAAGGTCTGATTGTGTGTGCGTCCAAAATATTTCAAAGGCTGCTGCAATATAATGGCTTCAGAGCTTCCGTTATCCAATCGGGGGGTTACTATTTCTCCATTCCCAAATGGTAGGAAATTAGATGGCACTAGGAAAAATGTAAGGGAGAAGGAATCCTTTAGTTCTTCCAAGAAACAGAAGCTCTCACACACACACTGCACTGGTTAAAAGTTTTAAAGGGGAATTCACTAAGAATGAATTGTGCTGGTTCATACTGTTGTTTATTTTAATGTGTCCCATATGATTTTAGAACCCGACTCACAACACGAATGATGCAAATACGGTACAGGAGTTAGGGTATTATGGCCACAAAACTACTGCCCATCAGAATTTGCCCAGGTCAGTTCCCTAGCTCGCAGGCTGTTTCTAAATGTGCAAGGTTGTGGAGAGTACAGCAGACTACTACAGTCTGGCAGATTTTCTGGGGTTGTGAAGTACGACTCCCCAGCTGCGATCCAGCACCTGAATTGGCTTTTTAAAAGGCTGAAAGTGCACTCAACTACACGGTGCCAGGGAAAGCTCAACTGCAAATAAGTTTCACGTTTTGAGTTAGAACACGTCATGCTTCAGTGGCACAAAAGTTTAGTGAATTCACCCCTGAATACCTTGTCATAACCAATAGGACAACTCGTAGGCTTACAGTTTGGTGAACCATCAACATGGAAAGACCAGCAAGCAGTCACATTGACATTACTGCTCGACAAGAGTTCTTGGACACTGGATGCTGGAATTGTGAAAGAACTGATAGAGTCCACAGTGTAATAGCCAGCCTGTAGGAGTAAACAAAATGTTTTTAAGTTCTCATTCTATTGAGAGAGAGAGAGAGAGAGAGAGAGAGAGAGAGAGAGAGAGAGAGAGAGAGAGTTTTTTCCTTCTTTTTTATGAACAATTCCTTTTGAATTGTATATCTGTATTTGTTTTTCTCATTTGTAGAGTGCACAAGAAACAGTCAGCTACTTCACTTACCTGCCAAGGTAGTCCTGTTTCTGCAACATCTCCATAATAGATCAGGATGAAAGAGCGATGAACATTGTAGGCTAAAACCACTTGGAAAGAGGCCACCTTCAAAACACAGACAGAAAGCATTGAAAATCTTCCAAACAAACCAGACGGAATATTCATTGAAAATCAAAGATTACTGTAGGTCTTACCCCTCCACCATTAGAGTATGGCACACTGTCCCATGTAGCGACAAAAGCTGAAGTAGCAGCAAAAGGTATGTTAGGGAAGTATCGCTTAACAGCTGCAGTGACTTGTGTCAGTGCAGCACTGCTTGTATCCTCTCTATAGGAGATAGTTCCTCCACGTCTATTGTCAAGGTGAGTCCAAAGAGGAGCAATGATGTCTCTTCCGGAATCCAGAGAGGGGTTGTGGGCAGACAGCGGCTCGGTAAACGTTAGATGGCCATTGTTGTTCACCTAAATTTTAGTCCCCCATTTTTCAAAGGGATTTTAAAGAGAAGTTTGAAGAAATTAGGGGTATATAAACAACTTGTAACTGCATGATTGTGTGGGGGTGGAATGTGACTCTTACAAATATCTGACTGTATGTGCGTCCAAAGTATTTGAAAGGCTTCTGCAAGAAAATGACATCAGAGCTTCCATCATCGGCAGTGGGGACCACTATTTCTCCAACCCCAGAAGGAAGGAAACTAGTTGGCACTAAGGAGAGAATAGGTGAGAAGAAATTATTTAGCTCTGCTGAAGAAAAACAAGCCCATAAAAGGTACAGGTTAAGCCTGAGCTTCTGGTTGCTTTGGCTTACAGTTCGGTGAGCCGTCCACATGGAAGGAGCTGCGACCATTCACATTGATATTACTGCTGGATGAGAGTTCTGAGGCACTGGTTACTGGAATTGTGAAAGAATTGACCGAGTCTGCCGTGTTGTAACCAGCCTGTAGAAGTATAGTAAATGAATAGGTTTTAGGCCCTCAACCTGTTACAGATATAACTGTCTTTTGCAAGAAAGTAAGGAATGAAGTGATGCAAGGGCAATTCCTTGTCATTTCTATCATTTGCAAAAACAACAAGGACCTGTCTCCACTCACCAGCCAAATTTGTTCGGTGTCTGCTATGTCTCCATAGTTGATCAGGATAAAAGTGCGATGAACATTGGAGACTAAAACCATTTGGAAAGAAACCACCTTCAAAATACCAACAGACGTCAATAAAAACCTTCACTCTTCACAGGACAAGACTAATTTATCTTTAAACAACGATTAGATCTTACCCCTCTACCAGTAGAGTATGGCACATTGTCCCAGGTAGCAACAAAAGCTGATGAAGCACTAAACGTTATGTTAGGGTAGTATTGCTTAACAGCTGCAGTGACTTGTGCCAGTACAGCGCTGCTTGTGTCCTCTCTATAGGAGATCGTTCCTCCACGTCGACTGTCAAGGTGAGTCCAAAGAGGAGCAATGAAGTCTCTTCCACAATTCAGAAGTGGGATTTTGTCGGACAGTTGCTCAGTAAATGTTAGAAGGCCATTGTTGTTCACCTACAATTTAGCACAACATATGTTTGTGTGTTGTAAGAGGAAATATACTGACCGAATCAAGAAGTAGAATTTGCCACAATTTCTACTAGTTGATTCAAATAATCAAATGCAAAATAACAACTAAACAATGCTTACAAAGGTCTGATTGTGTGTGCGTCCAAAATATTTCAAAGGCTGCTGCAATATAATGGCTTCGGAGCTTCCGTTATCCAATCGGGGGGTTACTATTTCTCCATTCCCAAATGGTAGGAAATTAGATGGCACTAGGAAAAATGTAAGGGAGAAGGAATCCTTTAGTTCTTCCAAGAAACAGAAGCTCTCTCACACACACTGCACTGGTTAAAAGTTTTAAAGGGGAATTCACTAAGAATGAATTGTGCTGGTTCATACTGTTGTTTATTTTAATGTGTCCCATATGATTTTAGAACCCGACTCACAACACGAATGATGCAAATACGGTACAGGAGTTAGGGTATTATGGCCACAAAACTACTGCCCATCAGAATTTGCCCAGGTCAGTTCCCTAGCTCGCAGGCCGTTTCTAAATGTGCAAGGTTGTGGAGAGTACAGCAGACTACTACAATCTGGCAGATTTTCTGGGGTTGTGAAGTACGACTCCCCAGCTGCGATCCAGCACCTGAATTGGCTTTTTAAAAGGCTGAAAGTGCACTCAACTACACGGTGCCAGGGAAAGCTCAACTGCAAATAAGTTTCACGTTTTGAGTTAGAACACGTCATGCTTCAGTGGCACAACAGTTTAGTGAATTCACCCCTGAATACCTTGTCATAACCAATAGGACAACTCGTAGGCTTACAGTTTGGTGAACCATCAACATGGAAAGACCAGCAAGCAGTCACATTGACATTACTGCTCGACAAGAGTTCTGGGACACTGGATGCTGGAATTGTGAAAGAACTGATAGAGTCCACAGTGTAATAGCCAGCCTGTAGGAGTAAACAAAATGTTTTTAAGTTCTCATTCTACAGAGAGAGAGAGAGAGAGAGAGAGAGAGAGTTTTTTCCTTCGTTTTTATGAACAATTCCTTTTGAATTGTATATCTGTATTTGTTTTTCTCATTTGTAGAGTGCACAAGAAACAGTCAGCTACTTCACTTACCTGCCAAGGTAGTCCTGTTTCTGCAACATCTCCATAATAGATCAGGATGAAAGAGCGATGAACATTGTAGGCTAAAACCACTTGGAAAGAGGCCACCTTCAAAACACAGACAGAAAGCATTGAAAATTTTCCAAACAAACCAGACGGACCATTCATTGAAAATCAAAGATTACTGTAGGTCTTACCCCTCCACCATTAGAGTATGGCACACTGTCCCATGTAGCGACAAAAGCTGAAGTAGCAGCAAAAGGTATGTTAGGGAAGTATCGCTTAACAGCTGCAGTGACTTGTGTCAGTGCAGCACTGCTTGTATCCTCTCTATAGGAGATAGTTCCTCCACGTCTATTGTCAAGGTGAGTCCAAAGAGGAGCAATGATGTCTCTTCCGGAATCCAGAGAGGGGTTGTGGGCAGACAGCGGCTCGGTAAACGTTAGATGGCCATTGTTGTTCACCTAAATTTGAGTCCCCCATTTTTCAAAGGGATTTTAAAGAGAAGTTTGAAGAAATTAGGGGTATATAAACAACTTGTAACTGCATGATTGTGTGGGGGTGGAATGTGACTCTTACAAAGATCTGACTGTATGTGCGTCCAAAGTATTTGAAAGGCTTCTGCAAGAAAATGACATCAGAGCTTCCATCATCGGCAGTGGGGACCACTATTTCTCCAACCCCAGAAGGAAGGAAACTAGTTGGCACTAAGGAAAGAATAGGTGAGAAGAAATTATTTAGCTCTGCTAAAGAAAAACAAGCCCATAAAAGGTAAAGGTTAAGCCTGAGCTTCTGGTTGCTTTGGCTTACAGTTCGGTGAGCCGTCCACATGGAAAGAGCTGCGACCATTCACATTGATATTACTGCTGGATGAGAGTTCTGAGGCACTGGTTACTGGAATTGTGAAAGAATTGACAGAGTCTGCCGTGTTGTAACCAGCCTGTAGAAGTACAGTAAATGAATAGGTTTTAGGCCCTCAACCTGTTACAGATATAACTGTCTTTTGCAAGAAAGTAAGGAATGAAGTGATGCAAGGGCAATTCCTTGTCATTTCTATCATTTGCAAAAACAACAAGGACCTGTCTCCACTCACCAGCCAAATTTGTTCGGTGTCTGCAATGTCTCCATAGTTGATCAGGATAAAAGTGCGATGAACATTGGAGACTAAAACCATTTGGAAAGAAACCACCTTCAAAATACCAACAGACGTCATTAAAAACCTTCACTCTTCACAGGACAAGACTAATTTATCTTTAAACAACGATTAGATCTTACCCCTCTACCAGTAGAGTATGGCACATTGTCCCAGGTAGCAACAAAAGCTGATGAAGCACTAAACGTTATGTTAGGGTAGTATTGCTTAACAGCTGCAGTGACTTGTGCCAGTACAGCGCTGCTTGTGTCCTCTCTATAGGAGATCGTTCCTCCACGTCGACTGTCAAGGTGAGTCCAAAGAGGAGCAATGAAGTCTCTTCCACAATTCAGAAGTGGGATGTTGTCGGACAGTTGCTCAGTAAATGTTAGAAGGCCATTGTTGTTCACCTACAATTTAGCACAACATATGTTTGTGTGTTGAAAGAGGAAATATACTGACCGAATTAAGAAGTAGAATTTGCCACAATTTCTACTAGTTGATTCAAATAATCAAATGTAAAATAACAACTAAACAATGCTTACAAAGGTCTGATTGTGTGTGCGTCCAAAATATTTCAAAGGCTGCTGCAATATAATGGCTTCGGAGCTTCCGTTATCCAATCGGGGGGTTACTATTTCTCCATTCCCAAATGGTAGGAAATTAGATGGCACTAGGAAAAATGTAAGGGAGAAGGAATCCTTTAGTTCTTCCAAGAAACAGAAGCTCTCACACACACACTGCACTGGTTAAAAGTTTTAAAGGGGAATTCACTAAGAATGAATTGTGCTGGTTCATACTGTTGTTTATTTTAATGTGTCCCATATGATTTTAGAACCCGACTCACAACACGAATGATGTAAATACGGTACAGGAGTTAGGGTATTATGGCCACAAAACTACTGCCCATCAGAATTTGCCCAGGTCAGTTCCCTAGCTCGCAGGCCGTTTCTAATTGTGCAAGGTTGTGGAGAGGAGACTCCCCAACTGCGATCCAGCACGTGACTTGGCTTTTTGAAAGGCTGAAAGTGCACTCAACTACACGGTGCCAGGGAAAGCTCAACTGCAAATAAGTTTCACGTTTTGAGTTAGAACACGTCATGCTTCAGTGGCACAAAAGTTTAGTGAATTCACCCCTGAATACCTTGTCATAACCAATAGGACAACTCGTAGGCTTACAGTTTGGTGAACCATCAACATGGAAAGACCAGCAAGCAGTCACATTGACATTACTGCTCGACAAGAGTTCTTGGACACTGGATGCTGGAATTGTGAAAGAACTGATAGAGTCCACAGTGTAATAGCCAGCCTGTAGGAGTAAACAAAATGTTTTTAAGTTCTCATTCTATTGAGAGAGAGAGAGAGAGAGAGAGAGAGTTTTTTCCTTCTTTTTTATGAACAATTCCTTTTGAATTGTATATCTGTATTTGTTTTTCTCATTTGTAGAGTGCACAAGAAACAGTCAGCTACTTCACTTACCTGCCAAGTTAGTCCTGTTTCTGCAACATCTCCATAATAGATCAGGATGAAAGAGCGATGAACATTGTAGGCTAAAACCACTTGGAAAGAGGCCACCTTCAAAACACAGACAGAAAGCATTGAAAATCTTCCAAACAAACCAGACGGAATATTCATTGAAAATCAAAGATTACTGTAGGTCTTACCCCTCCACCATTAGAGTATGGCACACTGTCCCATGTAGCGACAAAAGCTGAAGTAGCAGCAAAAGGTATGTTAGGGAAGTATCGCTTAACAGCTGCAGTGACTTGTGTCAGTGCAGCACTGCTTGTATCCTCTCTATAGGAGATAGTTCCTCCACGTCTATTGTCAAGGTGAGTCCAAAGAGGAGCAATGATGTCTCTTCCGGAATCCAGAGAGGGGTTGTGGGCAGACAGCGGCTCGGTAAACGTTAGATGGCCATTGTTGTTCACCTAAATTTTAGTCCCCCATTTTTCAAAGGGATTTTAAAGAGAAGTTTGAAGAAATTAGGGGTATATAAACAACTTGTAACTGCATGATTGTGTGGGGGTGGAATGTGACTCTTACAAAGATCTGACTGTATGTGCGTCCAAAGTATTTGAAAGGCTTCTGCAAGAAAATGACATCAGAGCTTCCATCATCGGCAGTGGGGACCACTATTTCTCCAACCCCAGAAGGAAGGAAACTAGTTGGCACTAAGGAGAGAATAGGTGAGAAGAAATTATTTAGCTCTGCTGAAGAAAAACAAGCCCATAAAAGGTACAGGTTAAGCCTGAGCTTCTGGTTGCTTTGGCTTACAGTTCGGTGAGCCGTCCACATGGAAGGAGCTGCGACCATTCACATTGATATTACTGCTGGATGAGAGTTCTGAGGCACTGGTTACTGGAATTGTGAAAGAATTGACCGAGTCTGCCGTGTTGTAACCAGCCTGTAGAAGTATAGTAAATGAATAGGTTTTAGGCCCTCAACCTGTTACAGATATAACTGTCTTTTGCAAGAAAGTAAGGAATGAAGTGATGCAAGGGCAATTCCTTGTCATTTCTATCATTTGCAAAAACAACAAGGACCTGTCTCCACTCACCAGCCAAATTTGTTCGGTGTCTGCTATGTCTCCATAGTTGATCAGGATAAAAGTGCGATGAACATTGGAGACTAAAACCATTTGGAAAGAAACCACCTTCAAAATACCAACAGACGTCATTAAAAACCTTCACTCTTCACAGGACAAGACTAATTTATCTTTAAACAACGATTAGATCTTACCCCTCTACCAGTAGAGTATGGCACATTGTCCCAGGTAGCAACAAAAGCTGATGAAGCACTAAACGTTATGTTAGGGTAGTATTGCTTAACAGCTGCAGTGACTTGTGCCAGTACAGCGCTGCTTGTGTCCTCTCTATAGGAGATCGTTCCTCCACGTCGACTGTCAAGGTGAGTCCAAAGAGGAGCAATGAAGTCTCTTCCACAATTCAGAAGTGGGATTTTGTCGGACAGTTGCTCAGTAAATGTTAGAAGGCCATTGTTGTTCACCTACAATTTAGCACAACATATGTTTGTGTGTTGTAAGAGGAAATATACTGACCGAATCAAGAAGTAGAATTTGCCACAATTTCTACTAGTTGATTCAAATAATCAAATGCAAAATAACAACTAAACAATGCTTACAAAGGTCTGATTGTGTGTGCGTCCAAAATATTTCAAAGGCTGCTGCAATATAATGGCTTCGGAGCTTCCGTTATCCAATCGGGGGGTTACTATTTCTCCATTCCCAAATGGTAGGAAATTAGATGGCACTAGGAAAAATGTAAGGGAGAAGGAATCCTTTAGTTCTTCCAAGAAACAGAAGCTCTCTCACACACACTGCACTGGTTAAAAGTTTTAAAGGGGAATTCACTAAGAATGAATTGTGCTGGTTCATACTGTTGTTTATTTTAATGTGTCCCATATGATTTTAGAACCCGACTCACAACACGAATGATGTAAATACGGTACAGGAGTTAGGGTATTATGGCCACAAAACTACTGCCCATCAGAATTTGCCCAGGTCAGTTCCCTAGCTCGCAGGCCGTTTCTAAATGTGCAAGGTTGTGGAGAGTACAGCAGACTACTACAATCTGGCAGATTTTCTGGGGTTGTGAAGTACGACTCCCCAGCTGCGATCCAGCACCTGAATTGGCTTTTTAAAAGGCTGAAAGTGCACTCAACTACACGGTGCCAGGGAAAGCTCAACTGCAAATAAGTTTCACGTTTTGAGTTAGAACACGTCATGCTTCAGTGGCACAACAGTTTAGTGAATTCACCCCTGAATACCTTGTCATAACCAATAGGACAACTCGTAGGCTTACAGTTTGGTGAACCATCAACATGGAAAGACCAGCAAGCAGTCACATTGACATTACTGCTCGACAAGAGTTCTGGGACACTGGATGCTGGAATTGTGAAAGAACTGATAGAGTCCACAGTGTAATAGCCAGCCTGTAGGAGTAAACAAAATGTTTTTAAGTTCATTCTACAGAGAGAGAGAGAGAGAGAGAGAGAGAGAGTTTTTTCCTTCGTTTTTATGAACAATTCCTTTTGAATTGTATATCTGTATTTGTTTTTCTCATTTGTAGAGTGCACAAGAAACAGTCAGCTACTTCACTTACCTGCCAAGGTAGTCCTGTTTCTGCAACATCTCCATAATAGATCAGGATGAAAGAGCGATGAACATTGTAGGCTAAAACCACTTGGAAAGAGGCCACCTTCAAAACACAGACAGAAAGCATTGAAAATTTTCCAAACAAACCAGACGGACCATTCATTGAAAATCAAAGATTACTGTAGGTCTTACCCCTCCACCATTAGAGTATGGCACACTGTCCCATGTAGCGACAAAAGCTGAAGTAGCAGCAAAAGGTATGTTAGGGAAGTATCGCTTAACAGCTGCAGTGACTTGTGTCAGTGCAGCACTGCTTGTATCCTCCCTATAGGAGATAGTTCCTCCACGTCTATTGTCAAGGTGAGTCCAAAGAGGAGCAATGATGTCTCTTCCGGAATCCAGAGAGGGGTTGTGGGCAGACAGCGGCTCGGTAAACGTTAGATGGCCATTGTTGTTCACCTAAATTTGAGTCCCCCATTTTTCAAAGGGATTTTAAAGAGAAGTTTGAAGAAATTAGGGGTATATAAACAACTTGTAACTGCATGATTGTGTGGGGGTGGAATGTGACTCTTACAAAGATCTGACTGTATGTGCGTCCAAAGTATTTGAAAGGCTTCTGCAAGAAAATGACATCAGAGCTTCCATCATCGGCAGTGGGGACCACTATTTCTCCAACCCCAGAAGGAAGGAAACTAGTTGGCACTAAGGAAAGAATAGGTGAGAAGAAATTATTTAGCTCTGCTGAAGAAAAACAAGCCCATAAAAGGTAAAGGTTAAGCCTGAGCTTCTGGTTGCTTTGGCTTACAGTTCGGTGAGCCGTCCACATGGAAAGAGCTGCGACCATTCACATTGATATTACTGCTGGATGAGAGTTCTGAGGCACTGGTTACTGGAATTGTGAAAGAATTGACAGAGTCTGCCGTGTTGTAACCAGCCTGTAGAAGTACAGTAAATGAATAGGTTTTAGGCCCTCAACCTGTTACAGATATAACTGTCTTTTGCAAGAAAGTAAGGAATGAAGTGATGCAAGGGCAATTCCTTGTCATTTCTATCATTTGCAAAAACAACAAGGACCTGTCTCCACTCACCAGCCAAATTTGTTCGGTGTCTGCAATGTCTCCATAGTTGATCAGGATAAAAGTGCGATGAACATTGGAGACTAAAACCATTTGGAAAGAAACCACCTTCAAAATACCAACAGACGTCATTAAAAACCTTCACTCTTCACAGGACAAGACTAATTTATCTTTAAACAACGATTAGATCTTACCCCTCTACCAGTAGAGTATGGCACATTGTCCCAGGTAGCAACAAAAGCTGATGAAGCACTAAACGTTATGTTAGGGTAGTATTGCTTAACAGCTGCAGTGACTTGTGCCAGTACAGCGCTGCTTGTGTCCTCTCTATAGGAGATCGTTCCTCCACGTCGACTGTCAAGGTGAGTCCAAAGAGGAGCAATGAAGTCTCTTCCACAATTCAGAAGTGGGATGTTGTCGGACAGTTGCTCAGTAAATGTTAGAAGGCCATTGTTGTTCACCTACAATTTAGCACAACATATGTTTGTGTGTTGAAAGAGGAAATATACTGACCGAATTAAGAAGTAGAATTTGCCACAATTTCTACTAGTTGATTCAAATAATCAAATGTAAAATAACAACTAAACAATGCTTACAAAGGTCTGATTGTGTGTGCGTCCAAAATATTTCAAAGGCTGCTGCAATATAATGGCTTCGGAGCTTCCGTTATCCAATCGGGGGGTTACTATTTCTCCATTCCCAAATGGTAGGAAATTAGATGGCACTAGGAAAAATGTAAGGGAGAAGGAATCCTTTAGTTCTTCCAAGAAACAGAAGCTCTCACACACACACTGCACTGGTTAAAAGTTTTAAAGGGGAATTCACTAAGAATGAATTGTGCTGGTTCATACTGTTGTTTATTTTAATGTGTCCCATATGATTTTAGAACCCGACTCACAACACGAATGATGTAAATACGGTACAGGAGTTAGGGTATTATGGCCACAAAACTACTGCCCATCAGAATTTGCCCAGGTCAGTTCCCTAGCTCGCAGGCCGTTTCTAATTGTGCAAGGTTGTGGAGAGGAGACTCCCCAACTGCGATCCAGCACGTGACTTGGCTTTTTGAAAGGCTGAAAGTGCACTCAACTACACGGTGCCAGGGAAAGCTCAACTGCAAATAAGTTTCACGTTTTGAGTTAGAACACGTCATGCTTCAGTGGCACAAAAGTTTAGTGAATTCACCCCTGAATACCTTGTCATAACCAATAGGACAACTCGTAGGCTTACAGTTTGGTGAACCATCAACATGGAAAGACCAGCAAGCAGTCACATTGACATTACTGCTCGACAAGAGTTCTTGGACACTGGATGCTGGAATTGTGAAAGAACTGATAGAGTCCACAGTGTAATAGCCAGCCTGTAGGAGTAAACAAAATGTTTTTAAGTTCTCATTCTATTGAGAGAGAGAGAGAGAGAGAGAGAGAGAGTTTTTTCCTTCTTTTTTATGAACAATTCCTTTTGAATTGTATATCTGTATTTGTTTTTCTCATTTGTAGAGTGCACAAGAAACAGTCAGCTACTTCACTTACCTGCCAAGGTAGTCCTGTTTCTGCAACATCTCCATAATAGATCAGGATGAAAGAGCGATGAACATTGTAGGCTAAAACCACTTGGAAAGAGGCCACCTTCAAAACACAGACAGAAAGCATTGAAAATCTTCCAAACAAACCAGACGGAATATTCATTGAAAATCAAAGATTACTGTAGGTCTTACCCCTCCACCATTAGAGTATGGCACACTGTCCCATGTAGCGACAAAAGCTGAAGTAGCAGCAAAAGGTATGTTAGGGAAGTATCGCTTAACAGCTGCAGTGACTTGTGTCAGTGCAGCACTGCTTGTATCCTCTCTATAGGAGATAGTTCCTCCACGTCTATTGTCAAGGTGAGTCCAAAGAGGAGCAATGATGTCTCTTCCGGAATCCAGAGAGGGGTTGTGGGCAGACAGCGGCTCGGTAAACGTTAGATGGCCATTGTTGTTCACCTAAATTTTAGTCCCCCATTTTTCAAAGGGATTTTAAAGAGAAGTTTGAAGAAATTAGGGGTATATAAACAACTTGTAACTGCATGATTGTGTGGGGGTGGAATGTGACTCTTACAAAGATCTGACTGTATGTGCGTCCAAAGTATTTGAAAGGCTTCTGCAAGAAAATGACATCAGAGCTTCCATCATCGGCAGTGGGGACCACTATTTCTCCAACCCCAGAAGGAAGGAAACTAGTTGGCACTAAGGAAAGAATAGGTGAGAAGAAATTATTTAGCTCTGCTGAAGAAAAACAAGCCCATAAAAGGTACAGGTTAAGCCTGAGCTTCTGGTTGCTTTGGCTTACAGTTCGGTGAGCCGTCCACATGGAAGGAGCTGCGACCATTCACATTGATATTACTGCTGGATGAGAGTTCTGAGGCACTGGTTACTGGAATTGTGAAAGAATTGACCGAGTCTGCCGTGTTGTAACCAGCCTGTAGAAGTACAGTAAATGAATAGGTTTTAGGCCCTCAACCTGTTACAGATATAACTGTCTTTTGCAAGAAAGTAAGGAATGAAGTGATGCAAGGGCAATTCCTTGTCATTTCTATCATTTGCAAAAACAACAAGGACCTGTCTCCACTCACCAGCCAAATTTGTTCGGTGTCTGCAATGTCTCCATAGTTGATCAGGATAAAAGTGCGATGAACATTGGAGACTAAAACCATTTGGAAAGAAACCACCTTCAAAATACCAACAGACGTCATTAAAAACCTTCACTCTTCACAGGACAAGACTAATTTATCTTTAAACAACGATTAGATCTTACCCCTCTACCAGTAGAGTATGGCACATTGTCCCAGGTAGCAACAAAAGCTGATGAAGCACTAAACGTTATGTTAGGGTAGTATTGCTTAACAGCTGCAGTGACTTGTGCCAGTACAGCGCTGCTTGTGTCCTCTCTATAGGAGATCGTTCCTCCACGTCGACTGTCAAGGTGAGTCCAAAGAGGAGCAATGAAGTCTCTTCCACAATTCAGAAGTGGGATTTTGTCGGACAGTTGCTCAGTAAATGTTAGAAGGCCATTGTTGTTCACCTACAATTTAGCACAACATATGTTTGTGTGTTGTAAGAGGAAATATACTGACCGAATCAAGAAGTAGAATTTGCCACAATTTCTACTAGTTGATTCAAATAATCAAATGTAAAATTCAACTAATCAATGCTTACAAAGGTCTGATTGTGTGTGCGTCCAAAATATTTCAAAGGCTGCTGCAATATAATGGCTTCGGAGCTTCCGTTATCCAATCGGGGGGTTACTATTTCTCCATTCCCAAATGGTAGGAAATTAGATGGCACTAGGAAAAATGTAAGGGAGAAGGAATCCTTTAGTTCTTCCAAGAAACAGAAGCTCTCACACACACACTGCACTGGTTAAAAGTTTTAAAGGGGAATTCACTAAGAATGAATTGTGCTGGTTCATACTGTTGTTTATTTTAATGTGTCCCATATGATTTTAGAACCCGACTCACAACACGAATGATGTAAATACGGTACAGGAGTTAGGGTATTATGGCCACAAAACTACTGCCCATCAGAATTTGCCCAGGTCAGTTCCCTAGCTCGCAGGCCGTTTCTAATTGTGCAAGGTTGTGGAGAGGAGACTCCCAACTGCGATCCAGCACGTGACTTGGCTTTTTGAAAGGCTGAAAGTGCACTCAACTACACGGTGCCAGGGAAAGCTCAACTGCAAATAAGTTTCACGTTTTGAGTTAGAACACGTCATGCTTCAGTGGCACAAAAGTTTAGTGAATTCACCCCTGAATACCTTGTCATAACCAATAGGACAACTCGTAGGCTTACAGTTTGGTGAACCATCAACATGGAAAGACCAGCAAGCAGTCACATTGACATTACTGCTCAACAAGAGTTCTGGGACACTGGATGCTGGAATTGTGAAAGAACTGATAGAGTCCACAGTGTAATAGCCAGCCTGTAGGAGTAAACAAAATGTTTTAAGTTCTCATTCTAGAGAGAGAGAGATAACCTTTTTTCCTTCTGTTTTATGAACAATTCCTTTTGAATTTTATATCTGTATTTGTTTTTCTCATTTGTAGAGTGCACAAGAAGCAGTCAGCTACTTCACTTACCTGCCAAGGTTGTCCTGTTTCTGCGACATCTCCATAATAGATCAGAATGAAAGAGCGATGAATATTGTAGGCTAAAACCACTTGGAAAGAGGCCACCTTCAAAACACAGACAGAAAGCATTGGAAATCTTCCAAACAAACCAGACGGACCATTCATTGAAAATCAAAGATTACTGTAGGTCTTACCCCTCCACCATTAGAGTATGGCACACTGTCCCATGTAGCGACAAAAGCTGAAGTAGCAGCAAAAGGTATGTTAGGGAAGTATCGCTTAACAGCTGCAGTGACTTGTGCCAGTACAACACTGCTTGTATCCTCTTTATAGGAGATAGTTCCTCCACGTCTATTGTCAAGGTGAGTCCAAAGAGGAGCAATGATGTCTCTTCCGGAATCCAGAGAGGCGTTGTAGGAAGACAGCAGCTCGGTAAACGTTATATGACCATTGTTGTTCACCTAAATTTATGACCACATTTTTCAAAGGTATTTTAAAGAGAATTTTGAATAAATTAGAGGTATCAAAATAACTTGTGCTCACAAAGATTTGACTGTATGTGCATCCAAAGTATTTGAAAGGCTGCTGCAAGAAAATGGCTGCAGAGCTTCCATTTCCAGCAAAGGGGTTCAATATGTTTTCATTCTCCAAAGCTAGGAATGTAGTTGCCACTAAAAATGTACAAGTGACAAGGAATTGTTTAGTTCTGGTATCAAAACATAAGCTCAAAAATGTTACGTTTGAAACATTGTCTTACAGTTCGGTGAGCTATCAACATGGAAAGACCAATGCCCAGGCATATTAATATTGCTTTTGGTTGTGAGTTCTCTGGCATTGGTTAATGGAATTGTGAATGAATTGACAGAGTCCATTGTACGATAACCAGCCTGTAGAAATAAACAGAATTTTTAGACTTCCCAACCTTTTCAAAACAAAGCTTTATTTTGGTAGTACATGAAGTATTGAATGAATGATTTCAAACTCGATGATCATGCAGTTCAGTCATTTGTAAAATAAGACCTATACTTCACATACCGTCCAACTTTGTGCTGTTGTAGCAATATCACCATATTTGAATAGGATGAAAGAGCGATGAACATTGTAGGCTAAAACCACTTGGAAAGTCACCACCTTCACAAAATAAATAAACAGCATTCAAAATCATCCAAAGAAAAACCATAGATAATTTATTGATGATCATTTATTAGTGTTGGTCTTACCCCTCCACCACTATAGTATGGCACCCTGTCCCAGGTAGCAATAAAAGCAGATGTAGCAGCAAATGTTATTTTAGGGAAGTATTGCTTAACATCTGCAGTGACTTGTGCCAGTACAGTGCTGCTTGTGTCCTCTCTATAGGAGATAGTTCCTCCACGTCTATTGTCAAGGTCAGTCCAAAGAGGAGCAATCATGTCAATTTCAGACTTCAAAAAGGGGCTGTAGGCATACAGTGGCTCAGTAAATGATATCTGGCCATTGTTGTTCACCTAAAATTAAGAACCAAAGCAAGTTTTCATGTCAAACTATTTGTCTAAACTAAATATGAATGATGCAGTGCACTGCTAAAACAGAGAATTAAAAAGATCCATAACATATTAGTATAAATTATTGCATATTCTTATAATTTAATCAATCTGCAACCACAAAAAAAAAAAAAAAAAAAAAAATATTCCTTACAAAGATCTGACTGTATGTGCTTTGGAAGTATTTGAAAGGCTGCTGCAAGGAAATGGCTTGAGAGCTTCCATCATCTGACATGGGGTTTTGTGTGTCTCCATTCCCAAAAGGCAGGAAATTAGCTGGTGTTAAAGACAGGGTAAACAATAATACATTATTATGATGTAGAAACATCCAAATTAACAGTCCTTTGTAAAAAAAAAAAAAAAAAAAAAATTTGAATTGAAAATTAGAATTTTCAGTTATGCAACAATTTATGCAGATTCATGATTATTCATCCTTGCTATTCATTTCAGACACATTTGTTCCCTTTTGAGAGAACTCGATGTTGCGTCATGATGTTGTTACTATGGGAACGCTTCTAGCGTGCGCTGGCTGAAGCACATGTGAAATCACGTCAATTCTATTGAAGGAGTTAGATGACATAGTGTGGAATGTCATTAAGACCATTAAATAGCACCTGCTTTAAATGTCATCAATTTCTTTGTCTTCAAGAAGCCGCATGTCTGTGTGTATTCGTATGATTGTTTGTCAGATCATTTGTCGTATTGATCATCTCATTTTGTGGATTAGTCTAGTATTGCAAGCAAGCAGTATAGGAGTTGTGCGTTGCCTTGCTTAATATTGAGTGACGACACACACAATCTTTGTGTGGTTTGTTTAGGAGCGAAGCACCCTCAATGTAAATACGTTATATGTTTGGGCTTTGTTTGTATGTGCGCGTGCACCTCTTGTTCTATTATGTAGCCCAATTTGTTATTTTTGTTACCCTCATTTGCTGTTAATTTGTTTTTGTTTTGTTTCCTAATTTTTGTTTTGAACGTGGCATCTTCCCATGCCTTTGTGCTCTTATTTCGGGGTTGGAGAGCAAGTTAGAATGTCACATGACCTACATTGTGCTTCACGTAGCAGGTGTTTGTGTATTAGTTCATTAGTTTTAGGAGTGTTGCCACAAGTTGTAAGTTTTGTTTGTAACATTTAATGGGGGCTCGTCCGGGATAAGCTGTAACTATTGCAGCTGATCCGGAGTAAAATAAAATAAAAATTGTACACTTGTTATCTTTAGTATGTGCAGATTGTAACAGTGGTACTGTGTGGAGGAGAACACTTGGAACGTTTGAAAAATTGCCTGTGAGAAAGACTGGATGGCATAAGGTAAGAAAAATGAGTTAATTTGATTTTCATGAATTTATAAAAAATCCAACACCTGAACAATTAGACAAATGTCGAAAAGATGAACTTCAAGAAATAGCCGAACACTTTAAGATTCCAGTTTCAAAGCAGTTGTTGAAAAAGTATATTAAAGCGGTTTACCGTAATACCACGGGAATTTCTTGCTTTTCAACCGCGGTAAGAAAAAATCCATACCGTCCCAGCCCTACTATTAATACATATAGATGGTTACGGTCGGTGTCTTGGTCTGTGTCTGTTTTCTTTGTTTTGTCCCTCCCTTGTTCTTCTTGGCGTCGCTCTATCCTTTTGGAGAGCTGATTGATATAAACGCCAACGAGGAGGAGAAAGAAGAGTGACGACAGATCTTGTGGGCTAGCCAGAAAACAAGTGTCTGTATATCTGTATTTAGTTTTTTTCTTTCTTAGTTGTTGTCTGTTTTGTACAATTTCGTTCCCTGGTTGGTATGTTCATTATTATTGTGACGTCTGTTGTGAGTGAGTGAATAAATAGATTTTAGCGATTTCGCTATTTACTCGTTCTTGTTTATGTTACGTAGATCTCTTCTCTTAGAGCCAATATTTTTATGAGAGGTCGTAACATAGCCGTATGGTCAATGCATATATTGCTAGTTTCCTATATATGAAAATGTATTATGTAATAAATCGCATAATATTTTGCAGTATATTCCCATATATTTTTGTTCCATAAGGGAGCACTGGGTAAGAACTGTGAAACTATAGCATATAACCTATGCGGGTTACACTAAATCCAGACTGAAAAATATCTATAGTATTATTTTCAGTCAAAAAGTCAAGAAGTTGATTATGGGCAACTTTCTCTAAAACTTTTATCATAAAAGGCAATTTTGAAATGGGCCTGAAATTTTTTTTTAATCCTGTGGATCCAGGTTTTTTTTCTTTAAGACTGGTTTACATTTATATTTACATTTATGCATTTGGCAGACGCTTTTATCCAAAGCGACTTACATTGCATTTCAACAATAACAATAGCATGTTTAAACTGATGGAGCCATGCCATAAAATAAACTGCTATTGATAATCGATAAAACACTGGGACCAGTAGTGTCTATAACCTAATTAAACAGTTGGAAGTAGTCGGCTTTAAATGCAATATGATATCTTTCAACTGCACTAAGTTTTCAGTTGAAAGATAAATTCAAAGATATTTCATTAAAAAATAAATTCTAATAACTTTACAAAACTTTGAAGCCATTTATAACTTCTTTTTTTTTTTTTTTATGACAATAATTACTTCAAAATGTACAATAAACTGTGAAGTGTCAGCTCTCAAATGAGATCATACTTGCGCTTTTAGTGCAAAGGGTTCATGAACTGTATCTGTTTTAGTTTGGGTATGCCATTTCTGGGGATTTTTCAAAAGTGGGGTTGCTGGCTAACAGGTTAAAGAGCATCAACAGAAACATTCACTTGAATGCCTGTGCGTTTTCCTTCAGACAATTAGAATCTGATGGCATTTAACTCTGGTGTGATTTCACACATGCTTCAGACACCGGTGCACACTGTAAGCAATCCCATTGATCCCAAAACACCATGATGCAGCATCTCGTTCTCTTCTCAACCGGGTTGCATTCGTAACCCGATACTTTTTCTGCTCAGTTGTTGTCCGCTGGTGTGGACGCTAATATAGTCATAGCTAATATCCTTCTAGTTATCTTTGTAGTTCTCATTTTTGGTTTGAACGAGCCTGTAGAGTTAGCCTACACTGGACAACTGTATACCAGCACAATGTGGGCAAATTTAACAGGGCTTAAAATGTAGTTTATCTGGTTAATTAAATCACAGTATTTTGCTAACATCTAAAATGTACATCTGAACATATGTACTTTCCTAGACTTCTTAGAAAACTTCCACCGGTTTCACAAACAAGGCTTAAGTTACTCCCAATAAAATGCATGTTTGAACTGTTTTAACTGAAATCAACTTGCACTGGTGTATCTTAAAAAATATCAGTGCCATTGTTTTGTCTCAAGATGCACACCAGTAATGTTTTTATTTGTATTTTTTTAATTAAAGGAACACTCCACAGTTTTTTGAAATAGGGCTTATTCACTGTCTTTTCTACATTTAGCATTTTTGTCTCAGTGCATGCATTGTTTTGTTTGGCAGTGCCGCTGATAGCTTAGCTTAGCATAATGAATGGAATCCTTTGTTGCCAGCTAGCATGTCGTGAGTAAAAGTGATAAAAAAAAACATAAAAAACGAATTACTTCTTGTGGCCTGCGTATTCACAACGAGTACAAATAGCAATGCAGATTAAGACGGCACGGCTACTTGGGCACAGAGATATCACGCAACACCTGAAATCCCACGACTTCCGTCAACATACCAGCGTGAATAGTAGCCGGCTATTTTTCCTACAGTAGACATAGTGAATGGCGATGAACATGGCGGATTTTGTGAGAGACGAAGAGGGTGACTTCTCAGACAGTCGAGAGCCAGAACCATACCTCTGTGAACCAGAGTTTTCAGAAGAGGAGCTGCGTGCTTTAGACATAGAACGACAGGAGGAGGAGGTTGCGATCGCTCAACAGCCTGAGGACGTGAGGATGAGAGCCAACACAAACTGGTGGTGAGTGTGATATCTCTGCGCCCAAGTAGCAGTGCTTCACCTGTGCTTCACCCAAATATAGTCCCATGTCAATATCTGCCTAGGAAATCGCCTAGTCTTAATCTGCATCGCTATTTGTACTCATTGTGAATACGCAGTCCACAAGAAGGTTTTTTGTATTTATTTTTTTTTATCACTTTTACTCATGACATGCTAGCTGGCAACAAAGGATTCCATTCATTATGTTAAGCTAAGCTAGCGGTGCCGCTTCCAAACTAAAACAATGCATGCACTGAGACAAAAATGCGTTTGCCCACCTGTCTAAATGTAGGAAAGACAAGCCCTATTACAAAAAAACGGTGGAGTGTTCCTTTAAGGCACGTTTATAAAAGCTACTCAATGCCTGGCTTAATCTAAGCCCTGTCTTTGAAACGGGGCCTAAATATCGCACAACATATTCTACTACAGTTCTGCTATTTTTACTATCATGTATTGTTATTAGAGTGTTTGTATGTCTATTATATTTGAAAGAAAGCATGATTCCTCTTACTTCATCACATTCTGAACAAAAACAGTCACATATATGTTATAATTGTCATTACCTTTTGCTCCAATTATTTTGCCTGGTGGAGTGAGAACAGAACAGTTAGTTTCAGGGCTAATCTTAAGCTTTCGTATCAAAAAGTATATAGAAGATATTTCATGCTTGACAAAACTGTATATTACTTAACAGCCAAATCTGATTCATTAAATGGTTTAATTTCATTTCCCAGTGAGTTACAATTAGTGTCATATTTAGTAAAAAACTGCCTGGCTTACTGGCAAGAAAAGACAGCAGTGCTATAATAAATAATGGGACAGATATCCCCATCCTTTCTTTGGTCTGTCACAGCGTTGTCTGTAAAAGACAAAATGTATAATATCTGTAATATATAAAACGGCAAACAAACAAATAACAGCAGCAAAAACAACTTTTACTACTACTAAAAATGCACTGTTTTGCAATGAATCTTACCAAAATGTCCCAAGGAAATTTCTGAAGAACAAATACGAGGAACTCCGTTTTTGTGGAAAAATGTTGTGTGTTGTTGTGTCTGTATTTATACCTAAATGTTTTGGGTGGGGTTTGTTTGTTTGGTGTGTTTTTGACCTTTTGCTTTGAACTATTGCTTTGATCTTCCTAAGGTCATCATAAATTATGATGTCTATGAGGAATTTGGCAAAGATATGTGTTTTTGCAAAGAGATGTCACTGCTGGCTGATCTTAAATGTTTATGATGGTATGATTGAATTGTTTATGATGGTAGGTTCATACTTTCATAATAAAAAATAAAAAAAGACGAATAAAATTAATAAACCAATGTTTGTTTCTTTTTTTTTACAAATAGTTCATGCAAATTGTAAAGTTAATACTATGTGGAGACAACAGAACACTTTCCCACTTGACCTTACGTGACCACATTCAAATTTTCATACAAAGTGATGAATATTTTATTTTCACGGGAAATACAATCTGGAAGCAATTGTGTTTGAATGGAGTTTTGAAACTCCATTGCACTTTCTTGATTGTTTATTTTTTTGAAATTAAGACAATTATGAATGTGTTTCTTTGGCATAAGTAACAAGATCCTTAATTGAATTATTTGTTGGACCAACAGCTATTTTTATTTTTTTCCCCAATTCTGTAGTACATGTAGTACCTGTTCAGAGTGTTTCTCTGCCTCCATGTGACCCAAAACGTATGAGAAGTGGATGGATGGATGGATGGATGGATGGATGAATAACTTAACATGGTTTACCCCAAACCTGAATATGAATTGCTTTTAATATGTTTAATAACAAAAATTGCATGTTAAATAATTGTTTGAAAGGTTCAAAAGCTAGCCTGAAATATATGATGTTTTATTAACAAAGTTTGGGAGGAGCACGTTCAGATAATTAACACGAGTGGAGAGCACTCAGCAATCAATGATAAGAGGTGTATATATATTCAGCAGTCTCACCTCAATTCATTGACAGTTTAGCAGCATCCCTCCACCACCCCTTCTCCACACTTCTAGTCCTAACCACTTACATATGGGGATGTATACGCATTAAACTTTACCCCATCTAATTGTATGTAAGTATGAACTCGTGAACAGGTTTTAGACATATTTTATGATTCTTATCAGCATAATTCAGCATTTTATAATTTCATCACAAATTATAAGCTGAATTCTCTAATTGTTGGCCTCAAGATGCTTTAAACTGGGTTTGTTTAAAATTTAATTTAAAGAAAACATTTCACTTAGGGGAATAATTAACCTTTTTAACCTTACTTTTTTTTTGCAGGTATGCTTGACATGTTGGTTCATACTCACCTTGACTCTCATTGAATTTTCTGATCTCAAAATTCAAAAAAATATATACTTAGAGGACGTAGTTTAAAAAATGACAAGGTTGGCTATAGATCATAATTTTCTGTTTACCTATTATCTTCTTGTCATATTTTCCTGCAACAAGCTACATTCCTCACATTGCATTTTAGACTGCATTATTCAACTGATGTGCTTTAAACTGGTTTTATGAGGTTAGTGCATGTATTTTGCTTTAGGGGGATCATGTGAACTTTATGTAATGGTGCCACGTATTGTCTGTATTCTGTGTGTTGTCCTGCATTGTAAAAAAAAAAAAAATCCCAGTAAAGCTGGGGTGCCAAAAAATAAAATAAAAAGTAACACCAACCAACACGTAAAATTACAGTAAATATTTAATTAAGGATATTAAATATTGTGGAAATTTATGTAAAAAAACATGAAATTACCAATAGGATTGAACACTGCTACAATTCAAGTAATCAGCCTCAAGTGCAAAAATTATTTCACAACTGCAACAATATACCGATATAAAAATCAGTTAATAAATTCAACAATATACCGATATAACAATTAGTGTAACTCGTTCTAGTTCATAACTACAACAATACACAAATACAAAAAATTGTCAACAGATAAATTAGTCATCAACAGAATGAAAAAAATAATAATAATAAAGAAATAATTAAACCATGAAAAAAAGTTTTCAAACAAGTGGTTTCAAAGTCTGTGACACTGGCAAGAATTTCTGCAAGATAATGGAGGGAGATTTGACACTCTTCCAAAAGTTTTTAGTCCATCCATTCATAGTCCGCAATTTTGTTGATCAGTGAAAGAACCTTTGGACTGACTGCCAGTTGCTTTCTTGATGTGCTATTTTCTACTTTTGATCCCTTCTCTGGGTTTATTTTGAAAAGGCATCTGTCGAATACAAAAGCAAAGAAAAAATAAGAGAGTTACGAGGGTGTGTGAGAGAGTGAGTGTGAGGGTGTGTGAGAGAGTGAGTGTGAGGATGTGTGAGAGTGAGTGTGAGGATGTGTGAGAGAGTGAGTGTGAGGATGTGTGAGAGAGTGAGTGTGTGTGAGAGAGTGAGTGTGAGGGTGTGTGTGTGTGAGAGAGTGAGTGTGAGGGTGTGTGAGAGAGTGAGTGTGAGGCTGTGTGTGAGTGAGTGTGAGGGTGTGTGAGAGAATGAGTGTGAGGGTGTGTGAGAGAATGAGTGTGAGGTTGTGAGAGAGTGTATGTGAGGATGTGTGAGTGAGTGTGTGTGAGGATGTGTGAGAGTGAGTGTGAGGGTGTGTGAGAGTGAGTGTGAGGGTGTGTGAGAGAGTGAGTGTGTGTGAGAGTGAGTGTGAGGGTGTGTGAGAGAGTGAGTGTGAGGGTGTGTGAGAGAGTGAGTGTGAGGGTGTGTAGAGAGAGTGAGTGTGAGGGTGTGTGAGAGTGAGTGTGAGGGTGTGTAGAGAGAGTGAGTGTGAGGGTGTGTGAGAGAGAGTGAGTGTGTGTGAGAGAGTGAGGGTGTGTGTGAGAGAGTGAGTGTGAGGGTGTGTGAGAGAGTGAGTGTGAGGATGTGTGAGAGAGTGAGTGTGAGGGAGTGTGAGTGAGTGAGTGTGAGGATGTGTGAGAGAGTGAGTGTGAGGGTGTGTGAGAGAGAGTGAGTGTGAGGGTGTGTGTGAGAGAGTGAGTGTGAGGGTGTGTGTGAGAGTGAGTGTGAGGGTGTGTGAGAGAGTGAGGATGTGTGAGAGCGTGAGTGTGAGGGTGTGTGTCAGAGAGTGAGTGTGAGGGTGTGTGTGAGAGTGAGTGTGAGGGTGTGTGTGAGAGAGTGAGTGTGAGGGTGTGTGAGAGAGTGAGTGAGTGTGAGGGTGTGTGAGAGAGTGAGTGAGGGTGTGTGAGAGAGAGTGTATTTGAGGATGTATTTGAGAGAGTGAGCTTGAGGGTGTGTGAGAGAGAGTGTATTTGAGGATGTATTTGAGAGAGTGTATGTGAGGGTGTGTGAGAGAGAGTGTATTTGAGGATGTATTTGAGTGAGTGAGTGTGAGGATGTGTGAGAGAGTGAGTGTGAGGGTGTGTGTGAGAGAGTGAGTGAGTGTGAGGGTGTGTGTGAGAGAGTGAGTGTGAGGGTGTGTGTGAGAGAGTGAGTGTGAGGGTGTGTGAGAGAGTGAGTGTGAGGATGTGTGAGAGAGTGAGTGTGAGGGTGTGTGAGAGAGTGAGTGTGAGGGTGTGTGAGAGAGTGAGTGTGAGTGAGTGTGAGGATGTGTGAGAGAGTGAGTGTGAGGGTGTGTGTGAGAGAGTGAGTGTGAGGGTGTGTGTGAGAGTGAGTGTGAGGGTGTGTGAGAGAGTGAGTGTGAGGGTGTGTGAGAGAGTGAGTGTGAGGATGTGTGAGAGAGTGAGTGTGAGGGTGTGTGAGAGAGAGTGTATTTGAGGATGTATTTGAGAGAGTGAGCTTGAGGGTGTGTGAGAGAGAGTGTATTTGAGGATGTATTTGAGAGAGTGTATGTGAGGGTGTGTGAGAGAGAGTGTATTTGAGGATGTATTTGAGTGAGTGAGTGAGTGTGAGGATGTGTGAGAGAGTGAGTGTGAGGGTGTGCGAGAGAGAGTGAGTGTGAGGATGTATTTGAGAGAGTGAGTGTGAGGATGTATTTGAGAGAGTGAGTGTGAGGATGCATGTGAGAGAGTCTGTGAGGATGCGTGTGAGAGTGTGTTTGAGAGAGTGTGTGTGAGGATGTGTGTGAGAGTAAGCATATGTGAGGATGTGTGTTAGAGTGAGTGCGAGGATGTGTGAGAGAGAGTGTATTTGAGGATGTGTGTGAGAGAGTGTATGTGAGGATGCGTGTGAGTGTGTGTGAGAGAGTGTATCTAAAGATGCATGTGAGTGATTGAGAGAGAGAGAGAGTGTGTGAGGACGTTGTGTGTGTGTTTGTGTGTGTGTGAGAGAGAGAGAGAGGGAGAATGTGATAGGTTGTTGACATTGCTGCTTTTTAACCTCTGCAAGAACTCCAGGGTTGCTCCTTGGTCTGCTGGGTTTGAAATGTTCAAGCAGTAGTCTGAGGCAAACATCAACATGACAGCATCACTGAAGACTATAACTTGGTCCACAGATAACAAAAAGTATTCTGCATTCAAAGGAGAACTTCCTGTTGTGACAGATGCATAAGAAAAAATAAGGGATCTATAATACTGTGACAAACTGAGTCCAAAGAACATAAATTCCAGCAATTATTAAATGAGGTTTTATTTAACAAAGTTCGGGAGGAGCAGGTTCAGATAATTAACCAAATTATGCACAGCTGGAGATTAATCAGTTATCAACTCAATGACAGAGTATAAATTCACAGCAGACCTATCTCTGTTCATTGAAAGTTTGTCAGCATTTGGCTGCGCCCTATCTTCCCGAACCAAGCTCTCCCATCCGATGAAGGAATTTTCCGTTCTTTTGGAATATCTGCCAGAATCCTCGGGTATTATATTGCGGGCGTCAAGCCAAATAAACGGGTCCTTGCCACCACAGGTGAAATACCAGCAAACTTCTTCCGCATTTTTTTCTAAACCAGATCATTCAAGTAACGTTTTTTCCTGCCATGGAGAATGGTCATAAGGCCTGCAAAGCACCAAGTTCGCGTTTCGGGCAATGCCGCCTTTTTCACGCAAAGAACGGGCTTCTCCAGCAGCTTTAGGCCGAAGCCGCAGGCCCTCAAAGAGCAGCGCCGCAGATTCAGTACCGGTCGGCCAGCCTACGCTCTCAACCCCGTTGGCTGAACTCGGCGAGCGCTCTGCTCCGTGGTTAAATTTCGCATTGCATTCAGTTGTTCAGTTATAACGAGGGGAACACGTTTTTAAATGGTGTCGGTCCAAATTACTTTCTGTCATTAACGCGCTGCTTTCTTTTGGCTAAAACTCACAAGCACGGTAGCTCACGGCCTCGTGCATTACGTGCTGAACGCATGCGCTCAGAATCTTTAACCTAACTTATATCGTTAACTATGTCCTGCAATTCATCTGCATAAATCGCGTAGAAACTTAGTTATAGCATAAATGTTTTTATTCATGGTTACAAGCAATGTGTTTCACACCAAAAGTTTAGTGATCCTTAAAGGGTTAGTTCGCCCATTTAAGACATGAAGTTGTATGCAATCCTTACCAGCACTATAGTGCATACACACTGACCCACTCTGTGGTAACCTCCCTGGTCTGGCCGCTCGAAGTTTTTCAAGAAAGTATTCCCAGTTAGTTCCCGGGGCCTCAAAACTGTGCGTTATTACGTGAAAAAATTATATGCGTTTCAAAGCTTGATTAATTTACATCACAAAAAACACTCCGGGCAAAATTCATACCTCAGTTTTAATCGGCACTATTTTCTTTCCATTTCTATCAATCCGCGCTGCTGTCAACGTCAACAGTGCGCACGTTCCGATCAGCAGTTGATAGCGCGACTCGTTGACAACATGTCTGACTACGAAAGTTCTGATGATGAAACAAATTTTAGCATAATGTCAGACGGAACAGATGAGGATGAAAGTAATTTTAGCACAACACCAAAGGGATACCTTTATGAACCGGAGTATACCGATGCCGAACTTCATCAGATGGAGATAGAACGGGAAGAGAGAGAGCGAGAGAACAGAGATGAAGTTGTCCAAGTTGATGCTGGGCCCACAGCTGTAGCAAGAGCCAGGATGAACGACAAATGGTGGTCGTTGTCATTCGATTGTGTAAACACTATGGAACAGCTGATCGGAACGTGCGCACGCACTGTTGACGTTGACAGCAGCGCGGATTGATAGAAATGGAAAGAAAATAGTGCCGATTAAAACTGAGGTATGAATTTTGCCCGGAGTGTTTTTTGTGATGTAAATTAATCAAGCTTTGAAACACATATAATTTTTTCACGTAATAACGCACAGTTTTGAGGCCCCGGGAACTAACTGGGAATACTTTCTGGAAAAACTTCGAGCGGCCAGAACTCTGACCAGGGAGGTTACCACAGAGTGGGTCAGTGTGTATGCACTATAGTGCTGGTAAGGATTGCATACAACTTCATGTCTTAAATGGGCGAACTAACCCTTTAAATGAAACAAAATTAAACAAACACAAAGTGCCTAAACTAAATTTATGCAAAGCGTCATCTTTTACGTAAACTGTCTCCGTAGAAACCAGCAACAGATAAACAAACAATCGTTATCTAAATCAGAGTGTACTTTGACGTTGTTAATCATCAAACGTTCGATAATTGATCTTTCAGCCCTGCACAGTTTGGCTCAGCTCTGGATTCCAAACGCAGGTTAAAACCATGAGTTCAGCCTCATCGAATCCTGGCCATTAATTTGAACACAGTTGATCTCCAGTATATAAATAAATAAATAGGACTTTCGGATCTCGTCCACCTCTCAGACAGTCAATATCGTTCTAAGCAAACTGATATCTGTGCTCGGTCACTTAAACAACAGAAATGCATAATCCTGCAACGATTTCATCTCTAACCTCCTCTCCATCGCGTCTTAGATTAACGCACAAAAAGATGTCCATCGGCTCTCCAAGCCCCACTCTCCTCCATTTGCTCATCCACACACTGCAGGAGCTCATTTCCTGGTTTCATGTGAGTCTTTTTTTTTTTTTTTTTTTTGCCACAGCAGTGATGTTTCCTCTGCTCCCACAGGTTTTATCTTACTCCGGCTTTTTCTCCATTGCCGCAACAGTGATGTCTCCTCTGCTCCCGCAGGAGCTCTGTTCCCTTAGCTAATCTTGTTTACTGCCACTGCAGTGTCTCCTCTGCTCTCACAGGATTTCCGTTTCTCTCGCTATTTTTCTCCCCTGCCACAGCTGTGATGTCTCCTCTGCTCCTGCAGGTTTTCTGTTACTCCGGCTATTTTCTCCACTGCCACAGCAGTGATGTTTCCTCTGCCCCCACAGGTTTTCTGTTACTCCGGCTATTTTCTCCACAGCCACAGCAGTGATGTCTCCTCTGCCCACAGGTTTTCTGTTACTCCGGCTATTTTCTCCACAGCCACAGCAGTGATGTCTCCTCTGCCCACAGGTTTTCTGTTACTCCGGCTATTTTCTCCACTGCCACAGCAGTGATGTCTCCTCTGCTCCCGCAGGTTTTCTGTTACTCCGGCTAATTCTCCACTGCCACAGCAGTGATGTTTCCTCTGCTCCCGCAGGTTTTCTGTTACTCCGGCTAATTCTCCACTGCCACAGCAGTGATGTCTCCTCTGCCCACAGGTTTTCTGTTACTCCGGCTAATTCTCCACTGCCACAGCAGTGATGTCTCCTCTGCTCCCGCAGGTTTTCTGTTACTCCGGCTAATTCTCCACTGCCACAGCAGTGATGTTTCCTCTGCCCACAGGTTTTCTGTTACTCCGGCTAATTCTCCACTGCCACAGCAGTGATGTCTCCTCTGCCCACAGGTTTTCTGTTACTCCGGCTAATTCTCCACTGCCACAGCAGTGATGTTTCCTCTGCTCCCGCAGGTTTTCTGTTACTCCGGCTAATTCTCCACTGCCACAGCAGTGATGTCTCCTCTGCCCACAGGTTTTCTGTTACTCCGGCTAATTCTCCACTGCCACAGCAGTGATGTCTCCTCTGCTCCCGCAGGTTTTCTGTTACTCCGGCTAATTCTCCACTGCCACAGCAGTGATGTCTCCTCTGCTCCCGCAGGTTTTCTGTTACTCCGGCTAATTTCTCCACAGCCACAGCAGTGATGTCTCCTCTGCCCACAGGTTTTCTGTTACTCCGGCTATTTTCTCCACAGCCACAGCAGTGATGTCTCCTCTGCCCACAGGTTTTCTGTTACTCCGGCTATTTTCTCCACTGCCACAGCAGTGATGTCTCCTCTGCTCCCGCAGGTTTTCTGTTACTCCGGCTAATTCTCCACTGCCACAGCAGTGATGTTTCCTCTGCTCCCGCAGGTTTTCTGTTACTCCGGCTAATTCTCCACTGCCACAGCAGTGATGTCTCCTCTGCCCACAGGTTTTCTGTTACTCCGGCTAATTCTCCACTGCCACAGCAGTGATGTCTCCTCTGCTCCCGCAGGTTTTCTGTTACTCCGGCTAATTCTCCACTGCCACAGCAGTGATGTTTCCTCTGCCCACAGGTTTTCTGTTACTCCGGCTAATTCTCCACTGCCACAGCAGTGATGTCTCCTCTGCCCACAGGTTTTCTGTTACTCCGGCTATTTTCTCCACTGCCACAGCAGTGATGTCTCCTCTGCTCCCGCAGGTTTTCTGTTACTCCGGCTATTTTCTCCACTGCCACAGCAGTGATGTCTCCTCTGCCCACAGGTTTTCTGTTACTCCGGCTAATTCTCCACTGCCACAGCAGTGCTGTCTCCTCTGCCCACAGGTTTTCTGTTACTCCGGCTAATTCTCCACTGCCACAGCAGTGATGTTTCCTCTGCTCCCGCAGGTTTTCTGTTACTCCGGCTAATTCTCCACTGCCACAGCAGTGATGTCTCCTCTGCCCACAGGTTTTCTGTTACTCCGGCTAATTCTCCACTGCCACAGCAGTGATGTCTCCTCTGCTCCCGCAGGTTTTCTGTTACTCCGGCTAATTCTCCACTGCCACAGCAGTGATGTCTCCTCTGCCCACAGGTTTTCTGTTACTCCGGCTAATTCTCCACAGCCACAGCAGTGATGTCTCCTCTGCCCACAGGTTTTCTGTTACTTCGGCTATTTTCTCCACTGCCACAGCACTGATGTCTCCTCTGCTCCCGCAGGAACCCTGTTTCTTTAGCTAATCTTGTTTACTGCCACAGCACTGATGTCTCCTCTGCTCCCGCAGGAACCCTGTTTCTTTAGCTAATCTTGTTTACTGCCACTGCAGTGATGTCTCCTCTGATCCCGCAGGAACTCTATTTCTCTGACTAATTTTCTATACTGCTGTAACAAGGCTGTCTCCTGCTCCCGCAAGAGCTCTGTTTCTCTGGCTAATTCTCCACTGCCACAGCAGTGATGTCTCCTCTGCTCCTGCAGGTTTTCTGTTACTCCGGCTATTTTCTCCACAGCCACAGCAGTGATGTCTCCTCTGCCCCCACAGGTTTTCTGTTACTCCGGCTAATTCTCCACTGCCACAGCAGTGATGTCTCCTCTGATCCCGCAGGAACTCTATTTCTCTGACTAATTTTCTATACTGCTGTAACAAGGCTGTCTCCTGCTCCCGCAAGAGCTCTGTTTCTCTGGCTAATTCTCTACTGCTACAGCAGTAAGGTTTTCCTTCGCTCTCATGGGTTTTCTGTTACTGGCTATTTTCTCCCCTGCCGCAGCAGCAATGTCTCCTCTGCTCCTGCAGGAATTGTTTCTCTGGCTAATTCTCTACTGCCACAGCAATGAGGTTCCTTTGCTCCCTCAGGATTTGTTACTCTAGCTACTTTCTCCCCTGCCGCAGTAGTGATGTCTTCAATGCTCCTGCAAGCTCTGTTTCTCTGGCTAATTCTCTACTGCCATGGCAGTGAGGTTTCCTTTGCTCCCACAGGATTTGTTACTCCAGTTCATTTTCTCTCCTGCTAGCAGGGATGTGTCTGCTCCAGCAGGAGAACTGTTTCTCCGGCTAATCTCATCTTCTGCTACAGCCTTTCTCCATTCAGCGAGCTTCGGTCTCCCAGAGGATGTGCTGTAGCATGCATCTAAGTTTTCTCTTCTGTCCAGCGAGCATTGGTCTCCCAGCGGACAATGCATGCATCTGTTTTCTCTTCTCTGCAAGCATCGGTCTCACAGCGGAGGCAGTCCTTCCGTCCAACCTCATAGACTGCCCAAATAATTCCAAACGCGAATTCTTCTCGCCGCTCGGCCACCTAAACCATGCTGTACACAATTCAGCAAGGCCGCCCTGTCATCATGCACCTCCTCGCCCTAAGTTTATGTATAACTTACTCTAATCAGTGGAATGGCTTAACCTTTTTCTTCGATTACATCTCTCCCCCCCTCGATTTAAGCTCTTGACAGCTCCTTCCAATCGTCGTCACTGCTTTCTCAGGGGGGAAAGTGGTCAACTAACAGAATCCTGGTCCATCGCGACAAACTAAACTATGCATTGCATCAACAAAGGTCGTTCTTACTCACCCGTGTTAATTGCCACTCCTCAGATGCCTCATCTGGAACTCCGCTTGATTAGTTTGTAACAACTGCCAAACTCGTTCCAGGAGCACAAAATCAAATCGCTGACTCTCTCCCATTACTCTTTCCAGAAATTCAGGACGTTGGTGCCAGAAGCATAAAAAGCTTAATAGAGCTATCTAACCAGCATTCAGTTTTCAATAAATTAGTCTACGGTAAGCCCGCCCCCGTCATAAATAAATCTCAAACATCCCTGCTCATTAAAGGATTCAAGAACTTATCCCACTCGTCCGGATACCAGTCAATCCATTGCAATTGACATACTCACCAAATGTATTCCAACACTGTCTCGCATACCATTCCACCAACTCCGTCTGCACTCTGGAAGCACGTCTGTCCTAGCTGTCTTCGGTTTTCTCCACCGCTCCGAATTGACTATCACATCTAACGTCGACTCAAATACCTATCCTTCAATCTCAGATTTACAGATCGTAGATATCGAAACCATATTTTCTTCATTAAACAAGTAGTAAACTGATCAAGCAAAAAGGTCACTTCGTTTATATTTTCAATCCGCCAACCCCCATCCAACTGTACCACTCTCGTTTGATTTACTGCAGTATAAACGTTCAATGTTCAAATCCCTACTCGGCCCATATCAGAAGCGTTCAAAACCTACATCAGATCCAGCCGCTTCCACATCAAAACGCTCACCAAGCCATAATTAAATCATTCATTTCCATCACCTGCTGCGCTCCATCTATCGTCACTCTCAGTACCAGTACCAAGTTCCAACCCACTTCCAGTATCATTTGGTTCGCTGCGTTCAAGCTCGATACAATAAACATCTACAATACAGCATATATATATATATATCTTTTTTTTTTTTTTTTTTTACAAACAATGGCAGGCTCCCCCGTTCGCACACGTAATGGCTCCTCTGTCCCCCTTCCGAAGCACTGATTGAGCCATTCCGTTCGAATCGCAGTGAGAGTCTGCCCGTCTTAGTCATCGTGGGAATGCCGCGCTCGTGTCGCTGTCAAGTCAAGTCAAGTCATCTTCATTTATATAGCGCTTTTAACAATGTAGATTGTCTCAAAGCAGCTTTACAGAGATAAGCGTATAATTTAAGGTAACAGAGATTGTTTCGGCTTTACAGCAGAGTTAAGTTATTTCCATCTAAAGTTAGTTTTAATTGATTTGGTTCCGTCGCAATGATCATTTGTTATTAAATTAGGGGCCGCTAAGACGACACCATTCTCTCTACACAGACTTTAAACGCGAACCTGTGAGAAACGCTGATGGCGGTCACATGCGCATTTAGAATGGGTTCTATAGTTATGTGCGTTAGAATATACGCAGGTTTGGAATTCCCTACAAGCCAAGCCTAAACAAAATACTTGTCTTTCCTTATAAATTTTGATAAGGAATTTTATTTTATTTGTTGCTTTGGGGTAGGACCGCAAGACGAATTTTCCCGACAACGCCTTATCTGTAGAGTGGTAGTGGGATCCTCCATAGGGAGAGACTAGTTGGCACTTCAGCACTGCGTTGTCATCGGTCCAGGTGAAGGTCCTTCGTCAGATCTGGATACGGCCCGGATCCGGCAGGCTGCGGGAAAACCTTGGGATAAACACAGACACTAAAATTAGCGTAGATGCCATTCTTCTCATGATGTAACGAGTACATCAGGATTTTTGGGAAGTGTTCCCGGTTCCGGCTGACCTAATCTATGCAGCATAACATTAAATTATAGAAGTCTATAATGTATTATGTGAAAGCTAGGTCAAAGAGATGTGTCTTTAATCTGGCTTTGAACTGACAGAGTGTGTCTGCTTCCCGGACAATGGTAGGAAGACTGTTCCAGAGTTTTGGTGCTAAATAGGAAAAGGATCTACCGCCAGCAGTGGATTTTGATATTCTAGGTATAATCAACTGGCCGGAATTTTGAGATCGTAATAGACGTGACGGACTATAATGCGTTAAGAGCTCGCTCAAGTACTGCGGAGCTAAACCATTCAGTGCTTTGTAAGTAATAAGCAATATTTTAAAATTGATGCGATGTTTAATAGGGAGCCAATGCAGTTTTGACAGAACTGGGCTAATATGGTCATACTTCCTGGTTCTGGTAAGAACTCGAGCTGCTGCGTTTTGAACCAGCTGTAGTTTGTTTATTAAGCGTGCAGGGCAACCACCTAGTAGAGCATTACAATAATCTAGCCTTGAGGTCATGAACGCATGAACTAATTGTTCCGCATTTGTCAATGAGAGCATATGACGTAATTTAGATATATTTTTAAGATGGAAAAATGCAGTTTTACAGATACTAGACACGTGACTTTCAAATGAAAGATTGGTATCAAAGAGCACACCCAGGTTCCTAACCGACGACGAAGACTTAACAGAGCAGCCATCAAGTGTTAGACAGTATTCTAGGTTATTACGTGAGGAAGTTTTTTGTCCAATAATTAGAAACTCTGTTTTTTCAGAATTTAGAAGTAGGAAATTACAAGTCATCCAATTTTTTATATCCGCTATGCATTCCGTTAATTTTGTGAATTGATAAGTTTCGTTAGGTTTTGAAGAAATATAGAGCTGAGTATCATCGGCATAACAGTGAAAGCTAATGCCATGTTTCCTAATGATATCTCCTAAGGGTAGCATGTACAGAGTGAACAGCAGCGGTCCTAGTACTGAGCCTTGTGGTACGCCATACTGAACTTGTGATCGATGAGACATCTCTTCATTTACTGCTACAAACTGATAACGGTCAGATAAGTATGATTTAAACCATGCTAGTGCATTTCCCGTAATGCCAACATAATGTTCTAATCTATTTAAAAGAACGTTGTGGTCGATGGTGTCAAACGCAGCACTAAGATCGAGTAACACTAATAGAGAGATACAACCACGATCGGATGATAAGAGCAAATCATTTGTGACTCTAACGAGAGCTGTCTCAGTACTATGGTACGGTCTAAATCCGGACTGGAAATCCTCGCAGATATCATTTCTTTCAAGAAAGGAACACAGTTGTGAGGATACTGCCTTTTCTAATATCTTTGACAGAAAAGGTAGATTCGAGATCGGCCTGTAATTGACTAATTCTGAAGGATCAAGTTGCGTTTTTTTAACAAGCGGTTTAATCAAAGCCAGCTTAAAGTTTTTTGGTACGTATCCTAATGACAAAGACGAATTAATGATATTAAGAAGAGGATCTATGACCTCTGGAAGTATTTCTTTCAGTAGCTTAGTCGGTATAGGGTCTAACATACATGTTGTAGATTTAGATGATTTAATGAGTTTAGTAAATTCTTCCTCTCCTATAGCAATGAATGAATCAAATTTTTCCTCAGGGAGACTACAATGCACTGCCTGATGCGATACTGTAGTAGACGGTTGCATAGTTATAATTTTGTCCCTGATATTATCAATCTTATAAGTGAAGAAGTTCATATAGTCATTACTGCTGTGCTGCTTGGAAACTTCGGTGCTTGAAGCTTTATTTTTCGTTAGTTTAGCCACCGTTTCAAATAAATACCTAGGATTATGTTTATTTTCTTCTAATAGGGTTGAAAAATAAGCAGATCTAGCAGCTTTTAAAGCCTCTCTGTATGCAATCGAACTCTCTTTCCATGAAATGCGAAATACCTCTAGTTTTGTTTTCTTCCAGTTGCGCTCCATTTTTCTGGCTGCTCTCTTAAGGGCCCGAGTGTGCTCGTTGTACCACGGCGTTGGACTATTTTCTTTAATCTTCTTTAAGCGCAACGGAGCAACTGTGTCTAAAGTGCTGGAAAAGAGAGAGTTAAACGTTTCTGTTGTAATATCTAGTTCTTCTAAGCTATCTGAGATGCTGAGATGATGAAACTGATTAGGAAGATTATTAATAAAGCAATCTTTAGTAGCAGAAGTGATAGGTCTCACATATTTGAAACACGGAGTCGGCTTTGCAGCCTTGGCTAAATGCAAATTACACGAGACTAGATAATGATCTGAGATGTCATCGCTCTGCTGCAGAATTTCAATGGCATCAACATCTATTCCATGTGATAATATTAGATCTAGAGTGTGATTACGACGATGAGTAGGTCCTGACACGTGTTGTCTAACTCCAATTGAATTTACAATGTCTTTAAATGCCAATCCCAATGCATCTTTTTCATTATCGATGTGTATATTAAAATCACCAACAATTAGTAATTTATCTGCAGTCAATATTAATTCTGATAGAAAGTCCGCAAATTCTTTGATAAAGTCTGTATGGTGCCCTGGTGGCCTGTATACAGTAGCCAGCACAAATCTCAAACGTGATTTATCGTTTACACTATAGATTTTTACATTAAGCACCAATGCTTCAAAAGAATTATATTTAAAACTTGATTTCTTAGTGGTTTTGAAACTATTACTATAGATTACAGCAACACCACCCCCTTTGCGTTTCAGACGAGGCTCATGTTTATAACAGTAATCTTGCGGGGTTGATTCATTTAAAGTAATGTAATCGTTTGGTTTTAGCCAGGTTTCTGTCAAACACAGCACATCTAGGTTATTATCTGAAATCATATCGTTAACAACGAGTGCTTTTGAAGTAAGCGATCGAATATTCAGCAACCCAAGCTTTAGCATTTGCTCATCTGTATTATAGCTGTTTTTTATTTGTTGAACATCAATTAAATTTTTAACCTTAGTTGGGTTTAAACGTTTTTTGGATTTCCAAATTCGGGGAACAGACACAGTCTCTATATGATGATAGCTAGGTGAAAGAGGCTCTATGTGATAGGATTTATCTGACCTTGGTGACGCGAGGCCGCTAGCAGACAGTCGGTTAAGCCAGTCTGTCTGCTTCCTGACCTGAGCCCCAGATTGTCATGTTTGAGCTCTAAGACTATGAGCCATATTACTAGAGAGAAGAGCAGCACCATCCCAGGAGGGATGAATACCATCTCTTTTCAACAGGTCAGGTTTGCCCCAAAAACTTTTCCAATTGTCTATGAATTCTATATTATTAAGCGGACACCACTTAGACAGCCAACCGTTAAGCGAACATAATCTACTAACTATCTCATCACTCCTGCGAACAGGAAGGGGGCCAGAGCAAATTACAGTCCTTGACATCGTACTTGCAAGTTCACACACCTCTTTAATATTAATTTTGGTGATCTCCGACTGGCGGAGTCGAACATCATTAGTGCCGACATGAATAATGATCTTAGAGAATTTACGATTAGCATTAGCCAGCACTTTTAAATTTGCTTTGATGTCAGGCGCTCTGGCTCCCGGCAAACATGTGACTATGGTGGTTGGTGTCTCTATTTTCACGTTCCGTGTAATAGAATCGCCAATAACTAGGGCACAATCATTCTCAGTGGGTGTTTCACTGAGCGGGGCAAATCGATTTGTTATGGTAATCGGAACGGAAGAGTGGTTTTTAGATCCGCGACTAGAGCGATCCCTCACTGTCACCCATTTGCCCGGCTGCACGGGCTCTACTTCAGCCAGAACCGACTCATGTAAAGTGTGCACTATTCTATGCGCATCCAAAACATCTAAAGCACTAGCACTCTTACTATCCTCAATTAAAGTTTGGATGCGTGTTTCTAATTCTGAAATCTTCTCTGTCAACCTAACTGTCTCCTTACATTTATCACATATAAATCCTATATTGTCGACAGAGAAGCCTATACTAAACATGTGACATGAAGTGCAAGTGACAATAACAGGACAAGACATTACTCACCGTGTTTGTTGAGTGATTCTTACTCACCTGAGCTTTTTATGAACTCAAAGGCGCGGACGCGCGAGAGAAAAATAAATAAATAAAATAGCTGAGCGCACGGGTGGCGCGTTAACAGGCTAGCGAATTACTAGCGTGTTGTGCTAGTAGTACTAATAACAAAAGCTAGCGATGTCAGGTTAATCTGAGATGTTGGGTAAAATGTAGTAGTATAAACAACTAGAAATGGTAGTAAAATGATGGTTCAAAACAAAGAAATATATGGCTAAGACGGAGCTTATCGCACCGAATCAAACAAACACACTCACAGCAGGCAGCGAGGCAGACAGGAGCAATCGATCAGACAGCAATCGATCAGGCAATCTGAGATCCATCTCAGCCCAGCTGTGTGGGCTCCCCATTCGTCGGGCCACGAGGGTTCTGTTCCCATGTCCCAGCCCCCTTCGAAGCGCCGGTCGAGCCCCCCGACAGAGTCCAGCGGGCGCCCTCCCTTCCGCTGGCGAGGCCTACCCATCCGATGCCGTGAGCATCCAAGTTCCCGTCGGACGCTGCGAGGGCCCTCCCAGTTGAATGGCTAAACTCTTTCTCAAATCACGCTCGTAAAAATCTTGCGTCATCGAGTTGACAGTCCAACTGCCGAATGGGCTTATCCGTCCGATGCCGTGAGCATCCAAGTTCCCGTTGGATGTCGCGAGAGCCCTCCCGGTCGAACAGTCATGCTCGTTTTAGTAAGTACCTTCTCATGCCCTGCACTTTTTGGGGGAATTAATTGCACATCATTTTACGATTGCTGTCCTGCGCTCACCTGGTTTTTATGGGGGGAGTACTTTGGGTTCGGGCCTAACTCCGAGCCCTCCCCCCGGACAGCACGCCAAATACGCATAAACTTATTGTATTAATTATATGTAGATGTGAACTCGTGAAATGAGGTTTTATTTAACAAAGTTCGGGAGGAGCAGGTTCAGATAATTAACCAAATTATGCACAGCTGGAGATTAATCAGTAATCAACTCAATGACAGAGTATAAATTCACAGCAGACCTATCTCTGTTCATTGAAAGTTTGTCAGCATCCCTCCTCCACCCCATCTCCTCACTTCCAGTTCCATCTACACTTCCAGTTCCATCTACACTTACCAACTGGGGGGAGTACTTTGGGTTCGGGCCTAACTCCGAGCTCGGAGCCCTCCCCCCGGACAGAACGCCAAATACGCATAAACTTATTGTATTAATTAGGGATGTCCCGATCCGATCACGTGATCGGAAATCGGGCCCGATCACGTGTTTTCAGACTCGATCGGAATCGGACGTTACCTCCCGATCAGGACTCGGATATATATGTATATATATTCTCATTATTTTTTTAACACATCTATAGTTATGCGGTGGCACAGAGTTACGCTGGTTTCACACTGCACGCACGTAAGCAGCGCAGGAGCAGTGCGTATGGTGAGCAGGAGCAGGACACGCGCGTTTTGCTTTCACACTGGCAGCGTTTGTCACGCGCGGCTGAACCACGGGTTGTGTACAGACAGAGTACTCCATAATGGTTAAGTTGGCATTGCTTTTTTTCGTTTTCAAATACATTTAAGAGAAAAGACTTGTCAAGAAGCTTATTTTATTAATAATTAATTTATATAACTTTTGGTTCATCTTTGTTTTTATTGTTATGGCAACAAGTTTGTTTTTGGAATTATTTTATTTTTTTACATTGCTGTTGGTCATTTGATTGACTGTTTAAAACACAATAGATATCATCAATGCACTTTTTGGATAAAACTGCGGTGTATTTTGGCCATGATCAATGTATTGTCACTTTAATTCAGCAAAAGCGGCGCAGCAAAATTAGACTCGGCGCCGAAACGATCGCGGCACTTCTGCTCTGCTATACGCACTGCCGCGCCGCCTCTGCGCGCGGTGTGAATGCTGTAAAGACTAGTTTAATCTGTTTACATGGGCGGCGAAAAAAAATACGCGCTGGACGCTCTGCTAACAGTGCAGTGTGAAACCGGCGTAAGAGTTAGGAGTGCAGTTCCTAAAAGGACATTACTGGCTTTGCAAACACTGTGGCACTTTTATTTTTTATTTGTTTACATGCCTACCGGGTATTTTAAGTTGAGGTGCTATTTGTTGTCTGATCCACTTTACAGAACATCTGGTCCTCTCTCTCGCTGAAGTACTTGAGAACTAGCTGAAGAAACCCAGCAGTGTTGACATCATCCACATTCTTGTGACTCTCTGAAGATGGTCTCCATATTTGCTGTCTTGTCACTACACCGGAAGTAGGACACAAACCTTGCACACTTACTTGCTTTGGTTTTATCAATGTCTTTTCCTGTAAGCTCTTTAAAATGAGTCTTCATGCCAACTGTCTCAAATATATATGGTCATTCATGTGTCAAATCAGAGGTCTCAATACCACTGATGATGGGTGAAGAAGGCGGCCCTCATCATGTTCTCAATACCTTTGGTGTCAGGGCACCTTTCTTTGTACATTTTCTTCAATTCCTCCTGTACATGTTTCTGGGTATCAGGCATTTCATTAGGTGGTAGTGTTTTCCACCCATAGGTGTCTAGTGTTTTCTTTCTACATGGAGTATCTTCACCTTCACTGTTGCTAACAGCTTGTCTCTTTAAAGAAAGTGATGTGTTTCCTCTCCTCACATTATCCACTCTGCTGACTCTGTTTGATGCCTGAATCATACCCACTGCCTACAATTTCACCTTCAATGACATCTCTGAATGCCTCAGGATATGCCTTGGCCATCTTTCTTGCAATCTCACTGATGTGTTTCTTCCCGGGTGTTGGACATATTGTTAGTATTTCACTCACTATCAGTCATATAATTTCAAGTCTCTCACTTTTTGTTGGTCACATCCCTGTTTCCAATTTTCCGATGATCTCAGATGGCATCTTCTTCCAAGGAATTTCAAAACTATAATGCCAGCTGTTGTCAGGCAGTTGATGAGGAGTGAAACCCACACTTGAACTAGATGTTGACACTGAGCTTGAACTTGCTGAGCTGTAGGCACCTAAAGAGATGCAGAAGTACACAAAGAACATAGGCTGTTATGAAATGATGCTACATGCACTGTAAAGCCATCTATTTTTCCACACACTGTAAAATTTGGGGTGTGGGTTAGTTAATGTTTCAGTCCATCAAAGAAACAGATACACTAGGAGATGCCAGAGCTGGAAGAGACTCACATATTTACATCCTGTTTTATAATATATTATGGTCTTCCAATAAATTATGGCTTGCACAACAGTGTGGGAACATTATTTAAGGTTGGGTATATCATTAAAAAACACCTAACAAGCAAATTCAGGTGTGATGAATGAAATGTTCACTCTACGATTCTTTACGTGAAAAATGTTAAAAATGTAAATGACATAGATTACATACAAGGTACATAAAATGCCATAAAATGTAAGGGTTAGCTCATACAAAAATTTAAATTCTGTCATTAATTACCCACACTCATGTTGATTTTGTTTCTCAGTCGGAACAGATCTTTTTAATGACATCGGAGAGTTTTTGGTCCCTCCATTCCTCCTTCGCAACTACCACTTTCAAGGTCCAGAAAGGTAGTAAAAACATCATTAAAGTGTAGGGCTGAGCGAAATATGGGTAGAACTGATTATTTGTGATTATTTGTTCAAAATAGCAGTTCTACCAAAAAGAATAAAATAGAATTTATTTTGTGAAAGGATTTTACAGAAAAATATAAAAGTAGATGCTCGACAAGCTCCGTCTCAGAGTTCTTTGGCGTAGGCCCCGTCCTCCGGGTCTGAAAGTTAGCTTGTAGGTTCTGCCTGATGTTAGAGACAGGGGCGGAGCCTACCCCCCTGACAAGAGGACGGGAGCCATTCTGGTGGTGGTGGGGAGGATGGGGGAAACTTTGCTACGACACCTGCGGACAACAAAATGGAACGGTAAGATCAGTCTTTTATATTTGATGCCAAGCTGTGATTGGTAGCGTGGAATTATGAATTAATGACGTGGCAGTGAAGTCTTTCTGGTAGAACTTTCGCTTACACTTTCATTTCTACCAAAAAGACTCAGGAGGATTCTCGAATAAAATAGAATTTATTTTGTTAAAGGATTTTACAGAAAAATATAAAAGTAGATGCTCGACAAGCTCCGTCTCAGAGTTCTTTGGCGTAGGCCCCGTCCTCCGGGTCTGAAAGTTAGCTTGTAGGTTCTGCCTGATGTTAGAGACAGGGGCGGAGCCTACCCCCAAAAAGTAAGGAATATGAGATGAATTCCGTACGTACCTATGAGGATTCTGAAAAGCATGCAGAGAATTAGTAAAATAAGGAAGACAATTAGACAACTATTAATTGCTAATCTAAGGTGAGGTACTGTATGTGAGAGTTTCAAAATTACGAGATATACTGAGATAAAGATAATTGATTAGAAACTTAAACAAGATCGAGAGAGGGAATGTCACTACATGTGAGCTGAGCTTATCATCGTTTAAACATGAACAGAAGCCATGTCTGGCCGTGAAACTTGAGGTTGAGATTTTAAACGAAGCCTCGATAGGCTGAGATTTAAAGATGCATACATCCGGGGTATGAAGATAGAGAAGAAAAAAAATTTTTAAATAAAAGCAAAATTAAATAGCATATGCATCAATCCACATCTTTCTTAAAGATAGGTCCGCAATTGACCTTACATTTATAAATGATAAGGCTGTTGCACGTCGACTTTTCCGAGTAGACACTATAGGCCGAGATAACATATTGGGATGATGGCAACAGGGAAGCTACGATGTAAAAGCCGCGATTGGTTGTGAATATTTGGTTTTGAGTACAATCATAAAAGCTCGTTCAAAAGTGATGCCTCGATAGGCTAATGCCTCGATAGGCTGAGTTCATACGTCAGAACCAAGATTAAATGTACTTTGCATTAATGAAATAGGCCACGATTGGCCGAAAAATGGCAGTGATCATAGAAGCCGCGATAGGCTTAGACATAACAGCTATCAGAAATGAAAGTCACGATAGACATAAGCAAGCAGGGTTACGAATACCCTTGAATCGTTATTATGATATTTTCATCAAAGCTATTTTACATTAATCAGCTATGGGCTGAGTTGACATAAAGAACGAAATAAAGCAAGAAAGCCACGATTGACTGCGTGTATGACTTAACAGATTAGCAGCGAAAATCGAACGTATGATAGTTGTATGAATCGTTAACCACCACCAGTAGCTAGCGAAGGAATTTATCTTGATTATGGGTTGAGAGGGCTTGTTGAGCATTTAGTAGAACATGGGTGTCGGATCTGATGTAGGTCTTGAATGCTGAGGACGACCATCTGCCGACATTTGGATAGTGGAGTCGGGAACGCCACATTCGGCTGCTGTTGTAGCGGCTCCGATCCGAAAGGAATGCCCAGTGTATAGATGTGGAGAAAGACCGCGGAGTATTAAGACAGAAGCTAGATTAGTTCTAAACCAGTGCTTTGTCATTGGAAGACCATCCGGTAATATGAATAAAGGAGAGATTAATGAAGTGCGTGGTCGTGCTTTGAGATATTTACATTTTTACATTTAGCTGACGCTTTTATCCAAAGCGACTTACAATTGCTATATATGTCAGAGGTCGCACGCCTCTGGAGCAACTAGGGGTTAAGTGTCTTGCTCAGGGACACATTGGTGTCTCACAGTGGATTCGAACACGGGTCCCTCACACCAAAGGCATGTGTCTTATCCATTGCGCCACACCACCCCAGATATCTAACCATAGAGGTATAAGGGTAATAGGAATTGTTGATTTTAGATATAGAAATATTTACGCCTGATCCAGAAGAATCTGTTTTCGAAAACTTAAGAAATAAATAGAAAAAAGTGGGGGAAAGACGTAGGTCGGAAATAGCCAAGCCACGAGCAGAATTAAAATGTTTTGAATCAGAAGCGAATTCCCCTAATCGCATAAACCCGTATAACGCGGGTAAAAACACTGCTTCTAAAAGAATGTTAACATACACTGTAAAAAAAAATCCCGTAAAAAAACGGTAAATCTCTGGCAGCAAAGTTTCCAGACGGGTTCCGTTAAATTACAGCAAATAACCATTTCACAAAATTACAGGCAAAACCCGTAAAAATACAGAATTGACTTTACGGTCAAAATTAATTAAATTACAGTACATTACTGTTAATAATGGCTTATTAAACCGTGGAAAAACAGATAAATTATGTCAAATTACATAAAAAGAACATTTAACTTAAAGGTTAAACTGTAAATTTAGGGTTTTATAAATTTATTTTATAATAATGCTCTGTCTATCTACAGTAATTATCTTTTAATATATAGTTTTTCTGTGTAAAATAACTATGAAGTTATGTATAAAAATGTAATAAGTACATAAATTCAAATACAAAGTTTGTATATTTACAGTTTTAATTTTTTGCAGATCCAGTTTCACAACTTTGACCAATCTCTAATTAAGTACTTAATAATAGCAAATGTAGTCAATTTCTGTTAAATTAACTAAACGTACAAGTACGGAATACCTGCACATTTACAGTATTACTCATTAAACAAACACTGAACATCAAGATACGTGAATGATAGGAAATACAGGCTTAGTATATCATTTATAACATGTAACAATATCCACATTAAAAGACAATTGCTGTATGCCTTTATACTCTAATATAACTTATTTCAAATATTTACAATTACATTTTATCCAAAGTGACTTAAAATTAAGAGAACAATAGAAGCAACAAGTGCAGCGACAAGTCCCAGTTAGTGTAGCACAGTACACAAGTTCATTTATTTATTATTAAAACAAAGATTTAGTATTATTGGGTCAAGTGTTTATGAAAAGATGGATCTTTAGCAGTTTCTTGAAAATGTGTTGAGTTGGGCAGGTCATCCCACCAGCAGGGAACAGTCCAGGGAAAGGTTAGTGAAAGTGATTGTGTGTCTCTTTGGGATGATGGCACCACAGGGCGCCGTTCACTTGCAGAACACAAGCTTCTGGAGACACATAGATCTGAAGCAGCGAGTTTAGGTCTTGCTGCAGCATCTGGATCAGTTGCAGAGGTTTGACTGATGCTGGAAGAGCTGCCAGGAGAGCATTACAATAGTCCAGTCTGGATAGAACAAGAGCTTAGACAAGGAGTTGTGTGGCTCCGATAGGAAGGGCCAGATCTTTGTGATCAGGCATGAAAACAGGTCAGGGGTAAAAAAGGTGAGAAGGATGCGGGCATGCGGCATATATACCCCCCACCCCCCCAAAATGTAATGAGTGAGTAACGCGTAAGAATTAACTCGAACAGATGAAATTCTGACTTATTAATAAAATTGAATTATACTCCATAGTGATAAATGCCCCCCCAAAACCTGTAAGCTGCATTGGCATAGTATTACCAGTGTTTGTCACAGGACTTTTGGATCACTGTGATGAGTGGACCTCTGGCACTCTAGGGGGGTTCGGGGGCATGCTCCCCCGTAAGAAATTTTTGTGCTTTTTAATGTTAAATTCATCAATCTGGTGCAAATTAAACAAAGAAATTTTCAAAACTCTTTTAGTTACAGTGTCTGTCTACATTACTGCTACAATAATAGTTATAATATTAATCCCATAATAGTAATAGCCATATATTGTAAAACAAATGCATTAAAAAATAGAGGAAACTTTCATAATTAGTTTTGTACTAATGTCTATACTGGAAAGAGTATATTTCTATACTTCACATTAAAGATGTGATTGGGCTAGCCCAGTGTAAATCAAGAAAAGAACCAATGGGCCGCTGATCTACGTGTTTCATCGGGTGTCAAAAAAAAAAAAAAAAAACTATTTACTACTATTTATCACTTATTAAAAATGCCCCAAACCAGTCGTCTGTATGATAATCTGAAACAAGGACTGGTGAGCCGTTGTCCTGCCTCACTTCACAGATGCTGAGTGAAAGGAGAATTATAGAATGAAAGGATACTCATTTATATGACACTTTATATATCAGGAGAACAGCTCGTTCCGCGCGTCATACGTCGTCCTTTCAGTTTCGGTTTTCAATCGATCAAGTTTTTTCACGTTCTCTCTGTAAACCACCCCTTTCAATCCGATCGAAATTATTTGTAATAGAGCTGACACTTTAAGTTTTTAACGGGTTATGTACTTGTTATTAATGTTTTTATGAAATATCTCTAGTGAATGCATTATCATATCACCGTATTATTTACCGCCATGCGAGCCACAAATTAAAGCTTGGCTGGCCACATGAGGCTCGCGAGCCGCGCAATGAATAACACTGCTTAACTGTTACTTGTTCCTGCTCGCTCAGCGATCACGGCGCCCGCGCCCGCTCGCGATATCATCTCGCCCACTATGTCAAAATGTAAAAATAATGCCATTGGCAACATTGCTGTCTGTATCTGACAGGACAGTTAACATTGTAAACTAACTTACCTCAGGCTTGCTTTCCGACGTGCGGTTCTTTGATCGGCAGTTGTCAGACTCACGGTGTAAAAGACTTTGAAAACATTTCTGCCCTAACGTTACTCTGACTCATATTGGCTGTCATGTTTCGGCATTAGGAATGATCCGAATGATGATTGTTTTTTAAAGCTGCGAAGTTTATGGTAACTTTATAGGGGATAAATGCTGGCCTCGGCCTCGACCACGACCCCCCCCACCCCCAATAAATATTTTCTCATCGGATCTGCACAAATCACGTAGGTGACCCTTTTAGGTTTTAAAACGGCGATTTTCGCCGAAAGGTGAGGAGTTTTCATGCCTGTCTGATGTTGTATAAGGCAAATCAGTAGGATCGCATGGTTTGGCTGAAACCATAAGCAGTTCTGTCTTGGCAAGGTTGAGTTGAAGGTGAAGGAAGAATTTTCCATCAGGTAGGCTGAGATGCGAGCAGCAACCGTCAGATCCTCTGGCTGTAATGAAAGGTAGAGATATGTGTCATTAAGTGATAGGAAAAGTCATGTTTCTAAATGACAGAGCCTAGTTACACTACAAAAAATAAATAAAAAAATATTAATAAATAAATAGATGGGTGGAATCTAACACAATCGGGGTCTTACTGTAGTAAAACCAAACCTTGTGCAGCTCCAGTGGCCTCACAAGGATCAAATGAATATTCACATGGGAAAATATAAAATAAAACAAATTAAATGTTCTGCCACTTTTAGTGCAATCATATGGAATCAGAAGACTTGGCCATTACAATATTTTAAATTAGCCTACTTCTTCCCATACCTTGTTTGCCATGATCATTCTGCTTTCCACTTGACCTGAAAAAAATAAAAAAATAAAATAAAATTAACAACTCAGTATTCACACATGTCAGAATATGTTCCACTGGGACAATGCAAAACCTCAACTGACTATGATCTGGAAGCTGAGCAGGAAAGGCTAACAGTGATGTTTTGAGCTGAGACACCTAAAGTTAGGGGTGTAACTGTCTGTTCATCTGGATCAATGCAATTTTCATAACCAATGATCAAAAGTATCCTATGAAAAAGGCTACTATGATGACCCCAGGTCATCCAAAATGTAGATAAGTTCATGTCTTCATCAGAACACAAACATTCTATCAACTTTTATTTTATAAGCCTAATATATGCACATGTATGCATTCTATAGCTAACGTTACGTGTTGGCAAGCAGATGCAGCCAGAATATGCCATTTATCATGTTGTGTTCATATTCTAGTCTCATGTGCCTTCCTGTATCATCAAATACAGTATTTACTGAATTCGTTTTCTTAACAGTCTTGATAGCCACGTTAACCCTTACGAAAATTAACCACAAAGAAAAAACACAAAAACAAACATGGTAGCATCGTAGTATAACTGTGGTTATTAAAAATGGTAATAAAAATCCGCCAAAAACGTGGTTACTATAATTTTACTATAATTAAAACCAAGGATATTTTTAAGAGAAGAGTTTTCAGCTTCCAGACAGTGTTTCAAAATGTCCCGCCATTTAAGAGATTGATTTACTGACAGATAGGCCTACTATCGCGTATTAACGAAGATTTTATAGACAATTAAACGGACTTTGATATGTATAACATGTCTACGAAAGCTCGTTTTAGGTCTTTTGAGGTGTGGGTTCAACTGATCGTTCTTAAAACAGATGGAAAATGTAAAGACGCATGATGCTACATTTTCAGTGTTTTGCCCTCCAGCTCTCGCCAGTTAACTGAACATCATTTAAGAATGCTAATGTTAGCTTGAAAACTGTAAACTTAACACAAATGTAATATAAAATATCGTTCACATGTAACTTAGTATAATGAGACTCTTACCTCAGCCGGTGATCGGTTGGCATGATGTCCGACGAACAAGGCTCACTGAAAAGGGCGTTATTTCCGAAGAATCCAAACGGACTGACTAAAGCTCCTGCTCACGGCTGCTCTTGATGAATACGATTGCTTTGAACCACTGTTGATCTCACAATCCACTTCACGAGAGTAGACTGAATTCAAATCTCCCGCTTGCCCAAACTCGACTGATCAGCTAACGTTAACCGTTGTGGCCGGGAGTAAACAGCGGAAATGAATTTGAATCTGCGTCATCGCGCGCGCGCACTCAAACACTCAAACACACACACACACACACACACACACACACACACACAAAGCCCTGAATGTGAAGCATCGGAGATTTGGAAAAATATTTATAAAATATACATGAAATTATGGGAGAATTAGACTGTTTATTATTATACTGTACTATACTAGATTATTATACTGAGAATAATAATGATCAAAATGAGTATAAAATAAAATGTGAAATAAAAAAATAATTCAGGCCTACTGTAGCCTATGTAGGGTACTGTATGTACAAATCACAGTCTATGGTACAAATACTTTTATTTAACCTTAAATTTTTTTTTACTTTAACCCCCACATGCTTAATAATCTGTCTGTAAGGAAAACATATTGAATAGATGCTGATTTCCGCAGTTATACCTTCTTTTCTTTGTTTTCTAATTTCACAGAAAAAAATCTGTAAAATATTACTTAATTTCTGTAAAATTACACATAACTCTGTAAAAATACAGACAAGTTCCTTTTAAAAAACGTAAAATTGCTGTAAAACCAAAATACAAGCAATTACCTGTAAATTTAACAATGTGTCACGGGGTGACAAATAAGCCCGGGACTATCCCTGCTAGAGAAATGTCCCCGCTGAGATTTGGGAAGCGAAACACCGTCCCAAAGCCTGGGTGAGTGCCTGTCGCTATGGTAACCTAGTGGCGGATTGACAGCAGGTGTGGGTAATTTGCGTTGAGCGTTTGAATGGGGCCACACTAGCTCATGAGAGTATAAAAAGTCAGAGGAAGAGAAAGTGAGGGTGGTTCTTCCCCGCGGGGGTTGTGAGAGAGAGGCGGGCAGCACGTGAGCGGCCGTGGCCGCGGTCGCGGCGGGAGGCCGCGGGAGAGAGAGGCACAGCAGAGGGGGACACGACGAGAATGAGAGGTGAGACGCGCAGCACGTGAGCGGCCGTGGCCGCGGTCGCGGCGGGAGGCCGCGGGAGAGAGAGGACGAGAGAGACAGATGAGAGAGACAGATGAGAGAGACAGATGAGAGAGCCAGAGAAAACTTCGGCTGGATTGCGGGTGGAAGCCTTGGTACACTGAGTCTGTTGAATTGCAGTTTTATTGTGGAAATGAGCACGAGTGAAACTTTACAGTGTGTGGTGGAAATGTGAGTGTGGGAATTATTTCTGCTGTTCACTCGCAATCACAGCTGTCCATTCCTCCCTCTGTCTGAGTCCAGTGAAGAGCCTGCTAATGCTGTGAGTTACACGTGTCTATTCCTCCCTCTGTCTGAGTCCAGTGAAGAGCCTGCTATTGTTGTGAGTTACACGTGTCTATTCCTCTCTCTGTCTGAGTCCAGTGAAGAGCCTGCTAATGCTGTGAGTTACACGTGTCTATTCCTCCCTCTGTCTGAGTCCAGTGAAGAGCCTGCTAATGCTGTGAGTTACACGTGTCTATTCCTCTCTCTATCTGAGTCCAGTGAAGAGCCTGCTAATGCTGTGAGTTACACGTGTCTATTCCTCCCTCTGTCTGAGTCCAGTGAAGAGCCTGCTATTGTTGTGAGTTACACGTGTCTATTCCTCCCTCTGTCTGAGTCCAGTGAAGAGCCTGCTAATGCTGTGAGTTACACGTGTCTATTCCTCTCTCTGTCTGAGTCCAGTGAAGAGCCTGCTAATGCTGTGAGTTACACGTGTCTATTCCTCCCTCTGTCTGAGTCCAGTGAAGAGCCTGCTAATGCTGTGAGTTACACGTGTCTATTCCTCCCTCTGTCTGAGTCCAGTGAAGAGCCTGCTATTGTTGTGAGTTACACGTGTCTATTCCTCTCTCTGTCTGAGTCCAGTGAAGAGCCTGCTATTGTTGTGAGTTACACGTGTCTATTCCTCCCTCTGTCTGAGTCCAGTGAAGAGCCTGCTAATGCTGTGAGTTACACGTGTCTATTCCTCTCTCTATCTGAGTCCAGTGAAGAGCCTGCTAATGCTGTGAGTTACACGTGTCTATTCCTCCCTCTGTCTGAGTCCAGTGAAGAGCCTGCTATTGTTGTGAGTTACACGTGTCTATTCCTCCCTCTGTCTGAGTCCAGTGAAGAGCCTGCTAATGCTGTGAGTTACACGTGTCTATTCCTCTCTCTGTCTGAGTCCAGTGAAGAGCCTGCTAATGCTGTGAGTTACACGTGTCTATTCCTCCCTCTGTCTGAGTCCAGTGAAGAGCCTGCTAATGCTGTGAGTTACACGTGTCTATTCCTCCCTCTGTCTGAGTCCAGTGAAGAACCTGCTAATGCTGTGAGTTACATGTATTCATTCCTCTCTCTGCCTGAGTCCAGTGAAGAACTTGCTAATGCTGTGAGTTACACGTATCCATTTCTCTCTCTGCCTGAGTCCAGTGAAGACCCTGCTAACGCTGTGAGTTACATGTATTCATTCCTCTCTCTGCCTGAGTCCAGTGAAGACTCTGCTAACGCTGTGAGTTACATGTATCCATTCTCTGCTTGAGTCCAGTGAAGAATCTGCTAACGCTGTGAGTTACATGTATCTTCCACTCTCTGCCTGAGGCTAGTGAAGAACCGGCTAATGCCGGAAGGGCCTGCTAATGCTGGAAGAGCCTGCTGATGCTGGAAGAGCCCGTTAATGCTGGAGGAGCCTGAGGCTAGTGAAGAACCGGCTAATGCCGGAAGGGCCTGCTAATGCTGGAAGGGCCTGCTGATGCTGGAAGAGCCCGTTAATGCTGGAAGAGCCTGAGGCTAGTGAAGAGCCGGCTAATGCCGGAAGGGCCTGCTAATGCTGGAAGAGCCTGCTGATGCTGGAAGAGCCCGTTAATGCTGGAAGAGCCTGAGGCTAGTGAAGAGCCGGCTAATGCCGGAAGGGCCTGCTAATGCTGGAAGAGCCTGCTGATGCTGGAAGAGCCTGTGGCTAGTGAAGAGCCGGCTAACGCTGGGAGGTCCTGCTGATGCTGGAAGAACCTGCTCCCGAAGAAAAGAGGATGCTGAAGGGATTTTATATTGTTTTTATTATTTAATAAAGAATATTTATTTTGAATGCTGTGTCCGCCATTTCCTTTGTGTCCACGGCCGGCTCCTCAGGGGCGGCACGCAAGTGAAGGGGTGGGCGGCCCGCTGGCGCTCCACCCCGACCTGTGACATAAAATGGCGTAGTCGGCAGGATGCCGCCCTGAGTTGAGCAACCGTGGGCCGAAGGTATGGCGACCAGTTTTTTTTTTTCCCTTTTTTTTTTTTTTTTTTGTTGTTTATTGTTTTGTTTCTTTTTTAGTTTTTCTCTTCCCTTTTCTTCGGCGTCCCGCTCCAGGGACTGGAGCGGATTGGTGGGGGGGTATGTCACGGGGTGACAAATAAGCCCGGGACTATCCCTGCTAGAGAAATGTCCCCGCTGAGATTTGGGAAGCGAAACACCGTCCCAAAGCCTGGGTGAGTGCCTGTCGCTATGGTAACCTAGTGGCGGATTGACAGCAGGTGTGGGTAATTTGCGTTGAGCGTTTGAATGGGGCCACACTAGCTCATGAGAGTATAAAAAGTCAGAGGAAGAGAAAGTGAGGGTGGTTCTTCCCCGCGGGGGTTGTGAGAGAGAGGCGGGCAGCACGTGAGCGGCCGTGGCCGCGGTCGCGGCGGGAGGCCGCGGGAGAGAGAGGCACAGCAGAGGGGGACACGACGAGAATGAGAGGTGAGACGCGCAGCACGTGAGCGGCCGCGGTCGCGGCGGGAGGCCGCGGGAGAGAGAGGACGAGAGAGACAGATGAGAGAGACAGATGAGAGAGCCAGAGAAAACTTCGGCTGGATTGCGGGCGGAAGCCTTGGTACACTGAGTCTGTTGAATTGCAGTTTTATTGTGGAAATGAGCACGAGTGAAACTTTACAGTGTGTGGTGGAAATGTGAGTGTGGGAATTATTTCTGCTGTTCACTCGCAATCACAGCTGTCCATTCCTCCCTCTGTCTGAGTCCAGTGAAGAGCCTGCTAATGCTGTGAGTTACACGTGTCTATTCCTCCCTCTGTCTGAGTCCAGTGAAGAGCCTGCTATTGTTGTGAGTTACACGTGTCTATTCCTCCCTCTGTCTGAGTCCAGTGAAGAGCCTGCTAATGCTGTGAGTTACACGTGTCTATTCCTCTCTCTATCTGAGTCCAGTGAAGAGCCTGCTAATGCTGTGAGTTACACGTGTCTATTCCTCCCACTGTCTGAGTCCAGTGAAGAGCCTGCTAATGCTGTGAGTTACACGTGTCTATTCCTCCCTCTGTCTGAGTCCAGTGAAGAACCTGCTAATGCTGTGAGTTACATGTATTCATTCCTCTCTCTGCCTGAGTCCAGTGAAGAACTTGCTAATGCTGTGAGTTACACGTATCCATTTCTCTCTCTGCCTGAGTCCAGTGAAGACCCTGCTAACGCTGTGAGTTACATGTATTCATTCCTCTCTCTGCCTGAGTCCAGTGAAGACTCTGCTAACGCTGTGAGTTACATGTATCCATTCTCTGCTTGAGTCCAGTGAAGAATCTGCTAACGCTGTGAGTTACATGTATCTTCCACTCTCTGCCTGAGGCTAGTGAAGAACCGGCTAATGCCGGAAGGGCCTGCTAATGCTGGAAGAGCCTGCTGATGCTGGAAGAGCCCGTTAATGCTGGAGGAGCCTGAGGCTAGTGAAGAACCGGCTAATGCCGGAAGGGCCTGCTAATGCTGGAAGGGCCTGCTGATGCTGGAAGAGCCCGTTAATGCTGGAGGAGCCTGAGGCTAGTGAAGAACCGGCTAATGCCGGAAGGGCCTGCTAATGCTGGAAGGGCCTGCTGATGCTGGAAGAGCCCGTTAATGCTGGAAGAGCCTGAGGCTAGTGAAGAGCCGGCTAATGCCGGAAGGGCCTGCTAATGCTGGAAGAGCCTGCTGATGCTGGAAGAGCCCGTTAATGCTGGAAGAGCCTGAGGCTAGTGAAGAGCCGGCTAATGCCGGAAGGGCCTGCTAATGCTGGAAGAGCCTGCTGATGCTGGAAGAGCCTGTGGCTAGTGAAGAGCCGGCTAACGCTGGGAGGTCCTGCTGATGCTGGAAGAACCTGCTCCCGAAGAAAAGAGGATGCTGAAGGGATTTTATATTGTTTTTATTATTTAATAAAGAATATTTATTTTGAATGCTGTGTCCGCCATTTCCTTTGTGTCCACGGCCGGCTCCTCAGGGGCGGCACGCAAGTGAAGGGGTGGGCGGCCCGCTGGCGCTCCACCCCGACCTGTGACGGACCTTTAAATTACACTTTTTTTTTTACAGTGTACTCACAAAACAGTCCATTACGTAATGAAGATACAAGTTTGTGCAGAAGGCTTAATGTAATAGGAAGACGTTTGTCTGAAGTCTTTTCAGAAGACTTCTCTATGCCTTTGAGTAAAAGCCGAATTGTAGGCATAGAGAAAAGGCTCGGAAAGTTAGGATTATGAAATCGTGCGTGAAATTGAATGCCGGCCAGCAATTTACGTATTGTGGCGATCTTCAGAGAACGAGAATCTGAGCAATGAACTAAGAAAGCACAAACTGTCGATATTAAAATGGGTAGAAGGGGGATTCTAAACAAAAAAACAAAAAATGGTAAACCGGGACCAAGCAGAATTGTATGATTTAAGTGTCGATGGCGAGATTCCTTGAGTGATATAAAATCTGTCAGAATTCAATAGGGTATTAAACTGAGAGCTTAATCGATGATTAACTCGGCTAGGTTCGGGCATGGTGTTGGATTCTGGTTTGCTGCTGGGCAAAGACGTCTGAAAGCCTGCAAACGAGAGCGAGAGAGAGCATCAGCAATGCTGTTAGAATGTCCTGGAATATGTATTGCTTTAAAGATGAAATTGTGTGTGACGGATTGCCAAGTTAAGCGTTGAAGCAGAGACATGATTACCGGGCATTTCGAACGGCCTTTGTTTATGATATCAACTGTAGCTTGGTTGTCGCAGTACATATCGATACGTTTACGAGACCAAGTGGAACCCCAGAGAACGCAAGCTACAACAATGGGGTATAATTCGTAAAGAGCAATTGAGGACGAATTCACAATCAGGGAATGAAATGCATCCGGCCATTTCTCAGCAAACCATTGTCCTTGAAAGAAACCCCCAAAACCTTTAGAAGGGGCTGCGTCGGTAAATAGCTCGAGTGTGATGGATGATTCGGAATCATCATTATAAAAAAAAAGAGATGCCGTTACAGTTATTAAGCAGGTGTGACCAAAACCTGAGGTCTGATCGGCAACCATCGTCTAAGAGGATCGAGTCGTGCAAACTGTCGACTGAATGGGCCAGCGTAAGCAGGCGAGAAATGAAGGAGCGACCTTGGGGGATTATTCTCATGGCGAAATTGAGATGCCCGAGTAGAGAGAGCATGTCGCGTTTTGAAACCGTGTGAGCTACGAGAAAAGATTCCAGGACCGACCTTATTCTAAGAAGTTTGTCGTTAGGAAGAGAGGCTTGCATCTGAACTGAATCGAGAACGATACCTAGAAATTCGAGGGAAGTAGAAGGACCTATGGTTTTCTCAATTGAAAGGGGCACGCCTAAGTCATTGAATAGTGATTTAAGCGAGTCCAGTACTGCGCTTTGTGGTGAGGGAAAATCTACTAGTAAAAAATCATCAAGTAAATGTAGGATGAACGGGAGCTTGCAAACGTTCAACAGGATCCAACACAAAGCCTCAGATAAGCAATTAAAAATATTCGGACTACTTCTACACCCGAAAGTGAGTCTCACTGCGAAGTAGAGCAAAGATTCCCATTTAACACCAAAAAAATGCCAGTCGGAAGGGTGAATGGGCATGATTTTGAAAGCATCAGTAATGTCTGCTTTGGCTAGCCAAGCACCGTAACCTGCTATCTTAATTAGATGGATAGCATCGTCTACCGAAGCGTAGTACAGTGAAAAAGGCTCTGGAGGAATACATTCGTTGACGCTTGCGAGGCTATTAGAATGGGGAGAAGACATATCGAAGATCAGACGCTTTTTCCCTGAATATTTGCGTGTAGCTATGCCTATGGAATTAATCCGATACAAGGAAAAAGGAGATGAACTAAAAGGGCCAATAATATAACCTTTATTTAACTCCTTATCCAGAAGACTTGAGACTATGTCAGGTTCAGCTAGCGCAGACTGTAGATTTTTAGCTAGGTAAGAGGTAGAGAGGGGGGAACAGACTCCAACCCGAAATCCTTGAGAGAGCCCAGTAATTAAGTAGTCGACAAAAGAAGAATCAGGGTGGGAGGAAAGGTAGCTGGAGAGAGTAGCTATGTTGATAGGAGTAGATGGGTGACCGTTTAGAATTTTTTCTGAGGCGGCGCTCTTCCTCTGGACGCTGGTCTGAAGCGTCTGGGGCAGACAGATTTTGGGTGCGGGAATATGCGAAAACTTACACTTAGCATAGTTACAAACAGATTCGTTAACGTTATTACATAGAGGAGTGCCATTGAAAGCGATTATAGGTCTGCCTTTTACTTCAAAAGGAGCATGTGAAGGATCAGCACCATGGACAGCGTTCGACTCCCGTGTTGCGAGTCCTTTGGGGCAAAACCCAGCTGAGTGGCCGTGCGAGCTGCACACAACACAAGCCAGAGCTCGTTGACCACCGAAATGACGAACCAAAAGCTCAGAGTCAGTGACAGACCAGTCGAGTCTAGTATTGAACAGAGTTGTGAAAGAAGCGGATTTTGCCGAAAAAGATTTATGATATTCGTAGAAGAGCGTGCCTCCATATCTCTGATTGAAATCTGCCAGCATAGCCAGGTTTGATCTAATTCTTCCCTGCGGTCAGGATAAGCTTGACATAATATGTCTCTGAAAATCCCGAACGCGATAACGAATTCGCCGAACGACAAGTTGCGTTGCAGTCTGGGATCGGAGGATTTCAGGAAAACTGCCACATCACCACAGTCAACCAATTGCCGATCAACTGCTGGCGAAGGAAGCAGTAGAGCAGCTAAATTAATATCCTTGCCTAAAATTATATCCGATCTGATTTTAGGAGACACGGTAACTGCAGCAGGAGGAACGAAGCACCTACTGAAATTTTGTGCTTGTGTAGCCGTGGAGAGGTTGAAGAGCGGTGTGGATGCTGACGTGGCAGCGTTCGGAAATGGCGCCCGATCTGAGATTGGGGCAAAAACCGAAGCGGCGGACGTGGAGGGACCCGTAGGCTGATCAGCCACGCCGGGAAAGGTGGAGAAGGCAGAGCATAAGTCTGGAGATGAAGATGGCATAGGTAATCCGGTTGTTTTCGAGGCAAAAGCGGACTCAAACACTCCTAGCCTACTTTCAAAGCCTTTGACCGTATCGGTGAGACCTTGGATAGCTTTTACGAGCTGCGTGTTGAATCCTTCTGTTCCAGGATTAGGCAAAGTTGTTGGTGCAGAGGTTTTTGGCCTTTTGGCTTGAGCTGGTGAAGAGGACTTGGCGGAGCGCTTCCTGCCTGCTGGTTTGGGTTGAGGGGTTGGAGCCAAAATGGCTGGAGGATCATCCTCGGGTGAGGCAGCGGAGGTGCCCAGGGTGTTTGAAGCCAGGAGAATGAGATCGTTCCTTGAGAGGTCATTGCTGACTGTGAATCCACTATCCACTCTCTTCCAGGATACTGACAATTTTCTCAGAGGGCAGTTGAGACCAGGGAGATTCCCTAGTTTGAATGCGGCTGCTCCGACGCACTGACTGAGGAGAAGGTGGAATTTGATTATCATCTGAATCAGAGAAGTCAAAGTCTACGATCGGTTTTTGAGACATAGTGAGCTGCGTGACGGATGCTCGTGAAAAGAAAACTTTGCTACGACACCTGCGGACAACAAAATGGAATGGTAAGATCAGTCTTTTATATTTGATGTCAAGCTGTGATTGGTAGCGTGGAATTATGAATTAATGACGTGGCAGTGAAGTCTTTCTGGTAGAACTTTCGCTTACGCTTTCATTGCAAGCTACTAGCCTTACAAAGTAATCCATGTGACTCCAGTGGATTAACCTCAATTTTTTGAAGCGACCTGAGTTTACACCCCCCCCCCCCAAATATAATTTTGCTTTGTTTTCCCCCCCAAAAAATACAATTTACCACTTTATTTATGAAATAGTTCTCTCTAAAAAGAGGGAGAGAGATGTTGTTGCATGTATTGTTGCTTCATAAAATTGAGGTTAAACCACTGGAACCTCATGGATTACTTTAACGATGTCTTCACTACCTTTCTGAACCTTGAAAGTGGCAGTTGCGTAGGCTGTCAATGAAGAGACAGAAAGCTCTCAGATTTCATTAAAAATATCTTCATTTGTGTTCTGATGAAAAGAACTAAAGTCTTAAGGGTTTGAAACATGAGGTGCAGTAATAATGAAATAATAAAAAAAATTGGGTGAACTAACCCTTTAATATGAGTTGCATTATATACAAATTCAAACATACTTGTGGATTTGAAGCATGACAGGAGTCGCCTTGGACAGAAGGTCACTCTCCTGGACATACTACATATCCTCGCGCTCCTGGAGTCCGAACTCCCCCAGCGCCTTCCGTCGCAACGATCATTTGTTTTTAAAATAGGGCCGCCAAGACGACACCATTCTCTCTACACAGACTTTAAACGCGAACCTGTGAGAAACGCTGATGGCGTTCAGATGCGCATTGAGAACGGGTTCTATAGTTATGTGCGTTTGAATATATGTGTGCAGGTTTTGAATTCCCTGCAAACCAAGCCTAAACAAATTACTGGTGTTTCCTTATAGATTTGATTCAGAATTTTATTTTATTTTATCAATTCGGGGTAGATACGCAAATTGAGTTTTCCCGACGACGCGTTATCTGTAGAGTGGGAAAGGGATCCTCCATAGGGAGAGACTAGTTGGCACTTCAGCACTGCGTTGACATCGGGTCCAGGCGAAGGTCCTTCATCAGATCTGGAAACGGCCTGGATCCGGCAGGCTGCGGGAAAACCTTGGGATAAACAAAGACACTAAAATTAGCGTAGATGCCATTCTTCTCATGATGTAACAAGTACATCAGGATTTATGGGAAGTGTTCCCGGTTCCAGCTGACCTAATCTATGCAGCCTAATATTGAATTATAGAAGTCTTTAATGTATTATGTGAACGCTATGTCAAAGAGATGTGTCTTTAATCTAGATTTGAACTGACAGAGTGTGTCTGCTTCCCGGACAATGGTAGGAAGGCTGTTCCAAAGTTTTGGTGCTAAATAGGAAAAGGATCTACCGCCAGCAGTCGATTTAGATATTCTAGGTATTATCAACTGGCCGGAATTTTGAGATCGCAATAGACGTGAAGGAGTATAATGCGTTAAGAGCTCGCTCAAGTACTGCGGAGCTAAAACATTTAGTGCTTTGTAAGTAATCAGCAATATTTTAAAATTTGATGCGATGTTTAATAGGGAGCCAGTGCAGTTTTGACAGAACCGGGCTAATATGGTCATACTTCCTGGTTCTGGTAAGAACTCGAGCTGCTGCGTTTTGAACTAGCTGTAGTTTGTTTATTAAGCGTGCAGGGCAACCACCCAGTAGAGCATTACAATAATCTAGCCTTGAGGTCATGAACGCATGGACTAATTGTTCCGCATTTGTCAATGAGAGCATATGACGTAATTTAGATATATTTTTAAGATGGAAAAATGTGGTTTTACAGATACTAGACACGTGACTTTCAAATGAAAGATTGGTATCAAAGAGCACACCCAGGTTCCTAACCGACGACGAAGACTTAACAGAGCAGCCATCAAGTGTTAGACAGTATTCTAGGTTATTACGTGAGGAAGTTTTTTGTCCAATAATTAGAATCTCTGTTTTTTCAGAATTTAGAAGTAGGAAATTACGAGTCATCCAATTTTTTATATCAGCTATGCATTCTGTTAATTTAGTGAATTGGTAAGTTTCGTTAGGTTTTGAAGAAATATAGAGCTGAGTATCGTCGGCATAACAGTGGAAGCTAATTCCATGTTTCCTAATGATATCTCCTAATGGTAGCATGTACAGAGTGAACAGCAGCGGTCCTAGTACTGAGCCCTGTGGTACGCCATACTGAACTTGTGATTGATAAGACATCTCTTCATTTACTGCTACAAACTGATAACGGTCAGATAAGTATGATTTAAACCATGCTAGTGCAATTCCACTAATGCCAACATAGTTTTCTAGTCTATTTAAAAGAATGTTGTGGTCAATGGTGTCAAACGCAGCACTAAGATCGAGTAACACTAATAGAGAGACACAACCACGATCGGATGATAAGAGCAAATCATTTGTTACTCTAACGAGAGCAGTCTCAGTACTATGATATGGTCTAAATCCGGACTGAAAATCCTCGCAGATATCATTTCTTTCTAGAAAGGAACATAGTTGTGAAGATACTGCCTTTTCTAGTATCTTTGACAGAAAAGGTAGATTCGAGATCGGCCTGTAATTGACTAATTCTGAAGGATCAAGTTGCATTTTTTTTTAACAAGCGGTTTAATCATAGCCAGCTTAAAGTTTTTTGGTACGTATCCTAGAGACAAAGATGAATTAATGATATTAAGAAGAGGATCTATGACCTCTGAAAGCATCTCTTTCATTAGCTTAGTCGGTATAGGGTCTAACATACATGTTGTAGATTTAGATGATTTAACGAGTTTAGTAAATTCTTCCTCTCCTATAGCAATGAATGAATCAAATTTTTCCTCAGGGAGACTACAATGCACTGCCTGATGCGATACTGTAGTAGACGGTTGCATAGTTATAATTTTATCCCTGATATTATCAATCTTATAAGTGAAGAAGTTCATAAAGTCATTACTGCTGTGCTGCTTGGAAACTTCTGTGTTTGAAGCTTTCTTTTTCGTTAGTTTAGCCACTGTTTCAAATAAATACCTAGGATTATGTTTATTTTCTTCTAATAGGTTTGAAAAATAAGCAGATCTAGCAGCTTTTAAAGCCTCTCTGTAAGCAATCGAGCTCTCCTTCCATGAAATGTGAAATACCTCTAATTTTGTTTTCTTCCAGTTGCGCTCCATTTTTCTGGCTGCTCTCTTAAGGGCCCGAGTGTGCTCGTTGTACCACGGCGTTGGATTATTTTCTTTAATCTTCTTTAAGCGCAAAGGAGCAACTGTGTCTAAAGTGCTGGAAAAGCGAAAGTTAAAAGTTTCTGTTGCAATATCAAGTTTTTCTAAGCTATCCGGGATGCTAAAATGATGAAACTGATCAGGAAGATTATTAATAAAGCAATCTTTAGTAGCAGAAGTGATAGGTCTTACATATTTGAAACACGGAGTCGGCTTTGCAGCCTTGGCTAAATGTAATTTACACGAGACTAGATAATGATCTGAGATGTCATCGCTCTGCTGCAGAATTTCAACGGCATCAACATCTATTCCATGTGATAATATTAGATCTAGAGTATGATTACGACGATGAGTAGGTCCTGACACGTGTTGTCTAACTCCAATTGAGTTTACAATGTCTTTAAATGCCAAACCCAATGCATCTTTTTCATTATCGATGTGTATATTAAAATCATAGAGTTTACAGACTGCTTCTCCACCAGGCTTTCGATGGAGGTAGAATGGATAGATAAGATCTCTGGAGCCGCAGGAACAGGGAGAGGAAGGAAAGGAAAACAGTCTGGAAAACAGCTTTTGCCCCATTTCAGGATTTCTCCAGATGTCCAGCAGATATGAGGGTGATGTTGCATCAACCACGGTCGCCCTAGAATAATGTCTGCAGTGGAGCGCTCCAGAACCAGAAAACTGATGGATTCAACATGACATAGACCAACTTGTAATTGGATGGATTCAACATAAAAGCATATCTTACGTCTGCAGAGAGGTTTGCCGACTTGGTTACTTGGTAACTGGATTTCGTACATCTCTTCTTGAGCTTGAGCTGACAGCCCCGGAGATGAAGTTCCCGGCCGATCCAGAGTCAATGAGGGCTGGTACGGACACAGAAACATTTTGTGCAGTCACTACTACAATGGTGGTGAGTGGTTTCATTGCAATCGAGGGAGTGTACATAGAACTCACAAAAGGCCTGGGAAGACGAACGGGACAGGTTGACTTGACGTGACCAGAACCTCCACAGTATAGACAAAAACCCTGGGTCAGCCGCCTCTGCCGTTCAGTGAATGATAGACGTGAATTACCAAGCTGCATGGGTTCCGGATCGGATTCGGGAGCGCTGGAGAACTCTGGCTGGCGGAAGTTATTGTAAAAGTGCTGGCCATGTTGGTCTTCTATACACTGTTGAACATGGCGTGCGACCTGAATACAGCTGGATGAACTTTTCTAGATCCATCATCAGGAAGACTATGGCACATACATATAAAGAGGATTATAACTGATATTGGTAACAAATGTATGCCCAGTGGCAGTAAATGCGAATTTTTTAAATATGAACTTAGAGAATATTCAATAACTTTTTAATTATTCTTATTAAAAAGTTTATCTTTTTAATTAATCTTAGAAAAAAAATAGAGTAATTACTTATTGTCTACCATGAAGCAGGGTCTTGTTATTTTGATTCCAACGCCTGCAAAGGATAAAATAATTTTAGATAACCTATAGCCTATTACACTTCTCAATACTGACAAATGATTGTGATTGCTCGTAGACTAAGCGTGAGACAAATAATTATTGAGACTCAAGGTAGATTAATACAACAATATTTGTCTGGTGCTTGACATATGAGAATATAATAATTGAATTGAAGACAATGTCTCATTTTGAAGGCTGCAGCCTCGGGAGGTTGCATTTGTCAGCCATAGATGTCATCAGTTTTCAGAAAAGCAACCATTCTAAAAATGTACATAATCCTTGTGCACCATAATTAGCGTAATCACTTTGTTTTCAACTTGGAATGTAGGCCTAATGTTTTTTTCCTGAAATGAGACAGCCTTGATGACGTACAGTATGTGGCCTTCAAAAGCGCCCTCTGGAGAGTGCGGCCTTCAAACTTGAGACACAGCTATTGTGGAGTCCCTGCAGGTACAGATTAATGCGCATGCTTTTGTAGGCCGTGACCTAGGGGTCCACAGCGATCAGCAAGCTCTGTTCAGTCATTTTCTTGTTATTTTGTTTATTTTGATTGAGTACAATCATATAGTATATTTCAGTTTACATACAGTGCTCAATGCAATCACAAAGTTTCTTTACAAATATGTAAAATTACCTAATGTGTATTAAATCTAAATTGTACTCAAGATTTGTTAAATTGTTTCAAAAAAAAGAAAAAAAAAAGAAAGGTAAAACAAAATTACACACACGTGCAACATGTGCCCTAGGTCAATTCCATCCTTAACAACCTCGAATGACTTATTATTATAATCTCAAATGATTTATGAGAATTATTATTACACACACGTGCAAGCATACATTATTAACATATACATTATATATTAATCTGCTTATGTATAGCAGCAAAATCTGACTTTCCTTCTGATACATATTCAACCCATTTCCTCCATTTTTCTATTAAAACATTTCTTCAAATTGACAAAAAAAAAAAAAAAAAAAGTGATCATTTCCATCATTCCATCAAACCAGAATGGTCACATCTATCCAGTCATCTAATGTTGGTCTCTCTTGTTTTAACCATTTGCATGTGTTTGCCTTACAGGCTGCCAAAAGCACGCCCATCAGGTATTTATTATCTGCTGCTACTATATCTGAACATATACAACTAAAATACAGTATGGTAATGGTTTGCTTCATTACATCCACAGTTTCGCCAACATTTTGAAGTGTTATTACTACATTTGGCCATTTGTATTGGTCTTTTAACATATCTTATAATGTTTTTCCAACAGTACTCCTTGCAATTTAGTGAACTACTTGATTTCCACTTGAAGGAGGTGGATTTTGGAATTCACTGCTGCTTCAATGTATATAATAAGTGATTATAATCAAGGTATTAAAGGGGTGGTTGAATATTATTTCACCTTTCTAACTTTAGTTAGTGTGTAATGTTGCTGTTTGAGCATAAACAACATCTGCAAAGTTACAACGCTGAAAGTTCAAAGCATAAATTTTCTTTTAAAGAAATCGCTTTTTAAGGACTACAACAAACGGCTAGAGACTACACCACATTCCTCCCAGGTTAGTGACATCACTAACCCTAAAATTTACATAAACCCCGCCCCCTGAACACGATTTATAGATTATCAAGACAGAATATGCTAATCAATGACTAGACGATAACTACACATGAGCTATATAACTAACCATTCAGAAATGTTGTCTACATGTTGTCACTTCTTCTTGAATCTCTCCATCTTTCTGACTTTGTTTGAACATAAAAGGCTCGAAATTTTCAGTGCATGTCTGTGTTAGGTAAAAGGACACAAGCTCTTGAAGCTCCGCCCTCTGTGCCGGGAGAAGCACATTTGCATTTAAAGGAACAGGTACAAAAAAGGTGTGTTTTTGCTCACCCTGTAAAAGTGACAACTTTAACATGCTATATAAAAATATCTGTGGAATATGTTGAGCTAAAACTTCACATACACACTCTGGGGACATCAAAGATTTATTTTACATCTAGTGAAAAGGGCATTATATCACCCCTTTAATCAATATTTTTCCTTCTAAATATCACATGAGTTGAATGACTTCTCTAGGCTTGAGGTGAGATTTTACTTTGTTATAGAAGTTACCAGTGTAATTACTGAATTGTTCTTTTCATGTATTCTCTGATGTCTGTATTTGATATCTGAATGCAGTAACAGTGCTTGCTTATTCAGCCTGGCTTCCAGAAATGAAATATGGAAAGATGTTTTGTTTGAGAAAGGTCTTTAACATGTGCCAATACATACATCTGTCTTTCTAGGGTCATTGAAGTCTATAGTTTAAGGCAGTGGTTCCCAATTCCAGTCCTCGTGAACCACTGCTCTGCACATTTTGTATGTCTCCCTTATTTAACACACCTGAACCAGATCATCATTAGGAGAGACTCCATGAACTGAACTGAGTGTGTCAGATAAGAGAGACATACAAAATGTGCAGAGCAGCGGGTCACGAGGACTGGAATTGGGAACCACTGGTTTAAGGGACCATTTCTCACACTGCAAAATTTTTCGTTGTGAATTTACAATAAATAATTGGATACATTTTGCATGACTTTCACAGTAAGGATTACAGCAATATACTGTGAAATATACTCACAGCAATTTACTGTAATTTTATATCTGTGATATTACAATGCATTGTTGTAAAAGCACAACTGTATACTGTAACTTCACAGCTTCAGTGACAAAGCAATTACTGTGATATTACAGTACATTACTGGGGAATTACAATCTTTTGCTGTACATCATTACAACAAGGCCCTGTACTTTTACAGTGTGTACTGTGAAAGTAATGTACAAGTTGACAATAATTTACTGTGAATTTACAATGTATACTGTGGAAGTCATGCTAAAATTGTCCAGTAACTTACTGTAAAAGTAATGCAGATGAAGCTTCCATTTACTGTGAATTTACAATCATTGTACAATTAACCCCCTCCCCCCAACAAACAACTCTGAGGTAAAGTCAATGTTAGCCCAATGGCATATTTATTAACAAATAAATATTTTTCAATGTACAGCAGATGCCAAGAACTTCAAGAGTTCAAGAAATTCAACTTTCTAGTCATAAAAGCCATCTTAAAATGCAGAGAAAGTGTGTCTCACAATTCAACTATTCAACTAGCTGTGTCACAATAACAGTAATAAAGCCATCTTAAAATGCAGAAAAAGCAGAGAAATTGTGCAAACTTGCAATTCAACTACCTGTCTCACAATTCAACTATTCAACTAGCTGTGTCACAATAACAGTAATGGACAGGATGGGAATGAGGCCTTCATGGCAAGATAAGAGAGCAAGGGAGAGAGCGATGAAGGAATGTCATAAAGGGGTCAGGCGCTCCTCTCAGTCTCAAACATTATAATGAGTCCACACGCAACAGCATTGTGTAAAAATCTTGTAGTGCAAAGTTGTCTTGAAAAATTACAAAAAGAACAAGGATACTCAAAACTGAGCCTGACAACTACCGCTGCAAAAAAAAAAAAAAAACTATGATGCCCTCTCAAAGTCAATAAGTTTCCTCAAAAGGGTGCTCACATGAGGGTTCATTGTTGTCCGCTTCTTGGTCTTTGAGCCTCTTTCAGGATTGATGCCCATGAAGCGCCTGTTAATAAGCAAAGATAGTTTCAGTTTTAAATAGACTTAGAGTATGTATTGCAGACAGCATTTATCAAGGTGTACTTTTTGCTGTGCTTTTTCCCCACATCAAACCCTAATAGATTTATAATCCAAACTTGTTAGATCTTACTCTCACCATAATTTTTTTTAGCCATTTTTAGCCAAGGTGCCTCAGGTTAGGCTTGCCTGAGGCAAAGTGGTTGATTTTCTACTATGAGAGGCCATATCAACGTGTGCCGCCACTGAAATGCATTTTCACGCAATTGGCCAGTTGGTAAATTAAAACTAAACCCTGTTGAAAGTATGACAAACACATCCTTTTCAATTAAGGGCCTGAGAGCATTTTGTTCTGCTTTTAAAGAAAATTTCATCTACTTCATTCAATACATTCGCATTTCGCAATAGACGTTTCGAAATCATCATCACATAGCCTGCCCCAAAATAAAATAAATAGCTGTGATTGGACCGGCAGGTATTTGTCAGCATAACATGTGTAGAAACCCAGACTGATCTGCAGAGCGAAATTGAATGAGTTCGTGAGATCAGGATGGTCTCACCAGGCTAGCCTCAGGTACCTCGTTTGTCAGCATTTTAGACCTCAAGACAATCATTGAGTTGGAAGCCTGTACTATAATGTGCATTACAAGATTAAATGTGATCTTTATAAAATACCTTTGAATGAACTCCAGCGTCGACGATCCAGCGGCAGGATACTCAAGGCTGAAGACGTAATAGCTGCTGAAGAAAGCAGCTACTCCGTGTAAAAAGAAAGGGTGTGGGCCAATCACGACACGTCCCTCGATGGATATAAGCCATCCAGAGGGCTTCATCATGTCACCTGAAATGAACAGATACAACATTACTGTATGTGTTATGAGCACTTTGCGATCTGCTTAAGATACAAAGGGCTATACAAATGTAATTCTTATTATAATTGTAATTATTATTTATTGTGGTCATGTAGATTTCTAGAATGAAAACAAAATAATGAGTTAGAAATGTCGATACTAGATAACATTACCTTGAATGATCAAGCAGGGGGTGCTGGGGAGTTCTGCAGTATTGACGTCCACAGCAGTGGCACATGGCTGTAACATAGTTAACACACAATAGCATGGATTTAGGATAAAGGATAAATATTGTTCATTGGTCAGAGGTAGTAAATCATGCAAGGTAAATGTTGATAATGTAATCACTCATTTTGCATTTTTAATATTTGAATAAAAAATCTTACATCAACTTCAAGCATCTAACTCTCTTTCGGCTCTTTGAAGTACAACATTAGGAGCAGCAGGATGCAGGCAGCCTTGTCAGAGTCTGGATCATAGCAGGCCAGAACATCATGGATCTTGGGGTTGTCCAGTGTTGCACAGTAATCCAGGATGGTCTGTCCTCGTCGACTAATTGCCTCCTGTAGCTTCTGAAGGACATCGACGTCCGTCAGGAGGCCAAAGTGTGAGAATAGGCATTTCTGAGAGAAGAGAAATGGCCATTCCTGTTTGATCTCAGACATCGCTGCAGCAGGCACTTTGTTAAGGTATTTCCGCAGGATGACGCATGTCTTTTCCATCATTGGTTCTGCTCTCTCTGCCCCACTCATTCCTTCCTCTGTGTATACAGACATACAAATGTATTGTTAGTACCCAAGTAACAATTTGGTCTTGTAGCCGCCCAACACACACAGTGTTCAGGTCTTGACCAATTACTAAAGTCTAAACAAAATTACTCAAAAAGACAGTAGATGGCATGCCTGAGTAGATGTTCAGCAGATCCCTCTTCATATTCTCCAACGTTGCCTCGGTCTCCCCCTCTGGCAAATCTGCTGGGCCCCACCTGACACACCTAGGAGTGGGCATCACAGGGTAACAATACTATCGGGGACGGTTATAGCTCAGAAGTTGGAGCAAGTCGTCTCATGACTGAAGGGTCAGCAGTTTGATTCCCTGTTGTGACTGTCTAAATAGACCCATCCCACAGAAGTTATGTTACAGTGTTATAGTGTTGTAAACACAGGTGTATTTTATCAAACTAATTAAAGGGATATTCCACCATTTGGGGAATTAAGCTCATTTTCCACCTCCCCTCGAGTAAAACAATTGATTTATACCTTTCTCCCGTTCATCCAGCAGTTCCCTGAGTCTGTCGATACCACGTATAGCTCCAGCCTAGCATAGATCATTGGATCGGATTAGACCATTAGCATCTCGGCCGCAAAGTGACTAAGATTTCCGGAATTTTTCCTATTTAAAAGTGGTCTCTTCTCAAGTTAGAACGTGCAATAAAACTAACGGAAAATGAAACGTGGCAATTTTCTAGGCTGATTTGACATGTAACTATACTCTCATTCTGGCGTAATAATCAAGGAACGTTGCAAACGTACCATGGGCGCAGTGATATCACGCAGCACCTGAAAGTAGTCCCCGTTGCATTCTACGAACATTCAATGAACGTGCAATCACAACCTCTAAATGGACATCTAGTTACCATTCCTCCCCTTATGTGCGTCTTCAAATGCTTAATAAGAGAGGCCAAAGTGTCACACTTAAATGCACAAGCCTCAAGCAGACATTTCAAGGGTGTGTCAGGTGGTAGATCTGATGTGTCAGGTGGTAGAGCTGATGTGCCAGGCAGTATAGGCCCAGCAGCCTGCAGGTAGGACCTATGCTGCCTATACATATGAATTTGCAGTCCCGTGTGTTTTCTGTACTTCCGTGAGCAGTCAGGCACCCCACACTGGTAGTGATAACTGGGGGAATTGCTATGCAGTTTTGTGTGCTGAACATAGTTACACACATTCTCAGACACATGCTCACAGCCAACGAATTTACAGTTGAACATTGTGGTAACTAGTCACCTACCTAATCTATTTCTCCTCACTCTTAGCCTAACACTGAACAGGATGGTTAGCCTGCCTGACACTGAACAGGATGGTTAGCCTGCCTGACACTGAACAGGATGGTTAGCCTCGCCCTCTGATGAACTGGAAAGAAAAGAAAAGAAAAAGGAGAAATTACACAAAGGCAACCAACAATAAGAATTCCAGTTTGAATGCAGATTATGATCATTGATCATTGTAATTTAATTTTAGCCGTATGTCAAAAATGATAGTGGTATATATATAGTGTTTTTTCTCTGTAGCACTTTGAGATTGCTCACTCAATGTAAAGTGCATTTACAACTTTTACAATTATTATTCATTCATATCAGGACAAGTGGGAACCCTAGTGTTAAAACCCTCCCGTTGTCGAACACGTCATGAGACTAACTTACTCCAGTTAGCTCAGTCATGTTGTAACTAGGATATCCGCTGGAAAAATATTATTTCATGGACCGTTTGAATCACTAAGTTATTAAAATTAAACAGCTAACGGTTAGCCCTGCTAATCTATGATAACCTTAACTAATTACAGAAATGTGCACACATAAATAGTAATGTTTGTCCCATCATTGGTTTTATAAACTTTACAAACACCAGATTTGTCTAAACGGTGATAGTGACATGAAAAATTATAGCGAAACTCTCGTCATTACTAACAGTACTACTATTAGCAAATGCTGTGAGAGTACTTTCAACAATTCCGGGCACTTGCTAACAAAATGTGAACTGTGTCATGCGATAAACGTTTATTTGAAAGTAAATATTATTATCATATTAAAATAATATGGGTGTAAGTGCTGCAAACATGCATGCTGCTCACCTTCTCCATTCAGCCCGGAATTGAAGAGGGACACGACGGCGCCTTCAGTTCAAAACAGTTCGGTTATGTCATGTGACTTCCCAGGGCATATTTAAATACAATATTTCACTGTAATAATACTGTTTAATGCTGTGAAATCCTTAATTTTTTTCACTGTGTTGCTGTGATATTACAGACCTTGTTGTGATATAACAGCAGGTTCTCTTACGAGAGGTACTCTCGTATTGCTTAAGTTGCTTACGTAAAGTAATCTTTTCTCGAGATTAAATTATCTCGAAATTATCCTTAATTTTTATAATCTTGTCAATGCAGTGCAGCAGCAGGCAGACCTAGAGCAGGCTATCTATCGTGCTCATTGGCTGCCCTGCGGCAACTGCAGCAGCCTACCACTGAGGCCAGATTTCTCACCACCCAGAGAAATCTCATAAGCAGAGAAATCTCAAAATAGTACAATGTCTGGTTATCCGGCTCACGCCGATGGTGTTATGAGTGTAGAAAATGTGCCCATGTCCCAGTGTCCACCCCTACACACAAGCACAATCTCCGTCTCTCACAGAGCTCACTCTCATAAAGCGGGCACGCGCCGCTCGAGTGTTAAGCGTAGGAAATGTGCCCACGATCCTGTGCCCACACCTACCCACTGCCCGCTCTGTCACACAGTTGTCACGTGCGCGCTGCCCAATCCTCTCTGATACAGGTTCCCCATCCCGCGCAGTACGGCGATCTGAACCCAGAGACCATTCGACCCCTAGCTATGCGTGCGAAAGCATGGGAAGCGATTCCGGGCGTGTCAGAATGGGTGCTGAATACTATAAAGCAGGGCTATTCGCTACAATTCGCTCGCCGTCTCCCGCGCTTTCGAGCACGGACCGAGACGAGAGTGAATACAGAAGTAGCGCACCTACTTCAGACAGAAATAGCAAAGCTGCTGTGCAAGTGGGCTATAGAACAGGTGCATCCTTCTCTGAGCGAGACGGGCTTTTACAGCCGTTATTTCCTCGTACCCAAGAAGGACCTATTTTAGATCTGAGATATTTGAACAAAGCTCTCATGAGACGACCGTTCAAAATGATCACAACCAGACAAATCCTTGCGCAAATTCGCCCGAGGGACTGGTTTATCTCTCTCGATCTGAAAGACGCATATTTTCAGATCCAGATTATACCCCGTCACAGACCATTCTTGAGATTTGCCTTCGACGGTCAGGTATATCAATACACCGTCCTGCCGTTCGGCCTGTCTTTAGCACCCCGTACATTCACGAAGTGCATGGACGCAGCTCTCTCTCCCCTGAGAAGACAGGGGATGCGGATATTGAACTATCTGGATGACTGGCTGATACTGGCGCAGTCAGAGACAGAGCTCATGTCTCACAGAACAGCGCTCCTCAGCCATCTGGAAAGCCTGGGTCTCTTGGTCAACTCGCGCGCCGCATTCGACATCTCGCCGCATCTTCCAGACGGGCAGTCGGGTTCCGCTGAGAACATTTCAGACAATGCTGGGCCATATGTCCTCAGCTGCAGCTGTACTCCAGCTGGGCTTACTGCGCATGCGCCCGCTACAACGCTGGCTGAAAGCGTGAGTGCCTCACTGAGCCTGGACTGCCGGCGGCTCGCGAATCAGTGTGAATCAGAGCTGCGTTTCAGCCCTACAGCCCTGGCTGGTGGCCGAATGGTACCACACGGGGGTGACAATGGGAGTTGTCTCGCACCGAAAAGTTGTCTCGACAGATGCCTCCAACCGAGGTTGGGGGGCTCTTTTCGAGGGCAGACTGGTCTATGGCCTCTGGTCAGACCAGAAGATCGCCTTCACATAGAGATGCTGGCAGTCGAGAATGCGCTGAAGCACTTCCTCCCATACCTGCGGGATCACCATGTACTAGTCTGCACGGACAATACGTCAGTGGTGTCCTACGTGAACCGTCAGGGCGGTGTCAGATCCAAAATTTTCTGCGCCCTGGTGGAACGCCTCCTCGTTTGGGCTCAGCACTCACTGCGCTCGCTCAGAGCGCAGCGCATGTGCCCGATCACTCGAACGATGGTCCAGACAGACTGTCCAGAGACAATGTTCCCCCGGTGGAATGGTCTTTGCATCCCCAGACAGTCCAGTTACTGTGGCGCCTTTTCGGCAAAGCGAAAGTCGACCTTTTTGCGTCAAAAGACAACGCTCACTGCCCTAGGTTCTTTTCAAAGAAGGAGGATGCGCTGGCCCAAATCTGGCCCAGCGGCCCGCTGTACGCTTTCCCCCCGGTCTCACTGTTGCCACAGGTCATCAGGAGAATCAGGGAAACGCGCCACTCTGTGCTCCTCATAGCCCCGCACTGGGAGAATCATACGTGGTTCCCGGAGTTAATGCGGCTGGCAGACACAGCCTCATGGCCGATCCCGGTAAGGAGAGACCTCCTCTCTCAAGCCCGCAGCTCGATCTGGCATCCTCATCCAGAGCGCTGGTCTCTGCATGCATGGATACTCAACGAATACCCATTGACCTGCCAAAAGGGGTTGTGAACGATCACACAGTCTAGAGCTCCCTCTACGAGACGGCTCTACGCGTCGAAATGGTCTGTGTTTAATAAGTGGTGCACCGTCAAAGATTTGGACCCACAAACGTGTGGGGTCTCGCGGATGCTTTGCTTCCTTCAAGAGCTGCTGGACATGGGCAGGTCCCCCTCCACGCTCAAAGTGTATGTTGCGGCCATTTCAGCGTTCACCGACTCGTCGCATTAGGAAGGAACGAGTTCATCATCCGCTTCCTTAGAGGAGCCAGGAGGATGAATCCCCCGCGGCCCACATCGGTTCCTATTTGGGATCTTTCCCTGGTCCTGGAGGCCTTGAAAGCGCATCCCTTTGAACCGATAGAAACTGTGGATTTCAAATACCTCACACTCAAAACCGTTTTTCTGATAGCTCTGTCATCAGTCAAACGTGTAGGTGACCTACACGCGTTATCAGTTAACGCCGCATGCCTCGAGTTCGGACCTAATGACTCGAAAGTCATTCTCAAACCGAGGCACGGTTACGTCCCCAAAGTGATGGTCACTCCCTTCAGAGCGCAAGTCATTTCTCTCTCAGCCTTGCCGGCATCCGGCAGCGAGGTTGATAATAACCTCCTCTGCCCTGTCAGAGCACTGAGAAATTACATCACGCGCTCCGCCGCTGTCAGGCGCTCGGAGCAGCTTTTCATTTCATTTGGTTGGCGCACCAAGGGTCTCGCCGCATCGAAACACAGTCTGTCCAGATGGATAGTGGACGCTATTGCGGCTGCTTACGCGTCCAAAAACCTGCAGTGCCCCTTGGGCATCAGAGCTCACTCCACTAGAGGCATGGCCTCGTCGTGGGCTTGGTCCAGCGGGATTTCCATTCATGACATTTGTACGGCGGCGGGCTGGGCCTCCCCTTCTACATTTGTTAGGTTTTACAACCTGGAAGTTCCCGCCCTGCAGGCTAAACTTTTATCAGTCTAAGTCGCGCGTATGCCCGGCCCACAATCTCGTGCGCAAGCTACTGCTGTTCGATTTAGCTCTCCTGGTTGAGCTGCACTATAAAGGGTTGTGTCAGTTTCAGTACAGACCGGCTGGGCCGCTCTGCACTCCCTACTGTGTGCTTATGTACATGCGCTAGCCATTCTGTTGGCCGCCCGGCTCCCACTCATCGTGTTCCCGGGTTTTCCCTGGGACTCATTCAGTGGATGCTGGGCGCGCACGGCGTTGACAAGGGTGTTCCCGTAGCGTAAGCAACTTACGCAATACGAGAGAACCTCTCGTAAGAGAACGTAATCGGTTACCTAATGTAACCTCTGTTCTCTCTAGAAGAGGGAACGAGTATTGCGTAACCCGCCGTGCTCGCGCCACAAGCTCATTCGCTTCATTGACGAAAACCAGCGAACCAGCCTCCGAGCCTTCCTTATATACGCTTAACCACGCCCCTTCTGGCGGGCTGTGACGCGTGAGGGCGCCACGTGTCCCCATTGGGCATGACGTCACGCCAGGCTCAGTGGTAGGCTGCTGCAGTTGCCGCAGGGCAGCCAATGAGCACGATAGATAGCCTGCTCTAGGTCTGCCTGCTGCTGCACTGCGTTGACAAGATTATAAAAATTAAGGATAATTTTTTGGCTTCATATCTCGAGAAAAGATGACTTTACCCGTAGCGTAAGCAACTTACGCAATACTCGTTCCCTCTTCTAGAGAGAACAGAGGTTACATTAGGTAACCGATTACGTTTTAGATTGCCAGATTGGTAACTCTTTCTTTTACAGTCCCCTAATTACTAGGTATTTACCTGGTAAATATATGGTAAGTTATAGTTGGTTATTGGTAATTACCACAGGTAACAAGTATGTAAATGCAGAGAAACTACAAACTAATTACTAGGTATTTACCTGGTAAATATATGGAAAGTTTTAGTTGGTTATTGGTAATTACCACAGGTAACAAGTATGTAAATGCAGAGAAACTACTAAGTATTTACCTGGTAAGCATATGGTAAATAATAGTATTTTAGTGTGTAATTACTTAAGGTGATTAGTATGCAATTACAGAGAAACTACCAGGGAAAAAAACACCACTGTTAAATATCAACTCAACAAAGTACTGTGTACTTGTTACCTGTTTAGGTTGGTAATAACTCCGATTTAACTGTGTACTTCCTCAGAATGTAGGCAGACTATTTTTAGAAACAGTATTACCCATCAATTCAAGTTAGGTTTGTAGTTATCCTAGGGTTATGTTGGTAACAGTCCATGTTTATTTATTACTATCTTGAAATTAAGACGTAGTTTCCAATAAATGACCTTGTCTTACATTGTTGTTGTTGTTAATTAGGGGACTGTAAAAGAAAGGGTTACCGCAAGATTTTACTGTAAAATAAGAGTTAAATGCTGTAAAATCCAAGGATACTGTAGTTTTTACAGGTATTCATTGGGATATTACAGGGAAACTTAATTACAACAAGTTACTGTAAAAATAATACTGTTAATTATTGTGAAATGCTAGTATTTTCTAACAGTGCAGTTAAAGCCTTACTTTCCAGTTAGACTAAAGTGTCCTATCCTTGAAAGAAAGAACGTATTATCTTGATGTTTTGAGAATACCCTCCTGTTTATAGTTAGAGCCTGGCCAAATCCAACCTTGATGAAGCTGTGTGTCGGTGTGTGTGTTAGTCTTCTTGGTTACAGGTTAAGGAACCACTTATTGGAGATTGAACTGAGTTGTTGTGTAAATGTAAAAGTTTTCACTTTACAAGACAGATTAATACACCAGGTGTAAACGGGTATATGTCTCCTTCGTCTACTTTAAAGGTTAATTTATCCAGGGTTTGCATTACCGATGTCAACCAGAAAGATAAAAGCAATTACTAAACTGAATTTTGATTTCATCTGGAAAAAGAAATTTCACTTACACTAGTCAACCTTCCTCGTATTCTTTTCTTATATCATTTTTTTCTAAAGGCAATCATTTTTGATATCATGAATGGGGTTCTAAGACTTAAATGGCTACAATCTTTTATAAAGTTATAAAGGTATAAAGTTGTTTTTGTTTTTTTACAATGTGACTGAGATTTCAAATCAGTCTGTTTTTCATAAACAAGTCCACTTGAAATGGACTTCAAACATAATTTCAGTCCACATAATATATTATGGAATAATCGTTGTATATATATATATATATATATATATATATATATATATATATATATATATATATATATATATATATATATAAATCTTTTTGGAAGAGTGGTGGCAAAGAGGTATTTGGTCAGTGCTGCACATGATGGATACAACGTTTTTTGGAGTTATAGTGATTTCTGAACCCAATTCAACTTTAGTTGTGAGAAAAAAATTATTATATGAAAGTCATTAGAAGTGTTCCTTTACCAATGATTAGTATGTTAAAATGTTTTTTAACATATTGTATTACTTGGGATATGGTGAGTACATTTTCAGGACAAAAATGAAGACTCTGGTATAATTGGTCTTTTTCTTATGATAAAATAATTTAGTCACAAATGTAAAGTTTTGAAAACTGCACCCCAGATTAATATCTTTCAAAAAAGAGCTAGCCCTATACATTGATGCCTTAAACATTATGAGAACTTGTAAAGCCAGAAAATTACTTGATTTGTTTAAATGGTATGATTTTGTCTACCCCCCTACAGTCTTTATATATGTATTTAAATTGTATTGCTGTTTGCTGTTTTTTATGTTACACTATGTAATATGTAAGGGATAATGTAGAGCGAGGCGGTTGTTATAGCGAATACAACCCCGACAGGCTGATCAGTATTCGCTATAACAACCGCCTCGCTCTACATTATCCCGCTTATTACATGGCTACCTACCAAATAAATCAATAATTTGACACAAAATATTGATTTAAAAAGGACTTTATTTATTTAAAAACGATTGTATTGCTTCCGCTAAAGAAAATAGTCTGTTCCGTCTCTACGGTTAGAATCCTGCGTCCATAGCAACGCTCTGTTTTTCATGGCAACGGTGTGTTATACTTCGCAGCGTCTGTTATCAAGAAATAACACACCGCATTCTACATTAGATTTCAACCAAGCCATGTAATAACAAATTATATCTCAGTCTGAGAAGTCTTATAGTTTTCACTAATGTTAGTCTGGTATGTTAATACAAAAAAAAAAGAACAAAAGTTACACTTTACAATAAGGTTCATTAGTTAACTTTAGTTAATGTATTTACCATGAACTAACCATGAGCAATATATTTGTCACTGTAATTGTTCATCTTTGTTAACGTTAGTTAAATTTTAATAAAGCAGTAGTAAAGGCTAAAATTAACATTAACAAAGATTAATAAATGCTGTATTAATGCAGTTCATTATTAGTTCATGCTAACTAATGTAGTTAACTAATGAACCATATTGAAAAAAAAAAAGAAGAAAAAAAAAAGAGAAAAATAGTTGGTTATTTATTTGAGACTGGTGTGGTCCTGACGTTCTTCTGAGCAGATTCAATCACTCCTAACATACATCAGACCACAGTTAAATCTGATAAGATAATCTGCAGAACCATCAAGATAATCAGGAATTTAACTAGAATTGAAGGGGAGAATTGGGCCCAAAATTGGATCGATTATCTTGTAGCGTGTGGATGCCTTTAGCTGTGTCTCATTTTGAAGGCTATGGTCTCTGAAGGTTGCATTTGTCAGCCCCATATATCATCAGGGCTGTCTAAGCTACCATTATTTTAAACACAGGAAACAGAAAATACAGAAAAAGCTGTACAGTATGCTGTGTTGCCAGTCCGACTGCATTTCGTCAATGGAGAACAAAGACTTTACATATATTCCTGTGGGGCCCCAGGATACCTACCGCCTGTAGGCCAGCTCAGCACTAATTGGATGAGGGATAATTTATTGTTAACCGTTAACAAATGGACATTTGCTGTCAAATAAACATTCTTTATGCATAACCTGAGATGTTTTTTAACATGGAAAACTAAGCATTCCTGATTTCTATCACACACTCACAGTGTTCAGCTGGCCTTCTATCTGTCAGAGCAGAAAAAAAAGCTGGCAATCTCTGTATGTTTTTCCGTTGTCTCCTTTCATATTCATATGTCAATTGCGTGTGCTTATTTCGTCCATTAGATCTAAAGATCTGAAAAAGCCCATATATTCACCCACCCATAGACCCTCTTCTTGAAGAAATCAGGACAGAAGTGGTTGAAAGTGGACAAAAGAGATGGATTAAAACACCAGGTGTAAACAGGAACGTGTCTCTCGATCTCGTCTACTTGTGATCCGAATAGGGTTACCGCCTTTGATTTGTGAATCAACCCATATTTGCAAATATACTATGTTAACAGTTGTAGGACTCCCTATTGCCTCTCTTACCTATATTTGTCCTGACGTAGATGCTCTCCCTGGCCTAGAGGCACTCCCTGAAGTAGATGCACTCCTTGACGTAGATGCACTCCCTGAAGTAGATGCACTCCCTGACATAGATGCACTCCCTGAAGTAGATGCACTCCCTGACATAGATGATCTCCCTGATGTAGATGCACTCCGTAGAGGCACTCCCTGAAGTAGATGCACTCCCTGACATAGATGCTCTCCCTGAAGTAGATGTACTCCCTGACATAGATGCTCTCCCTGGCGTAGAGGCACTCCCTGACGTAGATGCTCTGCCTGACATAGATGATCTCCCTGACGTAGAGGCACTCCCTGACATAGAGACACTCCCTGACATAGAGGCACTCCCTGACGTAGATGCTCTCCCTGACATAGATGATCTCCTTGGCGTAGAGGCACTCCCTGATGTAGATGCTAAACATTGTGTAAACATATACTGTATAATTATAATCTATTATAAAATCTAATCATTTGTAGAAAGATAGGCTATATTCTTTAGCAATTAAAACATGATTACATGTATTATAATAGATTATAAACAACTTTGTTTTGTTTTTGTTAACTTAGTAAATTTGGGCAACCTAAGACTGACATTTCTCACCTCTTTTTCCATGTGTATTTCTCATCCCTTTTTGCTGCCTGCAGAAGTCCCGGCTGTCCCTCAATGAATGCTTTAAACTCCAAGCATGATAATTTTAAGTTTAATCTAACTTGAAGTATGGCTTTGACCAACCCCACTGACATCCTGTTCCTTTTGTCTGACCAGACATCCTCCATGTGGCTAAATACACGCTCAGCATAGGCGTTGCTGACAGGGACAGAAAAAAACAAATGATACCACTTTGAGCAATTCAGTTGCTGCTTTCTCCTTCTTGAAAAAAAAAAAAAAAACACTCAGTCGGAGACAGCTAGCGTTAGACATAACTGGATCATCAAAATCAAAGTTAGCCTCCAGGTAGGGCTGGGCGATTTAAATCGTGAGATTGTTATGCGCATCTCGTCAGTAAAGCCGGTTCCTTGATTAGTAGTAAATTGCCATCACCTGCTTTCAGATGGAGCGGCATTTACTACAAAGAGCCGTAGTTAACTGACAAGCTGAGCCATATCGCATTAAAATCGCGGACGTATCGCCAGCGATTATTAATGCGATATGGCTCAGCTTGTCAGTTAACTACGGCTCTTTGTAGTAAATGCCGCTCCATCTGAAAGCAGGTGATGGCGATTTACTACTAATCAAGGAACCGGCTTTACTGATGAGATGCGCATAACAATCTCATGATTTAAAGCCCCACTATGTAGGATTTCCGTTTTGGTCAAACAACGACCCCTAGAGTCGCTGTGGACTACTTGTATTTAATGTAACTGTCGTAAATACCACTCACGCAGAGCAGTCTCTTCACTCATGGCCTGATCCCCTCCCCCTTGTATACCGGTCCCCGTTCAGTCGGATAGAAGCTGTAACGAGTGGAAATAAGGTGTGTCCCCTTTAAGAGCTGCGCGCGCCCTGTTTAACTTTCGGCAGTCTGTATTGTATGTGCGCCTCGAACACCCCGTAATCGGGTTGTTTCTGTTTGACGCTCATTCTTGTCCTATTTTTGTCTATCAAGTAATGCTGTGGACGGTAGTACGTGTGACAGACAGTTACACGAGTTCGATTGGGGAATAAACACAACGCGTTACAAATCGTCGGACATCGAACAAGCACAGCTAGCCTCCGAAGATGTCTACTAATCCATCAACAAGAACGCCAGGTGCTTGTCTGAGTAATATACAATATAAGCAATATACTTACAAGTCCAACAGCATGTGAGGACGTGTTGGGGGAAGTGAGGTAGCCTATGCCGTAAAGCAGTCGAATTTTGTAGTTCTTTTTGTGCGCGGGGGTTACTACCCGAACCCCGAAGTTTAAAAGTACGATTAAAAACTATACAAACCCCGTCAGGCTATGGCAGACGTGTCATTCAACCTATTTTAAGTCGATGTACCATCACAAGGATTTTGGAAATATATTATGAAGGTTGAAAAGTTACTTAGTGTTACTTTAAATCGCCCAGCCCTACCTCCAGGTATTGAACAGCCTTTTCAAAGAAGCTGTCGACCAGTGTTGCAAACTCCATTTGGTCTCTTGCACTTAGTTTTCGGAATGCTTGCTTTGTTTTACTACCATAAAATCTGTCTGCACGACGCAAGATTAGTTGGCTGCGCAATCGGCTAATTACTCTGTGAACATCCAGTAGAGTAGCACTCTCATTTTCCAACTTCTGAATTGCGCTGTCAAATTCCTGCATTACATTGTGCATGAGCAACAGGAAACATCCAGACACTGTCACATCATCCTCATCATTGCTGTTGGCAGCATCAGCACCACTTCTGCATACAACCTTCCAGATAACGTCAGGACAATCCTTCTTTCCCAGTGACAAAAAATAAGAAGTGAGGGCAGGCCAACACTGATCCGCTGAATTGCAGGCAATAGAGACAACCAACGGGTTGGAACATGCCTCAGTATCTCTTTGTACTGTACTGAAGTAAACTCACAAAACTCTTTCAGAGATTCTACTTTTTTGGCTGAGCATGAGAATTCACTGTAGATTTTTAGGACAATGGATTCAACATCATAATCTGCAGAATTCTGTTCGCGTTTTTCAGGGTGTTGTGGATCAAGTTAGCATTTGCAGTTGCCCTTTACGATGTGTGGACTGACTTCTTTCAGTTTTTGATAAACAGAATTATGCTTGCCAAAATTTACAGATGCATTGTCAGCACCATATGCACTGATCTGGCTGGCACACAAGCCATTTGTTTCTGTGATATCCAAAATTTGTTCGTAGATAGCTCTGCTGGTTTCATGGGGGTCTTCGTAAAATTCCAATAGCCCATATTTAACACCCTCGTCTTCGTGGAAATATTGGACTGTGTATGGATATAGTTTGGCGCTCCCCGAGTTTGATGCATCAGAGCAGACAGAAAAATATGGGGTATGTTTCAATTCTGTAGCTAAACACTCTTGGCTGTAAGGTGCTAGGACGTTTTGAACTAAAGCTTCGCTTTTTGTTCTTCCACATGACATTTTTGTGGCAATACTTGAGTCATGAAAGATTTTCGCACTTACTTTATTACCACAATCTGTAGATAAGTAGCTGTGGCCGTGAAGCACTCCGTGGTATACACTGCTAAGCTCCGCTACTGCTATCCTGTCTTCCTCTGGTGAACCTTTCTTTTTCATAAACGTTGCAATGGCTAGATTTTTGCGTTTGCTTAATGCAAAACTCTGGTGCTTCTTTGTTTTTGCATGATTTTCCAGCGCTGTTTTTCCTTCATATTTAACTGAAATTTTGGCAGGACACAAAACACAGGTAGCGGAGAAGTCTGAGTTGTAGGTTGTAAATCATTTTTTCTTTGACACTGGTGGCTCATCCGATTTTGTTGTGTTATCCTCCTCGTCCGTCTCTCCCCCCATTTCACAAAACTGAGTTAATAGAAAGTTTAAAAAAAGCTAGCTAGCAACTGAACTCACACTGTTTCATCCTGGATGTGTGTGGATGGATGCGTGCGACCGACCGACAGCACAGGCAGTTGCTAGGCGATAAGTTGAGCTTCCAATCAAATAAAAGTAAACGCCTGGCATTGGCCAATCCACTGTTTGTTTACCCGTTTTTCCCGTTTACGGACACAGGATTGGATGTACACAACCATGAAGAAAACACAGTAACAGTAGAGGGAAACGGTTTAATTTGAAACCAGGAAATTCTATTTTAGAAATACATTTTCACAAAAAAACGGGATTTTCCGGGACTGTCGCTCAAAAAAGAGAACAATCCCTGGAAAACCGGGACGGGTGGCAACGCTAGATCCGAGTGACCAAAACGCATCTTAACCACTTAAAGGGTCAAGAAAACCAAAACCATTTATTTATTTTTTTGGATTTTAACAGATCTATGTGTGTTTAATATCATAGAAGTCAATGTTACCATCCGTTAGTTTTGACTGTCGGAGAAACCTAGTTAATTTGAAACCTTTTTGCACTATTTTCAACTTCCAGGTTTAAATTCATCTTCGTGTCAATGTCAAGAGGATGTGATGTTTTCTCGTACTATAGTATGGCGATGACTCATCGGTGTCTAATAATTATTCATGAGGCTGTGTGTCCTTATCCAATGAGAAGACGCTTCGCTTAATTATTCATGACAGCACTTTGATTTCCTATGACAGGCGCTTCAAACAGTGACATGATCACATACAGTAAGTTAGAGATGCATTAATGGATCAAAAACGAGTGTTTGTGTTTGTTTTGTAAGAGATTCTGCATTGCATAAGTTATCTTCAATAGATACGTTTTCGACACAAACGCGATTCATCCACACTGTGAGTGTAACCGATCAAACGGCATGGGCTAGCCTATATACCGCAGCAAAAACCATAGACAGCAAAATAAATGGACACAGCGACCCCATTGGATTCAACGGAGAAAAGTGAAGTCAATTAGAAGCACTCACTTCCTGATGGCTGAGCGTACTGCGCAGACTCACACTGAGCTTGACGACGTAGATGTGACGTGAGCAACCCGTCTGTCTTCTAGTAGCTGTGCCGAGAGAAATCTGAATCATTCCCTTCCGAAACTTGCAGAGCCGGAGAGTGTGAGTAGGAGGTGTCCATGAGCTAGGAGCAGGAGAAACTTTTACTAAGTATTCTGATTAATTATTTTGTCATTATGCCTCCACGTGCCCCCAGATTGCCCGCGAGCTTCTCCTCCTGTCCATACGGTAATCTCTCTACTGAGCGACAGAGAGTCGCGTGGTTATAACGCAATCGTTAGCCTATTTTTACAAAAACTGCTTCTATGGGGCCATAACGTAAGATACAAGGTAATGGAGCCTTTTATACATTTTCGTGTTTCTTTAGAAATAAATAATGGACAAATGGAGTCTTTAAACGCCTCAGATGTAAAGTTATTCGCTGTCAAAGTGACGCCAAAATGAATGGGAGTCAATGGCATGCTAACAGCAGGTGGGGTCCGCTAATCAATGGCGGCGCCCGGGGAAGCTTCAGTATTTTATGAAACCCTGCCCCCCTGGAACGGACGACACGGACCCGAAGTCTCGGGTGGTGAGCTAATCTTTTCTGTTTCCGGTACAGACTGCAGAGCTTCATGTGCTGTGACAAAAGAACGAACGACTCAAATCGGGAGGTGAGGTACACAAACAGACTCCATAGCCTTAAGTCCCAGCAAAGTAGCGAATTAATAATTTCTGTTTCTCATAATTTAGCCTTGGTTGCATTAGTTTTTTTTCTTTTCTTATTCTAAATGTGATCAACATTTGCGCAAGTTTATGTGTTGCGGAATTTGGCTATTAATGTGTAACATTTCAGTGATATTCTGCTAAAATGAACAAAATGACAAAAAATAAATAAAAGATTTGTTCGTTTTGCTGAACGAGATTCAAAGACCCAAACTTCCTAATAAATCTAAGACCCTTTCAGCTACAAATGTGCACATTTTGTTTAGATTTGAAATTTGAATATGAATGCCTTTGTTTCACTATAGTCTTTGTAAGAGGCTTTTAAACCATTACAGCCTGAACAGCCCTTCACACAAAAGCCCGAGTAAATCGTTGTGCAATTGTACATACAGTGCAATAGGGTCCAATGTTGTTGTAGCAAACAATTGTGTTTAACAGTTTTCCACTGAAACCACTTATTTACTGAAAGATCCTGTTTAAAGGAGCCGTATGTAAGATTGTGGCCAAAACTGGTACTGCAATCACTTTCAAATTACTGTAGAGCGGTGTATCCCCTCCCCCTCCCCCCCGACTCCAGGTTGCCAGATAGGCTGCAGGATCCAGCAGGAACGTTTGTAGCTGCAGCTGTGGTAACTAGAGCTGAGCTGGCAACCCGGATGCCGAAACACTACTGACTTCGTGATTGGTAGATAGGTGGAGGGTGGCGCATCAGGCCAAAACACAACATGACAACATCAACATCAGTTGAGGGCTGCAACTTCACTTTTTAAATGACAATATCCTGGCCGGACTACTGTTGTCAGTGATATAAGTATTTGAAATGAACATGATTTCTTAATGTCTAGTGACATATCAGGGCCATTTTATGATTAATTGAAATAGATTTCTTACATACAGCTCCTTTAAGCTCGTTTTTATCCAAAACCCAAACACCAAAAGGCAGTGCTTTTTTGTAGAATTTTATTTTTGAAATTATTTTATAAAATCATCGCTTTAATTAATTTATATAATTATAGGATTATACTTTTACTGACATCCCCCCCCCCGACCCACCCAGCCAGTTCACCCCACTACGCCAGAGAGAGATCTGACTAATGCTTGATGGACAGCAGGAACACGAGGAGCAGAAGAGTACGTGTCTCTCTGTGTGTGTGTGTGTGTGTGTGTCAGGGTCAACTCACTCATCACCATCAGTTCATCTCCAGTGAAATAACCACACAAACAGATTAACAGGTTAAGATGACGTGTGTGAGAGAACGTGTCATCCATCCCCCCCAAAGGTTAAAACACTTTCAAATGGCTCAGTTACTGTTCAGATAAGCAGTGAAAGGTACGGGTTTACCTACACAGCCTGTGGGTGTTTGGCACGTTGCAGTTTGACTGGTTAATCATGCTGTCATTTGGGTGGAAAATCCAATCACAAAATTCTTGGCTTCTGTTTTGTACTGGAAAAAAAACTGCAGGATTGTAAGGAGAAAGCAGAGAGACATAGGCTAGAGGACGAGCCGCATCCACTAACACTCGTTTCACTAAATCAAAAACACATACTGAAGGTACTTTGTCAGAACATGCCATCCTCATGTCTTGTGCTAGAATCTGTTTCCCTGACGAGTTTTTTTTTTTTTTTTTGCCCTCGCTTTATGCTGCGTACAGACATTAAGCATCAAGTCCTGCATTGTGTGCAGCCTTCAGGTCACCTAAGGCAGCAAGGAGAGCAGGCTGAAAGGTCTCTGAAAATAAAGATATGTATCCAGAATGATATACTGACTTTGTTCTGTTCGTACAAGCAGAAAAAAAAAAAAGTATATATATATATACTGTATATATGAAGAGTTCAGATGCAAAAGCCTCGAAGTGCCATCTGAAATTTCCTTCTAGAATGATCATTTTTATCAAGCTTGTATATTTAAGTTCAGTAATTTCACTTAAATGACCATTCATAGGTAATTTTCATTGCCATTTAAGTGAAATTACTGAACTTAAACATACAAGCTTGATAAAAATGATCATTCTAGAAGAAAATTTCAGATGGCACTTCGAGGCTTTTGCATCTGAACTCTTTATATATATATATATATACACTGCCCTGCCAAAAAATAAAGAAAAAATATCCGCCGTTTGGATTTAAATAGGCAAATGCTTAAGAGTCTATGATTGGATCATTATTGCAGTGATTATTATGTTTCTATCATGTTATATGTTTGGCAACAGCTCTTCTAACCCTAATTGATGGAGTGTGTAGCTTTTCATTTCTTAAACAACCATGTAGGAAGACACAGCATGGCCGGAATAACATCACAACATTTATGTCCATCAATTTTTTTGTCAAGATCTTGTGTTGTCAATGCAAGAGTCCAGCACTCTGTAAAGTCTCCTCCAGCACAACCCACAGACCTCCAGTGAGTTTAAGCTCTGGACTCAAGAGGAGCCGATTCATGCGTGTAAATGATTCTCCGTGCTCCTCCTCACATCCATTCGTACACAGTTTGAGCCTGATGAATCTTGACATTGTCATCCTGGAATATGGCCATATTCCTACATGGCTGTTTAAGAAAGGAAAAGCTACACACTCCGTCAATTAGCATATAACATACTAATCAATGCAATGATGATTCAATCATAGACTCTTAAGCATTTGCCTATTTAAAATCAAACAGCAACTTTTTTTTTTTGTGTGTGTGGTCAGCCAGTGTGTGCACATACATATATGTATATACACATAATTTAATTAGTGTTACCTTCATTGAATAATATAAATCAGGCCAACTTTCGAAAATTGTGCTAAAAATCTCTTATTAGGGTGAATTTCACAAAAATGTGTCCAAGTCATATTTTACTCCAGAATAATAATAAAAAATCAATAATAAATAAAAAAAACTGCAAGAAATAATATTCTGCACTGAAGCCTATGCTGGCCCATTGCTTTGTGGCATTATTTTCTTAACAATTAAGTACAATTGCCCCTAAAATACACTCTGAAATATACTGTAATTCTCATAACCGTGACCATGATTCTCAACCATAAGTGAACTCAACACTTGTAAAGTACTACTGTAAGAATGCGGTAGTGTTTGTTGTACTGAGTTCAGAAAAAAAATCATTCTAGACCAAAAAGGATGATTTTCAATGCTGTATTTTTTTCAGTGCAATAATGATAATCTTATTTTCCTCGAAGCATAATATAATGTCTTATTTGGATTTTGGGGTGAAATATGACCCATACAATCCTTTGTGACATTCACCCAGTAGTAACACTTTAGTTTGTCATGGTATGTGTACACACCATCATATATTTAATGTACAATGAATTAACAAAAAAAAAAAAAAAAAAAAAACTCAAACTTTAAACCATTTCTAATGACAGTCAGTGTAGCAAAATATTAAATTATTCTCCATTTCAAATCAATTAAAATATTAACAGGTTACAATAATGTAAAGGAAACCTGGACAGAGGAAAACAAATTAAATATATACACAGACATAATCATACAGTATGTGCATTAACTTTGCCAAGAAGAGATTCATGGTTCTTGCAAAACATGTTGAAGCCAGGAGTGCCCTCTCCTGGTGTTACTCTCAACAGCAGCATCTTTGAACAGCGTAGGCTGACTTCTTCGGGGTAAACCCACAAGGCATTTCCTGTCAGAGGACTCAATATAGGGACTTAACAGCAACTAGAAGTTCTGATACAAATTCACAACTTAAACCCCATTCAACTGGAAAAGTCTTACATAGATCTATAGTTTCACAATTCAAAATATATACTATTTACGTCCAGTGTAATATTTTTGTTGTTGTTGTTGTTCATTTGTTCAAGTTTGAGAAGTTCCAACTTTCTCAATTCGATTCCAGGGTGAAGTCTCTGCTAAACTTTCACAGTTCACGCTGCATGGTTAGTTTAAAGTTAACAAACATTGATACTGAATGGATTTCTCGGGTTAAACACCTTTTTTTTTTTTGCTTTTTGTTTTTTTTTGTCCTTGATAAAGTAGAGCTACTGAGGGACAAGAAATGCACCGCAACATCACATGACCAAAACAAGTGCCAACTGAGAGAGGAAGCAGGAAACGTTAAATAAAACAAAAACAAATCAAGGGTGAAAAAGGCAAAGGAGCAATAGAGGTGTAGTGCACAACTGAAGCGCGGCTGTGTTCCCGGTCTATCGATACACGAGGTGGGATATGGTGCTGGATTTGAAATTGAGCTGATGATTGGGCACAAAGTTATGATGAGGATTTTTGCGGGTGCACACATCACTGCCGTAAAGGCTCATGCACATGTCACATGACACCTTGGAGCAGTTCACACAGGTGTGGGAGGCCCCGGGCTTGTTGCAAAAGCCACAGCGGGAGCCGCCCAAACTCATCCGCTCCCCCCCGCCGCTGCCGCCGCCGCTGCTGACCGAGCTGACCACCGATCCCACGGGTTTACTGGGAAACAGCTTGCTGCTCATCACAGCTTTGTCCAGCAACAGCGAGTGGGACTGAGCGTGGGGGAGTGGGTGAGGGTGAGGGTGAGTGTGCGAGTGGGCGTTGGAGTAGACGGACAACTTCTCCTTGATGGGCATGTATCCGTCCAGAGGGCGGGAAGTTTTAGTGTAATCCTGGAAGCCGCAACAAGGCGTCGGTTCCACCGCATGGCAGGACGAACACAAGATCATGTCGCACCGCTGGCAGGAGGAGAGCGAAGGGCAGCCCATCCCGCAGCCCTGGCACTTCATCATGTGCCCCTTCAGAACCCAGCCGTCCCGGGCTTCTCGAGGCTCCCGGCTCGGCGGTCTGGAGGCCGTCTGGAGGCCACCCAAACCCCGCTCGGTGTACAAGTCCACCTCATCCAGGGAGGACAAGTGGTAGGAGTATGGCTCGGACGGGGGCGACTGGATGGGAAAGAAGTCCGCCACTGGGCTGTACGAGGGCGGAGCCGCCACGGGGTAAAGCGAGGGACTCGGTCGGAGGATTTCATCCTTCATGTCTTCCTCCGTGTCGACGAATAGCGGCTCTTTGCGGAGGCTGAGCGAAGCCTTTAACACGGGCTTGCTGGCTTGGTGCCAGTGTCCTGCGCTGTCCGTCACATCCACTGATTTGGAGGGCCGACCGCTTCTCCGAAGATGGGCACGGTCGAGATCCACGGGCCGCACCGACAGGCGCGACAAGTCTCCGGTGAGGCTGTCCCGTCGGCGGAGGGCGTCAGCACACCCTGCTGCATCTTCTCTGGTGTTCCTCCTCACATCCACGGCCTCCAGCTCCGAGGCGAAGCCCCGAGACATGGACACCACCTCGCTGAGTAACCGGCATTCAGCCTGGGCAAGAAGCAGCTCAAAGGAAAGCTGCCGAAGGTGGGAGGCTCCGCCCGGATGGTCCCGAACGTGGTACTGCAATTCTTGGTCTCTTGAGTAGCCCATGGAGCGCAGAAGTGAACGCAGGTCCGCGTCGCATATCACCGACTGCAACTGGTACACGTATGGCCCTGTGAAGGTCTGGAAGGGTGAAAGAAAAGTCATTAAACGGTCAAAAGGAAAGGGAATTATGACATTCACACTGCCTTGTCTGATATCTTTCACATTCACAAACAAGAAAATGTAAGGTAAGGTATTAATAAAAGGCTCAATAACAACCCCAAAATGCACTGAATCTACAACCTTAGCTCCTCACACAACTTGTTTCCTCTGATATATCGTAGTTCACCCAAAAAGAAACATCTTTCCTTTTGTGCTCCACAGAAGTCAAGAACTGCAAAATTAGATTTTTTTTTTTGGGGGGGCCTTTTTTTGAGGATCCTTCAATGTCTCGACTCACCTTAATGCAACGGAACTCCTTCTTCCACGGAAAGAGCAACAAGTTGGTACAGATGGTTTCCAGCGTCGCAAAGGCTGTCTCCAATGTCCGCAAGTTTGCGCCTCTCTGAGTTCTCAGTGAGTTCTCCGCTACGTCGTAGAACCGAACCATGCGGAAGCGTTGCCCGGGATCAGGCTGGTATGAGCCTAGCAGTGCCGTCGCAGTGGAAATCAGTGCTTCCTCAGTCTTAGCCCCTGGCTTATCTCCTCCTCCTTCACCGGTTCCCTCCTCGAGCCGATTCTCCAGAGATGCCACATACCTGCGGAACAGATCTTCTCGCAACTTGGCATCCATTGGTGGCAGTGGGCTGCGTAGCTGGCAACCGCTTATCCCACAATCCAGGAGTTTCTTTAAATGGGACCCCTTGCCATCTCAAGGCCTCTCTCTCCCACTGGACACCGAAAGACCTGGGACAACGGTGCAGTATAGTGGGGAAAATCAGCAAGTTGCGATCATCCTCCAAAGGAGTGATATGGAATAATGAAAGTGAAGAGGTGTGCGGTTTAATTTGGGCGTACACCTTGCCCAGGGCTCTGTCCTGCTGTTACAGGCATCCCTGCGTGCCTCATTAGCCAAAACACCTCAAAAGAAGCAACATGACATGAGAAGGTGGTTGAACTGGGGGGGGCTGAATGGAGACTCCTCACCTTTTTAAGCCCTCACTGTCAGGTTGCCCCCCTGCAGTAGGTTGAAGGTCAGGGCTTGCAGAGGAGAATACGTTAAAAACACCATGTCCAATGCTGCCAGCTGCTGCAATGAGAGAAGAACAAAACCTGTTTGAATAACACAACTCTATGTAATAAGTGGAGGCTTGCCTCAGTCTATTGACCTGCAATCACAGAGCTAGTTAATAATGCAGAAAGACCAAAGCAGACCATGAGAATGAGCATTACATATGTGTGATGTGGTCTAAATTATAGTAGACTGGGCTCATTATCTGAGCTTTTGTGAATGGAAATCTGTGTAATTATGTGGAATGGATTTAATTATGGGTTAGCCTAAACGGAGTAAAATGTTTGAAAGTTAGCATGGGCAGTCTGACAACACCATTTTAGGTACACAAATAATCCTCCTCCTCTAACAGACATTAAAATGTAGTCATGTACTTGTAAGCAACATATACACTACAAATATTTCATTATAATAATGATACTGTTTTGTGTTTTTGAATGGCATTTAAATAAAATGGATTAACGCAAAATGGGACTAAACTTTTGGCCTTTGCTATATCAGCTGATGTAACCAACAGAACCAGCAGTGAAGGGTTTCGGACTGTGGTTCCATCAGCCAATCAGCATTCACTGCTCACGTGACTGACTCATGTCTGTGTCCAAAGAGCATGCAGAATACTTCCTGACTTTATTGATAATTTGAGATGAATGGGAACTCAATAGCTTTCTCCATGTATAGATGCTGAAATCATCAGCAAATTAGATAAAAAAATTAAAAAAAACATTAACACACAAACTGGTAAGGATAGGGGACAATTTTTGAATTGTCAATCTTGTGAATGATGGAAATTTGGAACTTTCCACAAAGCTGTGTGTATATAATCCTGTACTCCTGTAAAGGAGCTCAAAACCTGTTTCTAGTAATGAATGTGGACTGTGTACAATAAGGCCACACAAACCACTTCGTTCCTCATTGGTTAGGCTGCCAACTGGATACTCACACAGTATTCCCAGCATTTACCAGTTCAATGAAAACTGATGAGACTGTCATTCAAGCTACCAAATACATACACTTAACACTAAGTTATCTATCTATCTATCTATCTATCTATCTATCTATCTATCTATATTGTCATCACTACCATCAGGATATCATCCTATCATAATCACAACATCATACTGAACATAGAAAATGTGAAAAAATCCACCTAAACAAACCAGGGTTTACAGAGAACAGTGAAGTATTAACACATGATTATTTCTGCCTGCATTGCATTGCTACAGTAATAAACAGTGACGTGTGTTAGCAACACACAGCTAACATGAGTCTCGTTTACTTAGTAAATAAATCTGTCAAAGCACCAGACAGTCCGATCTGATCTCTTAACGAGTGTTTATTACAGGGATAGACATTAATAAAGTCGTTACTCTACTCTTAACTCGTTTCTATGGCTGATGTCAGATGCAGTTAGCACACCACTGCTAACATTAGCGCAGTTGCAGGGCCCTGTAAACCCACACACCACACAATTTAACCACACACCATCCTTCATTTACTTTTTAATTACCTCAATATGAACAAGACTTGAATGTAAACATGCCCGTTGAGTGTCGTGCGGTGCTGGGCACCATTAATGAGCCGCCCTCCTCCCCATCATCCAGCGCCTCTTACCTTCATGTTCCGCTGGAAATCCCCATCGCCACACTGCGCATGCGCCACACTGCCTCCTCTGCGCGCTCCCGAGGCTGCAGGCTGCAGATAGGACTAGCGTTGGAATCTCCGATTCATTCAGCGAGTCGGTTCGGGCTACATGATTCGATTCATTGGAGTCATCGCTCAAAATCCCAGAAGTCCCTGCGCTGCATTCAACGTCTTTGTTTTTTTTAAATGTTGTACTTTAACTAATGTTTGCTCAAACACCGAGTCATTTTCAGTTAGCGTAGGATTTTAATTGTACAAATATTTAGTGACGACGTACGTGTTCCAGTTTGTTGCTGTCATTCCAGTCAAATGTTACGTTTTTCACCCATCGGTTTCACTATAAAAAGTTTCAACCGTAGACATAATAAATACGTATACTATTGTCTATGGTTTCATCTACCTCGCAGTCGAGTAGAAATTCATGATTTTTAAATTCACGCCTTCCGAATCAATTAAAAGAACCGGTTCAAGTGATTCGTTTATGAATCGGATACCACTAGCAGCAATATCACGCTCACAACTCTTGATTAAAAGACGACACACGCACACACTACATATGTACCATCTTTCACTCATTTGGGTAACCTCTGCGGCTTTTTGTCATTAGTCAAACAGGTCTGTATTAATGTAATTTCTCATGCGTGTGCATGAGATCAGCTGAGTTTGTGCTCCTCCCATCCCGACAGTGAATCTCACCGGACTGGAGTTCAAGAACACGGAAACACAGCGCAGCAGACATGGCAATGCTCAAAACAATCCCTCAAACTGATGTGAACGATGCTGAAGATGATGAATTCATATGTCCTGTGTGTTTGGAGATATTTATCTCTCCGATGACCACACAGTGCGGACATACGTGAGTATCCATGAGGTCTAGTGCCTTACCGCAGTAACTTCTCGATTGACATGTGTAATGTTTATTTCGCTATCACGTGCAACCGACGCACAGCCTTCGTGCCATGTAGTTTAAACTTAACATGATTGTGCCCAATAACGATCAATAAATGTAGTTGTGATATGAGTTTCACAGAAGACAGAAATTGGTTACTTTCAGTTTTGTTTCTTGTGTAGAAAACTTTGCAGTGTGGGATTGTGGGAATTGTAGTGCTAGCTTTATTATGCTTTGATCAAACTACAACACCCACAGTGACCTATGAAACAGGGTCTTTTCCATTTTGATGAGGTAAAAAAAAAAAAAAAAGAATAATTTTGATATCCATCATACATTACCGACAATCATAACAAAACACCAGTAAAAGCGATAAAAAGAGGAATACTTTGTTAAAATAAATTGAAGAGTCATGGACTAGTTTATTTAAATAGGGGGAAAATGGTGGTAACAGTGTTGATGAAATCTTCAAGTGTGCATTATATCAATTAAAAATATATAGGGTGAATTAAGGGTGATTGGGAGATTGTAAGGTTTCTTGCCATAAATTAAAACCATCAGCCCAACACATGATGCATTTCTGTAATCTGAAAGATGTTAAAACCAGGAAACACGTTTATATTATAATGGATGAATGCATGTCATACATTTTTATGTAAACTGAGCCAAACGGCCCAACATTTTTGTGGTTGATTAGGGTTTGAACAAGTGAAAATGTCGGAAAACACAAATTTGATGCCTGCCCCGCCCACCTACATAATGTCACACCAATGAGGGCGTCCAATTTTGATTATGTGGTCTCACAGATATGACTCAGCAACAAAGTTTTTATGTTCAACCATTAGGCGAGAAAATGATGTCCCAGTCACCCTTAATTCACCCTACATAGTGAGAAACAGTCATGTATCTTGTTGGAAAGTGGGATTGTTTTGTTGTCATCCAAATGTGCACATTTGCATCAAACATTACTGCTTAAATAAAACATATCCCTTTTGTGTGGTCAGATTCTGTGAGAGCTGCCTTCGGGAGTGCTTGCGGCCTCAGAAACCTGTGTGTGCAGTCTGCAGGTCCGATCTGCACAAGTGGGATAAAGCAGATCGTTTGCAAGACTTGATGCAGAGATCAATCGGGAGGTGCAAAGGCTGTACAACAGAGGTGTGTGGGTGCATGCTTGCGAGTTAAACTGTGTATGTTACGTTTAGATGGCATTACTTATTCATTTGTAAGTGCTTATTCTGTCCAAAAAACACCCACTTAATCAGGGGGAGATTGTTAAACACAGTAGGGACATGTTTATCTGAAATAGATTATACTGCAATAATTGACTAATAGACAATAGGAAAAAAAGGCATTGAATGGTTGTACAGGAAATTTTAAAGAAATTAGTGTCAAGCAGGGTTGCAATATTGACAAAAAAAGATATCTTAGTGTGCCTTTTTTTAATTAAATGTCATTTTAGCTGAGTGTGTTTTTGCGCTAGTACCTTGGAAGGTTTAGGCCTGTTGTGGACCGCCGACTCCTGAAGATTTCCATATTCTTCATATTCTGTGCGGTGATTAATTCATAGTAGTGACAGAAACTAATGGACCTATTATGCCCCTTTTTTACAAGATGTAATATGACTCTTATGTGTCCCCAGAATGTGACTTAATTTTCAGCTCAAAATACCCCACAGATCATTTATTTTACCATGTCCAAAATGCCTGAGTTAAACAGTTGAGCTTTACTGTTTTCGAATCCATTCAGCCGATCTCCGGGTCTGGCGGTACCACTTTTAGCATAGCTTAGCATAGATCATTGAATCGGACAAGATGAATCCAGCAGGCGTAATGATATGACGCAGCGCCTGAAATAGGTCTAATAGGTTAGACAAACTTAGTCCCGGTCATGTTGGAAGTTACCGAGCTGGGGACTATTTTCAGGCGCTGCGTCATATCATTACGCCTGCTAGATTCATGGTACGGCAGCAAAGTTTCTTGATTATTACGCAGGAATGAGAGTATAGTTCCTAGCCATATCAGCCTAGAAAATCACAACTTTACATTTTCCGTCGGTCTTAGTACACAATGTAACTACAGAAGAGTCAAGTTTTAAATAGGAAAAATATCGAAACTCTTTGGTCATTTTTTTGAGAGAGATGCTAATGGTCTTGTCCGATTCAATGATCTATGCTAAGCTATGCTAAAAGTGGTACCGCCAGACCCGGAGATCGGCTGAATGGATTCGAAAACGGTAAAGCTGAACTGTTTAACTCTGGGGGAGTTGTAAAATGAGCCTATTTTCAAAAAAAGTGGAGTATCCCTTTAAATGCAAATGAGCTGCTGCTCCCCGCGCCCATTTCCAGAAGAGGGCTGAGCCTTCGTGCCTTAGCTCAGATACTCCAAAACTGGAGAACAAAACATGTTTTTGAATTCCACTGCGCTGCCTTTCCATTATTTTCCATGCAAACATGCGCTAGAATGACCTCCCCCCCCCCCCCCCCCAATTCGAGGCCATTCGTACGTTTTTTACAGGTTAAACTTCCTTTAATTGAGCGTTGTGTTTTTAAAACGCCGTTTCCTGTGCAAGACGCTATAAAATATGCCAAGACGCAAACGCAAAGGTCAAACACATCCCTCTAGCCAACGACTCATTTTGAGACACTGTTTTTTTTTTAGTTACCATCTGTCACAGAGACTGCTAACCAGGAAGTGCATGAAGATGAAGATTCAAACAAAATAGTCTTTAATCCAAATATATCACAAGAAACAGACAAAACACACTTGCTGTGACAATTAACTGAAGGAAGACAGGACTTAAATACACAGAGCTAAAATTAATGGGCAACAGGTGAATGGGGATATACAGTCAAGGGAACAAACTGGCACACACTGGGAAACTGGGTCACACGGGCAAACGGGCACTGAACTTAAAACACACTGAAACATCAAAACCCTGACACCATCATAGGGTAGTTGTGTAACACACTGCTGACACACATTTACTGTATGTAAAAGTCAGTTTCGCATAATAGGTCCCCTTTAAGAGGTGATATTTTCCCCTCTAAATTGATTCATTTTAACTTCATAAGAGCATTCCTTTATTTTCTAAACATATTAAATATATATGTCACCTTTTATGTCAAACATGGCTTAAAAAAAAAAAAAAGTGCCGGTTTTTCGCATGCGTTCAGCCAATCAACGTCACTGGTAGTTCCTATCCACCTTTTTCCTACGCCTCATGATGCGAATTATGGGAGTAACATCTGTTCAACTGTCAACAATCAGTGAAAGGTTCACTCTATGAACGCAATGATAACGCATCAACAGCTGGGTACAATGAGATGATGACATTATTCTACTCACCCTTCAACCATTGGCCATTAAAAGGACATGTAAAAGCATTAACCAATTAGTTAGTACCTCAGACCGTGAACAACCCCAAAGCTTGATTATTTCTGCAGCAATATTATGGACGTGTTAAATATCTCTGTAGTAATATTTGTCTGTATTATGTAACGCGCTGCCTTAATCAAAAATGTTCATTAACTGGAACATTGAGTGATAATATTTCAAAGTGATTTCCGTCATTTTGACAGACAATAAATATTGTATTTACTTGCTTTAGAAACGTTCCAGTAAACACTGCTAATGGAGACAATTATATTTTAAAGCATCCGCGTGAAAACAAACCTGCAAATAGACGTGAGGATTTGGGGAGAAAACGCGAGATTCTCAGTGCATTCCAGTGAATTATTAATGCGATATACCGTAAATTAAATCAGGAAAGCAGACCACAAATGCACAGAATATGTTGTCCTTTTTATACAAACAAAAAAAGAAAATAATCTGGAGGAAAAGGATGCAGCGTCTGAAAAGAGCTCTTGCCTCAGATATGCTTGTTATACCCCGTCACATTAAAATACCAAGCGCTACGTTATTATCTTGTAGTCTGAACATGAAGGAAATTCTACAACTCTTTTAGTCAAACTTACAGATAAGGATTATTTGTTGTGCAACCGTATGATCTGAAATGATTTGTTTCAGTCTTTTTGAGTGGAACTTCCTCAAACCGGAAGTGCCTCCCGTAATGTAAAACGCAGTAGGCTCGTCAGGAGAAAGGAGGATTGTGCTGGGTTTGACCATTCTGTGAAGTAGGAGACAACTTAGTCCCTCCAAAAGCTACGCTGTGTAGGATTTTCTCCCATCTAGCGGTGAAATTGTTTATGACTACCAACTGAATATTACTTTCTAGCCCCTCCCATTCCAGGAGAGTTTTAACTCCTACGGTGGCCGTATTATATCAAACCTGCCGGCAGTCATGAGTTAATCTCCCCCTTGCATTCGTCACGGTGCCACTGAGTGTCAAAACGCGAAAGGCGAAGCTTGAATTGCCAGGTATGTCCCTCTTTGGCTAATGTATTTTCAAGATGGAGGCACAACATGGCTGCCACCGTTCGAGCGACTCGCTCGTATGTATTCTAAATGGCAGATTCTACGCTTACGAGAATACTTGATTAGTTGGTAGAAGTAATTACACATTAATGAGCACATATCATTTTGAAAGAACAAAGTGTTTTTTGCTAAGAATCAACTTAAAAAAATTACACAGTGTAGCTTTAAATCATTCCCAGTTCCTGCGGTGCGAACACACCAAAAAGCGAGTACTTCCGTTATTAGTTGGAGAACGCTCCACCAGTGCGAAGGACCGTTTAGAGACAGAGTCAGTAGAGCTAGAGCGAGCCAGCCAGAGTAAAACCCTCTCAGCAGAGCGAAGTCAACGTTAAAGTTGCCGGGAATAAATTAATAACGAAACACCGCTACCCTAGCAGAGCAGGATAAAGAAGAGACAAAAACAAGAATGTGGCTCTGCTCCCCAAAGTCTTTTTCACACAATCTCCACCGCTATCAGCCAACACACACGCCAGACACAGGGACCAGCTCTACCTCTCTCCCGGGCCGGACATGACAATAGGGCACACCCACCTAATGGAGATGGAAAGAGCTAAAAGCAGGACTAAGAGAGGAAATCTCCTATGTTAACCTGCGGGGCTACAATTCACTCTCTGTGTGTTTACTGTGGAGTAAACTGTGTGTGTTTACACAGCTTTTTTTTTTTAAATGTCAGGTGCTGTTTCGTATAGCATGCGTTCGACCAATCAACGTACACTTGTGCTGGGTACACACCAAAAGATTTTTTACATCTTATAAGATTTTCAAAATGTGACAGACCACAAACATGAGGACAGAAAATCCTAGATTTAAGCGTTTTGCTCCTATAGTGTGTGTGTGCCATGATGTGACACAGACAGCACACCACACACCAACAGATTTCTCTGGAAATCTCACAGGAAATCTCGCGAGACTTCAGAATAAGCATGGCGGATGATATGCAGGAAGAAATTGCGATGATTGTGTTTGGAATGATTTTCACAGAAAATTCACATAAAAAAAAAAAAAAAACATTGTACCCACCATTATATATAACCTTTTATACAGAAATATATTCATTCTTTATTTATTCTTTTTTGGATTTATTGTCTCTTTAGAAAAAGTTATTTCTCTATAGATCCTCACTGAACTGAGTGTGTGTGTGAGAATGACCGTCTTCCATCATCTCGCTTTCTGATTGGATATTGTTTCGTTTCACGTGATAATCTCCAGAGCGTGCGCGCGTTTGTCCTCTGGGTTCCCCCCCACACATCAGGATTTCTGATCGTAAATATTAAACATGTTGAATATTTACGATTCGCGATCGGGGCGGCTCCGACGTTCTTCCGAGCAGGTTCGGACACTCTTAACACACCTCACACCAAGGGAAAATCTGATAAAATAATCTGTTGAACCATCAAGATAATCGGGACACAGCTAGGGTTGTCGGAAGGGGGGAAATCGGCCCAAAATCAGCCCGATTATCTTTTGGTGTGTACCCAGCATTGGCCTACATCACTGGGAGTTCCTATTGTGCTTGTGTTAGACCCTACTCTGAAGAATGAGCTAATTAAGTTCCCCCGAAAGGCGTTCCTAGAACTACATCCGTTCCCAGTTCCTGAACACGCCAAAAAGTGTGTACTTCTGTTGTTAGCTCTAGGAACTATGAAAAGGTTCTTCAGGTCGAAAGCCCCTAATGTTTCGGTGAGTGTAGCCCACAAACAACACAACACTGAGGTATACAGCACACAGGCAGTGATAGTGAGGCCGAAACACCTGTTGAACAAAGAGGACTGAGATTCTTAGGACAGGGCCAGTTCAAATCAAAGGTAATTTCCCAGTTAAAGTCCCCCTGTAGTCAATCATTTTATCACGGTTTTATTTTTTATTTTATACCTTAAAACATGTCTTTGATCACCAAAGTGACATTTAAATGTTTCTTCATGTCTTAAAATAGCTTGACTGTAACTCGACACCCTTGCCTCATTTAGTATACGCGGTTCTATGAATATGCAAATGCGCCCCGCCTCCACTCACTCCCTCAGCTCAGAGATCCACTGGTTGACGATCACACGTTGATCTGATTGGTTACAAGGTAGTTTGTGACGTCAGAAACACCAGCGATTTCAAAGCGTGTTTTTGAGACTGTCTTTGGTTCACTGCAGTTTTAAGGAGGAAATACTCAGCAATGGTGTCGACTTATGAATTTACACATGATTTGTCTTAAAGCATATTAAAAACACCACATAGACACATAAACAACATTAAAATCTGGATTTTCACCACATCTTTAACAGTGATGGTCATCGATTCACACACAGCATTGACTTCGTTAATATGAAAAACCGTGAAAAGATCATCAGACCCGGTTCTACAGGAACATCAAGATCATCAGACCCGGACCGGTTCTACAGGAGTGTTAGAGAAACTGTAATAATAGCATTTGCCTTATCAGCAAAAGAGATATTTGCAGCGTTGAGCAGTGTAGCCAATCACAGACATATATGTTGATCTCTTCAGTCAAATGGAGGTTTATTCTGTCTTTTTACATTGCTAAGTTGTTCTAAGTTTTACTAAATTGTTAAGTAAACCCAGTACCTTTTAAACACGTTTAGATTCGTGTCAGACTGATCAAAACCTCTGCACCCTGATTCGTGGAAATCGTGTACTATCAGGCAATCTGATTTGAGCTTTCGATTCCCACAAGTGCTGTTGAGTTCAGTGTGTGGTATGCATCAGCCGGGCCATGAACAGACTGTGTGTTGACCGTGAGCTTCTGTCTGAATCCAAGTTAAATTGTGTATCTACTACCCAGGTTCTTTTGTCTGACATGAGAAGCCACACAGGGGTTTGCTCCAAATATCAAGACTATATCAAGGATGGTATGAAGTCCATTTCAAAGACCCAGCCTTCCATTGTCAGGTAATATAACATTCTTCAGCATTTAATACTGTATATGGGTGATTTTTCAATTAGGATATCATATATATATATATATATATATATATATACAGTACAGGCCAAAAGTTTGGAAACATTACTATTTGTAATGTTTTTGAAAGAAGTTTCTTCTGCTCATCAAGCCTGCATTTATTTTATCAAAAATACAGAAAAAAAAAGTAATATTGTGATATATTATTACAATTTAAAATAATTGGTTTTCAATTTATTATACTTTAAATTATCATTTATTTCTGTGATGCAAAGCTGAATTTTCAGGATCATTACTCCAGTCTATCACATGATCCTTTAGAAATCATTCTAATATTCTGATTTATTATGAGTGTTGGAAACAGTTCTGCTGCCTAATATATTTGAGGAATAAAAGGTTAAAAAGAACTGCATTTATTCAAAATAAAAAAAATATTTTCTAATAATATAAATCTTTACTATCACTTTTTATCAATTTAACACATCCTTGCTGAATAAAAGTATTGATTTATTTCAAAAAAAAAAAGAAAGAAAGAAAATTACTGACCCAAAATCACTGACCAGTAGTGTATATTGTTGATACAAAAGATTTCTATTTTAAAACATTTGCTTCTTTTGTTTTCTTTTCTTTTTTACTTTTTATTCATCAAAGTATCCTAAAAAAGTATCACAGGTTATGAAAACATATTAAGCAGCAGAACTGTTTCCAACTTTGATAATGAATCCTCATATTATAATGATTTCTAAAGGATCATGTGATAGACTGGAGTAATGATCCTGAAAATTCAGCTTTGCATCACAGAAATAAATGATCATTTAAAGTATAATAAATTGAAAACCAATTATTTTAAATTGTAATAATATATCACAATATTACTTTTTTTTTTCTTTTTTTTTATCAAATAAATGCAGGCTTGATGAGCAGAAGAAACTTCTTTCAAAAACATTAAAAATAGTAATGTTTCCAAACTTTTGACCTGTACTGTATATATATACATTGAAATCAGAATTGATGATTCTAATTTTTTTATGGAATATTGCAGTTCTTATTATAAATAATTTGTACACTTCTTTTTTACAACCTGTCACTCACATGAGATCACAGCAATAGCAAACCCTGATGTAATAGACTTCATAGAGAGTGAACATGTCCGACAGCATTTCTCACTGCTTCAAGGGTTAGTTCACTTCGAAATCAAATTCCTGTCATCATTTAATCGCCCTCGAGTTGTTTCAGACCTGTATGACTTTCTTTCTTCTGCAGAACACAAAGGATGATATTTTGAAGAATATGGGTAACCAAACAGTCATTGACTTCCATAGTATTTTTACCCCTAGTCAATCGGTCACATCATCTTCTTTTGTGTTCAGCAGAGGAAAGAAAGTCATACAGGTCTGAAACAACTCGAGGGCGATTAAATGATGACAGGAATTTCATTTCGAAGTGAACAAACCCTTGAAGCAGTGAGAAATGCTGTCGGACATGTTCGCTCTCTATGAAGTCATGCAGGTCAGGCATACAGTGCTATGCATACGTTTAGACACCCATGCTAAAGTTGACTAAAAAGAGGAATAAAAAAATCATCTTTTGGAAATTGAACTTAATGCCTTAATTTAAAAAATTTGGAAAAATCCAACCTTTAAGGACACCAATTTTCTTTGTGAATGAATAATGTATCGTAAATAAATAAATGTTCTTCCTTAAAATACAGGGTGCATAAGTTTGGACACCCCTATGTTAAATTCCCATAGAGGCAGGCAGATTTTTATTTTTAAGTATTTTTTTTATTTTATTTTTTAGGATACTATGCATCCTGATAAAGTTCCCTTGGCCTCTGGAATTAAAATAGCCCCACATCATCACATAGCCTTCACCATACCGAGAGATTGGCATGGTTTTATTTCAGTTAGCCTAATAGCTGGTTTGATTTGCATTGAGAGATGATCTTATGGAAAGTACCCCATGGGGTACTTTCCATAAGATCATCTCTCAATGCAAATCAAACCAGCTATTAGGCTAACTGAAATAAAACCATGCCAATCTCTCGGTATGGTGAAGGCTATCTGATGATGTGGGGCTATTTTAATTCCAAAGGCCAAGGGAACTTTATCAGGATGCATAGTATCCTAAAAAAAAAAAAAAAAAAAATACTTAAAAATAAAAATCTGCCTGCCTCTATGGGAATTTAACATAGGGGTGTCCAGACTTATGCACCCTGTATTTTAAGGAAGAACATTTATTTATTCACGATGCATTATTCATTCACAAAGAAAATTGGTGTCCTTAAAGGTTGGATTTTTCCAAATTTTTTAAATTAAGGCATTAAGTTCAATTTCCAAAAGATGATTTTTTATTCCTCTTTTTAGTCAACTTTAGCATGGGTGTCTAAACTTATGCATAGCACTGTAAATAAAAATGTACGTAATAGATGCGGTTTAAAGACAGGCTACAGATCCTCTGGATTCATACTGAGAACATTTCTGTTGCTTCTACAGGGCGCCACATAATAATGCTTACCATTACACTCAACCTAACATATACGCTTATATTCTGTGAGCTACTGGAGACCCAGATTGAGGCATAATGTGCCGCTAAAAGGAGAAGAACAATCCACGGGAAGGATTGTTGTATTAAATTAAATATTAGTTCAGAAATGAGTTGGTTAATTAATGTGTTGTCTTGTCAATCAGTTATTGTAACCTCAGTTGGACCTCCGTCAGTCTTTAACACCGTCAGATGAAGGTTTCGGTTCATTTTGAAAGAAATATTTGTATTATTTTTTTCCATTTATTGTGTTAAAATATTAAAACATCAACCAAACTAAATGATATTATGTCTGATTTGCCAAGAACATTGGTTATATATGTTTAATATTAAACAGAAGGGTAGATAATTAAGGAATTTAGGAACTGGATTGTTCATAATAACCATAACTTTTAACATTTACTTAGCTCTTTTACTGAACACAATTATTACATAATTAAAGTCTTCACACTGTTGTTGGATGAATCAAATTAAAACAGCATGCTTTTTAATGAATGTTGACACAAATTAAGTTATGAAGTGAATAAGTGTTCCCTCACATGGTTCATGAGATATAGCCGACATGAACATACGTTGTGTGTATATATAATGTACAGTTTTGTGTGGGGTATGCATATTCAATCATTTTAATTAACTTTTTATCATTCAAAGAATATATGTTTCTTTAATAACAACTAATCATTTCTTTATTTAAAAATAAATAAATTAATGTTTAAAAAAAATAATCAAAGAATCTGAAAACTTCACACGATCCTTACATCTTTGCTGAGCTTTGCCTAAATTAGCTTCACCCATTTGTTCTGAATCCTTCATCTGGACTGACACACACACTGCTTGGTCTCCTGTTCCTTTAGTTCAGTGCCGAACCGCCACACGTTCACCTGTCCCTTCTGTAAGCAGCAGAACCTGGACCAGGACGGTCTCGTGGAGCACTGCACCTCCCGCCACGCTCACGACCCGCGCCCAGTGGTGAGGCTTCGCTTGTGTCTCTTCAATCTTGTAATGTCTTTAATGTAGTTTAATGTAAATCATTTTTTGAAAATGTAAGTGCCCCTTTAGCCTTGAGACAAAGGAACCAAAGCATATTTTGTTGTAGTTACAGTCACGTGAAAAAATAAGTACACCCCGTGGAAATTGTTGGCTTTTTGTGACATATTTGTACGAGCAAGACTCTTTGAAACAGTGCCTATTACCTACTTGAGACAAAGACAAACTTTAAGTTAGCTTGAGAAAGTTTGGACCAGAACGTTTTTTGCTAGGCGGTTGCTGGGATGTTATGGGTGGTCGCTAAGCTGTTTTGGGTGGTTTCTAGGGTTTTCTGGGTGGTTGCTAGGCGGTTGCTAGGATATTTTGGGTGGTTGCTAGGTTCTTTAGGGTGGTTGCTAGGGTGTTCTGGGTGGTAAACCAGAACTTTGTCAGCTTCATTAATAGGTATTGTTTCAAAGAGGATCAAATCTTTGCTGGGGTGCAAATATGTCAAAAAGCCAACAATTCCCATGGGATGTACTTGTTTTCACATGGCCGTAAGTTTAGGAGACTAAACACTGGTAGAGGCTGGTTGCATAAAATGCTTAGATTTTAAATTATTTTTTTCTTCAAGAGTGGTCATAACCTTTAAAAGTCAGTTACATAAAAGGAAGATTGGTCTAAATTGAATCTGGAAAGTAAGACTGCTGACTCGCTGCTAGTTGAATGGTTCTACTCTTTTCCTCCTCACAGTTTAACAGATCATCTCCTCGCAGGTCAAAATGACCCAGAGCTTAAACATTACACTCATTTTTGTGTCCATAAATCTTATAAATCTTGTCTTTTGTTGTTGATTTTTATTTGATTTACCTGTATATTCTTGAACCATATCATTTTAATTGAAAATAAGCTTCTTCTTTTTTTACATTATTTCACAAAAACAGCAACAAAAAGAGATTATTCCAGTCCAGTTCTAGTGAAAACATTATATTAGGTCATGCAATGAGTCATTAAAGGGATAGCATTTTCCTTTTTGGGTGAACTGTCCTCATTTACTCTCCCTCATGTTGTTCCAAACCTGTATGACTTTCTTTCTTCTGCTGAACACAAAATAAGATATTTTGAAGAAAGTCGGTAACCAAACGACTGATGGACCCCATTGACTTCATATAGGAAAGAAAAATACTATGGAAGTCAATGGGGACCAGCAACTGTTTAATTACCAACCTTCTTTAAAATATCTTCGTTTGTGTTCAGCAGAACAACATGAGGGTGAGTAAATGAGGACAGCATTTTCATTTTTGGGTGAACTATCCCTTTAAGTACCTCTTACAAGGGAAAAAATGTCATTGACCCACATTTGATGATTATTGCCACTAGAGGGCAGAAAGGGTCTCAGTGGAGCTGCTATATTGAGCAGAGGAACTGGAATATGGGAACATCTCCAATTTGAAATACAATTTTACTTGAATTTGTTTTGTATGCATTCATATATATATATATATATATACACACACAGTGCTATGCATAAGTTTAGACACCCATACTAAAGTTGACTAAAAAGAGGAATAAAAATCATCTTTTGGAAATTGAACTTAATGCCTTAATTAAAAAAATTAGGAAAAATCCAACCTTTAAGGACACCAATTCTCTTTGTGAATGAATAATGTATCGTGAATAAATAAATGTTCTTCCTTAAAATACAGGGTGCATAAGTTTGGACACCCCTATGTTAAATTCCCATAGAGGCAGGCAGATTTTTATTTTTAAAGGCCAGTTACTTCATGGATCCAGGATACTATGCATCCTGATAAAGTTCCCTTGGCCTCTGGAATTAAAATAGCCCCACATCATCACATAGCCTTCACCATACCTAGAGACTGGCATGGTTTTATTTCAGTTAGCCTAATAGCTGGTTTGATTTGCATTGAGAGATGATCTTATGGAAAGTACTCCATGCCAATACATTTTTTGTGTTGCAAAAAATTGGTGTCCTTAAAGTTTGGATTTTTCCTCATTTTTTTAATTAAGGCATTAAGTTCAATTTCCAAAAGATGATTTTTTAATTCCTCTTTTTAGTCAACTTTAGCATGGGTGTCTAAACTTATGCATAGCACTGTATATATATATAGACATAACAAATAAAAAACTCATCTTTTATAAAAAATAAAAATTCATTATTTAAAAAAAAAAAAGTATTTGTGTGTGTGTGTGTGTGTGTGTGTGTGTGTGTGTGTGTGAGTGAGTGAGTGAGTGTTCTGCATTGGGGATATTCTATACTCTCATCCCTTCATTTGTGTGTGTGTGTGTGTGTGTGTGTGTGTGTGTGTGTGTGTGTGTGTGTATTTGTGTGTGTGTTCTGCATTGGGGATATTCTATACTCTCATCCCTTCATTTGTGTGTGTGTGTGTGTGTGTGTGTATTTGTGTGTGTGTTCTGCATTGGGGATATTCTATCGTCTCATCCCTTCGTGTGTGTGTGTGTGAGTGTGTGAGTGAGTGTTCTGCATTGGGGATATTCTATAGTCTCATCCCTTCATTTGTGTGTGTGTGTGTGTGTGTGTGTGTGTGTGTGTGTGTGTGTTCTGTATTGGGGATATTCTATCGTCTCATCCCTTCATTTGTGTTTGTGTGTGTGTATAAAAAAAATAAAAATAAAAAAAAATAAAAAAAATTATTTTATTTTTGTATTTCCCATTCATTTCCTAAGACGGGTCAGGAGAAGGAGAAGATTAAGGACTATTTTTTTTTTTTGTATACCCACAAAAAAACTTTAATCTAGTGTGTGTTTGTGTTTCTTATTTAAAGTGTGTTACCATTCAGATGAACACCTGCTTTTTTTTTTTTTTGTTTTTTTTTTTTTTTGTTAAATAAACCCTTTCAGATCAAAATGAGCCAAACAGAGGAGTCGGGTTCACGAAGAGCCTATTTTTATGCAATCGGTCAAAGCAGGCTTTACTGCAACCAGTGCTGATTATTGTAAACTGCATATATGTTCTGAACAATTTAACCAGCAAGAAGTCGCCATCTCAGAGTTTCTGCACAATGCCACAATAAATGAGAATTAGGGGGGAAAAAAGTTCTTTATAGAGTATATCAGCTTTGAAAGGGTCATTTCTAAGGTTCTCGGTGGCTCTCCATTGCGTGAGCCTTTCCCTTTAAACAGAGAAGAGTCTGAGAAGTGGCACAGAGTATGTAATCAGTGTTCATCTACATATATTGTGATGTATACTGAATATATTTTGTGAACCTCGTGTCTCTCTTGCAGGTGTGCCCGATATGTGCCTCGATGCCCTGGGGCGACCCCAATTACAGGAGCGCGGACTTCTTCCAGCACCTCAAAATAAGACATGCGTTTTCTTACGACACTTTTGTGGTAAGTAGGTTATAACAGTTCAGTGCCCTGGTTCTCCACTGTTAAAAGAAAAATGTCACACTGTCGATACACTAAATCATCCAGCTATCGACAATCTTGCTGTTCGTTTTTTAAAGATTGAACATGGGTTCTCTTAGTAAATAAAGATTTTACTTAACTTGTATATTACACGTGGTATACATAGTAAGTCAAGCTGTGCATTAATAACATCTTACTGATATAAAGCCTTTTAGTTTAGCAGAGCTTTGTGTTATTAAACCATTTGTGCTGTAGTTGTGCAAACTTCTGAAACTGTAAAGTGCATAAGTTTGTGCACAAAAGTATAATTATTATTAAAGGTAAAGTTCAGCCATAAATTGACTCTCAAGTTGTTCTTAACCTGTACAAGTTTCTTTGTTCTGTTGAAATCAAAAAATTTATATATTTTGGACAATGTTGTTAATAATCAAACAGTTGCTGGTCCCCATTGACTTCCATAGATGGGAAAACTACTATAGAAGTCAATGGGGACCAGAAACTGATTAACAACATTCTCCAAAATATCTTATTTTGAATAACAAATATTTCCACGTCCCTATAAATAACCACGCATTGACCAAAAAACATGTCGCTCATATTGCTTTATAAAGTCTATTAAATGAAAGATCATAGTTTTCTAACCTAAATCATGGTAGTAATTATGATCAGAGGGAAATAATTCTGCTCTATATGGCTTCCATCACTAATCAAACTTATGAGTTTTTGCTGTTTAATATTTTAAGTTGCTTTGACTAAATTGCCTAAAAATGGACTATTTAATGTGTATGCAATGCCAACTTTTTCCTAGGTTATAATAGTTGAGTCAACCTTTAAAGGGGTCATATAATGGCATTTTTGTACAAGCTAATATGATTCTTTAGGGTCTAAATTAAAAGTTTGCAATATACTTTCATTAAAAATTCTCATTAGTATTGTAAGAAAACACTCATTTTACCTGGTCAAAAACAGCTCTGTTTTCAGCACGCCGTTTAAGTGCATGTGTCTTTAAATGATAATGAGCTTTGTTCACCCCGCCCCTCTGTTCTGTGCGTACACTGTTTTAATAACACAATTACCATAACGCGTTGTTCATTATAAACGTGGGATTATGAATTTATATTGAGAACGTTGTACATAGAAAACATGCCGTAATGTACCCTGAGTGTAAACAGCCGCATTCACCGTGAATTTGCAAGCGATTTGCAAAGATTAATATAAAGATTAATATAAAGGTTAATAAAACGTTACACTCACTTCTTCTTCTGGAGGTGCAGCAGGAACACGAGTAGTTGGTACCGATCCTTTTTTCAGGAGCAGCTTCTTAGCAAAACCAGCTTTATACTGACCCTCACGGCTGGACTGGCCATTGGGCATACCGGGCAAATGCCTGGTGGGCCGACGTGCTTTTTGGGCCGATCTCATAAATATTTTTTTTTTTTTTTTTTTTTTTTTTAACGGCCCATAAAATGTGTACATCGGCGGGCCATTCGTTTTGTTTTGTTTTGCTTGCGTTTTGGGTTTGTGTCGGTGTAATGCATTGGTCAAAAAAAGTCAGTGTTAGTTTTTTTTCTGACAGACCAGCCCATGAAACACGTAGATCAGCGGCCCATTGGTTCTTTCCTTGATTGACACTGGGCTGGCCCAATCACAACTTTAAACGAGTGAGCGAGCGTGCAGCAGTGTCAGTGTGTAATATCTGCCAGAATAGTCTGCGAGATGGAGAAGAAACGCAAGGAATGTGCAGATAAATAGCGTGAAAAAATAGAACCCGGCCCTTAAAGCAGACGCTTTATGTGTCAAAATATATGTTTTCTGACCTTCGTCAGCTCCTGTGGCAGATGATGATAGTGAGGACGGAGGATCAGGAGAGAGATGAGAGAGTGTAGAGCCTGCGGTAAGCAGAACTAACTTAGGGCCCTTTCACACCTACCTTGTTTGGTCCGGACTTTCGGACTTTTCAGTTTGGTCCGAATCAAAATTACAGGTGTGAAACCTCCCCCGGACCACGGTCCGGACCAAACAGACGAAATTTGGTCCGACGAAAAGAGGTGGTCTCGGTCCGGATCAAACTGTTCAAAGGTTTGGTTCGTTTCTAGTGTGAAAGCATTTTCTGTATGGTTCGGACTTTCGGACCATTTACAGGAAGTTCCGGTGGTTCCCGCGTAGCATAAACAACTGAAGAAGAATATTTATGTGCAGATCTGTCAGTCCTGCCCACAGCGTTTCTTCCAGCTGATTCGCGCGTGCGCGCGCACACACACACACATTTGTCCTGCGTCCTACCGGCGATGATTTGTTTGCACAACGAGGACGTTCATTTGGCGAATTTGAACTAGCGTCGAGTATAGTTGGTGCTGGAGGGAGTAATGCCTTAATAATAACAGCATAGTGGCAACGATAATATGCGTCTGTTCATTCATTCTTGTCAAAGTTACCCGCCGAATTGACAACACGCTGACGTCAGACGCACGTCCGTTTACAAACCAATCAATGTCAATATGCAGCCATGTAGATGATGACGACAGGACGCAAGTACGTCATGAAAAGTTCTTTAGTGCGCTCGCATAATTGCAATGTGAAACCAAACCAAAACTAACCAAATGTATACAATGTATCAAAACATGAACTTTGGTTCGGACCTTGGTGCGGACTTTCAGGTGTGAAAGGGCCCTAAGGCTATGTCATGATGGAGTGTAGGAACCCATAACCCAGTTACAGATTATTTCCACATCTGCATAGTTGACGATTACCGCAATTCACTAGAAATTTAATGACAGGCGTTTGTAAACCATGTTTTCCGCCAAAATAAAAGCTTGATGCAGTTTGCGTCAAAATAAAAGATCATGTGCTTATCTCTTTCAAGTATAGAAATTGTTACAAAACTAATTATGAAAGTGTCCTTTATTTTTTAGTGCATTTGTTTTACAAAATATGGCTATTACTGTCATTGGATTAATATTATAACTATTATATAGTAGGTGTAATGTAAATAGACACTGTAACTAAAAGAGGTTTGAATTTTTCTTTGTTTAATTTGCACACTGAATATGGGTTGGAGCTTTTAATTTTGAACTCTCAAAGTGCACCAGATTGATGAATTTAACATTAAAATGCACAAAATTTTCTCACGGGGGGGCATGCCCCCGAACCCCCCTAGAAGAACCAAGGTCCACCCACCACAGTTTTAACAAAAAATCCTGTAAGAAACACTTGTATTGCTATGCCAGAGCCGCTTATAGCTTGTTTTAGGATTCACCACTGTGGAGTATAGTTCGACTGTATTAATAAATGTCAAATTTGTACTTATTTCATCTGTAAACTCTCACTCGTTCCTATACTCATTACATGGCATTAGTGGTTTTAATGAATAGGAGTTGGTATGCATATAATTAAGGGCGTGCAAAGATGGGTGGTGTTTATGATCATATAGTGGGCCGGTCTGGGCCAAAATGCCCGGGCCGATTTTTTGTCCCAGTCCAGCCCTGCTGACCCTCGAGCAGTCTGGTGTGTGAAATGATTCACACAAACATGAAAGCATTGACGTTGATCGTGGGGAATATTCACCTTGAAAACAAACTCAGCCACTGCGTCTTCAGCGGTTCGGATTTAGGAACATCAAAATGATGCTGTGTTCCTTATTACACCCAAGAACAGAACACCACAATCTCTTAGACGCCATTCTGCTCATAGACAGTGCTCCAGCGTATCAACAATGACACGTCGACTATGATTGACAGACAGCTCGCTCATGAGCGAGGGCGGGTCTGTGTTGAAACGCTGCTGTCAATCAACAATCGTGGGAGGGGCATCGATTTTGTGACGTCACAAAATCGAACAGCTTGATTTGAGATGGGGGGAAACATATAAGGAGATAAAAAAAAAAAAAAACACTGGATGGATTTTGATCATTATATGATGGTTGTGTACAGGCACTGCCAACACACATTTCAGTACAATCAACTTAAGTAAAAGTGCATGTACCATTATATGACCCCTTTAAGTGACTGAAATTGCTGGCGGTTTGAGACTGCTTGTGACCAATCCTAAATAGATATTGTTGTGTTTTTGTCAGGATTATGCTACAGATGAGCAAGCCATGATCCAGGAGGCTCTACAGCGCTCAATGCTGGAAAACTGACATGGACCCCCAGCTGAACGTAACACAACCAAAAACTACTGATTGTGCTTAAAAGAGAATCTACAAACTACAAGGGGATTCAGGGCTATTCTGATATATTATTATACATACACTAATTTTGGTAATGCCAAAGTTCCCATTGGTGTAATATTAATGATTTGCTTATTCAACCTCAGTCATAACAAGCATATGGATCGCATATATTCATATACATATATGCTGTCAAAATAAATAAATATATTCTGCCAATCTATAATTATTTCACCTTTTATAACAGATTTTTGTTCATATAGTAAAGTTTGTATAGCATATTGTCAGATTGTGTGGCACTGGAACAGAATGGCCCGTTTTAAAGTGTTTTCCTTTAATGGGTTGTTTTGAAACCTCAGTATTGAGGTGAGCTCATAGGGTAGAAATACTGATATTGATTCAGATCAGTCTTTTGATCCCGAGATTGTGATTTTTCTTATTATTATGTTGTTTTAAGAGGCAGTTTAACACTTGTTGGAGGTGTGTTTCACGTTTTTAGTTTATGTTCAAACCAATAGGGGGCAGTACTGCATCATTAATCCACTGTAGATGTACTTGGTCTGACTTCTGATCTGCCCTTAAAGGGATAGTTCACCCAAAAAAATTTAATTCTGCAGTTATTCCCCCTCATGTCGTTCCACACCCAAATGGACCACAAAACAAAATATCCAAGACTTTCATTGTGTGGATAAAACCGTTCTTCAAAGTATCTTCTTCTGTGCTCCACGGGAGAAAGTGTCATTCAGGTTTGGAGCAATATGAGGAAAGTGTAAATGATGACAGAATATTCATTTTTGAGTGACATTTTTAAGCTCAAAGTTCATAATGTAAACCCTGTTTGCACTCTTCCTTTTTTGTTGTTCATGTTTATATAGCAGTCATACTGTAGATAGCAGTTTTTTAATAAGTTCTGTAATAAAGTTAGTCTGTTTAAATTGGCAGTAGTTTGAAATCATGCGACATATTGAACAAAATTATGAAATTCCGGCCTATAAAGTGAAACTTTAAGTGTTGTATGTTGTGTGATGCAGATACGTCATATCCTCTGCTTGCTTTATTCTTGTGTTATTATTATTATTATTATTATTATTAGTGCTTAATGGTACTGATTCATTAACCTGTAAGTTTCTTGCGTGAATTGCTTGTGTATAGTTAATAAACTTTTTTTTTTCTTTTTTTTTTTCTTCAAAAGCCTTTAAATGTTTGTGTATCTTTTCTCAATCCTTGATTGTGTTACTGAAGCATGTTCAAAAACAGCCTTTATTACTTCACCCCTTCACATATTGCTTTTCCCCTTCTGTTTAATGCATGTGCTTTCAATTTGGTTACAGTGAATCTCTCTCTCCCCCCGTCCGCTCTAACTCCATTACTGTTGTTCATTTTCTGTCCCACAGCGACTGTCAGCTCTCATGTCTGAAGGTGCTAAATCCTGATAAATTAAAGCTCTTTAATTATTTAAACACTGGACCCTGAAATCACTGTGAGTGATTTATACTGGTGTGTTAGACATGCTGGGCCAGAAACAACACCCACCTCTCTGATGGATGACTGGATGGAGGGGGGAGAAAACACACGCTAGAACAGTAACAGCCCCTCAAACCGTTATACAGATGCCCGTCACAAAAACCGCTCATCATTCGAGTCTCCAAACATGATCTCACAGCCTGATGATTATGATTATGATGAAATTCTGTATGATAGAAGAAACGGGAACCATTTTCAGTTCCTCGTCCACTTGTCTAGTCTGACGAGACAGTTTCTGGGTTGTGTGAACTCTCCTTCAGATCACAAAACAACACACAGTGCTAGCATACTCATGCTGTAATACTAATGAAAAACCATGATCCATAACTTTACTGAACCTCCATTGGACAGACAGTGATTCATGTTTCATGACTCGCTGAAACACTGGTGTCCGGGACGCTGTGAGCCCAGAGACTGCGGGGTACACCGCGAGTGTTTAGCATGTGTGCTGTAAATTAGTATAGTGCTCATAAACTGTTGACATATCATTCTCACTTGAATCGGAGAGAAACGGACCTGGTTCCAGGTATCAACAGTATTTGATGCGTCGAGTGGATGAGGGTGTCCACAGTTCACTTCTCTTGGCTCTTATGGTCTTAAACATTTTGTTCACACTTGGCATGTTTGGTTGGATTAAAACGAACCCTGGAGCGATTGCTCTGTTAGCGCGGTTCAGTTGAATAAGTGTGAACGCTGCCGTCTGAACCCTGGTGCCACCAAACAAGAGGACCGAGACACTGAAAAGATGAGACTCGATCCACTTCCAAACGAACTCTGGAGCGATTTGAATGTATTACAACGAACCAAAAACAGGACTTGATGTCACAAGATACGACCCTAAAAAGGACAAAATGCTCAAGCTTGCCTGTTTTTCACATCATAGTCGTGGTGTTGCCCATCACAGTTCAGTACAGGATCAGTGTGTGACGGAGGGATTCCTGATGCTGTTTTGACTCCTTTACACATTTTATAAGCTCTTCACAAGTTCTCAGCTGGTCAAAATACCATCACATGTAGCTACACATATACAACGAGCGCTTTTAGCCCAGAACACAGCATTGTTCTAGATGTTCGGTAAGTTCTGTCACGAAATATACATAATAAAAGCCGACCAATCAGGTTGTGAACATACAGTATCCCTGTGCCCTAAGGTTCGGTATCTTTAGGTTCAGTGTTGAAATACCAATGTGAACGCTAAGCGGACCCGGACTAAAAGTTTTTTGGTCCAGACCAAGTGAACCGAACTACAAGTGTGAATAAACCCTTAGACCTGGTTGCTTAGCCTTCACTCTCCCATTTTTAACACCTAACCCAAATATACAGTATTGCGAACCACATTCGAACCGCTCCAGAGTTCGTTTGGAAGTGGATCGAGACTCATCTTTTCAGCGTCTCGGTCCATTTGTTTGGTGGCACTAGGGTTCCAATGGCAGCGTTCACACTTATTCAGCTGAACCGCACTAACAGAGCAATCGCTCCAGGGTTCGTTTTAATCCAACCAAACATGCACGTGTGAACAAAATGTTTAAGACCATAAGAGCCAAGAGAAGTGAACTGTGGACACCCTCATCCACTCGACGCATCAAATACTGTTGATACCTGAAACCAGGTCCGTTTCTCTCCGATTCAAGTGAGCAGTCGCTCCAGGGTTTTAATCCAACCAAACAAGTGTGAACTCTTTTGGAAGAACTCTAAGAAGAACTCTTTAGCCACATTATAGCTGTCGGGATGGATTTTGCTGGAAATTGCACACATACATGATTCACGTGTCACGTCATATCTGTACACAGAGAGTAGCTCTGGCATGAAGCTTGTTGTCACAACGAATGAGCAAAAATTGCATGGCAAACAATGTTAGAAAATCAACAACATAAAGGTTATTTATTCATCCATCCACTCTGATAAGATGCCCTGCATCCATGAATACGCCTGTGCCTCGAACCACGTTCATCCCTGCAGAGGAGCACAGCCCAAGAATAAGTTGTAATGTAGTTGTAAAGTCACTCATAGTCAGTAGAATGTCTGTTGAGGACCATCAAAATAAAGAGTTAGCAGATATTAAGCAGACAGTCAACTAATACTCTAATGTTGGATGCAGTGTTAATTTTTAGGCACTTAAAGCTACAATATGCAAGATTTTTTTTCCTCTAGAGGGCGCTACATTCCAAACAACAACAACGGCGAGCTCTCATTTTTGAACTGTTTTGTGCCGTCGCGGTTGCCATGGTGAATGTGCGTTGTGCACGACTTTTGTTTGTTTTGCTTTATTTTAATAAAGTACGAGTCCCAGTCACGCCGATCCCCGTCTTCTTCCTTCCTGACTCTTGAACCTCATCACACTTTTATTTCATTAAAATGAATTAACTGCAAGAAAAGTAAGGTTTAATACTAAACTGGTTATCATAGATGTTACTGTATGTCGAATTCATTGTTGTGATAACGCAGCGCAGTTTTACGTGTTCTAAACAAATGTTGTAAAAGTACATTCGAACATACCCACATCATTTGCCAAAATACTGATTAATCTTTATGTATAACACATGCTATATTTATTTACATGGCCATAAACACCAGACGTGATAAACAATGTCAATAAACGAAACACAAATCTAAAGCAATATATACTTCCCTTACATAAACATAACTATTACTGAATGCTACATTTGGAAAATATAAAATTAAGCATGCTTTGTCGACAGAACCAGCTGCAATCGGTAAAGAATAATTGTGTTCCATAACGACTGCAAGAAACAAGCTAACGTTTGTTGCTTGATAGACGCTACAACTACAACTTCCGCATTTGTCCAGGATGCGTAGGATAACCTTTTTATCAAACCAGGAGATCCTTGAAAGTTTGATACACAGTAGCTAAACTAAAAACAAGAAAAATGTTTCTTGATATTAAATACGGTGATGTGTAGAACATTATTTTTAAGAGGAGCTCTCACTATGCCTCAATATTGCTTTTTAAACCCATTTATTTGGGGTTTGTGTATAGATAAATTGTTAATTGCACTTCTTTGTGAGTGACAGGGGAATTTATGATGAAACTCTTCCCGGCAATCAGTGGCGAACAGCAAGTTTATTTACACCGTCCACCGGGACAGAAGATGCTTCAACAACGTTTGTTGTCTTTCCTTCCCACACACTGTTTCAGTAATTAGTTTCCAGGTCTCCATCAGCCTCTACACAGTAAATTCTCCAACCTGCTACATGCTTTTCTTTTTTTAAAAGATTTCTTCTTTCTTCTTTCCTCGTGTTTTTTTTTCTTTTTTTCTTTATTTTGCTCCTGGCAGCTGTAGAAGTTCTCTTAGTTTGATCTAACAAGTTACAGTAGGGCTTCCAGGCAGGAAGGAAATGGTCCTGCAAAACACTGTCTTCTCGCTCTCACTGTCTCCTCGTCTCCCCCCTTTTTGGTGGCAGTTGTTTTAAGGAAAGACAGAGGTAGGAAAAAAAAGAGAGAAGAAAGTGAACATACTGAATGAAAATTTCATAAAGTTGAGCATGTGGTTTCTTTGATGAGGGAATGTGAAATGGTGTTAAGTCTCAAGGCTGTGTAAAAGCGGTTATTAGCGTCACATGTTCCTCCTGCAGGCTTGTGCCGTGAGTGAGACGAGGGTTTTGTTTTCCTCAGATGTGTCTCATGCCTCCTTTTCTCATGTTCCCTTCTTCAGTCGCGCATGTAGTCTCCGAACCCATCACCTGTTAGAGGTGAACTTGACAAGCACTCATCATCACCTTCATCTCTGGCAGTGAAGTTGTTCTCCAATTGACTAAATAGACATTTTGACTAGGCCCACATACAAATAATCTACCAACTCAACTCAACTCAACTCAACTCAACTCAACTCAGGGCCAACTCAAATTAAACAAATTAGTTCAATCAAATGAACTTTTATGAGTGTTTAGAACTTTCTTTTTCTGTTGAGTTCACGGAACTGACACATTTGAAGTAATCTGAATTGTTTCCTTGTTTTGAGTTTAATGAACTTGTTTCTTTTAATTTCATCAAACTTAAATTTAACTGAAACTGGGCTGGGATTTCTATTTCCCAGCATGCTTTGGCATGACACTCAAAAGGGAGAGTAAATGCTAATGTTTTTGGTGCAATATTAATGTTAAGTGGGAAATGTAGTAGTGTTTAATGTTTTGTTATGCTAGTTTAGAAAACGTTCTGTAACCTTTTTTTTTTTTTTTTTTTTTTTTTTTTGTAGGGTTACCATCAAGGTGACGAGAGGAGCATGAACTTTGTTTGAGAAGAGATATAGGTTAAAGGTTATAGGTTACTATTAAGGTCTGCTTAATATCTGCTAACTCTTTATTGTGATGCTCCTCAACAGACATTCTACTGACTATAAGTAAATTGAACTTTACTCATACATTTGAATAGCTCCTTACTTGAAATATTTGAGTAAGCTAATTCATACATTTAACTTAAAATGATTGTGTAATCTCAATTTAAATATTTTTAGTAGTGGAAAGTGGAAACTTGGCTAGCTTTAACCAGCTAATTCAATAAATGCTGACTTGCTAACTGGTAACACAATTCCTGGTTCCACTTTATTTCGATAGTCCACTTTAGACACTCTACTAACTATACTTTGCAGTTACATGTCAACTAACTCTCATTAGAGTATTAGTAGACTAGACTGTCAGTAGACTGTTAGGTCATGGTTAGGTGTTAGGGTTCGGGTTAGGCTTCTAGTTGACTTCTAGTTGCCAATTTCTGCTTACTTTAACTTGAAATGTCTTGAAAATTTTAATGTAACTGATTACCTCAAGTTTTTTTGAGTTTTACCAACTTATTCGGGTTTACAATGTGGTATTGAAGCTTCCAGTACACACACATACATATAACAAGACACATCATAACATTTAAGAATAACACATGTAAAAAAAAAAGAAAAAAGTATAAGACATTTACAGATAATTAACATATTTACAGTATTGTGAATAATAATATGAATAAATAGGACTAAATTAATTTACAAGGATATTGCACAAAACGTGGGGTATTGCATTGGGAAGGTGTTTAACTGTTCAGATGGAAAAGAGCCTGTGGGAAGAAAGTGATCCTGTGTCTAGATGTTCTAGACTGATGTCTGATCTGGTGGCTGAACCAAACCAGACAGTTACAGATGAACACAGGACAGACCCAATGATTTCCATAGTATATATATATTTGTTCTACTATGGAAGTCAATGGGGTCCATCAACTGTCTGGTTACGGACATTCTTCAAAATATCTTCTTTTGTGTTCAGCAGAAGAAAGAAATTCATTCAGGATTTAAATTTTGAAGTGAATTATTCCTTTAACCTTTAAGCAGCACTCAACGGACATTTCATTTTCATTTAAAGGTACAATATGTAAGATTTTTGTAATTAAATATCCAATTTTCCTGCAGTTGTGTACTTACAATATCGATGTTCCCAAAGATTTTTAATTTCAGAGAAATTCCAATTTTAAATAATGGCTCGTTCACTTGTCGCCTGTCAATGACGTAATATCCGTGTTATCCCTGGTTTCCGCTCGTACTGGCATAGTAACCATGGCGACAGACGCGGACAACTGTGTTACGCCTAGCGGCACGCTCACGCTGTTGTTGTTTCGTTCAAACATTATGGATCATGGCAAGCAGACTTTGGGACAAAAGGAGAACTAAAACGAGGATCAATATCAGCGAGGCGTTTTCGAGATGCCGAGAGCTAGCGTCCGTGACTAACTTCGACTTCGCCACTCTTGCATGTACTTTATTAGACAGGTGAGCAAATGTACATAAAACTAATCAATGTTATATAGCTCAACATGATGAAATGTTAGAATATGATCAGTATGTTATTCTGATGTTGATCTAGCTCACTGCTAGTCTCATACAGACAAACTAACACATAGAATAACATTATAACTTTCAACACACTACACTATTTACTGTGATGGTGTAGACCGAGTGAAACAGCGCTGCGTTACCTCACAAGTTTAATTCGTCTAATAAACTGATCTGTGTTACCCCACCAAAAAAGAACTGGTTCGGAACTGGTGCTGGTTCAAAGTTGGTTAAACTTGCGAACCTTCTCAGAACCTGTTTGTTTTTCCACTGACTAGAGAGCAGAGCGAACGACGTCGTTACGTCACTGTGTACGTTGCCATACGTCTTAGCTTTCCCAGAAACTCTTGCGCCAACTTCAAGCATAACAATTACAATGTTGGACTACATCGTCTTTCTGCAAATGTTTCTCCTGGCTTTGCGATCCTATATTGGGGTCAGAAGAAGACGTTTAGAACACATTTGTGCTGCTCGTCTGGATTACTTTAACTCGAGGTTACGTTTGAGAAGAAGTTCGACAATAACCCCGCCCCCAGCCCCCGACGTAAGCATGACGTGGTGAAAGAACGGTTCTAGTCCAGCAAAGAGTTGGTGCCGCTTTGGAACCAATTTTCCTGGCCGAGAACCGGTTCTTTGGCTGTCGATACACAAAGAACTGGTTCGCGAGTAGACACCGGCTCCGAACTGGCACCAGTTTCCTTGGTGGAAAAGGGGTATGAGAGTATTAATTCAGCACTTGCGGGTAAGTTAGTTCGGTAGAATGAAATGTCCTCATTCCTTTATATCCGCGGGATGTTTGTTAAAAACATCAGTGTGTTCACTCATCCATAAACATTATTAGATCCATCAGCTTGATGGCAAGATCCATAATTCCGCTTAATGCTTATGTGTCATCAACCTACGCCTGTGTTATTGTAAGAGGTTAGTGACCCCTAGCGGCAAAAAAAAAAAAAAAACATATTGTAGCTTTAACTGATGGGATTCACAATATACCAATCTCTGCCAACATAATAAAACATTGGCAGATTGCATCTTGCAGATTAGGGTCAAACCTAACACACTTTTAGCGCCACTCACTGGAAAATTTGCTTTGAAAATGCCGCAAAACGTGCAAGAAGCAATGGGATATAATTTCCCCAAGGAGCCTGGGTTGACTTTCTGGCATTGTGTGCCAATTTTTCTTCACAAAATGCAAAACATCTATTTTATTGTCCTCTTGTCTTGAAAAGGTGTATTAAACATTAGAAGAAAATGTCAATTTCGACTGTCCATTGAACTCTCTTTCACATCAGCATGCTGATCTTAATATGTGCTCCCATTAACATGATATTCACTCGCGGCTGTGTGCTGTTTATCTTCTTATATTTGTGCCTGGAAAGTGTAAGTGCTTCATATTTTTGCTGATCCAGGTATATATGTGCGTTTTGATCATAGCATGGGGAGTCCGCTCACCGCCCAAAATTCCTCAACGTCAGGAGAAACAGGAAGCCCGAAACAGGAATCCCGCCACATGCCCTGGCGATGTGCGCGCGGCACGGCAGGTTAATCCTTTCAAATGTTTGAACAGAAACGGCCACCGGGCATCCCCGACTTCAAGACCCAAATCTGCACGACTCTTCCGCTGCTAAACTCCTGCCGTCCAACTTGCAGTTCTTCCTGTGCGGCTGCCTGTGTGTGGGAAGCGGCCGAGACTTTGATTTTTATAACGCCTGAAACCAACCTGGCACTGAATCAGCTCCTAACACTCACCAGGCTTTCCAGGCGTACTCTCGTTAACTTCCTGCGCTTCACACCAGCCTTAAAATGCATTAAAGAGAGAAAGAGGAAGGAAATAAGAGAGAGATTGGTATATTGTGAACCCACAACACCTCTCCTCAACCCGGTGTTCATGAAATGACTGTGAAAGTGACCTCCAATCATGAAGGAACTCTATATGCCCATAGGGAAGACATTACTAATGAGATCTCTGTAATATCTTTATTGTTTTTTTGGGGTTTTTTTGCAGTCTCTAGGGGGAGGAGAGATTAGATGAGTCGTTTGAATCCATTTTTTGTGTGTGTTCTGTTGAAAAAAGCGGGTTCAGAGCGACATACGGTTGCGTAAAACTGTTCTGATATCTCACTTGAGAGAAAGACCCAATGATCTCACATGCTGCTCCTCTCAACAGTGTCACATAGTGGTCTCAGATTAGCCAAGATGCCAAAGTCACAGGTTTCAACATCGATTATTTCTCATTAAAGCGTTTTATTTCTATAGGAAATAATAAAGAAAAGGTTCAAATAGCCCGCCTTATTGGCAGATGCTATCCAAACGAATTTAATTACAAAAGAAATCAAACTGATAGCAGGAAGACTGACGTGGAGAGTACGGCGAGTGGCAGCTTTTGACGTGAATGACCCGAATCCGCCTTTTTCCCAACTCATTCTTCTCCCGTTTCCCAGGGCGTATCAGCTCAGAGAGGCCTTTATTTATAAAAAAAAGCTGAAAATATTTGAAACTATATTTGGAAATAAAGTGCCTAACATGAATTTAATTGTGGGAATCAAGTGTTTATTTGTCAAGTACAGGTAATGTCCCAATGAATCAGCATCCATTTATGATTTTAATAAATATCATATACACTAAACTTATTATTGAATACTGTTTGTACAACAATACACTGAGGTGCAAATAGTATCGGCCACTGTTTGCACTATATAAATAGCATCTAAATACTATTTATACTTAGTGCAATGAAAATACTGCTTTTTTTCCACTTAGCATCTATGGCTATCTAAACTTAGTGTAAATAGTTTAACGCTATTTGCAATCCACACTTAGTCTAAATAGCATCTATCATTATTTGCACTTATTGGAAATAGCTGCTGCCAAATAAAAAACACACAAAGTTCATAAATGAGTTCATAAGTCTCCTGAGCTCTGAAGGTCTGCAACCTCTTAGCAATGTCTCCAAGACAATGTCTGGCTCATGTGGGAGACGAGGGGTTAAATCCAGACCACATCCTGTTTCCCTCATTTTATCTCTGTACTCTCTCTGTCATAAAAAAAAAAATATAATAATTAATAAAAAAAAAAAAGGTTTGTCATGCAAAGTTGAAATCAGCGCCCATGAGACCTGATGAATTCATTCTCTTTTGCTGTGGGATTATGACGTATTATCAGTCCACGAACGCAGTCATAGGGATCTTGGTTCACTGCGAGCCTGAGAGCCATGGACTTCGGCTTATAAATGATATGCTTGATTATAATTACAGCCTTTGTATATGTTTGCTACAATATACTAGTGGCAGTGGCTGCAAATGCCACGGTGGTTTCTGTGGCAAAGGATTCTGGGTAAGGATGCGTAAGGAGACGTTTCATTTCCAGGGAGGAGAAGAGCTGAGATAACAGAGGAATGGCCCTATCAGAGCGGGTAATGGTGAAATGGACAGTAAAGCGTCTCAGTAACCTCACTGAGGTATTAGGTCACCACACTGTGGCTTTGGAAAACATGGTAAACGCACTGACGTTTACTGATGACACTCTGTCTTCCTCAGTTCCTCTTTTCCAGTCTGTATTTTACTGTGGTAAAGTCGCCGGTGATTCACCAGTGGTGTGTTTCAAGCTTTGTTTTATGGTCACTCTGTGATTGTTTGGTACAGACATTTTTGCAATATAGTTTTTTACTGTTGTCATTTTTCCTAAGTGCAGAAACATATTTTTATTCTTAAAGTCACCATGAAATCAAAATTGACAATTATTTTAGAGTTTATTAACTCTTTCCCTGCCACCAAGTTTCCAACCACCGCCAGCGTTTTTGATCATTTGCACAAACGTTTCATGTTGTATGAATATCTGAACGTGTAATATATAAAAAGAAAGAACAGAGCGTCTGCTTTTATCATTATTTTAAACACTCATTTTATTCTAGCTTAATGCATTGTTTTTTTTTTAATCAACATTTGAAAGTTGGTAAGTTTCATAAAAAAGCAACATTTTGAGCACAAAGACTCATTCCTGTAGCTCTCCTGTAGTTATGTTTTTTGTATGTGTTTATCTATCATCATGAGTGGGCTCACTACACATCTCAGTTTAGTGAAAGACTTCAGAAAAAAGCCTTAGTGAACATTTGAACTGTACCTTGCACTGGCATGTTAACTGCACGTGCTTTTTATTACATTCACAAAGAGCAAAGTACACACATATTCCCCACAAAACTTCACCTCAGAAACATATTGCACATAAACTGTACACTGAAGCAAATATATATATATACACTCGGTTAATTTGTGTTACTCCATTGGCAAATTGTGTTTGGTTTTAAGCATAAACCTCATTAAATGTTGTTTGATTAATGCATAAAACAACAACAACAACAACAAAAAAAGAAAAACTGTTTGCCATGGGGTAAGAAAAAGAAACTTAAAATCTCTTATCTTATGCTTTTGCCTCTCAAGTAAATTGTATATATTTAAAAAAAATTAAACTTGATAGTCAGTGGTCACAATCTAGCTGGATAAAGCAACCTTTTCTGATATATTGAAAATCTTATTTTTGAAATACCATTAAATGCCAAAAAATACATTTTTGGGTGAATTATTATTTTGAATGATGGATAAACACCTTATGTACAAACTGCTTATCCTCATTTAAGTGTTTACGCTTTTCATAAACGCCTTTAAACCTTTTAAACTTATTTTAGACCACATACAATTTAAATATGTTTAATTCCATAAATTGTATAAATAAGTTATGTGGCTTTTACTTCATGGCTGTTAGTTTTGAGGTTGGAAATAAACAAACAAACTGGGAAATGAACCAAAAATCACATACAAGCAAGCAACAAAAATAAATAAATTAAAAAATTAAAAAAAGCCAGGCTTGTCAATCGATTTCATGTTTTTTTTTAAAATAAATCTTTAAAAAAAAAACTGTCCTAGAAAGAATGAGCTTATATACAGCATCGCTAATCTGAGAGAACACAGATATGCTTTTACATAAGAATTAATCCGCCTTTTAACATATTTTGATATATTGAAAGATTATCTCTCTTATGTGAGAGAGTTTTGCACATTAGTGTGACTTTGGCATCTTTGGGTGTAATGCATGCTAACATGTACATGCTGGATGAGAGATGGAAGATAGGAGAGAGAAAGAAAGGATGGAAGCTCATTTTTTTACACCTCCCTCTCATAAAATTCGTAAAAGGAGAGTGTATGAAAGCATCTCGGGATGGCGAGGCCCAGGGCTATTATTCCCACATTAATTTTTCTATTTGAATTCAAGCCTCGCTGGGAAAGACTTCAGGAGGGGCTGGTGGGACGCGGGGAATTACAGGCTTTCTGTGATGGGGGACTGCAGAGGCTTTAATGCCCAACAGGGGAGGCAATTTCACTTCCCAAAACACCATCTAACTGTGTCTTTCACATCTGCCTGGTTTAAGGAGAGACTCCCTCCTCCCCGAGCCTGCCAGCTCCTCCAGTCCAGCTCCCAGCCATCCTCAACCTCCGCACCGCCTCCGGACGTCTTCCTGTTAATTAGGATCCAGAACATCTCTTTTAGAAAAATATTTGTGCTATTCAAACGCTCTTTCAAACGCTGCTGTTCTGATTAGGAACGGGAATCGTAAGGAATTGGATTTCAGTTCGTGGACCCAATCCATCAATGATCCTTTTTGTGCTTGAAGAATAATTGGTGCTAATAATTATAATTTGTTTGTTTGTTTGTTTAGAAATGTATGACAAAGCTCACTTCCTTAAACACACAATTTTACTATGAACTAGCAGCCAGGAATTACACTGATGAGAGTAATAACTTCGAGTCAAGAATCATTCGGATAGTTTCAGTGAGTGGATTATTAAACTGATTTGAAATGATAATTGTTTTTGTTTTCTATCCATTTCATTCATTAAAAAGAACCAGTTTGTCAGGCAATCGCACAGATAGACCCCAAGTTGCCCTTTTTTGCTTTTTTAGTTCTTGTTTAAAGGGGTGGTTGATTATGATTTGACTTTTCTAACTTTAGTTAGTGTGTAATGTTGCTGTTTGAGCATAAACAACATCTGCAAAGTTACAACGCTCAAAGTTCAAAGCAAAGGGAGATATTAGCTTTTAAAGGAATCGCTTTTTAAGGACTACAACAAACGGCTGGTAGGGACTACAATGAGCTTATTCACTGGTTAGTGACATCACAAACCCTAAAATTTACATAAACCCCGCCCCCAGAACACGATTTATAGATTATCAAGACAGAATATGCTAATCAATGACTAGACGATAACTACACATAGGCTACATAAATTCATCAACTTAAAGAGACACACACAAAACGGTGTGTTTTTGCTCACCCTCAAAAAGTGACATTTCAACATACTATATAAAAATATCTGTGGGGTATTTTGAGCTAAAACTTCACATACACACTCTGGGGACATCAGAGACTTATTTCACATCTTGTGAAAAGGGCATTATACCACCCCTTTAAATTTGGCCTGTGGCATCAATTCTCAATTAAACGTGTATTCACAACTTATTCTTAAGCCCCTCCCACTCTCCGACATCACTTGAGGAAAACATTCCAGGATTTTTCTCCATATAGTGACTTCAATGGGGTCCAACGAGTTGAAGGTCCAAATGTGAGTTTCAGTGCAGCTTCAAAGTCTCGACACGATCCCAGTCGAGAAATAAGAGTCTTATCTAGTGAAACATCTGCCATTAAAAAAAAAAAAAAAAACCTTTATGTACTTACCAATAATACTCGTCTTGCACTTTCCTCAAAAACCTTACTTTATTTTCCACTGAAGAAAGAAGACATGAACATCTTGGATGACGTTGGGGTGAGGAAATTTAAATCCCGAAGTGAACTAATCCTTTAAGTTCTTTATATTGAATTGACTGTTTTTGCTCTTTTTTTGTTAAGAAAAATAGTGCCAAACAATGCAGACAAGTTGCATCTCCCAGCAACACACAGTGGCGTTTCATTCTTGAAAGATTCACTGTTTTTGAACGAATCGGTTGAGTCAATGATTCAATGACTCATTCATCACGTGCTTCTTACGAATGAATCAGCTGGTTTGAACTAACCGGTTGAATGAATGAATAATTATCGCGTGACGTGAGTAATTCGATTACTCACTGGCGGATGTATTTTAATATAAAATAGTATCGGTTTCATTTTTCCGAACATTTGATGTTTCTATATTCAAATTGTTATATTTAGAACATTAATCTCAATTGTAATTGCAGTAAATGGATTTTAATGAATGGTAAGATGGAGTTTTGTTTAATTTAATTGGTATAACAGCCCTATAGTGTCTAGTGTTGAATTAGTGTATTAATTAAAAGATTATCAACAATATGTAACTTTACTGACTATGTATAATTATAAGAGGGATGCCCTTTTTTCACTGAAGCACCTGCCCTCCAAAACGTGTGTGCATGTGAGTGGAATCAGTGTGTGAATCGAACTACAACTCAGCAACTGTAAATCATAATTCCTTTTGATGTGGTGCAGTAAATACAGCCAGATGTTTATTATGGATGTTCCATCCATATTGGAGAAGAATGGAGACATTCAAGGTCCGTTATCATGAAAATCATTCAGTTTCAGTCTTATTTTTTTTATTTTAACGGATTTGAATAAGAATCAGTAGAGTCTACTGCTTTGACAGTGATTTCTGGCATGTGTGACATGTGAAAGCACAGTGTGGAAATAGAGAGGGAATCAATCACTAGTGCCATAAAACAGGTTTGTTTAGTGTAATGTTGTTCTGGCTGTCATAAACCAGGTTAGAGCGGACACATCGCAACCAGTGATGGATGACACCCGGCTCTGGAAACTTATGCTGCCTTACATTGGGTGGATCATCCTCTTTCTGCATGGAACAGACACACACACACACACACACACACACACAGGCGCGCATACATGTCATGGACTAGCACCCATTCAGTTACACTTATCACCAACAAGAACCCAAAAAGGAAGTTGCTTACAATGCCTTGAGAACACACACACCACACAATAAGTAACCCATCTGAACACACTCATCATTTCTATTTAGACCTCCCGTTTCTCTTTGATTTCAATCACTGGTGTGTCTCCTGCCTCTGTTTTTATCCTTTAGGGAAAAAAAGTCGCAGTTAGCTCATCTGTCAATCAAAGCACATAAGTTGTCTGTTAAACGCCATACACCTCCACAAGCTCACGGCTCAATTATTAACGGGCAGGTACTAAGGCAAACTGCTGACGGGACGCCCCCTCTTGACAGCTCATTTGAAAGACAATGGCCCCATGCCCCCTCCACCCCCCACTTAACTTGTCAAAGCAGTGAAAGCACCTTGAATCTGCCTGGCGTGACGTCAATTACCAAGCCATTAGAGATAGGGACATCACCATTTAACAGAGAGATTTATGAAATCGCCAGCCCAAAGTTTACTTCTTTCTCAACAACATACAGTATTATTGTTAAAATGCGGGTGTCGATCCTCGAGAGGGATTGGGGACGCGACGCCCAAATGCCAGATTATAGTGTTATAAAGAAAATGTGTTGTTTGTCAAAAATTCCTTACAAATAAACGTAAAATCTACCTTTAAATATTAAATGATTATTATACATGACAAAATAATTAAATGTTTGTAATTATAACCTCTATTTTACCACCTCTTTTGGTTTAGCGGTTATCACTATGTGAAAAAGTAAAAACTGTACTTGCATGTAATGAAATCAAAATCCATTTACGATTATTTAATGACAGTACACATTCATGACTACGTTTGTTAACACTTAACACAGAGCACTTGGTAATGATGCCAAATTATAGTTTTACTTTAAAGTAATTATTATTTTTTTTCATTATATTTTGGTAGTCTTTTCCCATACACAAAAGAAATATATTTTCTGGATATGTTTTGGAATATATGCACATATTTGAAATTGGCCCAATAAATATATTTCATACTTATATTTCATATATTTTTGTTATATTTCAGAATATATTTCAATGTATTTTTTTCTTTACGGGTCCCCAAAAGTGTCAAAAATATATGTGGCATATATTCCAAATACATTGAAATATATTCTGAAATATAACAAAAATATATGAAATATAAGTATGAAATATATTTATTGGGCCAATTTCAAATATTTGCATATATTCCAAAACATATCCAGAAAATATATTTCAAATATAATTCTTTTGTGTATGGGTTGTCATGCTTTAAAGAAGTGCACTTATTCTGATGTTTTGACTAACATACTAAAGCACATGAAAAGTGCTTGATTATAATTAGTGTGGTGTATATATTAAAAGTTAATATATTTTAAATGTACCGAATTGCAAATTCATCCTTACAAATGTGTAATTACAAGTGTATTAAATACATGACATGCAAGTTTCAATAGAAATGGCACTAAAGTAATCTGAGCTGTGAAATGTCATCCCATGCTGCCTGAAGCTCTGCCACTTTATTCTCAATGGTCACATTCTGGAAACTGCAGCTGCCAATTCTGAACCATGAATTTGACGAAACATTTCTCACAGTGCTGAAGACTAATGCCAATAAGAACTGAGCTGCCAATTCAGTTGTGCAAATCTTTGACTCTCTTAAATTGCATTCTACAGTTGTCACGTAAGACTTTTGGAAATCCTGAGTGACAGCTGTGACGTTCTGACAGATGATTGTGATGGTTTTGACTGTTGTGCGATCAAAGGTGTGAGTCTGATGAAATCCCCCAGTTCAATCACTCTAAAACGAACTAATCAAAGCACTAACGTGTTCAAAAGTTCCCGAATACCACAGTCACATGTCGTTTGTCGTGGAGCAGAAAGAAAGCGACTGCAGTAACTTTCTATGCGGCACTTTTCTTCAATGGTGTCTCTGCTTTACATTCTGATGAAAGATACAAATAGCTGGTGTGATCAACGGTGTCCCTCAAGGGCGCGAACCGCGAAAAAAACCATGGCGTCACAATAACGAACCGCCCCAGAGCACTTCCACTGAACGTCTCCATTCTGCTCTCTCTGAGCTCAGCTGTCTACGCCTGAGTTTCTTTCCCTGCGTTTGAGAAGAGACGACGCAGGCAGATCTGTCATTCCTCTTTTCTTCACCGCTGCCACACACCTTCCTCCTCTCGTATCTGCTCAATAATTAACTAGGCAGGTAGTGAGTCGTGGAGATGAGGCGCGGGTGGCCGAGGGTAGACGGCTTTGAAGAAGGGTAGGCATGAGTGTGGATTTTTGATTGAGGAAGGTTTGATGGTTTGACAGAGCCGCCGTTGGAAAGATCAACGTGGGCGTTATTACACTTTATTGTGGGAGTCATATTAGCAGATATAGGCTTTGTTCAGACAGGCAGCAAAAATCCGATTTTTGGCATATCTGAATTCATTTAGGTTTTTTAGTTTTTTGTCTGTACCAATAGTTCCCAACCTGGCTCCTGGAGTATCCCTAGAAGTTCTCTCTTATCTAACGTACCCCATTGCGGCTCTTGGATTTTCTAGCAAGTTGAGGAGTAGATTAAGTTTAATATGATTAGGGACACATGTGCAAAGTTGGGGGAACTTCAGGACCAGGGTTGGGAATGTCAAAGATACACATGATGGAATCCAAAGGAGAACAAAAAAAACTACATCCATAAGTGGTTTGAAATTCAGTCTAAACTGTCGAAAGGTTTTTTTTTTTTTTTTTTTTTTCTCACTGACAACTATAATAATAATAATAATTCGTTACATTTATATAGCGCTTTTTCTGAGACCTCAAAGCGCTTTACATAGAAGGGGGAATCTCCTCAACCACCACCAGTGTGCAGCACCACCTGGATGATGCGACGGCAGCCATATTGCGCCAGAACGCCCACCACACACCAGCTTACTGGTGGAGAGGAGACAGAGTGATGAAGCCAATCAGTATATGGGGATGATTAGGAGGCCATGATGGATAGAGGCCAAGGGGCAAATTTGCTATCCCAATATTCAAGCAGAAAAACTATCCCAATCTTCAAGCAGAAAAACTGGATGAAATATTCTGAATGACACCACTCCACCTGTCTGACTCGTGATGCAGCCTGGAATCATTTTCACACCATGTTCGTTCGTTGGCCGGAGGAGAAACTGGTCCCTGTGAGTCTGGGTTCTCCCAAGGATTTTTGTTCTCCATTCTGTCAACTGATAAAGTTTGGGTTCCTTACCACTGTCGTCTCTGGCTTGCTTAGATATACTTAATATTCAACAATATTATTGATTTGACTGAACTGACACTGGACGATGACATCACTGTTTTCTACAGAGCTGCTTTATTGATTAATTAAACTCATTACATAATTGATCTTTACACAGTTATTGAACCAGGGTGTGTTTCCTGAACAACGACATAACTCGCTGCTTCACTACCAGAGTACGACAGCCTGGATCCGCCCTCCTACGTGCTTCCGCTCAATTTCATTTTCCTTCAGTAACTCCGTCTGGAATTGTGGTGTATTCTTTGGTTTTCTCCGATCAATTTTTAACCGGTCCAATCAGCGAACAGAGGGAGTGGCTGAGAACGATGACGTTGAGATCGTGCGCTATTTTGAGTTGACATACGTCACGACCAAACGTTAGCAATTGGTTATGGCAGATCCAGAGTGACTCTGGTCAGATCCAATAGTTTTAAACTTCAACCGAATACCCGCCTACAAGGAAGTTAACGCTTGTCAATGGAGAGAGGCCAGACTCTCTGTACAAATGAAATGTACGAGAGTCTGGTACGATGCATCGTTGAAGAAATCAACTAGCTAGTCACGACTGTTTCCCCAAACATTCAAATTGGTCGTTCAACCGCGTTGGTTAAGGATGTCACGCAGGTGTTGGAGTAATAACTACTTTTTAATGAAACTACTGTTTAAGATCAAATTAAAGCTAGATGTTTTGCTATACATTACAGACATGGCATCTGAGGACTATTTCTCAGTTTCTCAGTTATTTAGATTTATTTCCAGATTCAATCACAGGCTTGTTCTTACGCACTAGAGCACGTTCGCACATGCGCACTCTTCAAAAACGACGCTTTAAATCTCTTGACAAACTAAAAGATGTAAATTATATTTGTATGAATTCTAAATAAAAGATACAGACTGTACTGAATGTCAGCTTGCTTATTTAGCTCAAGATAAGGATTTATTAAGTCCACATGTCATGCAAACTAGAAACTCTGCTTCTAACCACAGATCGAGAGTGTCGTTCCAAACACACAACTTTGTGACGCGGTTTGCGAGTGTTCGTTGGAACGATGGATTCGGGAAACACAGACTCGTTGAACAACGATAACGACGGAAGTTGCGACCATAGTTGGCTAATGATGCTTTCAGGAAACACACCCTTGAACTGAATCAACCCTGAACTGACTTCAGCTGAACAATCTCACTGTTTTCCTTTACAGCAGAATTGAACTCTGTTTGCATCATTGAATCATCAGTGTTATCACTGTAAAGCTTTTTATAAAACAATCTGTATTGTATTAAGCACTATATAAATAAAGGTGAAACTATAGCAACCAGGGTAAATTCACTGGATTCTGACAACAATGTCTGAACAAACTGATTCAAATTATCATCAGTCCTAAAGATTAGATTTAAAAACCAAATCGGATTTGTTTGAACAAAAGCTTAAAACTAGGAGTTGCTAATGGAGTCCAAATGAAAGAGTCTTTCTGCATGGTGCTTTTAGATGAGAGTTCTCCCAGTTAAGCTGGGTTACCCGGCTAAACATTAACACCACTCCAGGCGGAGGACATCCTTACCCAGGTGGAGGGACAATAACGGGGAGCACTCCTCACTGCCCTGCATTTATTTGTACCATCAGCAGATTCTTTCCTTTCTTTGACATCTTTATGGCCGTGTTTTTCAGCCCTCCCTCGTACAACTCTTTCTTTTCTGTCTTTTCTTACCAAACTTGTCTCTCATGTGCACATTTTTGGCATTCCCAGCCATGGGTTTCTCAGAGAGAGTTCTAGAAGAGGGGAAAACAAGCACGGCTTTAAAGTTTTCCCGTAATGGCTGAGCGGGCCGAGAGGGGAAGCGTGTTCCCGGAGGGACGGGAAGACAGGAAGGAGATCTGGCAACAGGCTCTGGGTCAGAGGACAGCAGGGAAACGGTCAGGACATCATGTGAGGACACAACAGCCATTACCCATTACACACGGCTTATTTATTCATTCATTAATGTGTGTATTAGTGTCAGAGATTAATGGACTTGTTTACTGCGATTGAGGTTAATGCTGTAACAGAAGACTGCCCTTTGGATCTGCTGTGGATCTGTCCCTGCAGAAAACTGCTGAAGTACAGTGGTGTCCTGGTGAAGTGATCGGATCAGATATTAGTACGTTGATTCAAACTGTTGCACTGAATGATTTCCGTATTCACGTACCATGGTATTTACATGGTACTCCAAGGCAGGGGTGCCGAAAAAGGGGGGACAGCTGGAACTTTTGTTCCAGACTTGAGGGGGCCTGAACTGAATCGAGAAGAGTGGGCCCAGAAAATGATCCCGATTTCAACCAAGGTCGGACCGTTTTGTACTGGATCCAAGAATTGCTTACTGTGGCCTTGTTCCAAGGTACTTCAGAGGATATCACATTATTACTACAGTCCATGAATCACAGTAATGCAATGTTTGTTTGTTTTTGTGGATAAGTTATTTCAGTTACACACTTTTTTTGGTAACGCTTTATTTTACAGTGTCCTTTGTATGTTACATGTAGTTACTATAGTAATAACAGTAAATTATGCATAATTACATGCAACTAACCCTCAACCAAACCCTAACCCTATATATAATATATAATTACACTGTAACAATGTAATATTAATAGTAACATTAAGAAACTACATGTACTTACTATAGGGTTAGGGTAGGATTAGGGTTTGGTTGAGGGTTAGTTTCATGTAATTATGCATAATTTACTGTTATTACTATGGTATGTACATTTAACATATGTAACAAGGACACTGTAAAATAAAGTGTTACCAAATAAAGTGTAACTCTTTATGTTAAGGTGTCATTGTTACAATGTAATTTTTCATTTATGTAATGAGTAATATTCATGAACTACATGTACTTGTGTAGGGATAGGGTTAGGGTAGGATTAGGGTTTGGTTGAGGGTTAGTTGCATGTAATTATGCATCATTTATAGATATTACTATAGTAAGTACATGTAACATATGTGACAAAAACACTGTAAAATAAAGTATCAACAAAAAATCTCTGGATTATTAATGGCAAAAGGAATGTTTGGAAAGTAAAGTGATATTTCCTACTGACACACTACAGCAAAAGATGTAAATAACTAGGTTAGAACTTTTGTGTGAAAATCCTAATGTGAGACTATTGCACAATTCTGTATGTTACATGTACTTATTGTTTTTATAACCATAAATTATGCACAATTACATGCAACTAACCCTAAACCAAACCCTACCCTCATAGTAAGTACATGTAGTTGCTTATTATTACTCATTACTTAATTGTATAATTACACTGTAATACTGAGACCTTAAAATAAAGTGGGTTACACTTTATTTTGAGGTGTCTTTGTTACACTGTAATTATACATTGTATTTTACACTGTAAAATACAAACATATAACATAAAGTGTAACCGATTTTTAATCACAGACTCGGTGATGTCGAGATCAAATCATACCGGCTTGATCATACAAAAATATCACTGAATTATTACAATTCATGCCAAAAGGAATGTTTGGAAATGTAATGTCCTACTGAAAGCAAAATATTTAAATAACAGGCTTAAAAGCTTTCTTTCTTTCTTTCTTTCTTTCTTTCTTTCTTTCTTTCTTTCTTTTTTTTTTTTTTTTTTTGGGTGAAAATACTAACATGCCTAAAACATTTGCACAGTACTGTATATAACAAGGACACTGTGAAATAAAGTGTTACCGTTGTTTTTCTGTAAACATTTGTAAGTTATCACCCACTAAATGTCATAATCATAGAATATTTTCAAAATGTTTCCACTCTTCTTGATTGTTATCATTATTGAATGTATTTTCTCCACATTCATTTGAGATAATACGTTTATTTCGCTTGTTGAACGTGTTTGTGAGGGTTGTGTGTAAACGCTCTCCTCTGCGCAGCTTCATGCTGTCAGTCACACACATCCTCCTTTTCACTTCTCTTCTATTGAATTATTAACTGCAGCTCAGGACACTGAATGCTTTGTGCTGAGTGGACAGAGAGAGGATCCGGCTCCACATCGCCTCTGTTTAGGAAGTCCGGCCATTCTGAGGAGGATTATGTGGACCGTCCCCCACAGTAACCCCTCTACACATCACACCTCTCTATCTCTCTATCTGTCTCTGTCTCTCTATCTGACTCTCTATCTGTCTGTCTGTCTGTCTATCTGTCTCTCTATCTGACTCTCTATCTGTCTGTCTGTCTGTCTATCTGTCTCTCTATCTGACTCTCTATCTGTCTGTCTGTCTGTCTCTGTCTCTCTATCTGACTCTCTATCTGTCTGTCTGTCTGTCTGTCTGTCTCTGTCTCTCTATCTGACTCTCTATCTGTCTGTCTCTCTATCTGACTCTCTATCTGTCTGTCTGTCTATCTGTCTGTCTCTGTCTCTCTAACTGACTCTCTATCTATCTGTCTGTCTCTCTATCTGACTCTCTATCTATCTGTCTGTCTGTCTGTCTGTCTGTCTCTGTCTCTCTATCTGACTCTCTATCTGTCTGTCTCTCTATCTGACTCTCTATCTGTCTGTCTGTCTCTGTCTCTCTATCTGACTCTCTATCTGACTCTCTATCTATCTGTCTGTCTGTCTGTCTGTCTCTCTATCTGTCTGTCTGTCTGTCTGTCTGTCTGTCTCTCTATCTGACTCTGTCTCTCTATCTGACTCTCTATCTGTCTGTCTGTCTGTCTCTCTATCTGACTCTCTATCTGTCTGTCTGTCTGTCTGTCTGTCTCTCTATCTGTCTGTCTGTCTGTCTGTCTGTCTCTCTATCTGACTCTCTATCTGTCTGTCTCTCTATCTGTCTGTCTCTCTGTCTGTCTGTCTGTCTATCTGTCTATTTCTGTCTCTCTCTCTCTCTCTCTCTCTCTCTATCTATCTATCTATCTATCTATCTATCTATCTGTCTGTCTGTCTGTCTGTCTGTCTGTCAGTCTATCTATCTCTCTGTCTGCCTGTCTGTCTATCTATCTATCTATCTATCTATCTATCTATCTATCTATCTATCTATCTATCTATCTATCTATCTATCTATCTATCTATCTATCTATATATCTATCTATCTATCTATCTATCTATCTATCTATCTATCTATCTATCTATCTATCTATCTATCTATCTATCTATCTATCTATCTAGGTCAGGCCATTGTAAATCCAGTGAGGATAATCAGTCATCAGTCATTTACTCTATTGTTTCCTATCACTTTTAATGACGCATCTCCACTTATACGGGGAGAGTGTAACCTTGCACTCATATATCCTGAGGAACATCAATTTCTAGGTAATTTTTGTCTAAACAATTCGGTAAAAGGAAGCATTTCTCATCCACACAAATGGCAGGAAACAGTACTCTTTTTGTTCTTTTGTGCATGGCTTTTTGCTCTCAATGCAGATTTGTGGTTTACTTGATAACCTGAAGGGACAGATATAGGTTCAATGAGGTGTTTATGCTTGAGAAAAATGTCTATATATATAACTGTATATATGCAGCAAAATCCCACCGTACTCCATTATATAGAATGGATTATTCAGTTGTAATCGAAATTATTCAACCCCCATTGTAAATCAGGTTTATTGGCAAAACTGACAGACTTTCAGCTGTTCACAATGAACAATTCAAACAAAAGTAATTGAAATAGCTCAACACGGCAAATGTTTCAAGTGGTTTCCCCAAATTCAACTGAAAATTCAACTTTTAATGACTTCTGCAGTCTCAAAATTATTCAACCCCCTGGAGAGAATCCCTCACAAAAAAAAGGTGTTGTCTTAAGCACACCTGATACAACTAATCAAGGGCTTCATTAGCATCACCAGGTGTGCTTGAGCTAGAACACATGACATTTCTGAACAGGCTAGGTTTGCTGAGTGTCACGTTTGACTGCATGTTAGAATGTCATTAAAAGTTGCACTTTCAGTTGAATTTGGGGAAACCTGTTAAACATTTGTTGTGTTGAACTATTTCAATTACTTTTGTTTGACCTGTTCATTGCAAACAGCTGAACGTCTGTAAATGTTGCCAATTAACCTGATTTGCAATGAGGGTTGAATAATTTCAATTATAGAGAGAGTTCAAATAATACATGACATCTTAAGGACTGGACTTACAATTACATTACTCTTTACATTACACTTTTTAAAAAATTAAATTACATTTAAGTGTGATACTTGTTTAATAAGCAATATTATATAAGTGGAATACTTATTTAATATTCCATTTAAATGACTAGACCATAATTTGTTGTTGTTGCTAATCAGTCTATTTGGGCTCGTTAATGTTTTTTTATCTTATTTTTTATTACATTTTTCTGGTTTAGCAGTGTATTTGGTCGGATAGTATCGTGTAATTTCTACAATGCATTGCCTGTATGTGTAAAAGTGCAATGTGGGAACGCCTTATAACGGCAACAAATTCCTTGTTTTATTTTTCTCATTACTGTAATGTGAAAAAGTGTCATTCCTATGCTTTCAAATGTTTAACTTTTACAGTTTTTCTCAGTCGCTTTGGTGCATTTCTCACATCACTATTTACATTTGCACAACAGTTAATGCAGTTCTCAAAACAATTAGTACAAACTGCAAAACCTAGTTAATAACCTGCAAAAGCGTGTCACTTGCTCAAAATGGAGAGCTCATTCCTCAGAAGCGAGTATTCCTGTCAATGAAAGTGTCAGTGTCATCAAGATGAAAAGTCCTGACACCATTGTTTATGAACAAGATAGTCAAATGGCTTTGTCATGTTTTCATTATGACAGTTTACTCTATAAATGTTTTCCAATGCAAAAAAATCAGATCTTGGTGACACAACCTGAACATGCTCAAGACAGCACTATATGCACAGCCATTTGAAAAATACAGTAAAGTTACACATTACTGTATTTATGAGGTAACTGAGTACAAGACACTGAATATGTATGTTTCACATTTTTACTGCATATGCTCTTTGCAATTCTAATTTGTTCACAGCATTGTGCAAAAGAAAAAATACACCATTATTTACAACACACATAAACTAAATAAATGTGCAAAATTTGCTCGACAGATTTTGACAACTCGTTCAACATTTTTTGTATGTAATGACTCAAGCAATGAAATGAGGACTATTAGTTTTATATGGAATGACTATTCAGCATTCACAAGTATAGTTAATTTTGACTGACGTGACATAAGCAAATTATAATGTTATAAAACAGCAGAGATTTGTATGAAAGCAGTTGATGCATGTCCAAAAGCATTTGCAATTTGTTGGAAGGAATGAGAAACTGCTACTATGATGTGCACAAATGACTAAATGTTGTGGAGGTTGAACTAACTGTTGTGCAAATGTAAATAGTGATGTGAGAAATGCACCAAAGCGACTGAGAAAAGTCTATTAGTATTTCTCATTCTCAATAATGATTTCCATTAGATTTTACATAATACTGTAGTGCAAATCTTACTGTAACGTTTTGATTACATAGTATTTTTTTCGACTTCACACCAATGACAGTGAGATTTGTTTCCCCATTACAGGTGATTTCGGAGTGAAATATGACCTGGACATGTTCTCGACAGGCTCTGTGACATACACCCACATAAGGTGGAAGATTATGTCAATATGTGGGGTGGTCTTTATTTTAAATACGGCTCCAGACGAGTCATAGTCAATGAGGATTGATAGAAAATATACCCACAATGCCACAGTGCAGTAATGGAACTGCCACGGGCCCTCTCTCCGGGCTGCCGCCCCCTCACCGGTCTGAGGGTGTCCCCATAGAGGCTTCCTTAACCCCCCCGTTCAATCAATGATTAACCCCAGCAGTAATCAATGATTCTGCTGACCGTGATACATTACTGGAGTCTTGCAGCTGCCATGTATAGGAAGCGTCTACTCTTTGCATCGAGTGACGAAGCACATCCTATTCTGTCACACACACACTCACTCCCCCCTCCCACCTCTGTGTACCTGAATGCCAACACACTCAGTGACAGGGGGCTTCCCTCCTTTCTGGACCAGCTACGGTTCAGGACTGTGTGGGTGTTGGAATGAATCTTGTTTTAAAAGAAATGGCAATACAGAGGCGAAAAAAGAAAAAAAAGGAAAAGATGAGATTGGAACATTCTCACGACCCACTTCTTGAAAGAGGAAAGATTGAGGATTCCCCCACCCACTAACATTACTGGAATGTTCACTCAGACTTCTCTGATCTTTACTAATGTTCTTAAACCGTTGGCACTAAAACATTATTTATACATCATTCGTGGAACTTTTTGTTTGGCTAATCTTTATAAACGTGATAAACGTACAAAAGTAACATTCCCATAATGTTTTAAGCATAACCAAGTAAAAAAATTAAAATAATCAGAGAACATTCAGAAATAATGTTTTCATAACTTAATGGCAACATTAGCAAAATGTTCTTAGAACATTTTTTTTTTTTTTTTGGCTGGATATAAGTGTCGTCACAGAAACTAAACATTTTATTTTGAGAATGAGAACAGGTCTGAATTGAATCTTTGAATTGTCATTTTGTAATTGCAGACTGAATTCCAATAAGAAAACAGCATTTCATCTATTCCACCATACTGTTTGATTATCATATTCATATACCAAGGTGCATATATATATTATACTTCAAAGCAAATGATGGTACTGCCGTCAATACAGTGCGACTTTTTTCTGGGTATAAATATAAATCTCTTTCTACCTCTGGCAGTTGTTTACCAGTGTAAACGTGTGTTTATCCTCCTGATGGACAAAAGTCTGAGTTGCATAATGGAGATTTTAGGTTAATTTTCACCATATCAAGCGCTTGATCGTCCAAACGATCCTGTAACCCTGCGTTTTGGCTCGCTCACTTCAGAGGTTGAAGGTCAGTTGGACACTGTCCAGTGACTTGAGAACAGGGATTTCATTAGTCCATGCACAGTTTAAATGAGCAATAAAAATGTACCATGTTTGTAAGTGTCCCGGTGTGTGTGTGTGTGTGTGTGTGTAAAGAAAGAGAACGAGACAATATGCTGATGTCAGTAATTTGTCACGGTGGTTAACTTCGTCCCTCCGGTGAAACAAAGGACTGTATTACTCAGTACAAACTACAGCTCTAATGAAATCAGTTAATTATATGATATAATGAGTTAATCATATGATGATGAAGGCTACATTAAAGCGAAAACTCCTGCTGAACACCACACGCAATTCTACAATGATTCCAAGAAGAGGTCCGGAAAATGAAAAAGCTTAACTTGAGCTTATGTAATGATGCCGTAAGTGGAGATAATTGATGTTTTACATGGCTTCCTCTCTCTCTTTCTGGCTCGGTTGAATCATTAACCTGCCTCGCTCTGTGTTCTGTATGATGGGCCGGTGAAACCATTGTGCGTCCTGTCATCTACAGGAAGTGAGGATTTCCCCCTGCTGTCAGAGAACTGATGTGTCATGCTCTCCCTCGCTGTCGGTTTATCTATGCTTTTAGTCTTCCCCAACGTAATGGAATATCCAAGTTATAACAAAAGATGATACAATCAAATTATACCTAATGCTTGACTGAATGGGAATGTGTCTATCTTACCAGGTTTCTCACATGATTCTCTCATTGGCTCTCTGTGTACTGTATGCTTGGGAATGCCACATTGATTGAGATGCAGATCTCTAAGGGCAGTGAGATCCCCAGCTGCCCCATGCTGTGCGTTGGTTAAAGTATTAACCCAGACCCATTAGTCAATATTGCTGACTGCAGTGTAAGGCACAAGGGATCAAAGTTATCATGTTAGGGGGAAGAAGCCCCATTCAGGGTTTCCCATATAACCTGTCCACTCCGTCATGTTCGCTCTATTCAAAAGAGCTGACTAGAGCGGCTCTCAGTCCCACTCACACACCCACTCCTCTACACCCCTCTCCTCCGCTCATTTTTCATCTCGCCTTCCTCAATTCGGCCCTCTTTTGCCATTTTGTTTTTCTTGCCAATATTTCTTAAAGGAAATGTACTTTTCATGCATTTATGTTTACCAGCATAGCCATGGCTTTCAGCAGAAAAACTTGCAGCATGGTCATTCTGGTGACACTGGTCCTGGTCCAAATTAACAAATGAACACTCGCCAAGTGTCAAATGCAAATAAAAAATTGGCGCATTTGGCGAATCTGAAAATGTATTTCACCGTCAATATGATTGGGACATCCCAGGGACAAGCAAAAGCGCTCTTCAAGCATGACTTCACTTCATAGGCCAATCCAGAAGGCTAATTTGCCATTGGTTCTCTTTGGAAGAGCACTTTTCGGTTCAGTAAATCGAGATCTTTGAACCAACTTTCAAGCAATTAATCTCATATCTTGTGGCAGTTGTAGTTTTTATTCAGTTAGTTACATTTTTCAAACAAACAAACGAATGCATATACTGAAAAAGCAATGTCAAATTTACTTATTTTTTTCTTTTGCAAGTTTTTGCATGCAGATTTTTTAAGTAAATTTCACATAGGGAATTACGTCAAATCTACTTAACTAACATTAAAAAGTAACATTAACAAATAAACCTTGGCCAGTTAAAGTTTGTTGAGTAATTTCTACTAAGTTGACGTTTCTACCCTGTTTCAAGTACATTTTACTCAAACCGGATGTAGCCATGTTTTTTTTTAGAACATCTAAGTAAATAATACAGTAGATATTGTGTAGGCAACATATCTACATAACAGAAGTAATACTTGGAACACAATAACTAACTTTTGTTGGTTCATTTTTTGAGTATGAATTAACTCCAGATGTCACAAAACAGCAAGTCACTAAACCCAACTACAAAAGCAATGATAAAACAGTGTAAATACAGCTGGAAAACATTATGCATGCCCCAATGCATGATGGGAACACCAGTATCAGAAAGTTGAGTGGGCTGCAGTGAAATAGCTGAACTGATCCTCACACCTGGATGTGGAAGTGCACAGCAATGTGTGAAATCTCCGATCTACAACATAGCATGTTGTGTTTTGGATGATGCTGTGCTGGTGTCAACAACCAGACGTCTGAACTATCTTAACCAGCGAGCTTCACCAAATAAATGTTGCTGGGTTTGAGGTCTACAACCTATGCCAGCACCAAAATAGCATCAACTGGCATAAACCAGTCTAGACCAGCATGGAAATATTTTCAGCATGGTCAAATATAATTTTTTTGCCCATACTTTATCTCAAAAGCCTCTGCACACACACACACACACACACACACACACACACACACACACACACACACACACACACACACACACACACACACACACACACACACACACACACACACTTTTCTTCACCTTTATATTCACTTACATTATGTGATTGGTTATTGATCTGATTATTACATAGCAACAATCTGCAAAGGAATCAAAAAAGAAAATCTTCAAGTACTCTAATGTCAAAGAACTTTACTTAAACTCAAGTTTATAAATACATAAATAAGCTGTTTTCCCCCCACACAATCTGCAATTTTCTTTAACACCTACAGATATAGCAGAACATATCCAGCTTCTTCTGACACAGGCCATAATTCTAACCTGGAAATCGGGATTAGGCATAAAATAATAATGTCACACAAGTGGAAATTGGCTGAGAATTGAACAAATAGTTGTACCCTGGCTCAGAATCATGTGTTTGTGGCAGTGTGTGTCTGGTGATTAGGGGAAACACAAGACTTCTTCCCCTTACAAACGGTTCTGGAAAGCACAAATCCCTGCAAATGCATTCTGTGAGAAAGCGTAAAAAACTCTTTTTGGAATCAGCACCGCAAAATTAAGAAACAAATATTGGAGTTCATTCAGCAAATATGATTCCATGGTGGTGCAACTGATCAGATGCATGTGCTGATATTGTTGGAGGTACTTTTGACTTAAGATTTGCAGTGTGCTGATGGTGATGGAGACTTGGGGGCCGAAGAGGGGGAAGTTCATGGGAAATCCGCAGATGGGATGGTGTAATGGGTGTGTGTGTGTGTGTGTGTGTGTAGGCGTGAATGGTGATAAATTGGCCGGGGAGAGTGGGGATGCAGATCTACTCATCAAGATTGATGTTCTGCCATTCTGCTTTAAGTGCAATTAAAAACTGGGCCTGCGTTTGAAACCACATCTCATTTTTACAGAACCAGCGGTGGGGGGGGGATTAAAGAGAGTTCACCTCTGTGTTTTGGGCCGCCACACGTTACACACCCCATCAGCACCCATGTCCAACTCCAGCTTTTACCTCCTCGTCGGAACCGATCCTCAGTGGCATATATCAAACATATGGAAACATATGTCCAAAAGGGAAATCGAGATTTGAAAGTATGGAAGTAAAACTGGATTGGTTGCTCATTGTTTGTGGCTAGTGTTTGTTCGCGGCCAGATTTACCTGTTTATTTTTAGATAGATCACCACTTCCATCTTGCCCTTTCCTCGCACTGCAGCCATGCCTGACTAGCTGTCAGTGTCAAGTTGTTAACCTCACGTCAACAGTGGTGCGAGCTGTATTCGGGTCCGCTTGATGGATGAGTCTACATGGACTTGTCCCACGCAGGGCACATTTTTCATAGAAAAGCAAAAGGGGTTTGTGGATATTTCTTTTTACCTCTCTCTCACTCTCTCCTGCTCCCCATGAGACCTCTGGGCACAAACACAACCTCTGAGCAACACTTTCCAGATGACCTACGCTCAAAAGGTTGAACGTAAGTGTGGCTTTTAGGGACAGACACCGGAATTAAATATATCTTACCAAATATATAGAAGGATGTTTTTTCAACTATGGGTACTTTGACTTTTTTCACATTGCAACTGCTTTGAAAACATTTATTTTTTGCGGTTTTGATGCATTTTTACATTTTCATGAAACTATTTGATCATTCAAACAAATTTGGAAATAAAGAAATATTAAACAGTTTTTTATTGTGTGATTTATAACAATTTGATCACAAATGTATCACAGATTATATATATACCCAATTAAGTTACTGGACTGTTTTACCAAGAGGACAGTCAGTGAAGAACGAAGACAAAAATGAAGGTAAATATCAATTGTGAACTTTATCATTTAAAATCAAGCTGTAATTTTGTGAAATTGTGTGAAAGAAATACTTGTTAAAAATATTATTTCCTTAGAAAGTCTGCCATTTTATTCCAACAACTGTTTACAATGTAAATTCCTGTATTTGCAGTAGGCTACACAAATTATAGTAAGTTTGTGAGAAGTGTTTTATTATTAGTATTAAGCTTAATTTCCATAGGGCATAAGTGCAGAATTTGAATTCTGTCAATATTGTGTGATAACACATCGCTTGAGTACTGTTAAACACATCTAATGCCAGAGAAGAAGTGACAATGGTCCCTTTAACACATTCTGTTGTCTAGAAGTAACATTGCACCTACATGTCTACTAACTCTCATTAGAGTGTTAGTAGAGTATTAGTAGACTGGTAGGGTTAGTAGAATAAGTTGACATGTAGTTGTAAAGTTACTTATAGTCAGTAGAATGTCTGTTGAGGAGCATCACAATAAAGAGATAGCAGATATTAAGCAGACAGTCTACTAATACTCTAATGAGAGTTAGTTGATATGTAGTTACTATGTAGTTATAGTTATATGTAGTCAACAGAATGTTCAAAAGGGACCATCAAAATAAAGTGTTACGATGAAATGGTATAGGCCGAGATGAAATCAGCACAGTTATTTCATACTTTTCAATGCTCAGTGGATTTAACCTCTTAACCAGCGCCCCTATTTTTGAGAATTTTCAGAAAATGACATACCCAAATACAAATGTCTGTAGCTCTTAAACCCTATGGTCCACATTCATAACTCTGGTCTTTTTTTAAACTAGACACTTGAAACTTAGTTACACAAGAGTCATTATAACTCAAAGTAGCATAGGAACAGAATAAAACATGGTCAAATTTTTTGATTTTATTTATTTAGCCAGGAAGGTCCCATTGAGATACAATATCTCTTCTACCAGGGAGTCCTGGTCAAATTTACATGAAAGTGACTCACGATTTCTTTGAATTAACTTCACTTAGGGAAAAATGTATCAGACTTTTATGTTAAGGGCCTGAAAACACCATATAGATAAAACTGAATGTCTGACCATGTTTAGATTCAAATCTGAGGTTGATACTCCCAAAAATGTAGTTTCTGTAAGCTTTTATTCAAGAAAAGTATAGGCGTCCTTTCCAAAATGCAATTTGGAGACTCCAAATGGACACCTGTCACCCAGCCACTTTAAATAAGGAGTAAACACTATATAGGCCTACTACATACATGTATAATAGCTAGATTTTAGTTAAAATTAATAGTTAAAATTATTAGTTAAGTTAAAGTTAATTCATGTTTTAGTTAAGTTATATTCACTAACTTACTGGTTTATTCACTCTTCGATAAGATAATCCAACTAACCCCGTGGAGAAATCCGATCATTGTTTGAGAATGCGTTTTTGGACTAAAAAATAATGATTCTGTTCAAAACTATGTGCTTTTAACTTTAAAACTGTGAAACGTAAGCGGTAGGCAAACATTTACCATGCACACATGTAACATTTTCACATACAACTTCAATAATAAAATAACTTTAAGCATGGTAAAGTGAGCTGAGAGAACTGTATTTACCGGGGAAAGTTCCTTTTAAAAGTAATGCTAAACAATATAGTGTTACTCCATAATAAAGTAATAATTGCTAAATGTGTCACGTTACTTTTGAATAACTTTTTCTCACCTGGGCTTGGCTTGATTGTTTTTAATAATTACAACAACTAAAAGTTCGACACTCTTCAGCAATTAAAAAAAAAATGAAACAAAATGAATGTTTAACTAAAGTAATTTGTGTTCATTGATATGGCTAAATTGGATCATCGAAGGTCAGCAACAAAGACATTGGTTAATAAAGTGAGATTAAATCCATAAAGTAGTTGCGTTATTTAACTGTAATATTGTAATATTCTGAGTTTGCATTTAACAGAACTACTAATCATCATGTTCACACACAAGCGCACACAATGCCTCTGCACTCACAGCTACTCTGAACACGGGGACAGAAGAGTTGTCAGTCAATAAACTGGAAAACAAAGTACATTTTTCATATTTTGCCATACATTTAAAAGTAATGTGTTACTTTAATAGTTGCTTGAAAAAAGTAATCTGCTTGCATAGCTCATGTTGTAATGTGTGACCCCCAACACTGGTCAACCCCAAACATGTGCGCCCATCAGACCATGCCTGGAATTTTGCGAGTGCAGATTCCTGTGCATTCCATTGTTGTCCTTCAATCGTGCGGCACATTTTTGGAGGTCGTCACAGCATTACTCTCATTTGTCCAGATAGGAATAGGGACGTCGGATTAAGGCCCTGTCCCCACTGAGCCCCAGACCCTCTACTGAACACTTTGACAGTGGCTATCCATCATGGCCATCTTTAACAGAGGGTTGGGGGATTGCGGCTGGAAAGGGCCTGGTTAAATTTTAACCCGCTGGCTTCCTACTCACTGGCAGAGAGTAAGTGAGCCCTGCATCTCGGCCATTCGCACCTTCGCCCACTCACCTGTCAATGCTTTGACTGCACCCATCTGCTGGAGAACCGCAGCACGCCCCACATACAGAGGCAGCGTGGGTGGAGGTCAGCTCTGTTAGCGTGTCACAAACCAAAAGTGGCGTGTTAAAAGCAGATGGAAGGAGGATAGAGTCAGGCACGTGCCATTCTCAGAGATGAGTAGACATGATGTTTTCTTATGTTATGTCATAACACAGCTGATGTCACAAATCCCTCTCCACTCCAACCGCCTGGCTCCATTCTGGTGTGGAACGGCCATTTTTCATTATCCCATTAATAAAACCAAATATTGTCCTACATTTTTTTTTTCTCAGCTAGTTCACTGCTCCATTTAAATGTATGTTGGACTATGGAAGAAAATAACAGCCTTTCATGTTTACGGTAAAATTAAGTTTTGTAGGGTACAGTTGTAACATTTGTAACACAGTTGTACAACTTTTTATGTATAAACATGTATTAGTCATGGCAAATATACATTGGTGTCTCATCAGTGCAGTCAACATGTTATAGTTTTATCGATCAACTTTCTCCCGCTGAGCATATGTTGCCTAATTTTCCAAAAAATATCCCCCAAAAAAGCTGATTCGAAGAATATAATTCAACAACAACTGGCATGGTTTGCTTTCATGATCAGACAGGAACAACTATTCACAATAGAAATGTATAGTGCTACAACTATGCTTGATCCACCCTACGTGAAAGGCTAATGCTATGCTACATGAGTTGCTGTGTTGTTTGGAAAAAGAGATTGAAATAAAAAGGCAAAGGATGGTTATATTTTATTTTTTGGTGTACATTATTATTATTGTTGTTCTTCAAAACTCCCTCACCCTAAAAACGCAAACATTTGAAGGATATTGTAGGGGCAAACACATTTCCAGAGGTTACACAGGTAAACAAATTCTAGTGCACTTCCAATTTAAGATATTATTGAGGTCAGCACCTTCTGCACACGTATTTGAGTTTAAACTCTTCAAGTTCACTGATTCAGTCGATGAAGTGATCAATCAAGTGTGGAAGTTCAAAAATTGAGGGTTCAGACCTTTAATTGGGGCAAATTCCTCAAGGAAGGGTGTTGGTTCTGTGGAGAGGAGAGTCCTTTCTCCGAATTCGCTGAAATCATGCATGCCTTGCCTGACTTGATTAGCCATGATGAGGTGACCTGACCTCTTCTGGGGAGTTAATAATGTATTAATTTTTGCCCATTTGACATGAGAGGCGGTGGGGGGCGAGGGGCGATGTTGAGAAGGCATGAGTTTGTGGGGATGTGGGAGCTGTCTGATTGCACAAACCCAAGAATCTATCATCTGTCAGTCTGCATTTTCTGGCTCCGAGCTGAGTCTCGATGACAGGCCTGGGGTTTTGCTTCACTTCCGCAAATGACATTAGAGAAATTGTGTTTGCACTGTCTCTGTGGTGATCTCCCAGGAGCGCTCGGGTGGGATGGGTCAGCGGTGGCCGGGAACGAGGGTTCGCCTGCTGCATTTTTATGACGCCACACAGCCTTGGTGTCCTTGTGTGATTCCAGCACCTGTAGTACAGTTGTTGACTAACAAACTGAGTGTGCAATAGGATCCTCTGAACCTGGTCAAATCCCAAGAAGCTGAGACTTCCTCCGGTGTCTTTGGGTGCACTAAGAAGCTCTTCAATATTTCAGTGGAAATCAACTACGGTCTCCCTGGACCAATCCAGGGTAGAATTGCTACGATTCACTCTTTATGACCCTTTTGTCATAATGTTTAAGCTGTCTATATCCTGGAGGGTGGAAACGAGGACCAGGGGAGCCCTCCGGCCGAATTTGAGACATAAAGAATAATTAAAAATAAATGCCGGGATTTCGTGTTCTCATATGTGCCTGATTTTCTCTCATTCCTTCCTTTTTTTATAGCCCCTCAATCTATTTTTAATGAGCCATTGAATATTAACTGGATTTCGGGCAAAGTGCCATCTCCCATGAAAGAGATGGATCGCGAGGCTTAGCCCAAACAGGGCTGGCCTACAGAAGCTTCATATGTAAAGAATTGTTCTAGTCAATTACAATTACAATCAGCCACAGTAGGGGACGTATCAACTTAAACTGATGTCCCTGCACCTCCCCTCAAAAACTCAAGCAACTGCATGAGAATGAGGAACAGGGGTGTAAACAATACAGGAATTTTAAAGAAGAGAAACCATAAAGAACTCAACCTCAGAACACCCTCTTATTGTAGGTACAAGACCGTTCTTGTGTGTTGTGTAGCCCCACAGGCCCAAAGGGCAGACCCGGGCCTGGGGTAGAACAGAGGCAGATTTCGGGAACTTACCCCCCCCCGCAGGGCTACTGATCTGCTCCCCCCTCGCTCTCTTTGTCAAGGGGCTTCTCGGGAAGGAGTGATTAATGAGACGTTGTCCTGCGGTCCCGAAAAAAGCTCACTAAAAATTTCAATTCGCCATCTCTTGTTTTCGTCAGCCGTGGTCAAGATGAATTGGACGGGGTAATGAGATACATCAGAAAAGAGTTGTGACCCTTGTTTCCGGGCTGGAGGAGGAGGCCATGGGAGAGCAACGTGGGCCTTTTAAAAGCGAACACATTTATGGCTACTTAGAGAAAATTGATTTGATTGTGCTGGAAACATATATGTTAACACGTCTGGCATTTTTATGGGCTATTTGTCTTTGGCGTCACAGCGAGGGGAAATGTATGCTTACACTGGCCTTTGTGCTTAAATACGCGTGTGGCGCTGTTAGTGTCTATTTGCATACAGGCATGCGCGTGTCGTTAAGTTTGGATTTATTTATTCCTGGATGGGTCGTCAGGAGCAGTGCTCTGGCTGTGCACTTTAACTCCGTGCCAATAACAGTCATGCGATGATTAACAGCGTATTACTGCAGATGGACCAGTGACGGAGTGAAATACATTGCACTGGAAATATTACAACCTAGAATTGATGCTGACACCCTCTCACAGTTTTCCCAGCTGAACCCTTGCAGTTTATGAACAGCACATTTTCATATTAATTTCACAAATGTATTTCATATGTGCATGTTGCCCGTGACAAAATCCCTGAATCAGGCATGTTTACATATATGTTCATGTGTTCATAAGCACAAGCAGTGAAACGATAACTATTTTGTGGCTGTATAATTCCACAGCACAGAGCCAAACAGGGAGGAGTAACGACATTGTCGTTTTTTCTGTTCTTCTAATTCTGAAAGACAGCACTTGATTGCTGTGTACTGCATACTGTGTCATAAAGTCAGAATTGCGTGATATAAAGTTGCGATTGTGTTATAAAGTCACAATTGCGTGAAATAAAGTCGCAATTGTGTGTTATAAAGTTAGAATTGTGAGATATAAACTCGCAATTGCAAGAAATAAACTCGCAATTCTGACCTGTTTTATCTCAGAATTGCGTGATAAAAAGTCGCAACTGCGAGTTATAAAGTCAGAATTGCGTGATATAAAGTCGCGATTGTGTTATAAAGTCACAATTACGTGATATAAAGTCGCAATTGCGTGTTATAAAATCAGAACTGTGAGATATAAAGTCGCAATTGCGAGAAATAAACTCACAATTCTGACTTTTTTTATCTCAGAATTGCGTGATAAAAAGTCGCAACTGCGAGTTATAAAGTCAGAATTGCGTGATATAAAGTCGCGATTGTGTTATAAAGTCACAATTACGTGATATAAAGTCGCAATTGCGTGTTATAAAATCAGAACTGTGAGATATCAACTCGCAATTGCGAGAAATAAACTCACAATTCGGACTTTTTTTCTCAGAATTGCATGTTTCTGCAATTCTGACTTTATAACACGCAATTGTGACTTTATATCACGCAATTCTGACTTTATATCTCTCAATTGCGTGTTATAAAGTCAGAATTGTGAGATATAAACTCACAATTGCGAGAAATAAACTCGCAATTCTGACCTGTTTTATCTCAGAATTGCGTGATAAAAAGTCGCAACTGCGAGTTATAAAGTCAGAATTGCGTAATATAAAGTCGCGATTGTGTTATAAAGTCACAATTACGTGATATAAAGTCGCAATTGCGTGTTATAAAATCAGAACTGTGAGATATAAACTCGCAATTGCGAGAAATAAACTCACAATTCGGACTTTTTTTCTCAGAATTGCATGTTTCTGCAATTCTGACTATAACACGCAATTGTGACTGTATATCACGCAATTCTGACTTTATATCTCTCAATTGCGTGTTATAAAGTCAGAATTGTGAGATATAAACTCGCAATTGCGAGAAATAAACTCGCAATTCTGACCTGTTTTATCTCAGAATTGCGTGATAAAAAGTCGCAATTGTGTTATAAAGTCACAATTACGTGATATAAAGTCGCAAAAAAAACCTCGCAATTCTGACTTTTTTTCTCAGAATTGCATGTTTCTGCAATTCTGACTTTATAACACGCAATTCTGACTTTATATCTCTCAATTGTGTGTTATAAAGTCAGATTTGTGAGATATAAACTCACAATTGCGAGAAAGTCAGAATTGCAAGTTTATTTCTCGCAATTACAAGCTTATATCTCGCAATTATGACTTTATAACACGCAACAACAACTTTATATCACGCAATTGTGACTTTATATCTTGCAATTCTAACTTTATTTCTCACAATTCTGAGAAATAAAGTCAGAATTGCGAGATAAAAAGTTGCAATTATATTTTAAAATGTTTTATTCTGTGGTGGAAACAAGCTTCCAACTAGTTAAAAAATAGTAAACAATATCAAATGTTGAAATTTGTTTTAGTGTAAAAAGTATGCGATCTTTTGTCAGTTTGATCATGGTTGCTATTTCTTTCATTTGGCACACAGGAAATGGAGGTCCATGTCAAGTGAATTGCATTGTGGGATACAGTAATTTACGCAGTAAAAGCTATAAAAACACAGTAAAAACATTGAATGGGACACATCCCCCTTATATTGTGTAACCGCAATTCTCTGTTACAATTGGTCTATCAATACATGTTTTTTTTAATAGCACATTCCTAAACTTGTTCACTGCATATGGTGTGCTCGCACATTTGGGCAAATTCATTTGGGCATACATTACATTTACTCACTGCGGGTAAAGTTTAGATACTGTATACTACTTTTTTTTTTATAGTTGGCGTTATGCCATTCCAGGCATACCCATTTTAAGGTCTCACTTGTCCATACTATTACAATAAATGGATACTAAAGCTTTCAAGTTTCAAAACAGCACCATAAATGTGTAATAATCCTTATCCATATGAATTGTTCCCTATATTTCTAGACTTTATAGGTGTTTCTAAAGTGATACAATTTGTGTGAGAAAGAGACCTAAAATATGCTGTTCTTCACTATTGCGGATCATTGAATCACTGAGTTGAACTCAAGGACCAGGGGTGCGTTAAGCCACTGCAATAAATAGATTGCAGAGGACATTATTGGCAATGGTTTCTATGACTTACTTAGACTTACAATGACTTTTGGAAATGCAGTCCAGATAAGTTCATAAATAAAATAATTTAGACTAACTTTTCGAACTGGATCAACTGATTCATTAAAAAAAGATCTAGACATTGCTACTTTTCAGATAATACATTTCAGGCACAAAACTATAGTATCCAAACTTATAATCACTTTTGCTACTTTTTTTTCATCACTGACTACGTTTACATGCAGCCAATAACCCGTTCAAAACCGGGATATTAGCAATAACCCGGTCGCGCACGGCCATGTAAACACCGGCAAAAACCCGGATATGCTCATATCCCGGTTTTTAAAAACCCGGATATTACCCCTGGGGTACCCCTTTTCTAACCCGAATATTTGGTCATGTAAACGCGTATCGGCATATCCCCATCAAAAGGAAGATTGATTTGTGTCCTGCGCATGTTCTATTCGCAAGGAATCTTGGTCTTTTGAGTAGAGACGGCGCATACAGAAACCCACTTGCAGTATACCGGAAGTAAACAAGAAGTAGAGGTAAACATGGCGAGACGCAGCACAGCAACACACTTTTGGAGCGAGAAGGAAAGCGCAAACAAAGGCGATCACTATCTGCCCCGAACTATTCATTATCCTGGTGCTGCTGCTGTTGTTGTTGTCTTTGGATACAGGAAGAAGAATTGGAAATGACGCATATTGCGTCTTAAGGTTGTCCGTACGTCCAGACGCTAACCGTGCGTCGCCGTTTACAGCGGGATATTCCCAACTGATTACAAATTCCATGTATACAGGAGTAACTCTCTCTGCTCACGCATGTAAACGGGTTATTCCGAATGTTTCAGAAACCCAAATAGTGACCCTAACCCAACCATAACCCGGATATTGGCTGCATGTAAACGTAGTCACTGTCAATTCATGATAAAGAGTGAATAGTATGTTTCCTTAGTTGTTAATGTTCTATGGAAGAAAGAAAGTCATACAGGTTTGAAATGACATGACAGTGAGTAAACGATGATGATGGTTTTCCATTTTGGGGGCGTGAAATTCATGTATAGAACATATCAAATTAAATAAAAACATTAAATCATGAAAGAATAAGGGGCAAGTGGAAGTTTTCATCTGTCTTTTTGTGACAGAGAAGGTCAAGAAGGAATGAAAAAGAAGGCGTCTCACTGTGCTCTTTGATTCTTACAAATTGAAAAGCACTATCGACTGGTAATTGTTTTACTTTGATGAATGAACGACTCTCTAAAACCCCCACCACCCCCCCGGCCGATCAACCAGACCCCTCGTTTGACTAAATCAAATTTGAACTGTTTCCACCCATCCATCAGTCCTATCACATCACACCTGCAACGCGACATGGAGATGATCTGTGTCGAGCACGACGCTCTCAGAACCAGACAGACATGCCAAGGACATCTTTGTGTGTGTGTGCTTGCTTGCTTATAAAAATAAGGAATAAACGAGTTAACACTCTCAATGTCACACACTTATTTGATCAGTGACAAAATCTCAAATATTTCTTCTTCTTTTTTATGATGCTATACCTTAAAATTGGCAAACCTATGTTCATTTTCAGGTCTGAAGAGAAAAAATCCCAGTCGTTCAATATGGTGACTTGAAAGTTCATTGTTTTTATAAAGCTTTTCCATGAGCAAAGCGTTGTTGCCTTCTATGATTTGAAAGCTCCTTACTATGTTATCATACAAATCAATGGAGATGCATATCATCAGGACGTGACTGCTCGTGAATATTACATTAATGGAAACCAAGCACGCATTTTGAATATTGAATACTGAATAGGTCATGACATAACTCAATAAGCTAAACCTGATACCCTGCTGCTTTTTTCAAACAATCTTTAACAAGAGCTCCAACAGCGATCGTATGGTTAGTTATCGGTTGACGTTATCGCCACAAGCGCCGCTCGGGATGGTGCGATTGCTGCGTGATTATGATGTCATGGCAGATCTGAGGTTAGTGCTTGTGCGAGTCCATGTAAAACAAGCCAGAATAATTGGAGAGGTGATTAACTGTCCTGATTTAGTTATTGGAAATTAGAGATATGATGTCACTATCATCACAGTATTGGTTGCTGTAGGAACCATAGACCAATTCTAAACCAAAAGTGATCTTAACCAATTCTTTCTTTCTTTCTTTCTTTCTTTCTTTCTTTCTTTCTTTCTTTCTTTCTTTCTTTCTTTCTTTCTTTCTTTCTTTCTTTCTTTCTTTCCTTCTTTGCAAAGACTGCATTGAATGCACTGAAGCTCAGTGCGGTTACAATGAATATGGGGCTGAGGCTTCAAAAACCGGACCGGTTCAATTCATAAATGAAATATTCAGAACAGTTTTGTGAGCTAGATCAACTGATTCACTAAAAATATTGACTCAGAAGAACTATTTGTCCACGAGTAATACACTGCTATCATGGTTTCAGAAGATATTGCATGAGTTGTATGGACCAACGCACATTCATGACAATTCATATTCTATATTGTGGAAAACTGGTGGCAAATTGTATCGTACAATCTGGTTTGCGTATAAGGATGATCATTTATACAAATCATATGATTTATACAAATACATTTCCAAAATTCATACAATATTGCCAATTTTCATGCTTTGAATGGAGTCCTTTGGATTATTTTACAGTGTTTCTGCAGTAACACTGATAACAATGAATTAACTCTGAGAATAACCCATTTTAAATCCCTTTAATGGTAATTTTTTTATTTTTTTATTATTTTTTTACAATTTTTGCACATATTATACACACAGCCCAACAACATCACACAGAACAGTAGGGACAATACATTATACAATACAATACACTTCTACATTACCACAGTCTGTGGGTTATCCATTATTCAATGTGAGTTTGTCATGTTATAGTCTCTATATACTTCAGTACTAGGGATCATGTGGATTGGAAATCTTGCAGTCTTGAATGCCGTTTACTTGTAATTTCTTCAATGGGCAACACGTCTATTATCTGCTCCATTGACTGACTGGGAAATCCATGTAGTAAGTATACATTTTTGTAAACACACTTTTTCTTGTATAGGGAAACTTATTTTCCACATCATAATTCAACAAATATATCATAGGGCATAGCTCAAAAGTACAGTTACACATATCAATTACTTTAGGAATCTTCTTCCAAAAGGAGTAAGCAGCTTTACAATACCAACATACATTTGTATCATCAAACTTATTAAGCTTCACTGGCGCTATATAATATTTATACAGGAATTTATAATTAGTTTCTTTAACTTTAATGTTCGCAGTCAAAAGTGAGGACAATCAGTGCACAGAGTTAACCATTCTTTCCAATGGTGACACTTTCTGATAAGTATACAGTAATAAAGTACTTACAAATCATTTACAAACTATTAGTTTGGTTAATTCATAGTTTACATACTGTAATCTTTGCATTGTTAATACATAAAAGTTTTTATTTTTATTTTTGTATTGCTTACAGTTTCTGAAACTATGGCTTCTTTTCTCAAAACTCTACACACAAAACCACTAAACGTACACAAGATGCAACAATGCAAAACAGTTCATTCAAATTATTTTTTAATAATTAGTTTTTGCATACTCTAAAATGTGAAAAATGTAAAACACTACTTATCTTGTGTCTTTTGTTTGTTCAGTGTGCAGTGGAGCGTACAGGAGTTAGTCATACATGTACAGTATGTGCACAAATACACTGTATATACCGTATGTGTGCATGATTGATAAGCTTTACAGTTGAACTGAACTGACTTGAGCTGAATAATGACACTATTGGCTTGTTTGAGCTGCTTTACAGCAGAATTTGAATGAATGTGACTTGACTTATGCATATACAGTATATATTTAGAAAAATAAACAGAAATGCAAGGGTAAAAAACACGTGTTTTGCAGACTTGGTCTGAAGATTCGGGACAAAGCCTCAATTCCACTTTTAGTGTGTGAGGAATAAAACAATAAAATAAATCTGTAATAGACTAAATAGTGAGTTCTTCAGTCATTGTCACTGTAATTAACAAATTATTATTGTTTAATTAGCTCATATGCAAACCAAACCTTTACTGGATATTAATTGCATTAGTATTAAGTGTTCCTTAAAGTGTATGTATGTGTGTGTGTATATATATACGTGTATATATGTATATTTAAGTGTATGTATGTGTGTGTGTGTGTGTGTGAGTGAGTGTGTGTGTGTGTGTGTGAATGCATTAATATGAATGCAATTAATGTCCAATAAAGGCTGGTTTAAAGCACTTAATTAATGCCATTTTCAGATTTCCCATGATCTAATCTAAAGAGAGAACGATTTACTCCTAATAACCATTAACAACTCCTTTACTACTTGTTTAAAATACTGTGTGCATCACTTATATGGCCAATCTCTTTATTAACTATTTTCATATGAGCTAATTAAACAATAATCATTTCATTAATTACAGTGACAATGAATGAAGAACTCACTATTTATATATAGCCTATTGATATATTAACAATGCAGAGACTACAATATATAATCTATGTAGTAACTTTGCAAATGATTTGTAAGGTCTTTATTTCTGTATACTTATTATAAAGTTACCAATATGTATAGGATTTGTAACATAATCATCGCCTCAACACACCAGCTGAAGTTTCTAGCGTGCATAGATACACACACACCAGCTGCTTCAGGTGTGTTTAATTGGGGTTGGATCTGAACTCTGCGGGACAGTTTTTTTAATTTATAAACCATTGAAGCAACTACATAAGAAGTAATCTGTTTGTCAAACCTTGCACCATTCATCTCTGCTAAAACTAGAAAATATGGAAAGTGGTAATTGGACTTTACCTTTGTGGGCCAAACTAATCCATGTAATTATGATTGATATAGGACTTCCGATTGCTTTGCAGGCTATTTTGACAGTAGTTCATTACTGGGGATAACTAACAACTTCATAAGCATTGTATTGTATTTGAAATAATTAAAATATGATGTCAACTCTTGTTGACATCTATGCATATTATAATGTCCATCCATTCATCCCCATCCATTATGTTCATCCATTCATTTTCCACGTACTCCCCTACATCTATGCCTTTTCATTGATTCGTCCCATTGTTAAATTCAATCAAAGGAAAAGAGATGGTGTGTTAGCCAGTCTACAATCATTAAATAAACCACTGTAGTTCTATTATTTTATCAGTACACAAAGGACAATCACATGTTAAGCTTGAGCACAGTTATTTCTAAATCCCTGTCAAAAACGCTTTCGAAAAAATACTGTTTATTACAAAGTTAAATGTTTTATTAAGCTATCCATCTATCCATGCATGTGTTTCTGACACCGGTATTTGTGCATTTTCAGCTCTTTGCAGAAGACTTTGGGAATCGAGGAGGTGTCCCATTTAGATGGCTATTAGGATGAGCCGTCGTTGAGTTATTTGAACAAACACATACCCATCTCAATCTTCCCACTCTGTTTTCCTAAGCACCACACAAGTCTAACCCCCTGGTGCTGGGTCTCTTACCACAAGACAATAAACGTATGATGAAATAAAAACGTGTGATTCATCAAAATCAACTCCAGACTCTGCTGCCCAACAAATTAAACAATATTTCATAATCACTCTACGAGGCTGACAATGGACGCCAATTTGTAAGTAAGGGCACCTCCGTACTGGGAGTGTTGTCTTAAACGCACGGCTGGGTGGTGTGTAGTTAATTACCAAGGCTGGACATGCTCTATTGGCCACAGACACTCCCGTCGTACCTGTCCAATCAACCGCTTTGCAGCCAGGCGCCTACCAACACTTCATTTATCTTGTCTGAGTGTAGGGGGGCTAATTACCGCGATGCTAACACCCCTCCACATGCGTACACACACTCAGTGTCCCATTGCTTGTCTTTTTCTGAGACGCCATGGCACTGGTCTGGGACAGAGGAGTTGGCCAATTAGTCTTCCATTAAGGCTATCACAGCTCTCTGGGAAGCCTCCCATCAACCCAGGGCACCGGTGCACTGAAGGGCCTAATAATCTGCTATATGGGTCTGCGGCTTCGGTTAATCTGCGGGGAGGGGTGAAAGAGGAGGAGAGGTCAAGAAATATATTTCCACTGCCTGTGATGAACAGTGTCAAGAACTGCAACGCTAAGGGTCAGTGAAAGAGCCCTCCCACCTCCTCTGAAGACACAAGGTGAATAGCTATTCTCTTCATCACTAAAATTGTGCTTTATATATATATACTGTATACAAAGCACAAAATAACGTTTGGAATTACTGGTTTACAATGACTTATTTACACCCCTAGGGCATCAGACCTGTTTTAGACTTCTGCTTTTTATATTTTAGACATTTATTAATTAAAAGAAACGATATACTCGTGGCAAAGTTCTTTTCCGTGCTTCGCTCAGGGGTAAAACGAAGGTCGAAATACGTGAGCAGCGATATACTGTTGGCGAACATCCGACGCTGCTCACACTGCTGAGAGCGACGGTTAGATGAATATGTAAATATGTACTGCACGCTTTCCTCTCAATAACAATTTAAACACCCAACAAAATTAAGAAAAACCAAGCATTTTTTTAATAAAAAAGCATATGGATATGTTTGCTCAAGCTCTGCAATTCGGCACTCTTGTAAAGTCACAACATGTGTTTTATATATCACTTTATACAATAGATTGCATAAAGGATAAGTTCACTTTAAAAGGAAAATTAGCCCATGATTTACTCGCCCTCAAGCCATCCTAGGTGTATGTGACTTTCTTCTTTATACTAGTTATGCTAAAAAAAATATCCTGGCTCTTCCAAGTTTTATAATGGCAGTGGAACCAACAAATTGAAGCTCAAAAACGTGCATCCATCCATCATAAACGAACTCCAAACGGCTCCAGGGGGTTAATAAAGGCCTTCTGAAGCAAAACGATGAGTTTGTGTAAGAAAAAATATTCATATTTAACATGTTACAAAGTAAAATTCTACTTGCCCTTAATGCCCAACTGAAGAAACTTATGACGTCAGAAGTAGCATAGTGTGTCATGGCGTAGTGTAAATATCAGCAGTACGTCACATTACTTGCATAAATTGTGCTTTACACTTAAAGAAACACGCCGACTTTTGGGACTTTAGCTTATTCACCGTATCCCCCAGAGTCAGACAAGTTCATACATACCCTTCTCATCTCCGTGCGTGCCGTAACTCTGTCTGACGCACCCACCGCTAGCCTAGCTTAGCACAAAGACTGGAGGTAAACGGCTCCAGCTAGCATACTGCTCCCAATAAGTGACAAAATAACGCCAACATTTTCCTATTTACATGTAGTGAAAAATAAAAAAAATACAACATACCATTCTGAAACGTCCTGTGAAATCCGTGCTTGCAAAGTCTGTGCATGAAATCCGTTCTGCATGATCCTCTTGTTCGTTAACATTGTCAGGGTCTGAATCAAGCTCGAATTGGTTTGAATTTGACATCATCCTCAATATTTACATTAGAGAAGAACTCGCAGTTAAGGAGGGGCGGGACATTTCTCGAACACGCGCTAAGCGCTGCCAATCACAACACACTGGGCCAGCTAACCAATCACAACACATTTCGTATTTCAGGGGCTTCATCGAAATCGGCGTGTTTGAGCCAGACTGGAGAGAGAGGTGCTGTAATAATGTAAAATATGTTAAAAATAATGTGTTTTTTGACCAATCAAGCATGAACACATATTCTAGTACACCCCAAAAACAAAATTAAGACTTTGTAAAAGGGCATAATAGGACCCCTTTTATATCTGCTGACTCTTTATTGTGATGGTCCTCCAACAGACATTCTTCTGACTATAAGTACAACTTACAACCGCATGTCAACTTATTCTAACCCTAACCCTTCCAGTCTACTGATACTCGACTAACACCAATGAGAGTTAGTAGACATGTAGGTGCAACATTACTTATAGTCAACAGAATGTGTTAAAGGGACCATCAAAATAAAGTGAAACCGAAAAGATTTCCACATGAAAGAAGGCGGAGCCTCAGTGCACACCTATCTATTACGTAATCGTGTGTTTTCTCTAATCGGATATCTATTTGATTTGTTAAAACAGTTACATTTACATGTACATTATGGTCACATAAATGTGTCTACACAGAATGAGTATAAATCCAAAGAAAGCAACAGATATGAGCTGCATTTTATTTATCATCAGCTAAAGATCAAAGGCCGCATTAGTAGAGAGAGGCATACCCAAACAGCAACAGTGTGTCGGCCCAGTTTCATTTGCGGTAGTTTGTGCGTTGGCTTGCTGAAGAGATACAGCTCCTCATCTGTGGCGATGCGTGTTGCAGTAGCACTGTCATATCTGGCTATTACATATCATAAAGTCTATAACGTTCTCACACGTTTATTTATTGTTGTACATTTTGGGAGATAAAATTAACATTTGTGGTTTCAACAACCTTTTTTTTTAAAGTGCATTTACACTTATCCAGTTTCATTTGGAATACGTCTCAGACCACGACCTGAAGTCTGAAGTGGTTTGAGTGATTGTACTTAAATCCGTCTCAAAAGCGTTTCGGAAAGGCATTTACACCTGGTCCTTTCATGATCGGACAGATATCCGATCAGAGAGAAGGCATAAAGTGACTAGGTGTAAAAAGGCCCATAGAATACAGGAGAACTGGATTAAACGTCCACTGTGAATGCTGTGCTTTTTCTCTCAGGATGCTCTGCAAGATACTGTTCTTCTGGCTGTAGCCATGTTAGGAAGCTGTCTCGTTTTTACGTTTGGGATTGGACGTTTTTCATTTGTCTAACTGTTGGAAACTCTTGGAAAGGTTACCTCGCTGTCAGCTGCTGGCTGCTTGGTCGCCACTTTAAAAAATAAAAACTTTAATAAAAAAAAAAAAAAAAAAAATGCTCCAAACATTTTTCTAAATTAACTTCATAATGAAATAAACGAAAATAAATATAACTACCTTGCCGTTTAAAACAAAACTGAACTAGTTTAATGGCTACAACAGTTGTATAGGCTGTGTAATGGGCAGGCCAAGAATTCTGATCAGCTGTTGGACACGGGCCGGGATAGGGCCTAGATTTGAGGCCCGTGCAGGGCATTACACACACAAAAAAAAACTTGTTGAATGATTTGAGGTGAAGTTTGTCTTAGTCCATGTAGTTCAGTTATTACACTGATTTACTTGAAATGTATTCTGTGCCGTTTGCAGATTCGTCTTCAGGAAATAATTACAACGGGATGTAGAGCATTGTAATCTGTGATTAAAAAAAGTGTACGGTGAAGAAATAAATGGATTTTAAAAATGACTGCAACTAGTGTAATAAAACATAAATAATCATACATTGTGGTACATTAGAGACATGCAAGAGTAATTGTCTAGTTTGGGTTATTTAGAGTAGAAGGGGTGGGAAATAGTGGATTCTGATGGTTGGATTAATAAAGAAGAGCCGCAGCCAAAAAAATTACCCAATTCCAGGCCTGGTGCAGCTGTTGGTGAGAGGAGTGTAATTGCGTCAGTGGCGTCCTGGCCATCCCCTGAAGCTCGCCCCTAAAGCAGTTAGCTCTTAGCCTGCGCTTGGGCGTCATCATTTTCTAGTACCCATCCATCTTCCAACTCCGATTAATTCTTTTCATTCTGGCACCTCTCTCATAAATCCTGGCACACTTAATTAATTTCACTGGCAACGCAGGGACCGCCATAAAGTGGAATTGTTCACACAAAACCCCATATTAATTATGCTATTTTACAGCAATCTCATTGAAAGCTGTGTTTCATCTTTCATAATTACATTTCCAACAACAATGGGGGCAACAAAAGACTCTAATTATGGATTTGGCACGCTGCTACTTCACAATAAGTCAACAGCGAGCAGTGCTAGAAAACGACTAGGGGGGTTAAAACGGAGGATCAGTGACTCGCTTTTATTATTGCTATTATTGTTGTTATTATTTTTTAGCAGCAGGAGGACACATTGTGATACGGAGTGTGCATAGGCATTTTGTCTCACCCGTGCTATAAATCTCGTTAACAAAACAGCAAGCATTTGTTGCCGACCTCCTCATTTTAGTGGCTAGTTTGATAATGGTTGAGGAGCTACTTAGGAAATGGATCACTGCCTGCTAGTTAGGCCTCTGAGTTGGGTTTGCATGAGCAGCTGGACAAAGGGTGCAAACGTTGACTGATGGAGACCAACTTTTTAGGTTCTTTGAGGGACTGACAACATCAGCTTGTGGATAATTAAGTTATATAAACCGAATTTGCCGGTTCAGCAACAAAAGTGGTGGATCACAAACAAGAACAGGAAGAAATTGCTAAACAAGAAGAAGAGGACCTTCCTCCTTACACCTAAAGTTTTTGCAGGCAGCACTAGAGTTCTACTGGGATAATATAGAGCATAAACATCAATGCTAAAAGGTGGAGCATTACTGGCTCTAATGGGCAGGTAACTTGGTAAAACAGGAAGGTTACTGAGATGACACCACCAGTTTTATAATCAGTCACCCTTCATCTCTACCTTTTTTACTTCTCTGTGAGTCCCAGACTATTTAGAGCTACTGATAGTTCACACAAGCAATGCAGTGAGGCCTAATAGGACCAGTCCACGTTGTTGATGACATGCACTCTTCAACAGGAAGATCCAATCCTGCTCCTGTGGGGTCACCTTCCTGCAGAGTTCAGGAGTTCAGGATTACTAGAAATGCCCGGGCAGGTGTGGAAGAGAAGGTTGGTGTGTTGGAGAACTGAACTCTTCATGAACAGCCTTGAACACCCCTACAGTACAAGTTGCTCTAGCTCTGCATGATTTTATGCATTGTTCTGATGCTAAAGATGGGACATCCCATTAACCTTACGGACAAGTTTGCTCCCACATCAGACATTATGAAATCTCCTACCTCTCGTCCCAGACTAGGGTGTCCAATACCCCTCCTGGGGGACTGCTTTCCTGAAGAGATTGGCTCCATCACACCAGCCTGGAATTGTAGAATCCCGAAGACCTTAATTAGCTGGCTCAGGTGTGTTAATTAGGCTGAAGCTAAACTCGGCTGGAAGGTGGCTTTCCAGGAACAGGACTGGACACCCCTGTCCCAGATCATGTGGAGTCAACACTGATTGATTACTCTATAGTGCACTCAACACCACACTACAAATGGATGCCACATCAGTTTCCCCAATCTTGGTATATCTTAACAGAAGTAGTAAAAGGGTTAGTTCACCTAAAAATGAACATTTTCCCATAATTTACACACCCTCAAGCCATCCTATGTGTATATGACTTTCTTCTTTCAGCCAAAAATATCCTGGCTCTTCCAAGCTTTATAATAGGAGTGAATAGTACCTGAGAGTACCTGAAAAAGATCATAAAAGTAATCCATCGGGGTAAATAAAGGCCTTCTGAAACGAAGCGATGCAATCTTGTAAGAAACATATCCATATTTATAACATAAATAATAACACAGAACTATATTCACTGGCTTGCTGTAAAGGCTGTACGTAGTTCTGGCGGAAGAGTGATCTCTGACCCAACACATGACGTAGGACACAGGTCACTCTTCTGCCGAAACTAGACACATGTACGGCCGTTCCCAGAAGCCAGTGATTATAAAGTTGTATATATGGATATTTTTCTTACAAAAACGCATGGCTTCACTTCAGAAGGACTTTATTAACCCCCTGGAGCCGTATGGGTTACTTTTATGATGGATGGATACGCTTTTTTTGGGCTTCAAGATCTCAGGTACTATTCACTCCCATTATAAAGCTTGGAAGAGCCCAGATATGTTTTATTATAACTCAAATTGTGTTTGGCTGAAAAATGAAAGTCATTTACACCTACAATGGCTTGAGGGTGAGTACATTTTGGGATAGTTTTCATTTTTGTGTGAACTAACCCTTTATGTAAACTCCACACATGTTTACTAGAAGCATCGCTCTAAACTGTTCTACCTTGGTCCAATCTCAATTCCCAGACAAAATGAGCATGTGAATGCTGTCATCATTTGCTTGAAAATTAGCAATAAAAACAAGTTTTTGGAGGATTTGTGGGGTTCCAAAAAAACTGTGACATACATCATTATTCAGAGATACTACATCATGAACCATCTGATTAGTTCCTGATTAGTACAAGAAACTGGACTGCACAGACAACACAATTGTTCTGAGGACAGGTGGACCATATGACACATGCACAGTTCTTACTAATGACTAATGACTGAATGCATTCATTATAAGTTGATGGACTCATATATATACAGGGCATATTTCATGGCACACTGTATTATTTGGCACTTCATGTGCGTTATGTGTGTGTATATAGTTGTGCATTATATTGATTGTTTACTAGCTTCTCATATGGCATTTAACTTTCGTGCATTGTGCTCTGAACTTTGTCCATTCTCCAGTTTTGAATGTACTGCTCACAGATAGAAAAAAATAATTACAGTGAATAAACACAACTATTCATCTTGTCAACAAGAGTTTCTAATTATAGCATGGAAACCTAATTAATGGGGACCTATTTTCCATTGTGTTTAGTTCTGCAAAAGCCTGTAACTAGATTGGGTAAACGTCCACGTCTGAGTGTGCAGTGTACATGTGCTACTGTGTGTCTCTAGTTCTTCCCAATGGAGGCCAATGGTGATCAGTAAAGGTTAAAAATTACATATCACATCTTTGCACCCATTGGTCTCTCCCCTGCTCCGTGACTGGCTCCACGGGTCCCACGGGTCGGCCTCTCATTCCTGCTCCACACCCGCTGCTCTTTTGAGGCTCAGGGCAATTACCCGTCTCATTTAATTGGCATTATCATTTTAGCGTGCTGACAGAGATGGATCACCACGCTTGACCAGACCACTAGAGTCTCCAAAGAGAGGGAAAGAGTGAGAAAGTGAGAGAAAAATAAGGAGGATGTAGCTAAAGAATGCAAAAAAAAACTAAATGTTAAAATCACAACAGTTTATTTGAACGCAAAGTTTTACCTAATTCTTCTCTGTTTTACTTCAAAATGAATGCTTTGTAGATGCATGCTAGTCATTAACATGATTTCAGTCCAAACAATTAATTACAGTGTCAAATTATTAATGGTGTTTGCTAAAGCCAGCATTGCTATTAGTGTTTCTCATACTTAGGGTGAGGTATTTCAACAAACCCCATACTCTGCATTAACATATTTATATAACATATAAAACATCAGGCATCATTGCTGACTTGTTACAGAGAAAAATGGTGCATCATACACTAGAGTTTGTCATCCAGAGTCATTTCAATACTACAAACACATGCAGAATCATGTGGATAAAACAGAACATGTTTGATATCCTCTGACTGAATGGAATCAAAGTCTGAAGCCAAAAAACTCGTAGTCTTTGCCCATCGTACACTGCACGATTTTGATCTGTGAAATCTTTCAGCTCCAACTGGCTAGGACTTTCGGCAACTAGTGTTGACTGGCTGCAAATTGGGGCAAAAATCTGAGAAAAAAATAATAATTTGGTGTATTCTCTGACCTCAACATATCGATTCTTGATACCAATCACAACACCTTAGCATAGTGGAAGTGATTTTTGTATGGGCATATTCTGACTTCTGTCACCTGAATCTGTCCTGTGACAATTTTTGTATTTGTCTCCTGTGAAAGTCTCAGAATTATGCAATCCCTCTGTGATTTTAATTCAATGTGAATGACACTGAAGCAAACGATTTTGGTAGAGAAGAACAAGGAGAAGAGGTGGGTAAGGTAAGAACCAACCCATTGTGAGGTCTCACTGGGTCTTAACAAGTAAACATGCTGCGCTGCTGTAACTCACTGCCGCTAAACCTGTCATCCGAATTAAGAGCCCCCATTAGATCTGCCTGTTTCAAAGCCTGTGCTAAATTAAAGGATGTGAAACACTGAGGATCCCCAGGGCCATGAAAGAGCATATAATCTGAATGACTTTGTGAATCATCAGTCTTGGGAATTGGTTTATTTTTAAACAAGTTGCTTTAGCACAGCTTGCACAAAACTACATATTCACATGTGTCATCTTTCTCGAACCTCCCTTATAGATAGCTTCACACACAAATATACTCTCACATATACACAAGCAACTTCATTTTTTTTTAACAATACACTTAATTGGACCTGTTTTAGCAAACCCAATCAAATTTGAATTAAATGAAATAGGAAATGAAAATGCAATTTTGTATGAATTTGTACGATGTGATTTGTATGGAAACACAAAAAAAAAAAAAAAAAAAAGTAAACATGGAGGTCCACTCCCAAACCTAATTGCCAGTGGAGCATTCAAAAGTAAGAATGAAATTGTGCACATTAATACAAATTAGCCACCAATTTGCCCAAACACAATATAGTTACAAAATGATGGTCCTCTGGAAAACATCTGAACAGTGGATACTGGCAAATTGTGGATCGCCCTTCACCGTCTGCCCAGTGGAAGAAGACTACGCCAGCCCACCGGAGGAAAAGAGCCAGAGCCTGCTGCGATGCAAGAGCTGACCCCGGAGCCCGTGCCCAATAAAGGGGTGCATGAGCCAGCAACACCATGCATTTCAGTGTGCATGTTCATGGAGTGCAAGGGCATGGAAGGAAGCTCGGCCCACACTCCCACCGCTGATTGTGAGCTAGATCTGGCCTCTGTGAATTGTTATTATGAAGATCCAAGTCTCCTGTGTCTCCGCTGGTCCCTGTGTCTCCGCAGAGTCCATCACTCCACCTTGGCTTTTCAACCAGCCGGCTCCACCTTGGCTCCTCCCTCCTTTGGCTCCATCTGGGACTATCATCCTTACGGCTTCACCAGGCTCCCTCGTCCCTCCAGCTCCGTCTTGGTCAGACGTCTCTCTGCCTGCGCCACGGACTTCTGGGCTTTCAGCTGTGCTTCGTCTCTCCATCTATTCGTCTCCGTCAGGCTCCACCTTCCCTCCAGCTCTATCTTGGTCCTCAGTCCCACCAACTTCACCTCAGACACTTGTTGATTTGGCTCGCCTTGGTGTCTAGAACCATCAATGTTGCATGGTCTCATAGCCCCAGCCTGGGTGTCCACCTCCATCACCTCCGTCTCGATCAGTCATCCCTCTGGGTCCACCCACCAAGTCTCCACCATGGCTCCTCCCTCCCTCGACTTCGCCGTGGGCCTTCATCCTAGCTGGGCTCTGGGTCCCAAACCTGGCTCCTCATGCTCCTGGCTCCTCCTGTTTCCAGCCCTTCACCACCCCCTTGTCCGCCTCAAGAGCCCCCTCCCTCCCTCCTCAGTTGGACTTTGTTGAGGTGTGAGGATGCGCCTTCACTGCCTATGTCTGTTCAGTTTCATTGTGAACAAATTGGTAACACTTTTTGGTCTCTTTTGAAAATTCTGTTGACTATAAGTAACTTTACAACTGCATGTCAACTTATTCTAACCCTAACCCTACCAGTCTACTAATACTCTACTAACACTCTAATGAGAGTTGCAAAGAGCCCACATGTAGGTGCAAAGTTACTTATAACAACACAATGTGTTAAAGGGACCATCAAAATAAAGTGAAACCAAAATTTCTACTTACCCGTGATTAAGTCTGCAGTCATACTAGTGGCCTAATACAAGCTCTTTTACAAGAATTTCCCCTGATTCATTGGAGCCACATAGGTTTTTAAGTCAATCAAAGAATATGTTGCTGTAAGCACATTCAGGTTTATCCAAACCAGATGAACGTGAATCTGGCAACGTTTTATTACGTGAAAGTGTGTCTGGGGAGTGGCACTAAAAGGTAGCTTATCCTGTAGGCTAACACCTACACTAAACCTTAAACGTACCCTAGTGTTAACAAAAGCAAATGTGAGACAAAAACACATTTGCTTAAGCAGCCAGTTCTGGAGGAACAAATAGTCTACCCAAACAGCTCAACAGTTGTTCTGCATCCCTCCGCCACTCCGACTCCTCACTCTCGACTGGTTCCTCTGATTAATCTGATTTCTGTCAGGACCACTATCGTCAAAGATGACTGACAATTAGCATACATTTTGGATTGGTTCTGGTCTGGGGAAGAACTCCCTGCACATCCATGAAGAGCAGGGAGAGCAGCGATAACCCCCCTTATGGTAAACAGAACAGAACCAACATGAATATATTGCAGATATCATTCATGTTCAATAATTTAATGTACAACATAATTCGAGAATTATTCTGATTCGAAGGGTACTCAAGTCCTGACTGACGAGAGGAGGAGCTGGGGATGGAGGAGGGTAATTTGCTCCTGAGCAACGTGATAAAGCTGCTGATAATACTGATGGAGTTTATATGTGGATGCTGTGATAGGCGTCATATTCCTATAGGTAGACGTGAATCAGTTGAGAGTCAGCTCATGCAGTCTTGACTGACTCGACCTGCCAGAACTAACACTACGCTTGATTGAGTGTGAACTCTAAATTAACTTCCGCTGGAAACTGCAGTGATTTGTATGTATTGGTACATGTTTTGAGTTCTGCAAAAAGGTTGGTAAAGGCATGTTTTCCCACTGATATGTGTTGCAAATTGCACAACATGGATGCGCACAATCCCATATTTTAAGTAATTAATCGCAGTCGTGATCTTAAAACATTTTTTTTCCCTGGATTTGAGTGCCATTGAGCAAAGATAACAGCATGGTCAAAGACTTCCATGCAGGGCCATTGAGATGTATGGGATTTATGAATAGCTTTTTTTCCACGTATTATATACTTACATGGCAAAATAAAGAAAAAAAATGACTCGGTCCACCTTTCTTACACCCTTTCTTACACAGATGTCTCGGCGATGTGCACGTGCATTTTGGGTGGCTACCACCAGTCAGGCTGAGACACAAGACCGATGATGACATTAGGGAATAAACCCAAACATGCTGAGCCACGATCACCTCTCCCGGTGTCTCCCGTGCTCTCAAGAGCAGCGCAATGTCCATCCTGTCAACCAGCCCACGCTATATGAAAAATGGAAAGCATAAGAGACACACTAATAAAAATAGCATTGAGAGTGGACAGGAAGCACTGCTTCATTACTCACCTCCCTTTCCTGGCCTGCTGTTGTACAAATGTGCTACATGCTGCACAAACATGCATCACCATCGGCTAAAAAACAAATGGGCTGTCGGCCCCGTATTTACCTCCGATTGTTCATGCACTCTCACATTCACTTGTGTGAGATGTAAATATGACCCAAACAGACTCAGTCGATCTTCTCTAGCCCTGTGCTGGAAACGTGCAGGACAAATTTGTTCACTGGGAATAGACGTAATGTTGTAATTGCAAAGTTAAAGCTTGTTCTACAGCAGCGGCCTCAGACTACCAGCCTGCCGGACAAACTGTTCACCTCTTGCATTTAGCACTTTAATGTTACAAATACACATGATCATTACAGTAAACAGTAGCTTAATACCTGCCAAATAAAATGACATTACTTTTGTTTACATTTGTTACTTGTTACAAGACAGTTGACAACAACAAACAAATCACGTCTTTCACATGTAAAAAAAAAAAATAGTTACACTTTTATTTCGAGTCCACTTTAGACATTCTATAAGTAACTTAGCAACTACATGTCAACTAACTCTTATTAGAGTATTAGTAGACTGTTACACTGTAAAAAACAACATTAAATGCAATATAAAACCCCAATTCACAAAACTGATTAGAACAAAAAAAGAAAAAAAACTAAGAAAAACTATGAAGAAACAGTTATTTCAACAAAAATACATAAAATGTGAAGTGCCTCCCAGGGAATTGTGGGAATGTCAATTTACGTTTTTTGACAGTAAATTACACAATGACTTGTTCTTTTTCACTTCCAAAACCTGTAAATTTAACAGCATTACATTAAATGCATAACGGACATTAAATGTACGGTTAGATCTATTACAGTTATTCACCGTAGCATTTTTACAGTCTTTTACCGTTAAAATCACGATAATTTTTTACAGTGAGGTTAGTGTGTGTGTTGAACTGTTGAGTTAATTGAGCAACAGGTGATGTGTGGGCTTCACATTATTTCACATATCATCCTCCCATCATCAGGACAGCCCATTACCACAGGAAGTGCCTTCCAGAGGGCGGGTGGAGTGATCGGCCCTAAAAGCTTCTGCCCTCTCTCTCTCTCTCTATTTCTATTACAGTCTCTCTCACTTGCCGAGCTCCATGACAGATTCGGTTCAGAGTTTCAGACAGGCAAGCTCACAGCCAAAAACACTGCATGTGTGTGTGTGTGTGTGTGTGTGTACTTCCCTTAAGTATACTTTGGGCAAAATTTACGCAGGAAATCAGAGCAGGAAACTCTCCTCTGTAATTACCAAACCAAGAGATAAGTCCCACATTAACTCCATCTATCTTTCTCAACATCTGTTTCTCTTTCTCTCACTTTGTTCCTGAATATGCTTTATATAGTGATAAACTGCAGAAACCATATACAGCAAAACCACTTTAAAGCCCTATCTGTTAAAGTCTGATAAAGAGACTGAACAAT